>NC_084829.1:163088352-163764780 GCF_033115175.1 Lepus europaeus | reverse complement strand
AATGAGTCACAACTGGTAGAAGGGGGGAAAAAAGAGTACAGTGGGCCCAGGTAATGATTTCAAGATTGTACAGAACATGAGGCTTTTACACAGAATAGTGTAAACATTCCTCTGCTGGATGGGATCTTCTTTGTTGTTATGAAAAAATGGACCAAAACCATGATTATATTCTCTACTTAAGTCTCATGGTCTTACACATTCTATGTTACTGACTATTGCTGAAATTTTATCTTTCAAGGTTTAAACAAGCAGATAACAAGGTTGCTATCCTTTAGGGCATGAGTGGAGAACATCCAGCTGGCAAAATAATTTGGTCTGGGCTTTCCAAGGAAACCACAGGCAGGATTCAAAAGTCAATAAATCCATAGCCAGCTAAATTTTGATAGTGCTATTATAAATAGCATTATAAATTACAAAGGTTCTCTACCCTGCTTTATGGGATGCCGACACCACATACTTGCAGACTCCACGTATGACAGCTACCCAAATCCTACCACATTGCTCATGTATAGGTTATGATAGGTCACTTCATTTCCCTCATCATGCAGATTACACTAAATTTTCTCTGAATTTTGAAGAAAAACTTTGGGAGGCACTAAGTTATGTAAGAGCAAGGCTGGGAACAAAAGAGATCCACAAACTTCTACTACTAAAGTTCTTGGAGTTACCCTGGTTCCTCCCTTACATGAATTTGTGTTCTCCAGCTATTATTCCTTTAATTTTATATTACCCAATACTCTGTAGATGAACTCTTCCTCTGCCTTCATTATCTAGGAACTGCCTGTATAGCTGCAATAAAAAATATTTATAAAAGTAGAATAAATTAATAAGCCTTAATTGAATTGGAAATTCAAATTATGAAATACCAACTTTTTTTTAATCCCCATTAATCCAACTTCAGACTTCTGTCTGCCACTTGCAAAGGCTGGTACCCTGCCCAAGAAACCAATAAATCTTAGAGCATATCACATTTTCAACATTCTAATATCAACTCTTTCTTTCATTTACTTTCAAAAGAGTCCCCTGAAACTTTGCTCCCAGGCCCCCAATAAAGCCCTGCCATTTCCTATATTAACTCAACAGGTATTTGATACTTATTAAGTATCAACACTAAGGAGGATACAGCCATAAATAGCAAAGACAACATTGTTTTCTAAGTACCTTACACTATTCTGGAGAGAGAGAAAAACAAACATGAAAAATAGCAGATAACTAGTAACACCTCATAGGAAAAAAAAGAGAGATTTATGTGCAACAATGAGTAATCAGATACTTTTAGATAAAATGGTCTGGGGAGGACTCTCTAAGGTGACATAAAATCTTGACAAGAAGAAACCAGTCAGTAGAAATCAAGGTACAACTAAAAGGAAGATCCTAAGGCTGGGAACAGATTTGACTTGCTCTAAATGCCCAAAGAATGCCAATGTGACTACACTATAGTAAAGAAGAGAGCTGATCATTAAAGATGAGGTCAGAGAAACAGAATGGACGGTATCATGTAGAGCTTTGTGACAAAAGGCAAAGAGGCTGGATTTATTTAGAAATCAACTGGTACAGGACAAGGACACTATTTCCAATAAGATGCTTACAGAGAATAGTTGAGCAATGGATTAAGATGAGGGGGAATAAGATAATCAACAATAATTTCCATAAAAGTGTTACAGCTGAAAGAAACTTATAATCTCACATGTCTATTTTACAGAAAAGATAGTGAGGCCCAACTATGGCTGAGGTCAGCACTTGGTGCTCTCTGACATTTAGGCCAAAGCTCTTTCCACAATCCCTGGCCTTGTTTTGAAATTCAATGTTCACTCACAGATGAGACACAGCAGTAATAAAACGGAAACATTTTAGAAGTGTTTTTTAACTATTCAGAACAAATTATTCATACCTCCATCCCTTGAAAAAAATTTTTAAAACTGATAGTGCTTAAGTATTTACTACCAAATAAATCTCTTCACAAAATATACAAAGCAGAAAAAAATTGAATAAAACAAAAAAATATACTTACATCTGGGTATTCTTTTACAGGCACATAAAGTTTCTCTTGTAACTGAACAATAGGTCCCACAGCATCAGGCAATTCTGCACTCCTTTTCTCTGTACTGCCATTTAATGTGTCATTGTACATGTCTTTCCGTACTCTGCTAATTTCTGTTAAAAGTAAAAATTTTAAATGTGTTAGACAAAAAGATATTCTTGCTACCAAGAAAAAAATATAGGCAGGGGAGGATTTCATTGATAAACTGTTAAAACTCTAGTAAAGAATTACTGACCTATTCTGTCATTCTCTGGATTAAGTCCATATTTAATAGGACTATAGCCTTAATTTCTACCACAAATCAAATTTATACCAAGCAAATAATATTCTACTGAAACTCACTTCAGACACCAGCTCTAACCAATATGATACAGACTTGTTATTTTAACTAATTTTTCCATGCTTAAGGCCAGTTATTCCAAATGATACCTTTAGTAAAATAACTGTAAGAATACCTACAAAGCAAAAGTATTATGAAAGGCTCTTTTATACTTCAGAACTAATCTGTATGATTAAGATTTAAACTGGACCACTCTGATAGTTATTTTGTCTTAAGAATATTCAAACAGATGTTCAAAGATAATAGATTGTAAGCCCAAAGGAAGTCTGAGTCTGTCACACAAACTTAATGGTTAAAGCTATGAGATGTCTTAGAGGTAAAGGAAAAAGGAAGGACTAGATGGACTCCAGGAACAGCAACATTCTAAGAGTGAAGTAAAGAATATCCAAACGAAGAAGAAATAGAGGCAGACAGCGTGAAGAAGAGGTAGCACCGAAAGTAAGAAATGTTCAATTCAAGGACAAGATGACCAACACCATCAAATACTACAGAAGTACGGTAAGGTAAGGAGCAAAAGATGGTAACCCGGATTTGATCACTAAGCCATTAACGATCACAGAAATTTCAAGAACAAATGGCAATACATATCAAGCCAAATTAGGTTAAAGAGTAGACTGTAAAAAAAAAAAAAAAAAGGTGAAGATACCTAAAAATCAACGACCTTTTAAAAAACTGTATTACAGTTCCTATTTTTTTTTAAATAAAAAACAGCAATTCTATCTTAAAGAATCATCAAGTCCTATAAAGAAAATGGATTCTTTCAAAAATTGTTAATCTTCTATTGTGCACTAAAGGACAAGCTCCTGCCCATCAGAACACATAATAAGGGCTGTCACTATTAAAGTTAACTGGATGCCCAAGTTAATTGTCTCTCCATCCTAATATATTACACCCCTCATGAGAAAAAAAGCTTGCACCATCAGTGTTGAAAAAGAAAATGCCTCTTACAGTATGTATTTAGTATATCTTCCAAATGTGGATTTTCAGTTTTTTGACATTAAGCAACTATCAAATATAAACGCAATGTTTTAATTCCCCTAACTTGCTATTTAAATATTTCAGTTAAATAAAATCCAACAGCAAAAAGGCAGGACCAAATATGTTCTTACCCAGTTGTAAAGTCTTAATCAGTTAAAAACAAAGCAAAACACATTTTCTACTTCAAAAATAGTAAGATTCAATCTATTACACATTTTATCTCTTAAATAACAACCTGTCAAACTTACCAAAATTTATCTCTGAATAGTAGATGACAACAAAAATCAAGAGTATCTTGGATTTGACTGTTATAAGGTCAAGACTTCAACCTCTCCTAAAGTGCTTTTTATAGTTCTAGATCTATGACGAAATCTTTCCTAACAATGCCCAGCATCAAATTAGTGTCTATCTTAACCAAAGGGCACTAGTAAATTTTAATGTAATTAAAATTACACATATATGCTTTAATTCAAGTCTCCATAAAAGCACTTACAGGGGCCTATGTTGTGGCATAGGTTAAGCTGCCACCTGAAGTGCCGGCATCCCATACAGGCGCCAGTTCAAGTCCTGGCTGCTCCACTTCCAATCCAGCTTCCTGCCAATGTGCCTGAGAAAGCAGTGGAAGATGGACCAAGTGCTTGGGCCTCCACATCCACATAGGAGACCCTGGCTCCTGCCTTCAGCCTGGCCCAGCCCTGGCTTTTACAGCCAACTGGGGAGTTAACCAGCACGGTGGACAATCTCTATGTTCAAAATAATTTTAAAAAAAATAAAAAATAAAAATCACCTACAATATAGTGCAGGGTACAGGGGCTCAAGGACTTGGGGCATCCTCTGCTGCTTTCCCTAAGGCATTAGCAGAGAGCTGGATCAGAAGTGGAGCAGCAGGGACTTGAATCAGTGCCCACATGGGATGCTGGCACTGCAGGCCATGGCTTAACCCCTTGTGCCATGGTGCCAGCCTCCCAGTATAGATTTCTTATCACTTAAATTTCTTTCTTTTTAACTTTTAATAAATATAAATTTCCAAAGTACAGCTTTTAGATTACAGTAGCCTCCCCCCCCCCATAACTCCCCTCCCATCTCCCACTCCCTCTCCCATTCCATTCACAATCACTTTTTTTTGTTTTGTTTTGTTTGACAGGCAGAGTTAGACAGTGAGAGAGAGAGACAGAGAAAGGTCTTCCTTTGCTGTTGGTTCACCTTCCAATGGCCTCTGTAGCTGGCGCGCTGTGGCTGGCACACTGGCTGGCGCACCGCGCTGATCCAAAGCCAGGAGCCAGGCGCTTCTCCTGGTCTTCCATGCGGGTGCAGGGCCCAAGGATTTGGGCCATCCTCCACTGCACTCCTGGGCCATAGAAGAGAGCTGGACAGGAAGAGGAGCAACCAGGACAGAACCTGGAGCCCCGACCGGGACTAGAACCCGGTGTGTCGGCGCCGCAGGCGGAGTATTAGCCTAGTGAGCCGCGGCACCGGCCCACTTAAATTTCTGCTTGAGAAACTGCTCAATTATTATTATGAAGTAGTATTGCCTGATGAAGTTTGTGGACTCAAAAGGCTTCTATAGCCTTGGCAGCTCATGTCAAGAGCCTCAGGTGGTCATTGACTTCATATGTGAGAGTGTTAATTATTAACAGGAGTCACTGTGCACTAACTTCCAATGCAGGACCTCTGTCCTCAATGATTTGTATTGAGAGTTAACTGTAAAACCAGTTCTCTGTATGTGTGTGTGTGTGTGTGCAAATTGTTGAAATCTTTACTTAGTATAGAGTTGGTCTTCTATGTACAAAGTTCATTGAAAATGAATCTTAATGGAGATTGGGACTGGCAAGGGGAGAGGGAGGAGGAGGGGTGGGAATGTGGATGGGAGGGCTGATATGGTGGGAAGAATAACTATTCTTAAAGTTGTACTTACAAAATTTGCATTTCTTGAAGAATAAACTTTTTTTAAAAAAGTAGTATTGCACCAATATAAAAAAATAAAAAGCATACAAGGAAATTATAGATGGATTTGCTTATACAAATGGAGGCAACCTAAATATATAGAATCCATCACCATATTAAAAGAAAAATGCATAAAGACCAAGTGGATTTATACCACAACTGAAATGTATAATTAATATTTAAAAACCTGTGATTATAAGCAGGATCACTATAACAGCTGGGGGGAGGGGATTGGTTTTTCAACTAAAGAAATTTATCAGATTTAGAAGAACAAAAAATAATTGATTACTAGTGATCAGAAAATTTAATGACTAAATATATATATATATACATATATAAAAACCAATAACCTTCAAATTATATATACATCCAGATAGATGATGCAGTGTATTTACCACTTTTCTATAAGCATCTATGATTCTTTGATATATATTCCGGGGCCAGCAGAGTGGCGTAGTGGGTAAGGCAGCCACCTGCAGTGCTGGCATCCCATGTGGGCGCCAGTTCGAGTCCCAGCATCTCCACTTCTGATCCAGCTCTGTGCTATGGCCTGGGTAAGCAGTAGAAGGTGGCCCAAGTCCACCGCGTGGGAGACTTGGAAGAAGTTCCTGGCTCCTGGCTTCGTATGGGTACAGCTCCAGCCACTGCAGCCATCTGGGGAGTGAGCCAGTGGATAGAAAACTTTGTTTTCTCTTTCTCCCTCTCTCTCTGTCTCTGTCTCGCTCTTCCTCTGTAACTCCACCTTTCAAATAAATAAATAAATAAATATTTAAATCTTTTTTTAAAAAAACTAAATATTCCATGATACTGTTACTTTTTTATCTCTGGCTCCTAAAAATAGGGCTTGGAACTCAATGGATCTTTAATAAATAAATAAATCTGGTAGATAGGTGGCTAAACCAAAAAAAAAGAATGAACTAAGTTGTGGAGTCTTAAATTCAGAGTTTCAGCTCTCAAAAAACTCATCTAATATGAGAAATAAGAAGTCTTTCTACCACAATTTCTTCAGTCTCTAAGATATATCACTCAATTTAATAACAATATGAATTATATACTAGACAGTTCTGATGGAAGCAAAAATATGACTAACATATAGCTCAGGTCCTAAAGAAATTTACAATCTTATTCACTGAGGACTCTCTTTATCAAAAGCACCTTTCCAGTCAGGAAATCATCAGCACTTTCAGGTGTGTTTTTTATAATAATCAAATCACAAGAAGTTCTGATTCCATTTCTAACAGTAACTCTTTGTGATTTTAGACAAGCATTATTTAACCTCTATGCCCATACCTCATATAATTAGAAGCTGCTTACTGAGTGACTGAATTGAATCCACTGGCTTCCAAGAACCCCACTGATTAATTTTCTCCATAATCTCAGTGTAAAAACCTTCTACTCCAGGGGGCTGGCACTGTGTCACAGTAGGTTAAGCTGCTGCCTGCAATACCTACATCCCATATCAGAATGTCAGTTCAAGTCCTCCAACTACTCTGCTTTTAACACAACTCCCTGCTAATGAGCCTGGGAAGACAAAGGAAGATGGCCCAAGTACTTGGGCCTCTACCACCCATGTGGGAAACCAGGATAGAGTTCCTGGCTTCTGCCCTCAACCTGGCCCAGATCCTGCTGTTACAGCCATCTGGGGATTGAAGCAGCAGAAGATAAATACATCAATGTTGAAAAAATGTTTTATTTCAGCAGTCATGGCAATCACAGCTTCAATTAAAAGGAGTGCTATCCTATCAGTTGCAGAGAACTGTCGCCAAACTGTTACAGAAAGATACAAAGGGTATGGGATACAGGCAATGCTCTAATTACTTCCTAAGTGATGGGTTCAAATGTGTATATTCATGAAACATGAGAAATACTTCATAACTAATAACTCAAATATATTCTTCTATTGCATCCAACATATTACTTGAATGCCCACCTTCAACCTCCACATTACCTTCATCCATCTGCAGCAATGGTTCAAAGAACTAAAAGTTCAGAACCATTCTGACCAACCAGTATAAACATTCCCACTGCAATAACCCCCAAAGTTAGATACATATCTTCCATCTAAATATCTTGTCTCAGTTCAATTTGTTTTTAGATATTTCTGACAGTCTGAAATGTTTGAAATTTGTTTTACTGAGCCAAAACCTGCTTTCCTGCAATCTCACCCACTGGCCCCCACTTAGCAGTCTCAAAAATACTTAAGAAGTTCTACATTTAACTGACCTCTTCTCCAAACTATGGCATAGCTTTATCTCCTCCCACCTGTTTACACATTGCAATTTCATACCCTTTGAGAGTATAAAATCTCATATCACACAGCATTTCACAACAATCCATGAGGATGCACATAGACCAAGGCTGTCCACTTCTAGTCCTGAACTTTGTGGTGTAAGGATACCTAAACTTTCTTGGCAAGCACAACACTGAGGACATTTTGCTGGTGGAATAAGACAAGACTTCACCATTCCATACTTGCACAACTGCTTAGACAGTGAGAGACATGTCTTTTTTTCTTGAATGTTTTCTACTATGCAAACCCCTTGAGACACATGTTAAATCTATCAGTTGACACTCTTTTAAAAATGCCTAGTCTGTGAGTCGAGGATCTAACTAAAATTTTATACAGCACACAGCTCACTATCCTATGTACAACTATTGATCATTTAAACAGAAAATAATTCATTTTGGAATATCCAGTCTAGATCTCAGTCTCAAGTTTAGATTGTAAATTTTTCAATGTCTAAATTTTTCAAAACCTTTCCAATATTTATGCCACTCCTATTTTCCATTTCTTGAACAGTAAGTGATCATATTTTTTCAAATTTCAGTATGTTGAACACTATTTTTGTTTAGATCCAAAAACATGTTTTGGTTATACGACTTACTGTCACCTCACATTTCTCTCTGCTCTAATTATCTTGATTATTTGTTCTTTCCCAAACTAAAGCTTTACTGTCAGTATATTCTGCTCCTAAGATGGAAAAAAGTCACTGTGCAGTTATTTGACATGACTGGTTATATTAATGTTCCACTGTCTACCATAAGCCTTTCCCATCTTCTTCATTTACCCAACTATGGAACTAAACTCAAAGGTTTAAAAATAATTCTTAATGCTTCATATACCTCAGTTCATTTCTGCCTTTGATTTTTTCATTATCATCACTTTTATTATATCTGAATTATCATACATGCAGTCTACCTGTCACCTTACAATTCTACACATATCCTTAAAAAATTTGAATTACTATATTAACAGATCAACTAACTCAATGAGAAACTAGAAAATCATAATCAAGGACAACATGAAGAAATGTAAGAGAAGAAAAAAATACAGGCTGAGGATCTCAATTATGGAATGAAGCAGTCATTTCCCAAAACAGATTAGATAGGTAAGGCAGTATATAAAGTCAATACTACGGCCGGCGCCGTGGCTCAACAGGCTAATCCTCCGCCTTGCGGTGCCGGCACACCGAGTTCTAGTCCCTAGTCCCGGTCGGGGCACCGATCCTGTCCCGGTTGCCCCTCTTCCAGGCCAGCGCTGTGGCCAGGGAGTGCAGTGGAGGATGGCCCAAGTGTTTGGGCTCTGCACCCCATGGGAGACCAGGAGAAGCACCTGGCTCCTGCCATCGGAACAGCGCGGTGCGCCGGCCGCAGCGCGCTACCGCGGCGGCCATTAGAGGGTGAACCAACGGCAAAGGAAGACCTTTCTCTCTGTCTCTCTCTCTCTCTCACTGTCCACTCTGCCTGTCAAAAAAGAAAAAAAAAGTCAATACTACAATGCAGGGAAACTAGGCAAAGAATATAGTCCTCTTTTACTTTCTATTTTAGAATTTATTTGACAATTTAAACTTAGTTTAAACTAATTTAAGTTTAAATTAAACTAAGTTTAAAATTTAAACTAAGACGATGAACATTATGAAATGCAATATAAAAAATATTTACTAGCTCAAGTGTGAATAACAAAATAATTAATGATATACAAATAAGAAAGTAAATGCATACACGAATTCTTTTCAGGATTGGTAAAAATCCAAATTAAAAAAAATTTTAAAGCACTGAAAAACTTGCTCACACAGAGTACATCTTTCACTGTGCTGTGACAGCTGACTGAAATTGTTCAACTGGCTATGCTGATGCTACAGACATGTTTCTTTGCACTTTCTTTGTGCAATAAATTTAAATCCAAAGATAAAATCAGCGTATCAGTGTAACTGGAGCTAAAATACAGAGAAGAATGAAAAGGATAGGATACAGTCATACTGTATGATTGCCTTTTTTTAATTCAACATTTTCCATTAATTTATTCAGTAAAATAAGAAACATCTATTTATAAATATGCATGCTCTGATACACAAAGTACATATTTTATATGGAAAATTAAACTGACAGCTTTTATCATTTCAACTTTAGCTTACATGGACTTCAGTATTTGTTTCAACATTATCTG
Source organism: Lepus europaeus (assembly GCF_033115175.1). Taxonomy (NCBI): domain Eukaryota; kingdom Metazoa; phylum Chordata; class Mammalia; order Lagomorpha; family Leporidae; genus Lepus; species Lepus europaeus. The sequence goes on along the minus strand of NC_084829.1, from coordinate 163,755,030 downwards.
CCCATCATCTCTTGCTGGACACTAATGTAGCACACAAGCACAGGAGTAAAATAAGATTTCAGTTATTTTAAGTCTGAACAAATTACTAGTTTTTATTTACAAGTACTCATTAAATCTTACAACAATAATATTAAACATCTATTTATAACTGAAGAACAACTGTCACTTTATAAAAAGGTGGCTGTTACGTACCCTTATGTAGTTTAGGGTTAACAAAGACTCCTTTTGTAAAATGAAACCTTTAATTCAGGATTTACTAAACAGAGAGAAAGTTTTAAAGCTATTTTCAGCAGAGAAAAATACACGGACTGTAACTGCACAAAGATTATTTTAGGAAGCCACCTTCATCCATGGTTCCGAGGGCAGAGAAAAGGAGGTAACTATAGAGTATACAGTAAGAATGAATGTGTTTTGTTCACTCAACAAGTAAATACATTAAAAAGGTTAACCAGAGTATATTAACTATTGAATAGTATATGTTTTGCTTACTCAGCAACCAAATTAATTAAATCTGATTTTATTTCAAAGCAACTACTTTCAAACCGGCAAGGAAGAAAAAGAAAAAAAAAAAAAAAACAAATTATCAGTACTTCTCTAGATGAGACCTTATTTTGGGCATTAATTTTTTTTCTGCACTTCATATTTAAAAGTACAAAATTAAATTTAACATCACTACCCTAATTTACATTTCCAAAATTAAAAACTGCACAAAACAGTTAATAAACTGCACACACAAAAGCATGAAAGAGCAAAGACCTTATAACAATGCTAATTCTATTTCCCTGTTTGTTCTTAACAGCAGCTCTGTATCAGGGAATATATTTGACAGTAAGCTGCACATTCCTGCAAAGGCTCTTTCACACATTACAGGAAAGAAAGTCAATGATATGATCCAATTTATACTTAAGTATATGTACAGACATACAGAAGTCAAAAAAAGAACAGTAACTAATAAGAGTGATCATCTCTGGGAGATGGATTTATAGGACTACTAAACTTCCATATTACCAAATGAATTGTTTTTAAATAATCACAAACCATTTTTATATATACATATGTATGTGTGTGTATATATATATAAAAATGTGTGTGTGTTTGTGAGTGTGTATCTTAATAAGAGAGCACCTTAAGTCAAAATGCTCTACTTGGTGTTTTGCTTTGTAGAGTAAATTAAGCTGCTACCTGCTTTCAATGTGAGTACCAATTCTAGTCCCAGCTGCTCCACTTCCAATCCAGCTCCCTACTAAAGCACCTAGGAAAACAGCAAAAAATTGCCCAAGTACTTGGATCCCTGCCATCCATGTGGGTGACCTGAATGAAATTCCTGGCTCCTGTCTTCATTTGGGGAATGAATCAACAGACAGATAATACCTCTCTCTTCCTTGCTCAGGTTAATATGCCTGCATCCCACATCGTAGTACCTGGGTCCAATACCTAGCTCTAGCTCCTGACCAAGGTTTCCTGCCAATGCAGACACTGGCAGGCATGGGAGATGGTACAAGTTACTGGGCTCCTGCCAATCAAGGGGGGAGCCCTGTATTACACATGAGCTTTAGCTTTCAAGCACTTGAATAATGAACCAGTGGATGGGGGCTTTCGTTCTCTCTCTCTCTCTCTCTCGTGCTGTCTCTCAAATAAATAAAAATCAGTGTAATAATGATTAAGTTACTGACTTTAGATCACATGAATAAATTACATGTTAATCACATGAATAGGGGATTTCATCAAAATCCAAAGGATATGTTACCAGCTATACCCACTGGAGGGAAAGCACTTTTGAATTATTAATTATTTCAACATACTACCAATACTTTTCTTGTAAATGTATGTGAATAAAGATAGTAATGGATTATAACCTATGATCCCATAGTGTTGTACTGAAACAAATAAATACAAGGGAGATGCCGGTGCCGCGGCTCAATAGGCAATACTCCGCCTGCGGCGCTGGCACACCGGGTTCTAGTTCCAGTCGGGGCGCCAGATTCTGTCCCGGTCGCTCCTCTTCCTGTCCAGCTCTCTGCTGTGGCCCGGGAGTGCAGTGGAGGATGGCCCAAGTCCTTGGGCCCTGCACCCGCATGGGAAACCAGGAGAAGCACCTGGCTCCCGGCTTCGGATCAGCGCGGTGCGCCAGCCGCAGCGGCCACTGGGGAGTGAACCAATGGAAAAGGAAGATCTTTCTCTCTGTCTCTCTTTCTCTCACTGTCCACTCTGCCTGTCAAAAAAATAAAAAGTTTAAAAAAAAGGGAGAAAAAGAGAAAGATCTTCAATACAAAATTTTTAATTAATATAGGGTGCAAGTAAAGATGGAATTGGGCATTTACTGTTAGGAAAACAACACAGTAATAATTGAAGGCAAAAATCATTCATAGATGCTAAAATTAGTAAGCTGAAATATGAGAAACAGGATATATCTGAGTTTCATAGTATCTCCCCATAAGATATTTATTAACTACAAAGGGGATAGGGTAAATACTGGAAACCACAGTGGAGCAATCTAGCAGAAGTAAGCTTAACCAAGTGATCAAAGACAAAACACGAATCCCTAGCCTGACACGCTGGGACAGGCAGAACAGTACTTGCATGTGATGTTCTCGCCAAAAATGTCTAGCCTGGTGACATTTAGTAGTCATGAGACAATATCAGACAAACACAAACAAAGTAGCGACTCTGGAGAAAATGTGGAGATGCCAGTGCTGTGGCATAGAAGGTTAAGCCTCTGCCTACAGGGCCAGCATCCCATATGGGTACCAGGCCACTCCACTTTTGACACAATTCTCTGCTGACAGGCTTGGGAAAGCAACAGGTGATGACCCAAGTACTTGGGACCATGCATCCACATGGGAAATCCAGAAGAAGCTCCTGGCTCCAGCCTGACCCAGTCCTGACTGTTGCAGCCATATGGGGAGTGACCCAGCAGACGGATGATCTCTCTCCCCTTTATTTCTGCCTTTCAAATATATTAATTAAAAAGAAATATGGAATTTTCGATCAGATCCTGGAACCCAAAGTACATAAGAAGGAAAATAAGTTCAGTTTGAGTAAGATCTGCAGATTAGCTAATGGTATTAAATAGTATTAGTTAATGGTACTGAATCAACATTAATTTTTTGGTTCCCATAACTGAGCTATTACTTTGTAAGCTGTTACCATTAATCCTTGTGTCATTTTTCCTACATTTCTATATATTATTTTAAAACAGAGGGTTTTTTTTTTTAAAGATTTTTAGTTTGGCCTTTGGAATTATTTATTCTGATGGAGGAAGCAAAAATCCTTGTGGGAAAGGATGCAAGTCACGAAATCCACTAATCTATGAAAAAATAAAATGTCTCTTTACCAATAAAACTGAAATCAAAAATCACTCAAAATAATTTCTTCTATTTAAATATCATAAAGTAAATTTTTCGATTACATATATTTGCTTTAAAATAAGCACTTACTAATCATGAAGATTACTACTACCATTCTCTAAAATAAAAGCATCCAGATAAAAAAATCTAATATTAACCTCAAGTAGATATATGACTTTCCTTACAAAGTTTCATAAATGTTATTCATAAATTTTAAGCAGATTTTCTTTAGCAATTTTTTTTTTTAAAGATTTGTTAACTTTAAAGGTAGAGAAGGGGGAGAGATAGAGAGAGATGTCTTCCACACACTGGTTCCCTGCCCCAAATGGCTGAAAGAGCCGGGCTAGGCCAGGCTAAAGCAAGGAGCTTCTTCTGGGTCTCCCACAAGGGTACTTGAGGCCATCTTCCTCTGCCTTCCCAGGCACATCAGCAGAGACCTGTATCAGAAGTGAAGCAGCTGGGACTTGAACCAGTGCCCATACAGGATGCTGGCCGCAGGTGGAGGCTTTACCTGCTTTGCGGCAATGCCAGCCCCCAGCAAAAACTTTTTTAGAAAACACATTCAACTTTAAATCTGTTTTGAAGAACATAGTAGGGATTTTACTCCTGATTCCCTGCACAATTTAGCTGTGCGGCTTTGAATTTAACTTTCTGGGTTTGTTTCCTCACTTATAAAATGAAAAGGTTAGACTAGACCACATTCATGGCCTCTGTGTGCTCTAAAATGCTGTCAGTGAGGAGCATCTCCATTTTGTCTCCTTATAGACTCCCTTCTATGCCTGCTTTGTACTGATGCCCCACAGGCAAGATCTGTATATACCCAATAACCTACTGTGAACAGCACACAAGGGACTCCTAATACTCCTGTCAGAACCATAAGTGGGCACCAGGATTTACTTAAAATAACATCCTGGTTAAGCACCAAATCCTCACAGAACCAGGCCTGTACACACTTATATTTTTGAGATGAGGAGAGAGGTCTGTCCTTTAAATATTTTACCTTCTTACAATCTCTAGACACCTCAGGATTTTAAAAAGAAATTTGGTATATCAAAGTAACAATCAGAATTCCCAAAAACTGCAGGAATTCTATCTGTGTGGGGGACAAGTAGACTGTTTTCCTGAGTAACAATTCCTTAGATTCCCAATTATCCTTTTCAATTCTACTCTAAGTCCCAACTAAGTTCAAAGGGGGTAAAATCTAAGATGTGTAAACACGCAGGAGCGGAAAAGCAACTGAAGGGCCGGCACTGTGGCATAGCAGGTAAAGACGCCACCTGCAGTGCCAACATCCCATATGGGCGCCAGTTTGAGTCTCAGCAGCTCCACTTCTGATCCAGCTCCCTGCTAACATGCCTGGGAAAGCAGCAGAAGATGGCCCATATCTTTGGGCCCCAGCACCCACATGGAAGACCCAGAAGAAGCTCCTGGCTCCTGGCTTTGGATTGATCCAGCTCCAGCCATTGCGGCCATTTGGGGCATGAACCAGTAGATGGAAGACCTCTCTCTCTCTCTGCCTCTGCATCTCTGTAACTCTGCCTTTCAAATAAATAAATAAATCTTTTTAAAAAAAAATTAAAGCAAATGAATGCCTAATGCCGTTCACAGGTGTTACAACAGCCCATATGACAGAGAATCCCCCCATACTATAGAAAAGCTAGGGAGATCTCTTAATCCATAATAAAGAATCCACGCCATTCAATATTCCAAAAAGTCCTTTACACCAAGCACTAAAATTGAATTAGAAAAGAAAATAATATGAGCACAAATTCTTAGTTCCATTTTTATAACAAGAGCAAAATACTATACAATGCCCCCAAATGTCAAAGTAATCGGTACTGAAAACACTTTTAATTATGGTAAGCAATATGATCCCCTTTAATTAAACTACAACTAGTTTATTTTACTAAGAACTAGGTTCAGAAAATCTAAGTAATGTTATTTGGGATAATTGGGCAGGTTGATTGACAGGTTCATGGCACTAAAATACTATTATAGTGGACCTTTCCACAGCTAACCGTTAAACATGGAAAACCGTTTAAATCCCTGTGAGCCCAATCACAAAACTTTATTAAACGGCTCAGCTCTGGAACACAACACAAAATTCTACTGGTAGAATTTTGGTTCTACTGTTAGAACTGTGTTTACTACATTTTTACTGCCTCCTAAAACTGTCAACATTCCATTATCATGGTAACAACATTCTTAGAAAGTAATCTTTTTTTTTTTTTAAGATTTTATTTATTTATTTAAGAGGCTGAGTTACAGGCAGTGAGAGGGGAGACAGAGAGAAAGGTCTTCCTTCCGTTGGTTCACTCCCCAACTGGCTGCAACAGCCGGAGCTGCGCCAATCTGAAGCCAGGAGCCAGGTGCCCCTCCCCAGTCTCCCACATGGGTGCAGGGGCCAAGCACTTCAGCCATCTTCTACTACTTTCTCAGGCCACAGCAGAGAGCTGGATTGGAAGAGGAGCAGCTGGGACTAGAACAAGTGCCCATATGGGATGCAGACACCACAGGCCGAGGATTAACTTACTGTGCCACAGTACCTGCCCCAAAAGTAATCTTAATGTTTTTAAAATGCAGTATTCTTTTTGAGATCAAATAAGTTTCATTTATTGGAATGAGTGCTAAATATTATCATTAAAAAACAAAAACAAAGATGAGAACAATTCCACCAAAAAAAAGCTCTCAAGGAACATTCCAGACTAACCCTCTACTCTCCTGTCTTCCAGACATATCTGCTTGGCACATTCAAAACCAAATCCCAAATCTTTCCCCAAAAACATCCCTTGGACCTCAGAACACAGTCCGTCCCTGCCCTCCATATACCATCCACTAGCAAATACTGCATTCAACATTCAGAACACGTGCACTCCAGTATCACTTCGTAACTCATCAACTAGCAACGACTAGTCAACTTTCAGAATATATCCAGAATTTCACTTCTCATTCCTTCCACCTGTACCAACCTTAGACCTAATCACAATCATTTCTTACCTCATCTACAGAAAACAGCTAACTGATCTCACTATTTCCACCACTGCCCATAAGTCGATCCTCTTAAGTCTCCAGAGTGAGCCTGCTAAAGTTCAAGTAAAATGTCAGTCCTCTGTTCAAAACCCTGTGACCAGAACTGCCCTCAAACATTTTGGACTCAGGACTCCACTCGTAAAACATTACTTCGAGGAACCGAAAGAGCTTGTGTTCCTGAAAGTTATATCTATCACTACTCATAAACTTGAAAACACTTAAATTATTTTGAACCACTGAAAAATGACAGTAAACTCCCTAGATATTAACTTCAAATCTAGATTTTACAGAAAATACATTTTAAAACAAAAAATAAATTAGTGAAAAAGGCATCCTTTCATATTTTCACAATTTTTTCATGTTTATCTTAATATAGACAGCTAGATTCTCACTATCTTCTGGATTCAATTTGCTGCAATGTCACACAGCACATACAGCCTGTGGAGAACTCTCATGCACATTCATGTAATGACAGTGAAAAGGGCAAGTATCATCATTACTATCGTGAAGACAGTTTGCAGTCTGAGATTCCCTAGGATGCCCAGAGCCACCTACAAGAACCATTGCTCTAAAGATTTCCCATTTCTCAAAACCACAGTGAGCTATCACCTTACCCCTGTCAGAACAGCTGTTATCAAACAGACAGACAGTAACCAATGCTGGTAAGGATGTGGAAAAAGGAGAAGTCTCTAACACACTACAGATGGGAATGTAAATTAATGAAGCCACTATAGAAAACATTATAGATCTGCCTTATGATACAGCAATCCCACTATGGGGTATATATCCAAAAGGCATGAAATTATTGTATCAAAGTGACACCTGCTTAACCATGTTTATAATAACAGTTCACAATAACCAAGTGTCCATCATCAGATGAATGGATAATAAAAACGTGGCAATATTAATGGAGTATTATTCAGCCATTAAAAAAAGAATGAAATTCAGGGCCGGCGCCGTGGCTTAACAGGCTAATCCTCCACCTTGCGGTGCCGGCACACCGAGTTCTAGTCCCAGTTGGGGTGCCGGATTCTATCCCGGTTGCCCCTCTTCCAGGCCAGCTCTCTGCTATGGCCCGGGAAGGCAGTGGAGGATGGCCCAAGTGCTTGGGCCCTGCACCCCATGGGAGACCAGGAGAAGCACCTGGCTCCTGCCTTCGGATCAGCGTGGTGCGCCGGCTGCAGCGGCCATTGGAGGGTGAACCAACGGCAAAAAGGAAGACCTTTCTCTCTCTCTCTCTCTCTCTCACTATCCACTCTGCCTGTCAAAAAAATTAAAAAAAGAATGAAATTCTATCATTTGCAGCAAAATAGATGCAACTGGAGGATATCAAGTTTGAATAAAATAAACCACACACAGCAAGACAAATACTACAATGTTCTCACCTCATATATGGAAGCTAAAAAACAAACCTCAATCTGAAAACTTAAGGTTGATTACTAGAGCTTGGGAGGGGTGAGAGGGATAGAAGGAGCTTATTTTTTAAAAAAGGCGGGGGTGGGGGGCTGGATATGACTCATTAATTGTGACAAATATAATAACAGGAGATATTAGTAATAGGGGAAGCTGGGTGTGGCAGGATATATGGGAACCCTTTGTGCCACCACTTCACAATTTTGTTTTGCAAACTTAAAACTGTTCTGAAATGGCCGGCGCCACGGCTCAATAAACTAATCCTCCTCCTTGCGGCGCCGGCACACCGGGTTCTAGTCCCGGTTGGAGCGCCGGATTCTATCCCAGTTGTCCCTCTTCCAGGCCAGCTCTCTGCTATGGCCCGGGAGTGCAGTGGAGGATGGCCCAGGTGCTTGGGCCCTGCACCCCATGGGAGACCAGGATAAGCACCTGGCTCCTGCCTTTGGATCAGCGTGGTGTGCCGGCCGCAGCGCGCCGGCCGCGGTGGCCATTGGAGGGTGAACCAGCGGCAAGGGAGGACCTTTCTCTTTGTCTCTCTCTCTCACTGTTCACTCTGCCTGTCAAAAAATAAAACAAATAAATAAATAAACCTTATTAGTACTCTTGGTATTATTAGCTGGCTGTATCCCTCACCTATCAGTAGAGTATTTGCTTGAATACTAGCTTAGCCCCTCATTCCTTTACAATAACATAAATGCACTGCTCTACTGAAAAGGGTTCATTCTCTATACTAGATTTAGGTTTAAAACACTTTGCTAATAACATATGTTCACTCCATCAATGTTAAATTTCTTTAGTGTATCTCAGACCAGATGAGAAGACAAATACACAAGCATCTACATATATGATTGGTCTCAGCTTTTTGAAGAAAAAAAACCCACTAACCCATAAAGAAAAATTGCCTCTACCAAGATACCAACATTGCATGCACCAAAAGGATTTTAGCAATTGATTCTTCTTGAGCTTTTTTACAATCCATATGGTCCTTTCCTTATTAACCCTCTATTCAAATTTAGTTAAAATGTTAAAGGCTTTTTAATTTCCCAAACCTAAAAACAATACAATGGATCCAGCCTTAATAAAGTATAATAAAGTATAAGAGTATTTTAAAAGCAAACTATAATAAAGCATAAAAGCATATTAAAAGCTGTATTAATCATTAATAATACAATATAGTGGTTTTTCATTTAATACATATGTACTGTAAACCTACACAACTTCACATCAGGCTCTAGCCAAGGCCATAGGGATAGAGCAGTATGCAAATACAGCCACAGTCCCTACCCCTTCAGAAACATGTTGGGCAAAAATAATAATGGAGGCCGGTGCCCCGGTTCAATAGGCTAATCCTCCACCTGCGGCGCCGGCACACCGGGTTCTAGTCCTGGTCGGGGTGCCAGATTCTGTCCTGGTTGCTCCTCTTCCAGTCCAGCTCTCTGCTGTGGCCCAGGAGTGCAGTGGAGGATGGCCCAAGTCCTTGGGCCCTGCACCCGCATGGGCCATGGGGGGGGAGGGTGTCAACCAACAGAAAAGGAAGACCTTTCTCTCTCACTGTCCACTCTGTCAAAAAAAAAAAAAAAAAAAAAAAAAGGAAGACGAGTACCCAGCTATGACCTCTTAAAGAAGGCCCTCAACGTACTGCATAATGCAAAGTAATAAGTTTACCTTTTATTGAATCTCAATTCCTCATAATCACTCACATAATCTAAGGAAGTTATGTAAATATTAGAAAGTATTATGTCAGATTCAGTGGTCATGTGGTCTGTGTGACTAAGAGACAGATATGCTTAGAATAAATTATCAGGAAAAAACTGAGTCCTCAGGTAAGTAACCAGAACTCAGATCCAAAAAGATCTTTGGCCTCTTCTGGACTTCACATTTGTAATTGATGTCGGGCTCTCAAAAGTAGACTTGTTTGACAAAGACGCCAGGAAAGTAAGTAGACCAGACACTGTACAGTGAAATACCTCCAAGGAAGGACACAGTTAGAAATGGATTTTCCTTTGCAAAGAGATCACCCAGCTGTCTAGTCCCTATTTCCCCATTATCCAAACTTTCTGAGAGAGAAGAGACTGATTTACAGGTCACAGCAGAGTCTCACTGAGAATGAAACAGAATACAGTGCAAGTGGGAATGGCGGCAGAGAATCAGTATAGAGGATGGAAATCTCTCAAATTCAAAATTTAGAAGATGAGGCCAGCATTGTGGCCCAGCAGGTCAAGCTGATGTCAGGCATCACATATGGGGCAACAGTTTGTGTCCTGACTGCCCCACTTAGAGCCAGCTCCCTGCTAATGTGCCTAGGAAAGCAGCAGGGGGTTGGCCTGAGTGTTTGAGCTCCTGTCACTCACGTGGGAGACCCCCAAATGAAGCTCCTGGCTACTGGTTTTGTTGCGACCGTTTGGGGACTTGAACCAGTGGATGACATCTAACTATTTCAAATAAATTTAAAAACAAAAGTTTTGGAACAATGAAATCTAATTCCTTTCCACACGGAGTCTCCCTAAGATGTCAGTACTTTTTAATATTACAATATGGTTAAGAGAGCTGCCTTTCAAATAGATACTATTTTCAACTTCATTTTTTAAGTTAGAAAACTGAGATCTAAGGATTAAGGATTTTCAGCAAAAGATTCTATCATCTGTAAGTGGAAAACTCAGAATGAGAAACTAGGTTTGACTCTAAAAACTGTATTCTTCTGCTCCTACAACAGAGCATCTGTAGCATTACTATTCAATGCCCAAAATTAATTTTGGTTTCTGCTAGACATCTGGGGAAAAAAGGTGACACACAGTAGGAGCCAGATAGAAGAGGGAAAAGACTGAAAAGAGAAATTGGAGCAATAGTTAATGGGGGTAAGGAAGTAGAGACACACAATAACAATTTAATGGCATAGCAAATTAAACTGGAAGGAAAGTCAGGTGAGAAATCTTTATTTAAACTTTGCCACAGACTAACTGCATGTTTACTCACGTATAATGACATCTCATTAGGTAAAATTCTGAGTTTAATAAATTCTTTCAAAACAAATATATGTAGAATATCTATCACAAAATAGAATCTATTACTGACTGAATACATCCAGTGAGGGTACCTGAAAAATTCATGCAGGGCTGGTGTTGTGGCGTTGCTGGTGAAGCCACCTCCTGGAATGCCGGCATCCCATATGGGCGCTGGTTCGAGCACTGGCTGTTCCTGTTTCCGATACTGCTCCCTGCTAGTCCCTGGGAAAACAGAAGAAGATGGCCCAAGATCTCGGGCCCCTGTACCCATATGGAAGACCCGCAGGAAGCTCCTGGCTCCTGACTTTGGCCTGGCCCAGCTCTGGCTGTTGAAGACATTTGGGGAGTAAACCAGCAGATGGAAGGTATTTCTGTCTATCCCGTTCTGTAACTCTGTTTCAAATAAATCAATTAATCTTTTTTAAAAGAAATAAAGAGTTCATGCAAAAATCTCTGAAATCCCATTTTACATTTTTTTTTAGGATGTATTTATTTGAAAGAGTTACAGAAAGACAGACAGAGACAGAGACAGAGAGAGAGAGATGGGGGAGGGGCGTCTTCTATCTGCTGGTTCACTCCCCAAATGGCTGCAACAACTGAGGCTAGGCCAGGCCTACGCCAGGAGCTTCCTCTGGGTCTCCCAAGTAGGTGCAGGGGCCCAAGCACTTGGGCCATCTCCCCTCTGCTGCTTTCCCAGGAGCATAAGCAGGGAGCTGGATCTTCAGAAAGGGAGCAGCCGGGACTCAAACTGGCTAGTGCCTATATGGGATGCAGAAACTACAGCCTGGGGCTTTAATCCACTGCACCACAATGCCAGCCCCTTCCATGAACTTATTAAAAATCCTTCCTATCCTTCTATGATATTATGCTCTGCCCTGGAGACACAATGGCAAGCAATATGGTCCCTGCTAGTGCAACCCTTCCAAAAGTAAAAAGTCAGCTTTCCATGTAAATAGATTAGAGGATTAGAAATGATAGATAAGGCTTAGTGTCCTGAGATATAAACACCTAGACCTACACATTAGACAAAGCAATTATTTCAAAGAGTCAGCCAGGGTTCCATGGCTTCCTTTGGTTGTTACAACAGAAAAAAAAAAAAATCAATCTATGGGAAAATTAGATTCTAGAAACATAAACTCATTTCAATTATTATGAAGGAAAAGAAAATAAAAGGAAAAACAAAGAAGCATATTTATAACTCTGATGACACATAGTTGTACTGATGGCCGAGATACATGAAAAAAAGCTTAAAAGAAATGCTTCTGTGCACCTCAAAGATTTTTACAACTCTGAGTTTTTTGACTCCTAATCCTATCACTGTGCCGGATTGAAATTTCAAGTAATGTCTATGATTATTTAGGTAAGTGCTTCTATTTTTTCTTGCTCCAGGTACTTTTTTAATTTAAGCAAACACTTCTCAAAAAACAGAGGTCAAGGAACAGCTGTATATTTTAAAGCAGCCTCTAGGTTTACATACGCAAGTTACTATTCAAATTAGCTATTTGTTCCATAAAACCAGTATGTACTTCTCTCAGTAGAAATTTCGTAACAGAATTTCTAAGAACAAAGATCTACTTTCACCAAGGCCTGTCTTCATAGGGGCAAAGTGGGAAGTTACTGGTATGAACCAAAATTTTTTAAAAAACAATTATTGGCCAGCACTATGGCGTAGCAGGTAAAGCAGCTGCCTGCAGTGCCAGCATCCCATATGGGCCCCAGTTCCAGTCCAACATGCTCCGCTTCCAATCCAGCTCTCTGCTATGGCCTGGGAAAGCAGAAGATGGCCTAAGTGCTTGGGCCCCTGCATCCACGCAGGAGACCAGAGGAGGCTCCTGGCTCCTGGCTTCAAATCGGAGCAGCTCTGGCCATTGCAGCCATCTGGGGAGTGAACCAGCAGATGGAAGACACCTCTCTCTCTGTCTCTTTCTCTTTCTCTCTCTCTCTCTCTCTGCCTCTCTGTAACTCTGCCTTTCAAATAAATAAATAAATCTTTAAAAAATTTTATATATTTACTTGAAAGGCAGAGCAAGAGAGAAAGAGATCCTCCATCTGCTGGTTACTCCCCAAACAGCTACAACAGCCAGGTCTGGGCCAGGCCAAATACAGCAGCCAGGAACTCCATCCTGTTCTCTCACATAGGTGGCAGAGGCCCAAGTACTTGGGCCATCACCACTGTCCTCCAAAATACATTAACAGGGTGTTGGATAGAAAGGAGCCAGACCTAGAGCCAGCATTCAAATAGGGGATGCCAGTATCACTCCAAGAGGCAGCTTACCCGGCTGTTCCACAACCCCAGCCCCACAACATTGTGTCAGTCTGAAAGCACAGTATTTCGGTGATCACCCTCCTTACCTTATAGTAACCTGGCAACCCTGTAATGTTGAGCTTATTTAGTGATAATGCATTTTCAAGCAGATGACTTTAAAATCTTTCCACAACTTATTTCAGAACTGGGCATCAACCATTTTTTAACTGAGCTGTGGCTGTACTTATAGTTGTGCTTTGGATGTATCACAAGAAAACCCTTTTTTTTTTTTTTTTAAAGTAAGCTATCGTCGCTATCTGTAGAAACTGAATTTAGTATCAGTTTACATACAATTAATTACATATAACCAGTTATACTTTAATACAATCAATACACTAAATTTACAGGCTGCTCCAGAAAAAACTACCCTCAGCGAACTGGCTTCCTGTTTAAGGAGCACTACAGTTAAAACAATCATGCTGCATATTCTCTCACAATTAGCATGAAGAATATGTATTTGTTATCCTTAGGCTCTTTCCACAGCTTAACCTGAATAAAGCAGATGACCAAACATCTAATCATTCAAGAGTTAACTTATTCTATAATTTGCTCTCAGTGCAAATCTCAGTGGTGGTGAATATTCAGGTTCATCTTCACGAAGCTAAGCTCTCACCTCACATGCATGTACTACAATCAACCTTGGTGCGGTCTGGCACTTAAAGTAACTTAAATGAAATTACTTTCAGCAACAAAAAGATAATTACTGGTTCTTATTAAAGCAAAAAAAAAAAAGGAGGGGATGGGGGTGGGGGGGTGGAGAGAATACTCCCATTTCTTGCTTGGTGTTTTTTTTTTTTTTACCTTCAGTCTTATGACCACAACTTTAATAAACTATTTCCTGAAACAAAGTTTATAAAAACTTGTTTCTTTATTTGTGCTTTCTCAATCCAATATTAAGTTCTCATGTTTGCTTTAAAACTACATGCTTCTACAATTCTATACTTGAAACAACAGATTTACCACAGCTACAACCCTATCACCTAACATTGCTACCCATAAAATACAATCAGATCACAGCTGTGTATCCAAACGAAATCTGATAACCTAAAGTCAGGTTAATACTGTATGCTGGATTAAGGGCTAGGGGACTCTTAAGAAATGACAAGCATCAGTCACCTAAAGTAAAAAAAAAAAAAAGAAAAAGACTAAGACTAAGTAGATACTTCCCACAATAGAAACTCTACTGTGTTTAAACTTTGTAATGCAGGGTGGGTATGTTTAGACTAGCAGTTAAAGACATCAGCATCCACAAAGTACTAGCTCTGGCTCCTAACTCCACCTTCCCACTAGCGCAGACCTAGACCCTGAGAGGCAACAATGATGGCTAAAGGAACTGAGTTCCCCCTACCCACAAGAAAAACAAAGACTGCATGGAAGACTCCCAAGTTGCTAATTTCCACTTGCAGGCATCTGGTATATGAGCCTACAAATGGGAGCTCACGCCTCACCTCACCTCTGTGTCTTTCAAACACACACACAAAAAATTTAAATAAATTTTGTTATAAATTAAACAAAACATGAAATACAGACTTTTGGCTATGACATTCCATCAATTCAGCATTAATTATAAACAGTATTCTGCATCTTTTAAGATTAGAGTTCTTCATATACATGGCAAAAAACACATGAAATTCTGGCTTACGACTATAAATGGAGTAAGCAGATTTCAATTCATTAGGCATATATGCTGAAATTTTTTTAAAGCAGTATCTTAAGTATTTAAGAAATACAAAAATGTACTCATATGTGAAAAGGCTTTATGTATAAAGCTTAAACAACCTTAAACCAATGCGCTCTAGCTCTTAAACACTCAGGTGTCATTCATCTGAACTAAGCAGGCCAAGCAAAATATCCTATGATTCCTGTGTTCGCCTCAATGTCGAAATGGGTGGATAAATTTAAAGGCTGTTCTCTCAAGAGTTGCTTTATAGGCAATTTTCTCCCAGTATCAAGGTCTGCAATTTCCATTTGGCTGCCAGTTTCCGATTAAATTCATCACCTTTATTATAAAAATGGGCTTTACTCCATGGCCTGCTGCACAAGAACTATAAGGAAAGCATTTTTCACTGGTAACAGCAAAATCATTCTACAGCAGCCACCACAGCCACCACATCCACTGAGACATTAGCTTCTTCAACCTGATGTAGTAGTTTATCACTCACAGGAAAAACTTGTAACAACTGTGTAACCTACAGAAACTAAATTCTACAAAAATGCCCACCTTTAAGGTTTCTGCAAAAAAAAAAAAAAAAACTGAACTCCAAATTTTTAGAATCAATGTTGCTATAACATTTCCAAATTGCAACAAAAGACAAAAATCATTTTTAAGTGTTAGATAAGGAAGTAACTTTTAAGTCCATTTTTTAAAAGTTCATGATTTGTTTTACACTCCTAGTTAACTTTCACCATCTGAGCAAACAACCAATAGTCAAATATTTATGTTAGACAACACTGATACCTGACTTTACTTTCTTAGTAAGTTACAGTATGGATGTGGCAGGAGATAAAGGGAGGAAGACAGAAAAGATATTTCCCAAATAATGACATTAAGGCTAGCCACCAGGGTATACTCAAAAAAGCAGTATTATTCATTTGTGAAATTATGATTTTTACAGTTATCTATGTAATTAATGTTTACTTTAAATAACCAGTAAGACAAAAATTCAGGGGCTAGCACTGTGGCGTTAGCAGGTAAAGCCACTGCCTGCAGTGCAGGCATCCCATATGGATGCCGGTTTGAGTCCTGGCTGCTCTACTTCCAATTCAGCTCTCTACTAGCAGAAGATGGCTCAAGTCTTTGGGCCCCTGCACCCACGTGGGAGACCCAGAAGAAGCTCCTAGGCCTTGGCTTCGGATCAGCACAGCTCCAGGCATGGTAGCCATCTGGGGAGTAAACCAGTGGGTGGAAGATCTTTGTCTGTCTGTCTCTGCCTCTCTGTAACTCTGCCTTCAGATAAATAAATAAATCTTTAAAAAAAGACAAAAACCCAAATCTTTTCTCTTCAAGTAAACTTGTTTCCAAATTTACAAGGGAAAAGCAGAGACCTAAATTCCACATTAGGTTAAGCCTATCATGAGAAGAACTGCCAGAGGATATGATGTCTGCCCTGGAAGTTTTCCTCTCGCGGCTAGATTGCGATGAGGCACTTCCGTCTTAAGCTTTCTGTCACAGTCAAGAAAGCACTGTATTTTCTATTTTCATTTCTCGCTCCATCTTACTGTATGGCCCCTTAAGGACTAGACTATTATTAATTTCTGTATTCCCAGTACCCACTAAAATGCTGGGAGGAAAATTGTTGAAAATTATATAAAAAGCATCAACATCCGCTTTGCTAAAACTCCACTAGTCACAACTGGAATTTTTTTGAATAAAGTAGAACATAGTAATACTATACTGCATTGTAAGGAATACAGAGAAACTTTACATCATGAAACTTTGTTATTTAGTTATATAAAAATATGTTACATATTCTAGCTCATAACAAAATATTTCTCTTTAAAGCATTTAGAAAGTTTCAGATATATGCTATCTTTTCTGGTTTCTATTTATACTGTCAAGATATATGTTCTTGCTAGTTAATAACATCAAAAATTAAAGACTTCAGAGTCACAAAATCAAAGACCTCCAATTGAGGATCCTCTTAAACTGCTCCAACACTTTCATTCATCCACAAAGTAACAGTTTAATACTCAAATCTGACCGTACATCGGCAGTTATGTACCAAGAAAGCAGTGCTATGACATTCACTTTAAACACTTCAACAAAAATCTCCAGCAATAATAGTTTAATTCATATGAAAAGGAAATGTGAAAAATAAAAACATCCTCATGTCCCTTACTTCCATGAAAATTAATTCAATGTTCCTATAGCTTAAAAACAGACCTAGAATCTTCTAATTCAGATCCTACTTGATCTTCTCTAATCACTATCATTCTCTCTATTCACTTTCCTTCTTATATGGTATTTTGTGAAAGAACAAAAAGTGTTGTTGGACATCTCTCCTCAAATCACCCCTTCACAACTTTGTCCCAGCCTGTGAGCTCCAACCCCTGGAGCAAACATCAACATCACCGTGTCTAAGTACCAATCCAGCCAGGGCACAAAACTTGACTGAGACACCAGAAGACACCAAGGAGTTTCTCCTTTTCCTATATCTTTACCTTATACACCTCTATCACATTATTCTAAGGTAAATTTTACCTAATGTATAAAGTAGTGGGGGAATGAAAAGCCTACTCCAACCAGATTTTAAATTACTGATATTATGTAAAACATGGACAGCGAAACCTCTATGCTAACACACACTGAAATATTCCCAGATCTGGATTCAGCCTGCTGGAAAATGCTACCAGAGATTCCCATGAACCCAGGAGAACCTTGTCTCTAGTTCAACATCAGCTAAAAGAAAATTAGATGCTCAATTTTATTCCTACTTAGAGGAAAAGTTTAAAAATATTCCAAGAGTAGACATTTCAAGCAATGAAACAGCACTTACAATAATTAAGAATACTCCTATCAGAAGGCAGCTACATGGCACAAATCATCAGTCATGACAATTCTCCTTAGAGGAATCCAAAAGTATTTTCACTTGCTAATGGTGAAACTTAGATATCTTTCTTTCATATGGCTCCTATGAAAGAAAGATACCATTCTTGAACCAAGTTTCTAACCTGTAAAATGTTTTCCCCTCCTCTGGAAAAAAAAAAAAAAACACATTACATATATAATGAAGCTGATGAGGATCTTATTCCTAAGATCCATTCCAGCCTTAAAATCTCAGAATTAGGAAAATTTTTCTTCAAAAAAGAATACAACTTTTGGGGCCAGCGCCATGGTGCAGTAGGTTAATCCTCTGCCTGCAGCACAGGCATACCATATAATAGGAGGCCTGTTCTAGTTCCGGCTGCTCCTCTTCCAAACCAGCTCTTTGCTATGGCCTGGGAAAGCAGTAGAAGATGGTCCAAGAGCTTGGACTCCTGCACCCGTGTGAGAGACCTGGAAGAAGCGTCTTCCTGGCTTCGGATCAGCCCAGCTCCAGCTGTTGCAGCCATTTGGAGAGTGAACCAGTGAATCGAAGACCTTTCTGTTTCTCCCTCTCACTGTCTATAACTCTACCTCTCAAATAATAAAAACTTTTAAAAAAAAAAAAACACAACTTTTTAAAATGATCAGTTTAAGTTCATATCTGATCATAAAAACAGGATTAAGTGTCAAAGGGATCACATAAATAAGACCAGTGTCTGCTAATAAAAATTGATAGAATTAAAAATGGGAGAACGAACCAACATGGGAAGCGGGATACACAGTGGACTCATAGACAAACGCCCTAAACAGCACTCTGGCCTCAGAATCAGCCCTTAAGGCGTTCAGATCTGGCTAAAAAGCCCATGAGAGTTTTGCAGGCATGGAAAGTCAAGACACTGGTGAAAAAAATTATGACCTAAATGAAAGATCTCTGTGAGTGAGATCACAGTGGAAAGAAGGGGCCATCAAAGAAGTAGGTACCTTTCTCTGAAGGGAGGAGAGAACTTCCACTTTGACTATGGCCTTGTCTAAATAAAGTCGGAGTTTGTGAACTCAAGAGGTTTCCATAGCCTTGGCAGCTCATGACAAGAGCCTCGGGTGATTACTGATGTCATAAATAAGAGTGTCAATTGTTAAATCAACAACAGGAGTCACTGTGCACTTGCTCCACCTGTAAGACTTTTGTCCTTAATGTGTTGTGCTATGAGAATTAACAGTAAAACTGGCCGGTGCTGCGACTCAATAGGCTAATCCTCCCACTGTGGCGCTGGCACACCGGGTTCTATTCCCAGACGGGGCGCTGGATTCTGTCCTGGTTGCTCCTCTTCCAGGCCAGCTCTCTGCTGTGGCCCGGGAAAGCAGTGGAGGATGGCCCAAGTCCTTGGGCCCTGCAACCACATGGGAGACGAGGAGAAGCACCTGGCTCCCGGCTTCAGATCAGCGTGGTGCGCCAGCCGCAGCGGCCACTGGGGAGTGAACCAACATAAAAAGGAAGACCTTTCTCTCTGTCTCTCTCTGTCTACTCTGCCTGTCAAAAAAATAAAAAGTACGGCCGGTGCCATGGCTTAACAGGCTAATCCTCCACCTTGCGGCGCCAGCACACCGGGTTCTAGTCCCGGTCGGGGCGCTGGATTCTATCCCGGTTGCCCCTCTTCCAGGCCAGCTCTCTGCTATGGCTCGGGAGTGCAGTGGAGGATGGCCCAAGTGCTTGGGCCGTGCACCCGCATGGGAGACCAGGAGAAGCACCTAGCTCCTGGCTTCTGATCAGCGAGATGTGCCGGCCACAGCGGCCATTGGAGGGTGAACCAATGGCAAAAAGGAAGACCTTTCTCTCTGTCTCTCTCACTATCCACTCTGCCTGTCAAAAAAAAAAAATTAAAAATAAAAAAGAAGTAAAATTAATCTTCAAACAGTACTTTATACTTTGTGTGTCTGTGTAGGTGCAAACTATTGAAATCTTTACTTAGTATAGTTGATCTTCTGTATCGAAAGATAATTAAAAATGAATCTTAACGAAGAATGGGATGGGAGATGGAGTAGGAGATGGAATGGTTTGCGAGTGGGAGGGTGGTGATGGGGGGAGGACCGCTATAATCCAAAAGCTGTACTTTTGAAATTTATATTAAATAAAAGTTTTCTATTAAAAAAAATGTAGCTTTTTTTTTTTTTCCCCACAAAAATCCTTTGGGCTTTCCACATGAAATGTTACCATACCAATCACCTTGCACTTTCCTTTTTCTAAGGCTGCTATGAACAATAAAGCATTAAATCTTCACTCTATGATATGACTAAATGACAACTATAAGAAGACAGGAAAGAAAGCATCCAATATTCCTAAGTTAAAATGTAAGTTCACAGGAAAAAACTCAATTGGTTACTGATTATACAACTACCGTATCACTGCATCTTTTTTTTTTTTTAAAGATTTTTTTATTTATTTGACAGGCAGTTATAGACAGTGAGAGAGAGAGACAGAGAGAAAGGTCTTCCTTTTTCTGTTGGTTCACTCCCTAGATGGCCTCAACGGACTGCGACAATCCGAAGCCAGGAACAAGGTGCATCCTCCTGGTCTCCCATGCGGGTACAGGGTCCCAAGCACTTGGTCCATCCTCCACTGCTTTCCTAGGCCAGATAAACCTCTTCCTCCACCATGTACCCGATTTATTCCTAAAACCATACAATCACCAACACACACACACACACACACTGACACACATGATCTCAAAACAAGGAGTTATGTAAAATCCAAATGCACTGAAAGAAAGAAGGAATAGACCAAAGTAAGCATACAGAAATAACAAAAGTTAAGCAGTAAAATAAAGCACTCCAAAAGAAAATTTTTTAAAAAGTGAGTCAAAGAAAAATCTGAAACAAAGGGAAGAGAAAGACAGCAGAACCATAGCAGTATATCACATTAATATGCCACACTGTAACTTAATACCCATACAGACTAAAGGCACGAAAACCTGGGCTAAAATAAGAAACATGGAGGCAGATCAAACAAGGTGGGTGGGGCAGGGAGGGACACCTAAAGGAAAGAAAAGGAAAAGCATTAAATGAATCCCCCATTATCAAACGGGCTGTCTAGAGAGACTAGGTGTTCATTTTACTTCTCCATGCAAGATGTCCTCACATCCAAGGACACTGGCTGTAACACCAGTAGCTTACCTTTTCTGCACTTAAATCCTGTCTGTCCTTCAAGAATCAAGTGAAATTCTACCTCTTTTCAAACATTCCATAATATCCCAGCGTAATGGGACCTCCTTAGCATTAGTCTACAGCCCTCTGTTTTCATTACCTTGTAATACATTTCATATTATCTACCAAGTACCAATGCAACTCGAAGATACAAAATACATTTGAACCTTTGATGCATCCCTCACAGCATCCACGGATAGTATGCACTCAAATATTGGTGAATTAGGATAAAAAGATTCAACTACATGTTAAATCATTAAAACTTAATGTGAAATATGCAACTGAAAATCATGTTGGATTATAATAATCAGTTTCTACTGCAAAGCAGCCTAAATGCTGGTTTCAGATTAACTGCATTGTAATGAAAAAAGAGTTGGTATTCCTAGGGCCAGTTACAATAGCTACTAAGTCTTTTTATAAAAATGAGTAATGAAGGCAGGCATTAGCACAGCTGTTTGTAGACACTCTGCAGGATGCCTGTATCCCATGTCAGAGGGCCTGTATGTAAGTCTTGCTCTCCTCTGGCAATTCCAGATTTCTGCTGATGCACAGCCTGACAGGAAGCAAGTGATGGCTCAAAAAGTTGGGTCACTGCTCCTCCAGTGGCTCCTGCCTGCCTCCCAAGGCAGGCCAGCTGCTGTGGAAATTCAGGAAGTGAGGGGCCAGCACTGTGGCGCAGCAGGTTGATGCCCTGGCCTGAAGCAGCGGCATCCCATGTGGGTGCCGGTTCTAGTCCCGGCTGCTCCTCTTCTGATCCAGCTCTCTGCTATGGCCTGGGAAAGCAGTGGAGGATGGCCCAAGTCCTTGGGCCCCTGCACCCACGTGGGAGATCTGGAAGAAGCTCTTGGCTCCTGGCTCTGGATCAGCTCAGCTCAGGCCGTTGCAGCCATCTGGGAAGTGAACCATCGGAAGGAAGACCTCTCTCTCTCTCACTGTAACTCTTTCAAATCGGTAAAATAAATCTTTAAGAAATTTAAAAAAAAGAAATTCAGGAAGTGAACATGCAGATAGGAGGATGATACCCCCTTCCCTCCCACTTGCCTCTGCCCAACCTCATCTGTGTCTCTGCCTTTGAAACACATAAAACTTTTTAAAATAAAATCGAAGTGTCTAGTGTATCTACTTCCTTTTTAACAATTTGTAATGATTAGTAGCAGAATGAAATGCAAGCTTCTAATATACTCACGAACTATAAGAAAAAAATCTTTAAAATGTATATGTAAAATTGGTCAGTCATAACTTTCCTGGCAAAGTAGTAACCCCACTGAGGTTCAAAAACAAGGTGCTATATGATACCTCTCTACCCTTGCACCACCACTCCTGAGGACTGAATGTGGCCACAATCATGCAATCACCAAAAATGACCTGAAAATGTTCGGATACTCAGTTCTCTACAGTCTAAGAACAAAACAGAAAAAAAGAACTGTGTAAGGGGAAAAGGAAAACACAGATTACTATCAGTTCTATAAAAGTACCACAGGAGATCTCCTCCTTCCTGGCTCTCTACAAAAAAAAAAAAAAAAAACAAAGTAAACTCTTCCCTCATGTATAGAGTTTAATTCAAGTGACTGAAAGGAAAAAAAGTATTTTACAACTGCCTTGGTAGTTTAATTAAAAAAAAAAAAAAAAAAAAGCTCAGCCGGCGCCAAGGCTCACTAGGCTAACCCTCCGCCTGCGGCACCGGCACTCCAGTTCTAGTCCCAGTTGGGGCACCGGATTCTGTCCCAATTGCTCCTCTTCCAGTCCAGCTCTCTGCTGTGGCCCAGGAAGGCAGTGGAGGATGGCCCAGGTGCTTGGGTCCTGCACCCACATGGGAGACCGGGAAGAGGCTCCTGGCTTCGGATCGGCGCAGCACCGGCCACAGCGGCCATTTGGGGGGTGAACCAATGAAGGGAAGACCTTTCTACCTCTCTAACTCTGCCTGTCAAAAAAAAAAAAAGCTCAATATAACTAAAAAATATAATTTCAATGAATTATTAACCAAAACATACACTATAAAGGATCTTAAAAATAAATTATCTCTTCAACAACTGCAAGGTACATTTTAAAGTAAAATATATATTTGCCTAACTAAAAAAACTAACAAGGACCGTTATAATGCTATAAACTATAATAAAGTGAGATAAGATTATCTTTTTACTGCCGATAATTTTTTATTGCAATAATAAAACCAGGATCCCTGAACTTTCTCTTCATACAAGATGTAATAGTAAACTATGACACACATTTTTCTGACTTATATAAACATCAGTTGCCTGACTCAGAATTGCACCGATAATGTAGAAAAGAATACTTTTTTTTTTTTTTTTTTTTTGACAGGCAGAGTGGATAGTGAGAGAGAGACAGAGAGAAAGGTCTTCCTTTTTCCGTTGGTTCACTCCCCAATGGCCGCTGCGGCCAGTGCACCTCGCTGATCCGAAGCCAGGAGCTTCTCCTGGTCTCCCATGCGGGTGCAGGGCCCAAGCACTTGGGCCATCCTGCACTGCCTTCCCAGGCCATAGCAGAGAGCTGGCCTGGAAGAGGGGCAACCGGGACAGAATCCAGCGCCCCGACTGGGACTAGAACTGGTGTGCCGGCGCCGCAGGCAGAGGATTAGCCTAGTGAGCAGGGGTGCCAGCCCTAGAATACCTTTTTGATGTATGTGACTTAGTCCCCCACCAAAACAAACAGAAATCATTCCAACAACTCAGCTGTAAAAGCTGAAACTGTTTCAGAAAATTCAATTTCCTAAATCAGTTATTTTAATATAGTCAACATACCAACATAGGGTCTCTTAAAAAAGACAAATTCTTTAAAGAGAAGTATCTCCATTTATTCAGACCCCACTCCCAAGCACTAAATTCAGCTAACTGCCATTTCCATCATATTCCTGAGCAACTATTCCCCCCCAATTGAAAGAAAAATAATTTCCAATTCTGTCAAAAGGGTTATCTCTAAACTTATTCACTAAATGCTTTTTTTGTGTATGTACTGATATCCCCATCTGCTGGAACACAAGTTCCTTACTATCAAAAATCCTTAAAGACAAAGGTTTGCAGTAGAGATTTTGCAACTACTTAGAAATATAATTTTAGGGCCAGCACTGTGAAATTGTAGGTGGTTCCTGATGATGATGTAATTACTTAAATCATAGTTTAGTGTGGCAAGGAAAAAAACAGGATTATAAAATCTACAGTAATGCTAAAATGTAATTGTAAATATAAAAATCAAATCACCAACTATAACACTGATACTGTGTAGTTCCATCCACAAAAAGCAGCCTGCAAGTCAAGTCATCCTGACCACAAAGAACATGTTCAGCAGCTAAATTCAAGTCTGCTGTTTCAGAGAGCTTGATTCAAGCCCCACCTCCTGTTTCCAATTCAGCTTCCTTGGAGACAGCAGGTAAGGGCCCAAAGGGGGAAATCTGGATTGAGTTCTTGGCTCCTGATCCAGCCCTAGCGTTGTGGCCACGTAGGGAATAAACCAGTGGATGGATGATCTGTTTCTGCCTTTCAAAGAAGACAAAAAAAATTTTTTTAAGATGGGCTGGCATTGACGCCAGGTGGGTGGAGTCCCAGCTACTACATGTCCAACCCAGCTCCCCTGATGATACTTCTGGGAAAGCAGTAGAAGATGGCCCAGGAGTTTGGGCACCTGCCGCCCACATGGAAAATCCTTTTATTCAGAATGATGTCACAGTGAGGGAAAATGCTGACTTTAAAGAGATACACAGAGATGGAATGTCAAAAGGTTGGCTAACGGGTTAAAATAATCAACACAAAAATATAAGTAAAAGTAAAATGAATGATGAATAAAGTGCTCAGAAGGTTTTCACTGCACTTGATAACAGACACAGTCACCAGATCAGTGACACTGGGTCAAACTTTTCCCTCGAGTTAAACTAATTCAAGAATTCCAAAAACTCTCTAAACCAAGAGTTTCAATTCTCGTAACTATCACAGAAGGGGGCCGGCACCGTGGCTCACTTGGTTAATCCTTTAGCCCATCAATCCTATATATTTTGTTAGCTTACCAGAAAGTTCATTATGACACGACCATGTAATACATGTCTTCATTCCAACCAAATCTATACACCTTTCCTGAGCAAGTCTTGCAGTCTCCATCATTTTGCTAACTGCTTACCCTTCCCTTCTCCTAGAACAGGAGTGGGGCACGTCAGGCCCATGGGCCATGTACGATCTGTGAAACCCTTTCCTCTGGCCCTGCCAAGGTAACCACAGACAGGACTGGAAATTCAATAAAACTACAGCAGGTTAATTTTTAAAGTTGATCATTTTCTATGGCATGTGAATGATGTTATAAATAAACAAACAGCTGTTGGCAGAAAAAAGGTTCCCCATCCCTTTATTAGAATTCTATCCAGCTTGCCATTCACTTCATTAAATCCTACCAACCGGCCGGCGCCGTGGCTTAACAGGCTAATCCTCTGCCTTGCGGCGCCGGCACACCGGGTTCTAGTCCCAGTTGGGGCGCCGGATTCTATCCCAGTTGCCCCTCTTCCAGGCCAGCTCTCTGCTATGGCCTGGGAAGGCAGTGGAGGATGGCCCAAGTGCTTGGCCCTGCACCCGCATGGGAGACCAGAAGAAGCACCTGGCTCCTGGCTTCGGATCAGCGAGATGTGCCGGCCACAGCGACCATTGGAGGGTGAACCAACGGCAAAAAACAAACAAACAAACAAAAAAAAAAAACAAAGGAAGACCTTTCTCTCTATCACTATCCACTCTGCCTGTCAAAAAAAAAAAAAAAAATCCTACCAACCTTTAATAGCAACTCAAGCTCCACTTCTCCAAAAACTTTACTAAGTATTTCAGCCACAGTGACCTATTCCAAACTATCACTGTGCTGGTAATCAGTGATTCTTGAGCACAACAGCCAACATCCACAAGGATAAAGCAATTACCTTTCCCCCTTTTTGTTTCTCATTCTCTAGAAGCTACTCTGCTTATGTAATTGTTCATCCTCTCATAACCTTAAAATATTGAGACATTAGATGCTCCTGCTACCCTACAGTATAGGTAGCTATTTTTCATATAGTACTCTTCAGCCCCAGAATGTTTACTTTTGAGGTTGGGAGGGCATTTATAATGGAAGGGCGGAGGTTCAGAGATGCTAGATATCTTGTCCAAGATAAAACCAACTGATTAATTGCAGTCATCATTAAATCAGTTATTTGAGTATACCCAAAGAATTCTTACCACTTCACTACATGGTCTTATTAGCATATTCACAGAAAATACAACTCATTTCTGTTGGCTCATGCATGTACATGTGCATACACACATATGGAGTTAACACCTGAACATCTGTCCTAACAATGTATAATTGCCAATAACGGTGGCAGAAGCAACAAGAGTACAAGATGAAGTGCAGTCAATTTCTTAATAATTTTTGTTTGTCCTGGGTTGGAAATTTTTATTTTTTCTTTAAAAAAATGTATCCACTTACCATGTAAAACAAAAGGAACACAACTTGTACCACACTTAAGTACACTTAAGTTGTTTCAATTTACTTGAAAGACGCACTCATCCACCTTCCACATGCTGGCACTGGTAATAGGGTTGTAATGGTTACACCCAATCCAGGTGTTTGGTTGCTCTTTGATCATCTACCTGACAGATCATTGAGTTGTTCACCTCCTGCTGATCCAAAACTGATGGCAATGTACATTTCTTGAGTTGAAACATTTGGCAATATTAAGCCTCCATATTAAATCTTTCAGAAATGCTGTTTCCTATTGAGTGGATATTTAAAAGTAGTAACAGCAACAAACTGAATTTATTTGCACCACAATATTTAAAGACCTGAGGCTCTATCTTTTGGTTAACAAAAAAGAAGTTTGAGTGAATTAGCTGCCTTTACTTTCTCAGTTGTAGCCTCTCAAAGATTGTTTTTACAATAAAAAATTCATTATTCTAGCTACAAGAATCTGATCAACATCTGCTCAAGTTCAATAACAGAATACCACACTTGCTTTTTCATCTTCATGCTCAAAAGTTGAGGCAACAATAGTTTTCCAGCATACAGAAATATTCTGGGTTTTTGGCCTCCAGTTCCATTTAATGGAGTGATTAGAAGGAAGTACTCGCTCTACTAGCTCTGCTCAAACCTTAGCTTGTAATATACTCAAGTCATAGCCTCTCCAGACCTTAGTCTCTGCACCTGTTGACTCTCAGGTACCTTCTACCTCTGAAATAACATGAAGGATTCTTTAGTGTTACTCCAACTTTCCCTACAAGCAACTGCAATAAAAAAAAATGCTTTGCATTTCAAGATTTTAAAAATTGTGTTCATTTTCCTAATTTTATTATTAGGATGTAATGAATCTGTATTTTTGTTTAGTTTTTCCTATATATTTCAAGTTCTAAAACTAACTTAAAAGCCAAGGACTCCCAGTAATTTGATATCCACCAAGTGATCCTGCCCAGTCTTGACAATATCTAGCTTGCCTCAGAGTCAAAAGCAAGGTATTTACCTACAGCTCAATCTTTTCTTTTCTTTTCTTTTAATTAAAGATTTATTTAGGGGCCAGTGCTGTGGCACAGCAGATTAAAGCCCTGGCCTGAAGTACCAGCATCCCATATGGGTGCCGGTTCTAGTCTCAGCTGCTCCTCTTCCGATCCAGCTCTCTGCTATGGCCTGGGATAGCAGTAAAAGATGGCCCAAGTCCTTGGGCCCCTGCACCCATGTGGGAAACCCGAAAGAAGCTCCTGGCCCCTGGCTTTGGATCGGTGCAGCTCCCACCACTGCGGCCATCTGGGGAGTGAATCAGCGGATGGAAGACCTTTCTCTCTGTCTCCACCTTTCTCTGTAACTCTTTCAAATAAATAAAATAATTATTTAAAAGAAAAGATTTATTTGAAAGACAGAGTTACAGAGAGAGGCACACAGGGAGAGAGGTCTTCCATCCGCTGGTTCACTCCCCAAATGACTGCAATGGACAGAGCTGAGCTGATCAGAAGCCAGGACCCAAGAGCTTCTTCTGGGTCTCCCACACCAAAACAGGGGCCCAAGAACTTGGGCCATCTTTTACTGCCTTCCCAGGCCATAACAGAGAGTTGGATCGTAAGTGGAGCAGCCGGGACTCCCACTGCACCACAGCCCTGGCCCCGCTCAATACCTTTTCAATCCTGGGCCAACTAGATATGAAAGGCCTTCAAAAAGTTCATGGAAAATGCATATTATGAAAACCCTGTATACAGATTTCAAAATCTTTTACACCAAAATAGTCTTATCTTTTATTTACATTCTCCTGATTTTTTTTTTCTTTTTTAAAAAGTTTTATTTATTTGAAAGGCAGAGTTACAGAAACACAGACAGGGCCAAAGCCAAGAGCCAGGAGCTTCTTTCGGGTCTCCCAGGTGGGTGCAGGGGCCCAAGGACTTTGGATTATCTTCCACTGCTTTCCCAGGCACATTAGGAGGGAGCTGGATCAGATGTGGAACAGCCAGGACTCGAACTGGGGCCCATAAGGGATGCCAGCACTGCAGGCAGCAGCTTTACCTGCTGTGCCACTGCGCCAGCCCCTCTCATGAACCTTTTAAAGTACCCTCTATTTCATTATTTCAAAAACATTACTTATCTGGAAATTCACTAGTTCTAATACTCAGATTCCAAGCCAATCACATTCATTGTCTATCTCCCTTTGTAAACACATTTATGTTCACATATATGATCCTGCCTTGGACATGGCCAAAATACGGGACCACTTTACAAACCTAAATAAATTAAATTTTTTTTTCTGGCATTTCAGTATCTCCAAAAAGGCTCAAAGACTTCTCACTGTGACAAATTCTGCCAGTCATAAATAATGTGATTAAAAAGTTGCAGGAAATGCATGCATTTCACCAAATACAGGTTTAGAATTAATAAATGAAGCACCATTATGAACATAAACAAAATGCTTGTTAGCCTTGATAGGTTGGCTCCATTTTCAAACTAGAGCTTCTGCTTCAAGAAACTGAAGAAACAGTAAAAACCTCAAATTCAGTCATTACTTAAAGAATCCCAGTTAAATCACTGATCTTCTGCAAGCTAATATTTTAAAATTCATCACAAACTTTTAAACACTATAACTGCTAAAGCAGATTAGATTTCTTTTAGAAATGAGCTAAGTTGGCCGGCGCCGCGGCTTACTTGGCTAATCCTCCACCTGCGGCGCCGGCACCCCAGGTTCTAGTCCCCATTGTTCCTCTTCCAGTCCAGCTCTCCGCTGTGGCCCGGGAAGGCAGTGGAGGATGGCCCAAGTGCTTGGGCCCTGCACACACATGGGAGACCAGGAAGAAGCGCCTGGCTCCTGGCTTTGGATTGGCGCAGCACCGGCCATAGCGGCCACTTGGGGGGTGAACCAACAGAAAAGGAAGACCTTTCTTTCTGTCTCTAACTCTGCCTGTCAAAAAGGAAAAAAGAAAAAGAAATGAGCTAAGTTGTCTGTTAACTGAAAGTTCTAACTTACCAATCTTCCAAGAAATGACATTGTTCAAATTAGCTTAAAGACACACCTGTATTTTTAAAAATGCGATTTGGGTAAAATGACAAACTGACACATATGATTATACTTAGTTTTCAACAACACTAAAATAATCAAATGGTCCTTTATCTATCCTGAACACACCAAAACATGACTTAGGGACAAAGAATCTTTCCTATTTATTGTGCTTTACATAGAGAAGAGACTTACACAAGAAACTGACAAGAAACAAGGTTTACCTAAAAATTCTGTAAATGACAAAACTCCCAAGGGTGGAGATGAAAGACTAATCCTAGGCCAGCGCCACAGCTCAATAGGCTAATCCTCCGCCCTGCGGCGCCGGCACACCAGGTTCTAGTCCTGGTCCGGGCGCCGGATTCTGTCCCGGTTGCCCCTCTTCCAGGCCAGCTCTCTGCTATGGCCTGGGAAAGCAGTGGAGTATGGCCCAAGTCCTTGGGCCCTGCACCCACATGGGAGACCAGGAGAAACACCTGGCTCCTGCCTTCGGATCAGCGAGATGTGCCGGCCACAGCGGCCATTGGAGGGTGAACCAGCGGCAAAAAGGAAGACCTTTCTCTCTGTCTGTCTCTCACTATCCACTCTGTCAAAAAAAAAAAAGAGACTAATCGTTTTCCTCTGTTAGACTGATATATTTTGGTATAAGGGCTATATACTTAACTGAAGCAATTCTATCTAATTTTCATTAGTGTCAATAGCAGTACAGTAAAATTATGATTACACACCCTGAAGGGAAGTACCACAAATAAAATTACGAGATTTCTAAAAGTCACTTTTAAGAAAAAATAAATGTACCTTTTTTCTCTAAAAGCCCAAAACTACCACCAGTCATTACACAACTCCATGCTGGGGTTGGCATTGTGGCAAAGCAGGGTAAGCCTCAGCCTGTGACACCAGCATCCTATATAGGCACAATTTGCAGTCCCAGCTGCTCCACTTCTAATCCAGTTCTCTGCTAATGGCCCGGGAAAGCAGTGGAGAATGGCCTGCAACCCACATGGGAGACCTGGAAGAAGCTTCTGGCTCCCAATAGTCCAGGCTTTGGCACAGACCAGTCTGGCCACTGGTCATTTGGGGAGTGAACCAACCAATGGAAGAAATGTCTCTCCCTCTTAAATAATTAAGTAAATCTTTAAAAATTAAAGAAAAAAAATTCAAAGTCTGTTAAAAATTAAAAAAAAAAAAAAACACATGCTCTCATCCCATACTGATCACTGATACTGTCAGCACTCCTCACACCTCTGAGAGTGCATGCAGGGCATGGCCGAAGCGGGCACTTCAGCAATTTATCCAAAGAGCAGAACAGATAATGTTATCCCAACATTAAGTATGATGACCAACCACACAGGAAGTATGACTAGCACCCACTGAGGTTACAGTTATAGGACAAATTTCTTAGCACAGTCATACTAACAATGCTAACTGTATTCATTATCAAAAGTTTAATGCTATTTTTGGCTTTCTGAAGTTAAGTGAAAATAATACTGTAAAAATATTACAGGAGGGGTCGGCGCCGTGGCGCAGGTTAATCCTCCGCCTGGGGCACCAGCATCCCATGAGCACCAGTTCGAGTCCCAGCTGCTCCTCTTCCAATCTAGCTCTCTGCTATGGCCTGGGAAAGCAGTACAAGATGGCCCAAGTGCTTGGGCCCCAGCACCTGCGTGGGACACCTGGAAGAAGCCCCTTCCTGGCTTCAGATTAGCCCAGCTTCAGCCATTTCGGCCATTTGGAGAATGAACCAGCAGATGAAAGACCCTTCTCTCTGTCTCTCCCTCTCACGATCTATACTGTACCTCTCAAATAAATAAATAAAAATCTTTATGAAAATTACACAAATAATCAGATAATCTAGCTATCTGGGGTTCCCAAATCAAAATGCCGATTTTTAAAAGCATTCCTTAGAAGTTCTCACTGTGTGAAAGACACATTATTGCTCTCAAAATTCACACTGAACTGTCTTAATGTCAGTAAAGGAAGAATCATTGAAATAATGAAGCCCTGGCAATCATGTAATAAAAAAATTGATACACAATTCTGACTAATATAGGCTCACCCACTCTCCCCATTCCTTGTCCTTAAAATAGGTTCTCAGCTATTTTCACAACGGTCAACAAGCCAATAATATAAAGTGGCTCCTTGGGCTGTCTCTTAAAGTTATCAACAAATAAAATTCACCAACATTAAAGCATTTTCCATCTCTGAGACAGAAGGAAAAGTTTTGCCTATAACTGCACCATCAAACAAACAAATCCAACAAATTCTATTAGTTACATGGAGTCCTCAAGTGAACTAACACCACAGTAACATTCAGTTTCTAAAAAGCTGCCCCTAGGATCACACTTTTAATTTAGTCTCTTACTACCCATCCACCAATCAAAAAACAAAAGAAATAACTTACATTTGTAAGGTTAAAAGGTTAAGAGAGGAGCACTGAGGTCAAAGGTCAGGTATTCTAAAATAACTCACTTTTTCCCCGTTAAGAGTATCTATTTCCCTTGAAAAAGAAAGCCAAAAACCACTTGTTCTTATGGAAAACCCAAGGAGCTCCAGAACAGTGACAGTTGAGGCAGTAGTAACACATATATAACGTGCATGAAGCATTTTAAAGAATCAAATTAACTAATTTTAACTTGGTATTCTCCAACTCATTTAAGTAAAGGTATTCACATGAAATGGAGAAAAGAGAGCTATTTTAAAATAAACTCAATTGTGCTACATATCCTAATATAGACCACACAAGCCAGATAGAGATTTAAAAGGAAGTATCTACCATACACAGGGAAGTTGAGCTTTAAAAAGTGCGAAAGGAAGCTGAATAAATAACCTATGATACAAATGGTCATTTCTATTATCGCCATATATAGCTGGTGACATCTCCTGGGTGAGGAGAAAAAGACAGTAATGGAACTAGGAGCTGATATAAATACTAGCTTCTCATTAAAACTAATTCAAAGGGCTTGTGTACAAAAGCAAAATCTTAGCTCCTAAAGAACAGATTAATTTCTTCACCGTAAGTAAAAATCTGTCATTGATTACTGTCAACATTGCTTCTTCAGACAGAAAGTTAAAACTAAGAAGTCTATACAGCCAGAGTTTTCTCAATACCAAGTCATATAATTTTTAAACTGAAACGTTAGTAAATGAGCAAGGTATCTGGGGGAAAAAAACTGAAAGAAAACTGAGGGTATAATAATGAACGCGTTAAGTAGAGACATTATTAAAGAAAAAATTTAACTAATAAAGCAAGTTCTCAATAAAAATAATTTCCCTCACATTTTTAAGGGAAAGGAAACAAGCAAAGAAACTAAACTGTCAAAAAATTATTTTAAAAAAACCATCAGAAAATTATATTTTTCAAGTCAGTAATTTAGAACGTTTGCTCACTTTTGAGCCACATACATGCTAAGTTTTCTGATATCCATAACAAAGACTTAGATTCTCTTTTCCTCACCATACTATACATTTTTATTTTCAGATCAATTTTAGCCTCCTCTCCACCCAAAAAAATGAAAAGCCGAAATCTGATTGTCGAAAATCTCATTCTCCATTATTCTCCTGCTTTAGAGTTTTAAGTCCAATTTATTTTACTCTTCACTTTCTGGATTGTGAATGAGAAAACTTTATTTTTTAAAAAAGAGTTTGCATTCAACTACTGCTGTTAAGTTTCATTTTCATAACAAAGAAAGCTCTTTAAGAAGAAAACTTTGTGTACTAACTGCTCTTTCCCACGGGTGGTCTCTCAGGGTTCAGATAAAAACAGTTTAAGTCCCACGTTTTATCTGTAATCATCTCTACAATAAAAGATTCTTATGCTTGAAATTATTAAGTTATGTCTTTTATATGACTGGTCCAACCTGGAACACATTCAAACTTTATAAAAATAAAAAAAAAAAAAGTTGAAGAAACATGGCAGGAAAACTGGCAACTCGCCCAAACAAAAACAATTAGAAAAGCTATCTGTGAAGATAGACTAAAGGTTACCTTGACATGTAACAAAATGCCCCTTCTAACACATTCAAGTTTTAAGTAAATAGGAAAACCTAGCATTGTTAACTCCCGAATTTTTACATGGACAAATAAAAATTCTCAAACTGACAGGCAAATTCTTAAAAGCAAATCTGCACATTGCAAAGCACTTTGCAACAAAATTCCTAAATGGTCTCATTTAAAATTTTTAATAATCAAATACCTCTGCTAGTAAAATATCTGAACTCCAATAAACTAATCGATAAAGTAGAATTTACTGCTGTACTTGAAACTAGTTAAGTAATTTTTCAGCCAAACATCATGGACAAAGGAAAAGTAATTCCAATCCACAAACAAAAGTCACGATTAATTTATTTTGGACAACGACAGGCTACAAAGGGCTAAAGTGCAATTTGCCAAATTTCACAGTTAAATCATTCGGCAAGGGAAAAAAAACGTAATGCACTCAAAAAACTGATATTTTTCTTAACTCATATCGAGCTTATAACAAGGCTAACAATTACAGGAAGCAGCTTATTCCATACTAAGGAATAGCCCCTCTTCCTGCAGGTTTGTACTGATCTGATAAAACAATCAAGTTTCCTGGACATCATGCAGTCTGTTTTGAACATCCCCACTACCATACAGCAGCACCCTTTCCACCGAGCAGTCGGAATGGCTAAAACTAGACAGGGAGCTGGAGTAAGCCACATTAAAGGGGAAACAAACAAATCTTTAGAACATCATCAACCTAAACTAGGGATTTTCTACTCTCCAAACTCAAAACAGTTACGATTACCAACCAGAATAAACAAATATTTTAGAGATAATGACGACAGAAATTTCTCGGTTTGAAAGATTAATTACTACTAAAGCCAAAGGTTAGAAATTTAACAGGAATCCAACTCCAAATTATTTAGCGATTTTAGATCAGTGAAAAGGCACAATAGGAAACTTTTTTAGTATTACTCACACTCAAGCTACTTAGCTTTTAAATAGTATACATGAGGTAAAAATATTTCCAATTTTATAATTTCCTAATGCTGTCTGACGGAATTCAACTTTTAAAAACGCAATTTTAATTAACTCAAAATCCTCTCAAGGCCTATTTTCATTTTAACACCTACTACGTAGATTCCTTCTTAACAAATGCATTTAAGAAACACTATCTTTGGAAATTACTACTAACACTACTATAACTTCACCAAAATACTCCAGGGAGAAAATTCAGAAAGTCCTATCCTGGAACCATGATAGTTATGTCAATAATTTTAAACAAAATGCATTCCATACGTGTAAACATTCAGGGACACAGAATTACATAAAATGATAATACGTAATTTAAGTTTCAACTAAATTTAACGCAGGTCAGACTGACTGTATTTTTGCTCCAAACATTTCCTTGGTTAGAAATAAATAATAACTGGCGCCCCTTAGCGCTCACTTTCGGAAATACTCGATTTGAGAGTTCCTGCATTTTTTGTGTGTGTGTGACATTCCAGAAAGTTTTCAGCCTCCCACAATCTTTCAAATGCCAACACAAATAGGAAAGGCAGGGCCCCTTAAAGGGACAGACAGCCGGTTTTCCCGTGCAAGTCGGGGCGAGCAGATCTGCGGCCCCGGCGGCGGCCAGGTCCCGCGCCCGGGCTGCGGGGACCCGGCGCTGCCCGCACGAGCGAGCCGCGACCCGCAGGCGGCACGAGGGCCGCGCTCCTCCGCGCGCGTCCCTCCTCACGCAGACATTTCCGGCCTTTTGTTCCTGACTGACATTCCAGCCCCGGAGCTGCGGGCTCCCGGCCCCCGGCTCTATTTTTAAAATCTCCAAGTTCTTTTGAAAAACCCAAAACCTATTGTTCCTCCCCGGCCCAGCGAACAGCTTTCCGCTTCTTTAAACAGTTCTCCGGGGATGCTCAGCAGAAAACACACTCCTCGCTACGGCATTCCCGGACTTGGTGCGGTCCCACGGGTTCCGCGGGGCGGCCGAGCCCCCCGCCGCGCCGCACGGCCGGCCGGCGTCCACCTGCTCGCGGAGCTCCGGGCCCCGCAAACTTTTGCCCGGCTGCTCCTCGGCCCTGCCCGGCGCCCCGACTCCCCCCGGCCGAGGCGGCGGCGGCGGCGCGGGCGGCCGGGCCCGGCTCCGGACTCCGCTCCCATCTGTCATCGCGGGACTTGGCGCTCCACCCCCCAAAAGTGCAGTCGAACTCCCTAACAGTTCTCGCTTCCCCCAAACAAAAGGACGAGGAGCGCTCCCGCTGTCATTCGGTCCGCTGCCCCCCCCCCCCGCACTCACACGGCCACCCCAACTCCAGACGCACAGGAACCCCGCGCGGCTCGCCCGCTCGCGGAGCCCACCCAAGCCTCCCGCGGCCGGGGTGCGCCCCGCGGGTGTGCACGGGGCGCCGGGAGGCCGAGCGGGCGGGCCGGGGACACGCGTGTCCGCCCGGCTGGCGGCGCGGCCCGGGCTGCCTCTCGGGGAGGGTCGGGGAGGCCCCCGGGCCTACGCAGCCCCACTCCGCTTTTCGGAAACGGGACCACCGAAGCCACAGGAGCCGGCGGGGGTCGCCGGAGCCTCTCCCAGCGCTCAAACTCGCGCGCCGCCGGCGGCGGGGGGGAGCGGAGTCCCGGCCCAGCGGGGGGCGTCCTGCCCGGCGGGTCCGCCGGGCCCGGCCCGGCCCGGCCCGGTCCTCCTTTGTGCGCCTTCCCCGGCTTCCCGTCCCCCGGGCGCGCGGTCCCGCCCGGCCGTGACCTTCCCGCCCTCGCCACCATCCCGAGCCGGGAGAGGGTCGCCCGCCGGGGCCGGGGCGGCGGCTCACCTTCGTCCAGCAGCCGCTCGAGGTGGTTGAAGATCCCGCAGAAGTTGGGCAGGCTGCTCATGAGCTTCTTATCGTTCATCAGCTGCATCAGGTAATCTGGGGTGGGCTTCGGCTTCTCCTTCGTTTCCATTTCCCCAACCATATTCCAGGCTCCGCAGCTCACTCCGCCCGCCGCCGCCGCCGCCGCCGCCGCCGCCGGAGAGGAGGGAGGGGCGGGGGCGAGCCCCGGCCGCCGGCCGCTCGGGACTCGGCGTCCCGCTCCGCGCCGGCTCCCGCTCCGGCTCCCGCGCCGAGCCCCGGGGCGGCCGGCCCCGCGCGCTCGCCCGCCCCCCGCAGGCACTTTCCGCCCGGCCGCCGCCGCCGCCGCCCGGCTCGGCGCGTCCCTCACGAGGCCGGCGGGCGGGAGGCGGGTCTCGGCGGGCCGAGTGCGGACGCGGAGCAGCCGGGCCGCCGCCGCTCGCTCGTCCGCGGGGCCGGTCGCGCCCGCTCAGCGCCGCCGCCGCTGTGCCGCGGGCTCGGGGTCTCTCCGGGCTGGTCCCCGCCGAGGCGCCTCCGCCGCGGCCGCCGCGCTCTGACTGCGCTCCTCCTCTTCCTCCTCCTCCTGCTTCTCCTCCTCCTCCTCCTCACTCACTTGGCGGCGGAGTTCGCCTCAGTTCAGGCGGCGCTGCCGGCGGCGGCGGCGGCGGGGGGAGGGGCGGCGGCGCGGGGAGGGCCGGGGGCGGGCGGCGGGCGGGGCCGCGCAGGGCGGCCGTTGGCGGGGCCCGGCCGGCGCGCTCCCGCCTCCCGCCGCCGCCGCCGCCGCCGCCGCCCCTCGGCCCGGGCCGCGGCCGTGCCGCCTCCCCCGCGAGTCCCTCGGCGGGACGGGGCCTGCGGGGCCGCGCGCGGGCCCGGACGCCGGGACGGGGCGGCCGCCCGGGGCGGGCGCGACCACGGGGAGGGGCGGGTGCGGGGCTGGCGGGTGGGAGGGGCGGGCGGCGGGATGCGGGCCCGGGCGCGGCCGGCGACAGGAATCCCGGCGGGACGCGCCACGACGCGCCGGGGCCGCCCGTGACTACGGTTTTTTTTGAACCCAATCTTTCGGCCTCACCCAGCCGCCACCCCCACCCACCCCCCCCAGAAGAGAAATCTTTCTAACGTCCTGTTGCTTCACGGGGGACTTTGGGGTGGGCGTCACGTGGCCCGACACGTAGCTGTGAGGCCGCAGCGCGCGTGCGCGCGTCCAGCCCGGCGTCCACGCCCCTCCCGGGGGTCGCTCCGCCCCCGCCGAGCTCGGCGGGCGCGCGGCGGGGGAGGGGCGGCCCGGAGCGCGCCTGCGTGGGGGCGGGGCCGGCAGCGGGGTCGCCGGGCGTGCGGGGGGCGCCCCGGTCCCCCACCCGCGGCCGTCGGGCCCGCGGTCTGAGCGCCGCCGAGTCCCTGGGGTCTCTCGTGGGCGGCGCGAAGGGACGCCGCCCCGGCCTCAGCCGCCGGTGGGGCCACGCGTGACCACTGCCGCCGTCGGCTCCGTTCTCTCCGCTCCTCGCGATCTGCCGGGACGGAACCCCGAGAACGCGCGGGGCCCGGGGAGCGGCGCCGGGGCCGAGGGGCCGGTGTCGTCCGGGCGCTCGGGGCCCGTCAGCCGCGGCGTCCCCGGGGCGCCCGGCTCGGCCGCTGAGCCTGCGAACCGTGTCAGCTCGCGGTGTAGACCCAGCTGTGCGGCGCCGGCGTGGCGGCCGGGAGAGCCACGCGGAGCTCGCCGCGTCTGAACCCTGAACGCGGGGCTTCTCGCCGTCAAGTGTGGCCTCACCCGCATCCCGAGGGCACTTGGGGGTCCGGGTTGCGTTAAAGGCGTCGAGCGAAGGTCAGACACTCCGGTGGCCGGGCGCTCTTAGTGTCCCCGTGTGGAGAACACAGTGTGTTTTGAAATTAATTTGATAGAGGAGATTGGCGTGGTAGACGCATTAAGATCATTTAACTCGAGTAGTTTAAATTCCCCAACAGCCACAGCCGTTTAAAGAGCCTTAGAATATTCGCCTAATTATCTGTTTAATTGATGAGTTTGTATAAAGGCAGGGATTAGTGGATTTGATCAAAAAGCTGTTGTCTCTCGCGACCCTCACGGACGCTGCTGGGTGCTGACTTGCTCATTTGGTCTCTAAAGGAAAGGTGGGAGTCTCCCCCTCCTCGGCTGGCCTAGGTAACTAGCCCTGAGGTCCTGGGTGGATGCCCGGTCTGTATCCCTATCTCCCTTAATGTCAGTGCACACCTATGGCTTCGGTAATGCTGTTACCCCCATTTCACGTCGTGGAAAACGCGAGCCTGCAGCTGAGGAATCCTGGCGGACTCGGAACCTTTCCGCTGACCCCATCCAATAAATCGGGTTGAACCGTATGACCACGTGCCCCCGTTTTCAACCCATAGAGGCTGCAGTTGCATTTGGCTTAACCGCTTGCGGGAATCCGACTGAACCAGGTTAAACAAGCGTGATGGGCAGGATTCGCTGCCCGTGTGGAGGCCGTTAGGGCTGCAGCAGTTGATGGTGGCTGCTGTGTGTCACCCTTTCGGATGTACGTAGGTTAGTCGCTTCTCTCTCACATGGTTTCCCTGTGCAGAAGAGAGCCCAGAGTTTACAGATCCCGACCTGCTGCTAACCTGCCGACCGCCCAGTCCTGCTCTGCCCTTCCCGCGGGGCTCTAGCCCCCTGGGCCCCTCCTGATCCTTGAACTTGCCCAGCGAGCTTCCCCACCCAGGCCTCCAGGGCTCCCAGGGATGCCCTTGCTCATCCATCTGCCAGCTGGGCTCCCTGACTTTCTCTGGCCTCACCAGAGAACGCCTCCCTTAACACCTGGGATGAAGCCGTGCGTGGAGTGCACACGCACACACTTCCCCTCCTTTTACTTTTCACACCATTGGTTTCCACCTGCCATATATGACTAGTTCAGTTTGTTTACCACCTGGCGCTACACTGTGAGCTCCATGAGAGCAAGGACTTTACTCTCTTCTGTTTGGAATTCCCAACACCTAAAAAGCACATGGTCAATGTAAGTACTCAGTAAATACGTATTCAGAAAGAACTAAGCACTTGTACCAGAAACCAGGAAACCCTTACCTGTGTCATTCCTGCAATCCTTGCAGCAAACACAGGAGGTGGGCGGGTGATGCTAAGGAGCAGCCGGTCCCTGGCCACCTCAGGACCCATCGAGGACAGGGCAATGGCTCTCAGCGGAGGTACCTGCCCCATCCCAGACACCCACGGTGCCTCTCCTTTGTCCTCCCCTATGCTCCTGCCTCAAGCATTTTAGATACACACAGAGAGTACTTCAAACAAAAAGTTCCTCAAAAACACTTGTTAGGAGGAAAAAAAAAATGGATTTCAAAAGGTTTTGAAATTTTGATTCCATTTTTCCATAAGCTTTTCAAAAGAACCCTTATATTACAGCAGTAATTATCCAATATGCACAAGATTCGGCAAGGAATACAAAAGTTCTTGGGATACCTATCTTCCCTTCAAGAAACTTCAAAATTTTGAATTAATGTGCAAAGCCTCAATTATCAAAAAATTATCATAATACAATATTCAGAATGTTTCAATATACACTAGGTACAGAGTGTCCTGTTGAAGGGCCATGTAATAGCTTTCTTGCACTGAGAGAAATTATGTCATCTAATATGTTGGCCCTAAAAATGATCCCCAATCTAACATCAGTAATTAACCATGAGTGGAAATCTCTTCTATTATCTTACACTTGATAGGTTCTGTTTGCTTTTTGCTGTTCTTGACATTTAAAAGGGGAAAATTATGATCCTGGAGCACTTCTCTGTCTTCTTCACTGAGGAGTTCTCGCAGGAGCTACCGTCTTCTTGGACTTAAAGATTCCCTGTTTGATGACTTTTTGTCAGTGTTCTTTTTAGAAATCTTTTGTTAAAGATGTATTTACTTATTTGAAAGGCAAAGTTACAGAGAGGCAGAGGCAGAGAGAGAGAGGTCTTCCATCCGCTGGTTCACTCCCCAGTTGGCCACTCCCCAAGCAGCTGCAACAGCTGGAGCTGGAGGGATCCAAAGCCAGGAACTTCTTCTGAGTCTCCCACGTGGGTGCAGGCGGCCTGTCTTTTTAGAAATCTTAAGCCTTTAATTTTCCTCAAAGGGAATAGGAAAGTTTTTGGTATGTCTGTAGTTGTTTATTGTCCTAATAGATGTATCATTTTAAATTGTGCAATATAAAGGAGGTGCTATTTGCAAGACTGCAAATGGCATGTTTTAAGTGTGAATATCGTAATCAAACCTTTTGAATACCTGTTGTACGTGGTTAACTCTCAGACTAAGCTGGGAGTTTAATGCAACCATCTTTTTTTTTTTTTAACTTCTTTTTTTTTTTTTTTTTTTTTTTGACAGGCAGAGTGAACAGTGAGAGAGAGAAACAGAGAGAAAGGTCTTCCTTTGCTGTTGGTTCACCCTCCAATGGCCTCCGCGGCCGGTGCGCTGCGGCCAGCGCACCGTGCTGATCTGAAGGCAGGAGCCAGGTGCTTCTCCTGGTCTCCCATGCGGGTACAGGGCCCAAGCACTTGGGCCATCCTCCACTGCCTTCCCGGGCCATAGCAGAGAGCTGGCCTGGAAGAGGGGCAACCGGGACAGAATCTGGCGCCCCGACCGGGACTAGAACCCGGTGTGCCGGCGCCGCAAGGCGGAGGATTAGCCTGTTGAGCCACGGTGCCGTCCCAACAACCATCTTTTGAAGTTACCTAGTAACTGCCAAGAACAGGGCAAAGACGTAGTGAGTGCTGTCACAGTGTCGCTGAGCCCTGCCCTTTCTACCAGAAAACCTACAGAGCTGCATTAGGGCACAGGGTGTGACCCGTGGCTAAGGGAAGACTCCAAGTGCACGGGAAGGCACGAACAAGAACTTGGAGAAGAGGAAAGTGCCAGGGTGTAGGATAGGCGTTTCCATGGAGAGTAGTGGGTGCCAGGTCCTGGTTGGCCTGCAGTGCCAAGCTTAAGTGTTTGTCTATGAAGGGACTTGGGAACTGTTTTAACTACAGGGAAATGAATCAATCACCTGCAGGCACATTTATCTCTCGGTACAAATTCAGCATTTGTGAGAGTCCCCACAGCCTTCCCATGTTAATTTTCCTGCCTTTTCAAACCACTCGCAGGGCAGTTCCAGATGTAGTACCAACGTTTAGCAGAAACCGCTGCACGGTGGTTAAATGTTAACTGACGGTGTAAGGTTTCTACTCATTTGACCCTAAGTGAAACTCTAGAGGTAAAAGCATTCTCCGCCAGGATTCAGGCCCTTGAGCCATGCAATGCAAGCTGCTTCATTCCATATTGAAACAGAAATCTCAACTAAAAATGTCTATTAATTATAGGAATATGAGAGTGAATTAAAAATGCATTTTGTTTTGATCCACTTTTAGACCTACTCCTGGCTTTAGGACTGCAAAATGATGTCAGCAGTGTGCCCTGAACTGCGCTGAATGGCCTTCTTCCTTCAGGATCCAAATCATTCAGGATGAATCTGTGATTAGATTTTTAATGTATTAACAGATGTGGTTTAATTCATGGTCTGTGAGTTAGTTTTAAACAGCTAGCATGGGTAAACATTGTATGAGCAAAGGAAATAACTGCTCGTGTCCCAGATACTTAATGAAATGCCATTGTCCTTTACTACACTGTGACTTCCAGACTGTCTGTAACTTTCCAGTAATTTCTGTAGATCTGTGCCTTCTAAAATGAGTTCCCAAGGGGACTGAGGAGAGACCAAAAAGAAGACTGGCATTTTATAAGAGCCCCAACAAAGGGTCAGGCCCTTAGTAACTGAGTGCCCAAAGACTCCAGGTTAAAAATTATCCCAATTTTACAGTTGAATAAGCCAAACCCCAGAGGGTTAACTAAAGAACCTGACTTTAGTCACACAGGTAGTAGATGCTGAGGACAGAATTCAATCCAGACCTTCAAACTGGTAAGTGACTTACCCCAGGACACTGGCCCTTCTGTAGGTTGAAGGTAGATGCCCCAAGAGCTTTGAATTTTAAGGACCGAAATAGCTGGCATCTTTGAGTCTTTCTTCCTTTCAGTGGTAATGTTAAGTTTTTTCAAATACTGAGCCCTTGTATCTAATTGAGATACAGCTGGTGTTGTATAGGGAAAAGATTGCTGAGCTGGGTATAAAAAGGCCTTATGAATTCTATCTTAATAAGCTACAAAGCCCTGAGTAACTAACTCAGTCTGTCTGTGAGTTGAACTAAGTGACCTTGGAAGTCTTCAGGAGTTCTAAAATTCTGTGATTCTGGACAAAATTTTCTCATCAAGATGAGCAAGTTTACTTGGTGGTAATTTCATTTCTGTGCCTAGGATGGCCCTATATGTGTGTGAGTGATCATGCAATGGCAATAAACATTTTATTTAAACATATATAGGTGTCCAATTTTTACATTCCTTACTGAAATAAAAATATTTTTAAGGATTTTTTGGTTTCTCATAGACAATATAATACATTTGGGTGAAAAGCTTACATTTTTATAGTTTTCAAAGGATTAAGGCCAAATCTTTTCTTTTTCTTTAGCACATTACAACTTAATAAAAAGAAGAGCACAAAAATATATTTCATCTCCAACTCTTAGCAGAAGAACTTGCTACAAGTAGAGCCTTATTGCTCCTCCTTGAAGTGCCTTAGAAGCAGCCCACTCTCAATAGTTACTTATTTCATTGAACAAAAGAAAAACAGAAACGTAGGGTTCCTTGGCCTCTAGGGAGGGCAGGCAGCTGTGTAAGCTGCTCACAGCAGCATCTGAGATGCAAGTGTTCTGTGCCTTCAGTGTCACAGGGACGTGGGAGGGCCGTGGTGGGAGCCCTGGTCTTTGGCTGTGTGTTCACTGTGTGCAGTGTGATCCGGTGACTGCTGAGAAGGCTTGTTGAGTGCGAGAAACGTCATCCTCGGCAAGAGACATAGCACTGGAGGCAAATGGGCCAGCGTAGCCGTCGTCTTCTGAATCTGTAGTAGGTCAGAAGGTGAGTTCCTCCTCACATTGAAACAGCTTGCTTAGTGATGTGATTTGATCAGAATCCTTTTCCCTTTTTTACTTTTTTAGATAGGAGATTGTCTGCTGCCCTGGTAGTCAACCAGTACACACCAGTACTGCTGTGTTCATTTGTAAATGTTTAAATATGTGGACAGTGCCATAGGCCAGCAGGTTAAGCCACCACCTGTAACATCTGCATCCCATACGGGCATTGGTTTCCGTCCTGGCTGTTCCGCTTCCAATCCAGTTCCCTGCTTATACACTCTTGGCTTCAGCCTGGCCCTGCCCCAGCTGTTGGGGCCATTTGGGGAGTGAGCAAGGAGATGGAAGTTTCTCTCTCTCTCTCTCTCTCTCTCTCTCTAACACTGCTTTTCAAAGTTAGTAAAATTT
Source organism: Lepus europaeus (assembly GCF_033115175.1). NCBI lineage: Eukaryota > Metazoa > Chordata > Mammalia > Lagomorpha > Leporidae > Lepus > Lepus europaeus. The sequence continues at coordinate 163,711,557 of NC_084829.1, read as the reverse complement.
TTTAGGAAAAAAAAGTTGAAATCTCTGCACTACACTTGGTGAACAGTCACTCCTCTGAGCAATATACCCAAATCTGGGACTCACCCTGGGACCCAGAAACCACAGGCACAGTACCAGGGCAGGCAGACAATCTAGTCCCTTGACACCATGCCATACCAGTTACTAAAACTTTTTGGACTATTACCTCTACTTGCGTCATCTTCTTTACATATTTAGAAAATTACTTTGTTTCATATCTTCATGTCCAGTAAACATGAGTTTATTTGTTTTTACTAACTAATATGAAAATAGATAATTTTGTGTCTAATATACATATAGAGTCTTTTTTTTTTTTTTTTTAAACAGGCAGAGTGGATAGTGAGAGAGAGAGAGACAGAGAGAAAGGTCTTCCTTTTTGCCATTGGTTCACCCTCCAATGGCCGCTGTGGCCGGCACATCTCGCTGATCCAAAACCAGAAGCCAGGTGCTTCTCCTGGTCTCCCATACGGGTGCAGGGCCCAAGCACTTGGGCCATCCTCCACTGCCTTCCCGGGCCATAGCAGAGAGCTGGCCTGGAAGAGGGGCAACCGGGATAGAATCCGGCGCCCCAACCGGGACTAGAACCCAGTGTGCCGGCGCCGCAAGGCAGAGGATTAGCCTGTTAAGCCATGGCGCCAGCCATACATATAGATTCTTTAGGTATAGGTGAGGTCTTCCAAAAGCTCATGAAAAGGCATATTATGAAAAAAATGCATGCATAGATTTCAAGAAATTTTTGCACCAAAATAAACCTATCTTTTTTTTAAAAAATTTCTTTTGAATTTTTAAAAAATATTTATTTGCTGCTGGCGCCGCGGCTCAATAGGCTAATCCTCCGCCTTGCAGCACTGGCACCCCGGGTTCTAGTCCCAGTCAGGGCACCGGATTCTGTCCTGGTTGCCCCTCTTCCAGGCCAGCTCTCTGCTATGGCCCGGGAAGGCAGTGGAGGATGGCCCAGGTCCTTGGGTCCTGCACCCGCATGAGAGACCAGGAGAAGCACCTGGCTCCTGGCTTCAGATCAGCACTGTGCGCCGGCCGCAGTGGCCATTGAGGGGTGAACCAATGGAAAAGGAAGACCTTTTTCTCTGTCTCTATCTGTCACTGTCCACTCTGCCTGTCAAAAAAATATATATTTATTTGCTAAAAAATATTTATTTATTTATTTATTTATTTGAAAGGCAGAATTACTGAAAGAGGCAAAGATAGAGAAATCTTCCATCTGTTGGTTCACTCCTCTAATGGCTGCAGCGGCCTGAGCTAGGCTGATCTGAAGTCAGGAGCCAGGAGGTCTCCCACATGGTGCAGGGGCCCAAGCACTTTGGTTATCTTCCACTACTTTCCCAAGCACGTTAGCGAGGTGCTTAATTGGAAGTGGAGCAGCCCAGACTCAAACAAGTGCCCGTATGGGATGCAAGTGTCATAGGCTGAGGCTTTACACATTACACCACAGCGCTGGCCCCAATAAACCCATCTTTCAATCCCACTTTAACACAAACTTTCAGAAGTACCTTCATATGCCCAAATTTAGAAAGGTTCATGAAAATCATGTTCACCCAGTTAAAATGAAATCACAAAGCCTTCAGTTTTGCTATTTCCCCCACCCCCAAATAATATTTTTTAAAACAGGTTCTTGCCAGTGCTGAACAATGATTAACCATCCTCCTTATGATAAATTGCATTTCACACCAAAGCATCTCTGTTCTTCTCCCTCCCCTCTCTACGTAGCCACTCGTGTTCCTTTGCTGAGCTGGACAAGTAATACTGATGACACCAGCATTTACTATTTCCTAATTATTCCGTCTAAGGCCATCTGTAAAAGTATGTTACAGTTACAGTTTATAGATCTTCAAGGGCCACCAGCTCGATTAACTGGCATTAATTGAACTGTATTTTTCTCAATATTCCTTAATAGCAAGCATGGATTTGTGGATGGAAGTACAATGTAACCTAGTGAAAGGAGTAACACTTTTGGTTTAACAGCTCCAGAATGCATGCCCTATATTTACAGTGTGAGCCGGGGATTAAGTACTGGTGAGACACTGCAAGCTCAACCCGTGACAGCCAGTGCTGGTGCCATTTCTCCGTGCAGGTAAAGCTACTCGAAGAGCAGAAAGAAGGGAGGCGGGAACTAGGAAAACAAACTAAGTTGTGTGCTGGGGAAAGAGAAGAAGGACCTGGATTCAGGGAGTTTGAAGACAGTCTTGCAGCCCATCCGCTCAGCCGACATGCCGGCAGTAAGCTGCCTCTCCCTCCAGTTCCTCTCTGGGCTGCTGGGGACCAGAGAGCCAGCCCTTCTCTGTGCCAGCTTCCTGACCTCTGGGGACCGGCGCAGCCAGACTTGACTCTCGTCTCCCGCTCAGCTGACCGGTTTCAACATTTCAGCTGGTCCCATGCCTGATTTCGTGCAGGCACACTTGCCCTTGATCAGGCCGCCCCAGCCGGGCCCTGCCACTCTGTGTGGGGGCAGGGAGCAGATACGGAGCCCAGGAGGGAAAGAAGCAGGCAGTGCCTGTGTCAGGGCCACTCAACGCCGAGCCCCGAGGGGTGGGTGGAGGGGGCTTTCATCTTTAGGCTTAGACAAGTGCTTTGAGGCCCTTTTAATAAGCACTTCCTGTGCATTGTGTAAATATGAGCTAATAATACCTTAGCCCCACAGTTAACCATGTGCCCAGACTGTAGAGATGCCTCTCCCGCATGTCAAAGCTGAATTGAGGCCTGGAACTTCCCTCCTGCAGAGGGAGGGAGGTCCTAGGTCCAGTTCTCTGCTCTGCCATTTCCCAGAAGTTGCTCAAATGATCTCTTGCCTCTTTTTGCTCACCTGTAAAATGGGACAATGCAACACAAGGCTGTTAGGGTTACCTTTGTTCCCAAACATGAAGTGCCTAGGGAATACCTGGGTCTCAGTAAGATTTCAATAAACACCAGCATTTTAAAAACTAAAAAGAATGAGGCCCGGATAGAGCTCATATTTATCAATATACATGTATTTTGGAATGTGTGTAAATATCTCTGTTTATGTTGAAACTTTATCCACAAAGCTCAAAAGTATTTAGTCATCAGTTCTCTGCCACTTCCTATTGCACAAACCATTTCCTGTTCCCAGGACTGCTGACACTAGGAAGTAAAAGGACAAACAACCTGATGAAAAGGAGCCTGGATCCCAGGCCGCTGTGTTGTCAGCAGCAGCAGCAGTTGATCAAACGCTGGCCCGGGACCTCCACGCACCCTGAGACCCATTTGCAGCTGCCAGACAGCAGACACAGCTCTGCAACAGCGAGACAACAGTGGACTAGGGGAGGCCCCTGCCCTGGAAGCAACTGAGCTGGCCATCTGCTGAGGGAGCTTAGAAGATAGGGTCTTCGGAAGGTGTGGGGGTTAGGTGGACAGACGCCGGCCTCCCGGCCTTATAGAGGCTCACCAGACACCTGTGTAGGTTCCACTATGATGGTTATCATTGACAGCAGTGTGCTGATCCAGGGCTTATTTTTAACTTCTATTTTTATAATTATTATTTCAGAGGCAGTGAGACACACACAGACAGAGCTCTCATCCACTGGTTCACTTCCCAACCATCCACAACAGCTGGGGCTGGGTCTGAGCTGAAGCTGGGAGCCAGGAACTCAGCCCAGATCAACCACTTGGTTGGCAGCAGCCAACACCCTGTCTACTGGGATCTGCATTGTCAGGAAGCTAGAGTCAGGATGGGAGCTGGGAATTCACCCCAGTCACTCCAGTGTGGAATGCATGTATCTGAACAGGCTAGGCTAACCACCCGCTTCTGACTCAGTGTTTCAAATGTGACATCCAGGGGTTGGCCTTGTGGTGTATTGGATTGAGCTGCCATCTACAGCGGCCAGCGGCCCATATTGGTGCTGGTTCACTTCTGACCCAGCTCCCTACTAATGCATCTGGGAAAGCAATGGAGGGTAGCCCAAGTGCTTGGGCCTCTGCACCCATGTGGGAGACCCAGAGGAAGCTCCTGGCTCCTGACTTCAGTCTGACCTGGCCCTGGGCCATTGCAGCCACTTGGAGAGTGGAACAGTAGATGGACAATCTCTCTCTTCCTCTCTCTCGCTCTCGATCTCACTCTCGCTCTCTCTCTGAACCTCCCTCTCTTTAACTCTGCCTTTCGCATAAATAAATAAATATTTTAAAAAATAAAATGCATACATTAAAACATGACAGACATTCCAGCAACCGTTGGGCTGTGTTAGCCTGTTCAAGGCCTTTCCCAAGCCCCTTCTCCGTGTGACCACAGCTGCTAGAGCAGAAGAGTGAAGTGGCCCTGAGGGCATCTGCCCTCTGGGCCACTCAGCAAAAACAGATTTGCTTTCCTCCTGTCTCACCAGACATTGGGTAAGCAGTAGCAGCAGACTACTTTTTTTTTTTTTTTTTTTTTAAATCAGATACCATGGGAAAAATAGCTCTTGCTTTGGAGGAACTGAAAACCTCAGGGTAGGACCCAAGTGGGTCCTGCAGGTGCCTTCAGGAGATCACCTGTGGGGCAGCTGGCCACGGCCACTCCTTGTCGATTCCCTGAATGTCATCCCCACTCTCTCCCACGCCAGGTCAGACTCCCATTTCAGCCGACTCCATTAGGATGTCCTTGCTCCTCCTTCTGCCACCACAGCCCAGCCCCCAGGCCGCACATGGGGCCTCCAAGAAATGTGTCCAGAGAGCCCAACCCAACCATCAGTATCAAAGCAGCTTTCAGAGCCTCATTTCAAGAGCGCACACGATAAAACAAGGTAGCTGCAAGGAAAAAGGAAGTTTCAAACAAACATTTTTTTTTTTTAAACAGGCAGAGTGGATGGTGAAAGAGAGAGACAGAGAGAAAGGTCTTCCTTTTTACCATTGGTTCACCCTCCAATGGCTGCTGCGGCCGGCACATCTCGCTGATCCAAAACCAGGAGCCAGGTGCTCCTCCTGGTCTCCCATAGGGTGCAGGGCCCAGGGACTTGGGCCATCCTCCTCTGTCTTCCTGGGCCATAGCAGAGAGCTGGCCTGGAAGAGGGGCAACCGGGACAGGATCGGCGCCCCAACCGGGACTAGAACCTGGTGTGCCGGCACCGCAAGGTGGAGGATTAGCCTGTTAAGCCACGGCGCCGGCCTCAAACAAACATTTGTGAGACCCCGGCATGAGTCTGGCTTCCTTACAGTGACGCACACGCCCTGTTGCGCTCGTGATGACGGACAGAATTCACACTTGCAGCGTAGGTCTTTTCGTTCACCAAGAGGGCTGTGTGTCATCAGTAGACACCTGGGAGGCTATCTGGTGTGAAGAACAATTGATTTCCTACACTGTGAGGAGCTTGGTAAGAATGTTCCTCCCGAGACCTGTTTTTACCAAAATGATTTATTGTAACTTGTCTACATGATTATGTGCCAAGATAGCGTAATGCTGTGTGGACCACAAAAAGCTTAAATGGCCTGCTTTTATACCAGATTTTCCTAAAGCAAAACGTGTGTTATAACGCTGAGCTGTCATTCACTTGGTGAGTGACACAAGTCTGAGCTGAGCAAACAGTTCCCCTCCCCCAGGCTCCACCTCTGGCTCCTCCTATCCCCTCTGATGTCACTGGAGGTCTTGGCCACCAGACTCCCAGCCTCTCCACAGTCTCAGCCAGGGGCCAGGAGTCCCTTTAGCCTTGAGCCTTACTGGTTTGACTCGACAGGACTTCTTATTCATAATATAGCGTATGCCGAGTAGCACCATCATGTGTCCACCCCACAACCTTGTTCTTCACATCATGGAGCTTCCTGGACGTAAAACTTCGGCAGCATCTGAACATGGCTTTTGAAGAACTGCCTAACACAAGACTGATGGTTGTTCTTTACCCCACATTTGTCCCTGTTTTCAGGGGTCCGCACTTCATCTCTGCTGCCTTAGCGACATCGTTCTCATTAGCACAGGAAGTAAGAGCGGATGCCTGAGGAAGAAGAGAGCAAAAGGAAAAAAGTTTCAATCGCTCCCCAAAATCACTGCTAGAAAGTGACCGTGAGAGCAGCTTTGGTTTTCCAGTTTGGAGCACAACCGCTTCGTTGCGTTTCCCAGCCCCGCGGTGTTTGTGGGCTCCAGGCCACCTCCGCGTCCTAGAGGTCCAGGTGGCTCCAGGCAGTTGGAGAGCAGCTTTCGGATTCCGAGCCCGCTTTGAAATCTTTCGCAAGACCTGCACTGCTGAAGAAAAAAATCCAGGTTTCCGACTGAAGTCAACCAGGGGACAATATTCGAAAGCATTTCAGACTAAAAGCATCCTTGAATCTGCCATCCGTTTTCAATTGGAATTTGATTGGAATCACGGGTGAATTTCACAAAACTAGCACATGTTGTCATTTACCATCTCTTCTCCCCCTTATTCAGGTGTCAAAAGGAGGCCCCCGAGGTGGGGCAAAGATCTTCATGCCGGTTAAAGCCCTCAGTATGTCTTCCGAGGATGTTTCCTCGGAGGGAGATTTTAGGGTAAGGGAACGGCTCCCCCCAGCGCTAACATGGCGTTCTGTTGCAGGGGATCCTCCTTGGGACTGAGAGTCAAGTTCCAGAGGGATCAGCCCCCTCCCGGCCCCACCTGCGGGCTCCCTCTGGCCAGGCCTCAGCTCCCAGGTGAGCAAACCGCTTCTCTGCACCGGCCTCTTCTCCCAGGACCCACTGCCCGGAGGGACAAGGCTTCCCTGCCTCTCCTCAACCCTGCTGCCTGCAAAACAAACACAAATTAGAAAAAGGGCAAAGGAGTTTTAGTTTAAAAATCACCAGCGTTGGGAACATTACAAGTTGCTGAAGAATCTCAGAAAACTATCAGCAGTGGTTCCCAGAGCCTGACTTCATTTAGTCAGCCAAGACCAATGAAGTCAGACTTCATTTCAGCCAAGACCTAAGCCAAGCGCATCCACTACTTCCCAAACATTTGCATGAGATTCCTGTGTAGTCAGAGGTCCCGGCCCCTTCTCCCTTGCCGGGCTGCTCCCAGCTCTTGGGGGCCCAGGCCCAGTCACTGACCCTTTAGGGAAAGGCTCCCTCCCTTCGGCCCTCAACAGCTTCTCCAGGCTTCGGGGTCCTGCTTTCTGGCCTTGTTTGCTATCTGGTTGGGCTATTGGGACTCTGTCTTTACTCTTCGCCCAGCACCCCAGACTTCTCTGGGCTGTTGTTCACGGGTCTACTTTTGCCTCCTTTCCTCCTCTTCGCCGTCTCCACACCCCCGGCACGGAGCAGGATGTAGGAGTGTTGGTCACGGACTCAAAGCTGCCCCAAAGAGGCCATACAGCAAAGTGAGGAAAAGCGCCGTCTGCTGTGTGGCCTTGCTCAGGTCGCTTGACCTCCAGGACGCTCGGCTGCAAAAGTACCCACTGCTAAGAGTACCCACGCTGTTACGGTGAGGATGACGACCCAGCCCTCAGCCTGCGTCTGCCATACAGCGACCACGCAGGAAAACATTTGCCATCGTTCTCGTGCTCATTAACAACCAGTACTGTGGATTCAGACTGCCTCTTCTTATTACACAACATTCAACCCCAGGGATGCAAAGGTGAGTAGTGGTCTCTGCGGTCCAGAAAGTTGCAGGGTGGTCCAAGGGACAAGCAGCAAAATCGACCGAGCAAAGGAGTAAGTCTTCCGTGGGCGTGTGCTTGGGAGCCTTCCGGGATATGCGACTAGCTGGCCTGAGGACCAGAGCAAGGGAAGGCTGTGCAGAGAAGGCTCCCCCAGGAGCTGATGTGGACTGAAAAGCACAGGGCCCGAAGGGAGCGGCCACTGGGGTAAGGAGCGGGATGGGGTCCCACCAGCAGGACGAGGTCTGCAGTCAGTGGGGAAGGTTCTCGTGCCCTCCATTGACCCTTGACTAATTCCACAATTGCTTTCACACATGGACCCAGTTTCCCTATTGGTCATGTGAACTCCATAGCAGAAAGCATTCTGGAACCTGCTTCTGGGGCCTCTGTCTCTGAACTCCCAAATTCAACCTCCCCAGACGCCTTTCCCAGAGACACTGTACTTACCATCGGAGCATATTAATAATGCCAGGGCCCTGCGGAAAGCTCACAGAAAATGGAAGTAAAAAACAAGTTCATTTAGGTGCAGACATTTTTTGACTTCATGCACAGTTTTTTTCATACTGTGTGTTTTCCATGACTTGCACTGATTGAGCATTTTTCAGGAGCTGACACCATCTTGGCCTTGACATTACAACCCATCAATCCCACGAGCAGCAACCCTGGGTGGCCATCTAGTCTCCTGTCAGATCCTGGCTCCCGCAGTTGGTAGTTTTGCAACCTTGAGCCAAGCTAAGTCACTGCTCTGCCCGTTTTCTTTACCTTCCAATGGGGATGCTCATCCCAGCTCACCGGTGGAGGAGACTGAACGAGCCGGAATTCAATACCTGCCCTCACCAGGCCACTGCACGTGCCTCTCATCTCCAAAACCGCTTTCAGGATAGCGGGCACTGCTGAGGCAAAGATGGCAGCAGTTCCCCCAAACCGGTTCCCTCCTCTTCCTCCCGTGAGCTACCTGAGGTCCAGCAAATATACACGAGCCAAGGGGGTGCGCTCCCTTCCAGGCCTGGCTCAGAGTCCTGCATCTGGCCCATTCAGCAAGGCTGGTAGGGGGACTGCTTGCAATCGGGGGCCCCCAGCGGCTGCATGGAGAGGCATCCTCCTTCAGGACTGCCCACGTCCACAGTGCCGTTGCCTGACCAAGACACACACTTGCATTACGTCTGAAGTAGCAGGCATTCGGCCTGCCTCCTGGCTAATCCTTACGACTACCACAAATGAACCAACACACATTGAGCTCAGTGAAGGAAAATCGTGCAGTGAAATGTGGGAAACACAGCTGCTGTCTACCCAACACACTCCCCTGCCCCGCTCCACCCAGCCTGTCCTCCTCCTCCTCCTCTCCCAGCCATCTCTCCTGTTTCATGGGCAAATCTACCATGTGTTTTGGGGGAGCCTTCATGCCCCCACCACCAGTGTGTGTGCATATGGCCCAGGCTCCATGCCCTGGACCACAGTGATGGTCCACCATAGCCACCACACTTGATGAGGCTTGCAGGAGATTACTTTTTATCTAGGTGTCATTGCTGGCTTTAGAGGGTGAAGCTGTGTTGTAGGGACCATGATAAGAGGTCGCCAAAGAAGGATGCTGACACCGGACACCCGGGAGAGGGGAGGAAGAGCAGAACATTCCCTGTGACAGCATTTGAATTCCTGCATTTTGCAATGTTTGACTCACAGTTCCTAATTGCCTTGGGTGACTAATCTTTTTGTTTAAGCTGATGAGTGCTGGTTTTCCCCCAGTGCTTCGAACTGCAAGTTACCAATTTACCAGCTTCTCCTGGTTCCCTTGGGCCTTCAGCTCAGACCTTGCTCCGGCCCCCAACCCCTTTCCCAATACCTGCCCCGAGGGCCATCTGGATAATCCCATCTTGACATTACACAAACTATCACAATTCCTGTAAAGATAGGAACAGATCTGGCTTCCACTGAGGGAAGACAGTCATTCACATGTAGTCTCAACAGATAATGGTCATTGGGAGAGAGGGACCCTTGCTATAGATGCTAGGAAAAAAAAAAAAAAAAAAAAAACTAAAAAAAAAAACAAGGTCCCATTAGAAGGAACTCAGTAGAACTATGCACATTTCTTGTTGCACTGGACTTATGTTTTCATTAAAGATTCAGAAAGTTCAACAGGAGTTTTCAGGGTTTGGAAATTTTTGCAAATTTCCTCTATGCTGTTTCCTTGTGTTGGAATTTGACCAGAATACTTCTCCAGAAATGTGTAAAATGGGTGAAGCAATATATATTTTTTTAATACTTGGTTATTTAGAGACCATCCCTTTCGTTTCAGTCTTTCGATCAAGTTCAGTGCATCCCCAAACAGTTGGTGGGTTAGCTCTGTAAATATGTAACCTACCTGCTTTGGCTCAGGCACTGTAAGGTACGCCTACGGTTTTGATTTTGATTTTGATTTTGTAATTCTGGCATAAAGCAATTCCTTGGCAAAATGGAGAAATTCCGGAGGCTACTTGACTGTCATTTTCTTTCATTCCAGTAAAAACCAGTATGGCCATTTGACATCCAGGTTGTCTGTCCCCTGTCCATCTCCATCCTTCGAGTTCATTGTCCTGACAAATCACACTTAGAAGGAACAAAACAAAACATTTTGCAGCCTCTCCTCCCGTGGACTCTCCCTCCCCAACTCCTGGTAGCTCTGCAAACCCGGCCTTCCCAAACCAAGCTCAGGGGATCCCAACAGCCAAGAACACTTGACACTCTGGTTCCTGCCGAATGGGAGTTACCATTTACGTGCAGAACTTCTGTTGGACAAAAAGAAAAAGTTCTGGAGATAAACAAGGGCACTTTGAAAAGTTCACAGAAAATGAGTACTATGAGAGAAAAGTATGCATGCATTTCAATCTTCCTTCCTTCCTTCCGGCACCAAAATAAGCTGATCTCATTTTTCCACGAACTTTTTTTGAGTTACCCCTGTGTCTGGGGATGGTCTCCCGACCTCGTGCATGCAGTTAACGCCACTCAGATGCGCGCTTAAAACACGGCCAGATGTCACGATTTCAAAATCTCGGTCTTATCTTCGTATAAGGCGTCTGGTTCGCCAGCTACCCATGCAGCCCTCCAATGGCTGGCAGCAACCAAGAAGAACGACCGAACCGTGCAGCAATTTTTGTTTCTTTAAAAAAAAAAAAAAAAGTGCGCGCGCGAGAACAAAGCGCACACATCCTTTGCCAAGCGCCTTTGGAGCCCGGCTCGGCTCAAAGCGGCGGCCGGGGACGGGGTGGGCAGGCCGGGATGAATGGCCCCCCGGGGACCACGGGTGGCGTCCCAAGGTCCCCCCACCTTTTCATCCTTTTATGGCCCTTCCCGATTCACATGCAGATCAGCCCAGCTCAGCCCCTCGCTAAATACTCCTTTTCACCCGCGCTGGGAAGGTGCGGCGGGGCCTAAATATTCATGAGGGCGTGCGTGCTCGCAGCCCCCGGGGCGCCCGGCTGCCCGCGAGCCTGCGCGCACGCACCAGGCCCAGCCCGCGTCCCCGCCGCCCAGCCCGGGCGCCCAGGCCGGGAGGAAGAGCGGCGGGAACTCTGCTGCCGGGCGAGAAACGACAAAGTTTCAGCAGGAATGTGCGCCCGGGGCCGGTCCCGGGCCGCCCGGCCTTCCCAGGAACAACGTGGGGCGGCTTCGGTGTTGCAAATAAAGTTGGTGGGAAACAAAGAGCTGGTCCGCGTCTTCTTTATCGGGGGTGCAGATCCCTAGGGGGCCGTCGGGGCCTTCGCCGCACTGCTCCGTCTCCCTGGTGGCTCTTAGGGGACTGCTCTCCTTCGGTTAGCTGCGTCCCACCTCAGTGAGGTCTCCCTGAAGGCGCTTGCGTGAAGCTACACCTGGGTACGGCGAAGGATGCCAAGCGCCTTCAATTCTGCACGCCCGTAATGATGTTTTATAGCAAAGCGATGTACGGACACGCTGGCGCTGAAATGCAGCTCTCTTACCGGCCTTAAGATCGGACTCCCACAAGGTCGTCTTCCAGCCTTTGATCACCCTTCCTTCCTTCGGTTCTCACGCGACCGCCAGGGCCTGCTCTGAAGGGTGCTGGGTTCCTGCCTGTAACTGTCACGTTTGTGCATTAGCGCACTGGAAAAGTGTGATTTTCTGGTTGTTGACAGTACCCCTAAGCTGGCATTTATGTTCACGTGCAGGTCTTAGTGTGCAACGAGATTACGGTGTTATCTGTTATTTTCAAGATTTCGTTCTGGATTCAAGAAATGCGTAGCTTGGCTCTGCTCGTCTGCATTCAAGAGGAGCGAAAACGTTGGGAAATTCTCCCTCCGAATCCCCGACGTCCACTTGCACAGACAGAAGACCTCCCCACGCACTGACATGTGTCTCAAATTTATTTTTTATTTATTTGAACAGCGCAGAGTCAGAGGGAGAGAGAGAGAGATCTGCCATCACTGGTTCACTCCCAAGGGCGCTCCGCGGAGACAGGCCAGAGCCAGGAGTTGGGAAGTCACTCTAGGCCGTCCATGTGAGTGTCCGGGACCAGAGCATGAAGCCGGCACTGCACCTCCTGCGGTCTGCCTGGGCGGGAAGCTGGCGGTGGGCACGCGGGCACTCGGATAGGGAAGCAGGGCGCCCCTCCCCTCATGGATCTTCCTCCCTCTGCATTTCTGTGACAAAATCAGTGAAATGCAGGAAATGCGGAACAGACTCTCCTATGAAGGGAGTGTTCAAAAGTCCATGGAAAAAGCATTTTAGGAAAAAAAAATTATGCATGGATTTCAAAAACATTTGCACCAAAATCGAGTTATCAATTCCATTTTCTGCCACCTCCCCCCAAAATCTGATTATTTGATTCTTAGCTATTCAAAGTCCAGAAAATAACTGACTAGTCCATCTGTGTTGCTATTGTCATAATCTAAGTATTATGCTGTCTTTAAAACAATTTCATGGATAAAAACTGAAACAGAAGCTCATCTGAAAATTTTTAAGTCTACGGAGATACTGACAGGTTGTACTCATTCAACATTATTTTATAGTCATTTATTACTTGTTTGAATGAATAGGCACTTGGCTATAACCAAGCTCAAAAAAGACTGTATCTATGTTTGAAGGAAAAATTTGTAAAAGCTTCAAAAAAATTATTCCAGATTCCCCCCTTGGGAGGAAAAAGTTGCTTTGCTTGGAAGCTATTTCAAACTAGCATTTTGTAGGAACTTCTGGCAATCAGTATGGTTATTGACTAAGTATTTTTAAATGAATGTTGTGTGGCTTTAATCAAATAAATGAAATGCACACGTAAATTTACTCATTATCTCATGCATAAATAAACACACATACATAAACAGAACTGTCACCTCTGCCGATGGTTTATCACTAACTCTCAGCTCACTGTCCGGGCTGACAGCCACAGAGCCTCTGCCGGAGGCGTCCCGGCCGCTCCAGGGCCACCCCTGCCTGTGGCCAAGACAAGACTGGGACTGTAGTCTGCGGTTTGACACACGACAGAAAGCAGGCAGAGCACTGGCTTTTAAGTCATCTGAGAGACTCCACCAGAAGCATCTGCGTTTTGTTGTTTGTTCATTTTGCTTGGTTTTGTTTTGATTTTAGAAGTCCCTATACTTGTTCTCTGTTATTATATTGAAAAATTGACACATAATAATTATACATATTTATAGGGCACATTGTGATATTTTAATGCATGTATTGAGATATGTAATGAGCATATCAGGGCAATTATTGTATATATCATCTCATTCATCATTTCTATGTATTGGGAAACTTCAAAATTCTTTGGCTGTTTTGAAACATAGAATAAGTTATTTTTAACTGTACTCACCCTGCAGTGCTATACAGAACACCAGTACTGATATCCCTTATCTAACTGTTTTTTACCTAATGCTAACCTCTATTCCCCCCTCCCCCCACCGCTTCATTCTCAGCCTCTGGTAACCTTTTGTCTTCTTGTATGAAATCGTGGGTTTTTTAACCTTCCATGTATGATAGAGAACATGCCATGTTTATCTTTCTATGCCTGACTTATTTCACTCAGCATTGCATCATCAAGTTCCATCCATATTGTCCCAGAAGACAGGATTCTAGTCTTTCTTTCTCCTGCCTGCCTCCCTCCCGCCCTTCCTTCTCTCTCTTCCTCTCTCTTTCTGTCTCCTTCCAGTTCTCTAACACTCTCTCCCTCTGAAAGAAGGGGGGAGAGAGCGAGAGAGAGTGCCTGCTCCAGTCCAGACATTAGGTTCACTCCCTACAGGCCTGCAACATCAGGAGGCTGAAGCTGGGAGCTAGACATTCCACCCAGGTCCCTCCACAGGCAGCAGAAGCCAGCCAACTTGAAGCCGCATGACTGCCTCCCAGGATCTGCACTAGCAAGACACTGGAATCAGAATAATGGAGCTGGGAATTGAATCCAGGCAATTCAATACAGCATGCAGGCAGCCAACAAGATACCCACCCCCATTCTTTTTACCGTGAAATACTATTCCACTACTCTATTATATATATATAGTACTTTATATATAAACATGTATATATGTTACACAGACTATGTGTGTGTGATGTTGTCTTTATCCATGCATCTGTCCGTGGACACCTCAGTTGATTTCATATCTTGGCTGTGGTGAGCACTGCTGGGATACACATAGTGATGCAGGTATTGCTGTTATCCTGATTTCATTTCCTGTGGATGTATACCCCACGGTGGGATAGCTGAATCATGTGGTAGCTCTATTTTAGTATTTTAGGGAAATTTCACAGTGTTTTCCATAGTGGCCATACAAGTTTTCAATCCCACTAACAGTGTGTGACCATTCCCCTTTCTCTGCAACCTGGCCAGCATTTGTTTGTTTTTGTCTTTTTGATAATAGCTCTTCCAACTCCTTGTGATTTTGATTTGCATTTCTCTGATGATTAGTGATGCTGAGCATTTTTTTACTATACTGTTGGTGGTTATTTATATATCGTCTGAGAAATGTCTGTACATATCACTTGCCCATTTTTGATCAGATTTTTTTTTACTGCTAGGTTTTTTCTTTAACTTCCTTATATATTCTGGATATTAATCCCTTGTTGACTGAATAGTTAGCAAATATTTTCTCACATTCTGTAGATTGTCTTTGTCCTCTGTTGATTGCTTTCTTGGCTGTGCAGAAGCTTCTTGGTTTGGTATAATCCCATTTGTCTACTTCTGCTTTAGTTTCCTGTGCTTTTGAGGTTTTATCCAAAAATTCATTGCCTGTACTCACGTCTTGCAGTGTTTCTACTATGTTCCATTCTAGAAGATTCATGGTTTCGGGTCTTTGATCCATTTCTAGTTGATTTTTTTATACTACGAGAAGATAAAAGCCCATTATTTTTCTTCTGCAGGATCATTCATTGAAGTGACTGTCCTTTCTCCAATGATTTTGTTGAAGATCAGTTGGCTGTAGAGGCATAGATCTGTTTCTTGTTTTTCTACTTGTTCTGTTGGCCTATGTCACTTTCTTTTTCCAGTGTCATTCTGTTCTTGTTACTATAGCTTTATAATCTATTTTCAAATCATTTATCTTGATGCCTCCAGCCTTGTACTTTTTGCTATTTGGGGTCTTTTGTAGCTCTATATGAATTTTATAATTTTTTTTCTATTTCTTTGAAGAATGTCGTTAGTATTTCAATGAGCATTGCATTGAATGTGTGGATTGTGTTAGGTAGTATAGAAATTGCAACACTATTAGTTCTTTCAATCCATGAATATGGATGTCTTTTCATTTTCTGTGTCCTCTTTAATTTCTTTTGCCAGAATTTTGTAATTTTCATTGTAGCCATCATTCACTTCCTGGGTTAAATTTATTCCTAGTTATTTTTGTATGTGGGTGAACTATTGTAAGTGAGATTCCTTTTTGATGTATTCCTCTGCAACTTCATTATTGGTGCATAAAAATGCTGAGTTTTGTATGTTGATTTTGTATCCTGTGACATTACTGAAGTCATTTATCAGTTTTAACAGGTTTATTTTTTTCCTTTTTGTGCATCTAGATTTGTCTACAGATTACAATATGTCACGTATAAACAGGAATAATCCAACATCCACCTTTCCTATTTGGATGACCTTTATTTTCTTCTCTTATCTAACTTATCTGGCTAAGACTTTCATTACTATGTTCAGTGAGAGTGGTGAACGTGGAAATCCTTGTCTTGTTGCAGTTCTTAGAGGAAATACTTTCAGCTTTTCTCCACTCAGTATGATTTTAGCTCTAGTTTTGTCACATGTCGTTTTTATTGTGTAGAGGTAAGTTCCTTCTACGCCTGATTTGTTGAGGATTTTATAATGATGCTTTTTCTTTTTATGTTGAGATGATCGTATGGATTTTTGTTCTTCATCCTGTTGTTGTGTATTATGCTTGTAGATATTGTCCTATCCTTTATCCTTGAGGTAAATCTCACTTCGTCATGGTGTGTGATATTTGTGATGTGCTGTTGACTTTTGTTTATTAGAATTCTGTTGAGCATTTTTGCATCAACAAAATTTGCTGTTTCCTTTCTCTCTCTCTCTCATTATTTTTTTTTTGGGGGGGGCAGTTTTCTATCACAGTAATGTTGGCTTTATAAAATTAGTTTGGAAGAACTCTTTTCAATTTATTGAAATCGTTTGAAAATGATTGGTGTCAATTTTTCTTCATAAGTTTCTGGGTTTTTCTTTGTTGGGGGACTTTATTACTGATTTTCTCATTATTGGTCTGGTCAGATTTTGTATCTCTTAATGATTCAATGTGGTAAGTTACATATGTCCAGAAATTTGTGCATTTCTTATGCACTTTCAAATTTGTTGGTGAGTAGTTGTTGATACTAAACCTTAATGATGCTTTCAGTGGTATATTTTTTGTAATGTCTCCTTCATTTCTGATTTTTTTTTTTGGATTGTCTCTCTTTTTTTCTTGGTTAGTCTAGCGTATTTTGTTGATGTTTATTTTTCAAAAATACAGCTCTTCATTTCTTTAATTTTTATTGAAATTTCTATTTCACTGATCAAAGATTTCTGATCTTTGTTATTTCTTTCCTTCTACTAATTTTGGTGTTGGTTTATTTCTATTTTTCCAGTTCCTTTTGTTATATCATTGGCCATTTACTTGAAATCCCTCTCTCTCTCTCTCTCTCTCTCTCTCTCTCTCTCTCATTTATGTCAGAACTTAGGGCTTTAAGTGTCCCTAGTATTGCTTTAGCTGTATCTCATAGATTTTGGCATGTTGTGCTTTATTTTCATTTTTTTCAAGAAATATTTTTAATTGCTCTTTTGATTTCTTCTTTGACTCATTGGTCATTCAAGAACATGTTGTGTAATTTCCATGTATTTGTGCAATTTCTAGGCTTACTCTTGTTGATTTCTAGCTTTCAGAGAAGAAACCTGCTATGACTTTGAGTTTTATTTTTAATTTGTTCAGTCTTTTTTTGTGGCTTAATGTATGGCCATAGAGAATGTTCCATGTGCTAATGAGAAGAATGTATATTCTGCAGCAGTTGTATGAATGGTCTATAAATGTCTTTTAGGTCCATTTGCTCTGTAGTAGAGTTTAACTGTGATGCTTCCTTGTTGATTTTTTGGTCTGGATTATCTATTGATGAAAATGTGGTGCTGAAGTCTCCAACCATTATCGTATGTAATCTATCTCTCCCTTTGGATCTAATAGTGTTTGCTTTGTATAATTGGGTGCTCCAGCATTGGATGCATGCATATTTACAATTGTTATTTCTTCTTGTTGAATTCTTTTATCATTACATAGTGACCCTCTGTCTCTTTTTGGAGTTTTTCACTTGAAGTCTATTTTATCTTATATAGGCATAGCTATTCCTCCTCACTCTTGGTTTCCAGTTGTATGAAGTATTTTCTTCCACACCTTCACTTTGAGTCTATGTGTGTCGTTATCATGAAGTGAATTTCTTGAAGCCAGCGTATTGTTAGGTCTTCATTTATTTTATTCATTCATCCATTATAAATATTTTAATTGGAGAATTTAATCCATTTACACTCAAAGTTATTGATATTTAAAGACTCAATTCTGTCAATTTGTTTAATTACTTTGATTGTTTTGCATATTTTTTTTAAAAGATTTATTTACTTATTTGAAATTCAGCATTACAGTGAGACAGAGGCAGAGAGAGAGAGGTTTTCTATCTGCTGGTTCACTCCCCAAATGGCCACAATGGCCAGAGCTGGGCCTATCAGAAACCAGGAGCCAGGAGCATCTTCCAGGTCTTCCATGCAGGTGCAGGGGCCCAAACACTTGGGCCATCTTGTACTGCTTTCTCAGACCATTGCTGAGAGCTGGATCGGAAGAGGAGCAGCCGGGACTCAAACCAGCGCCCGTATAAGATGCCAGCACTGCAGAAGGCAGCTTTACCTGCTACGCCACAGCACCAGCCCCTGCACATTCTTGTACCTTTATTATGCTGCTGTTGTTTGGTGGTTTTCTGATGGATGAGGTCTGATGTTTCTTCTCTTTTGTGTGCCTGTCTCCTAGTGAGTCTCGTACTTGCTTGTGCTCTCACAGGGGGCAGTTACTCTCCTTTCACTTCTGTCTCCCCTCCGCATTTCCTGTAGGGCCTGCCTCACAGTGCTGAATCCCCTGGCCTTTCCTGTTTTGGCAAAAGCTTGTTTCCTCCATCATTTCCAAGGATAGCTCTGCTGGCTGTCATTTGCTTTATTCCTCCATCATTTCCAGGGTAGCTTTGCTGGATATTGTATGCTTTATTCCTCCATCATTTCCAGGGTAGCTTTGCTGGATATTGTATGCTTGCTTGGCAGAAAAAAAGCTTTCCCTGACTACAAATACAGCCCTGTGAGTTGTAAACCTTTAACAGTGTAGAAGGTTATCTAGGAAAGCGAAACTAACATGAAAAACGTTTTAACCGATAAAATTGAAAAGTATGTTTTGATTATATCATGTGCTGTTAAGATTCTCATACACTACTGATAGTGCCAGAAATCAAAGGAAGCTTTCTGCAAGACAATTTAATAACAGACATCAATGATTTAGGACTGCATGTGCCTTTGGACTATAATTTCACTTCTGAGACATTTAACTTTGTGTGAATAATCATGAAAGACAAATATATATAGCAATTTTCTTATTGCAAATGAAAAAATTGAGATGAAAGAATTTTTATTTTATTATTAGTGTTACTATTTTAGCTTTTTTGTTTAGCTATTTCTATAATAAACATGAATTTGTTATGTAATAAGACACTAATGATAAACTTTGTTTAAAAAAAAAAAGTTTGTAGTCAGTGAGCTCCTTGGCATCTATTGATTGATAGGAAGCAACTTCATGGAAACTCTCCTACTGTCAAAGAAATGCCCAGGTCCAAGGATGTAGGGAAAATCTACATGTAAACACTTTCAGGATGGTGCTTAGAGCCAGTTTTGTGCAGGTTAAGCTGCCCCTCACTGGTTCAAGTCCCGGCTGATCTGCTTTTGATCTACTTCCCTACTAATGCACCTGGGAAAGAAGTGGAGGATGGCCCAAGTGCTTGGGATGCATGTGGGACACCAGGATGGAGTTACAGGCTACTGACTTCAGCCTAGACCAGCCCTGGCCATTGTAGGCACTGGATGAGTGAACCCGCAGATGCAAGAACTCTCTCTGTTCCTGTCCCTTTCTCTCTCTCTCTCCCTCACTGTCTTTCAAATAAATGTAATAAGTATTTTTTAAAAATATGGTGTCTCTCTTGACATTTAAACATGAAAAATTTCACTGAAATGATCACACTTTGAATAACATACACAACATATGTATTTCTGAAAACATTACATAAATGGTTTCTCATTTGCTTTTAATTGATTTATTTATTGATTTTTTTAAAAAAATATTTATTTATGTGGAAGTCAGAGTTACACAGAGAAAGAAGGAGAGGAGAGAGAGAGAGAGAGAGAGGAGAGAGAGGTCTTCCATCTGCTGGTTCACTCCCCAATTGGCCACAATTGGGCCAGAGCTGCGCTGATCTGAAGCCAGAGCCAGGAGCTTCCTCTGAGTCTTCCCACATGGGTGCAGGGGCCCAAGCACTTGGGCCAGCCTCCATTGCCTTCCCAGGCCATAGCAGAGAGCTGGATCAAAAGTGGAGCAGCTGGGTGTCAAACTGGCACTCATATGGGATGCTGGCACTGCAGGCAGCGGCTTTACCCACTACGCCAGCCCCTGTTTACTGATTTGAAAGGCAGAATTACCAAGAGAAAGATATGGAGATCTTCCATTCACTGGTTCACTCCCTAAATGGCTGCAACAGTCAGGCTTAGGCCAGGCTGAAACCAGGAGCTCCATCCAGATCTCCCACGTGTGGGTCATCTGCTGCTGCTTTCCCAGGCACATTAGCAGGGAGCTGGATCAGAAGTGGCTTAATCCACTGGGCCATAAAACCAGCCTCTTTCATTTGCTTTTTTAAGTATTCTAGGGATAGCTGTTTGGCCTACTAATTAAGATGCTAGTTGGAATGTCTGCATACCATCTCAGAGTGTCTGGAATTCAGTCGCACCAACTCCAGCCCTCTGCTAATGTGTGCCCTGAGAAGCAGCAGGTGACAGCTTAGTAGTTAGGTCCTTGCCACCCAGATGGCAGATAAGGATGGATTTCCCAACTCCTGATTTTGGCCTGGCCCAGCCCCAGCTGACGCAGGCATTCGGGGAATGAACCAGCATTTGGGAGCTTTGTGTGTGTGAGTCTGCCTCTCAAATAAGTTAAAAATAAATAAAATGTAATTAAGTGCACTCAAAATGCAGGCAACATTAGCATTCCCACTCTGTCGACGTGGAGACCTCCTCTTTTATTTAACCTCTCTTTTTTCCTAGTACAACTTCATTACCAAAGCATTGCACAATATCATCTTTTCTCAAACCAGAACTGAAATGTGTTTGTATTATAACAGCAAGGAAATAAATGGAAATATCTGTATGAAGTCTTAACTCAGAACTGACATATTAAAACTGACAGTTTTGCATTATCTCTTCTCTCACAAAGTTTTATCTCATGGTACAATTTTTGGTTCTCAAACAATGTCAAATATTTGGTCCTTGAAACCTTTGCCCAACTCATTGCAGAGTTGGAGACTCCTGTCTGTTTGAGAATGTTTACACATCGTCTAAAACACGATAAGCAGAGACAGGCCAGTGCCCAGCTGTTGCCACACAGGCACTCGGAGTGACTGCTCTACACCATAGCATTTCTGCAGCCTACAACTGGCATTGCCCTAGACCGAGACAAGATTCACAGCTGAGCCCAAACCCAAGCTGACTGCAAACGTTTACTGGCCAAACACCAAATTCAAAACTCCCCTGGCCTGTCTCTGTGTTTTCTGACAGTGGCCACATGTACAAACTTGTTGGAAAAGGGTTGCTTTGTAAACAAGGGAGAAACTATCCAACAAGTATTCCCACTCTGAAATAATCACTTTATCTCATCCATACAAACAACCCACCCGTTCAGAGGGGAAAAAAAGAAAAACACACATTTTCTTTTTAAATGTTTTCATGACTTCATTGCCTGCTGTGTTTGTGTTGGTTCATCTGTGAGTTCTCTTCATAATTGAATCTTACATATGAATTTTCATATTTAAGAATATGAAGAATTCCCATCCAGAAGTGTTTGAAGCTGCAATCCTTTTCCTGAAATCAGTATTTCAGCATGTGGTCAACATGCGGCTCTTGCTGAGTCACCAATGCTGCTACTGAGGACGGCCGCCTTGCGTTCGTGGTGACCACTGGCTACGGAGTGGTGGGGTCTCTGTGTTCCCTCCATGACCCCCGTAGTCTGGACCGGTCTGCTTTGGACAGTTCTGAACGGAGGACTTCCTCTGGATGCACTCTCAAAGCCAGTGAACCCCTCTGGCCTCTTGCTCATCGCCCCCTGTGCAGCATGGCACAAAGACCTGAAGACCAGGGCACATCACACTTGGCGCCTACTGACCTGGCTCCTTGCCTTCAAGGGGTGTGCATGCCTTTTAAGGAGTGCTGAGGTTTGGCTTCTTGCAGCCTTCTTCCCTCCATTTTATTAGCTAGCATTGATTTTTCCAGTAAACAATTGAGTGCTAATTCTTGGCTTTCCTTGACTGTTACAACCAATGGATATAAAGGAGAAAAATGAAGAATAGGACTTACGTAACCCTCCATTTTAAGCATAATTCATCTGTAAAAACGATTCAGACCTCTTAAACTATGTGAATGGAATTTGTTTGCATAAGTGAAATTCCACCAAAGCCTTCTAAACTGTGAACTAATTACATGATCTAATTTTGGTGCCTTCCCAAAGTTAATCTCTGAATTAGTTATCTTTTGCTCTTCTTTCATGTGTCAGCTTGCTTTCTCACATTTCATTAGGTAGCAAAACCAAAAGATGGAAAGTACTAGGTCTTTCTATTTTATCAAGTCTCAAGATAATGGAAAGCATTTTATCCCCGGTAGCACAGTGGGAGACACAGGAGATTCCTTAACCAATATTTTAGTGGGATACAAAATGACAAATAATTACAGGCAGTAATGTCCTAAAACGGTTTTATACGTCATACTAAGGACAGTTTTTTTCCACCGAATTTGATTTTCATTTTAAGTGCATGGAGCCTCGGTGTACACTTGTGTCTGGTTGTGCCTGTGTGTGCACAGAGCCTCCGTGTGCATTGTGTCTGGGTGTGCCTGTGTGTGCACAGATGTATGCCAAAGCACGGCTAGAAGGAACAGTGGGTGCTGTGTCACAAGACATGGCTCCTCACGCGTTGAACGGCAGTGGCAAAGTCACATTACATCTCTGAACATCAAACAATGCGTATTTTTTAGTATGTTGCAAAAGCTTGGTGTAAAATTCGAAGGACTGGCCAGCAGTTTGTGTAGCGGCTAAGCTGCTGCTTTGGGAGATCTCATCTGGATATCGGGGTTCAAGTCTCTGTTTCTGTCTCTCCTGCTGCCCCCTGGCCCATCTCTTTCTATCCCTGTGTCTCTGCCTTTCAAATAAATAAAATAAATAAAAATTTTAGAAAATAAATAAGAATCAAAGGAGACAGTGTCTACAAAACCATTAATTACCTGTATAGGGTCCTAATAAGATGTACTTTAAATAACGTTGTATTCTAATAGCTCAACATAAGACTTGGGCCATCTGTTTAACTTTACTGAGCCTCCGTGACGAATAAATGGCAGTGGGATTATAATGGACTCACGGGGATAGAGGTGACCTGCACGGTAACCTTGAGCACGAATAGGATTATTTACTACTGTTTGTTTTTTAAGTAGCATAAGCTCAAATTCAAGTAGGCTAATTGGGCATGGGGATGTATCACTGGACGTCTCAAGCATCCCTAGGAAGGGCAAGGAAGGAGCTGAGCCTGAGGCGCCCCTGGAGCAGAGGGGAACGCTGACTTCTGACTCCTGGCTGCAGATCGTTTTCCCTTCTCTCAGACAAGCTGCCTGCTCGTGGCTGGACACGGAGCTGCCAGCCGTCACATCTCACAACTTCCCCACAAGGAGAGAGAAACAAAACTATGCAGAGAACTTTCCACCTTCTCACCCAAGCCTGATGCCAATTCGAGGTCCTAGGCTTGGGGCTGGTGTTGTGGCACAGCAGGTCAAGTCACCACCAGTGATACTGGCACCCATGTGGGGGTGCCAGTTCAAGTCCCGGCTGCTCTGCTTCTGGCGCAGTTCCTTACTAATGTGTCTGGGAGAGCAGTGGAAGATGGCTCAAGGGCTTGGGTGCCTACCACCCACAGGGGAGAATCAGATGGAGTTTTGGACTCCTGGCTTCAGGCTGTCCCAGCTCCAGCTGTCCCAGTCATTTGGAGAGTGCACCAGCGAATGGAATGGAAGATTCTCTTGCTCTCGCTCTCTCTCTCTCTCTTTCCCTCCCCACCCCAACCCCTGGCACTCTGCCTTTCAAGTAGATAAATAACCTTTTTTAAAAAAATGTCCTAGGCAAAGATTCCCATTGCCCGCACTTGGGTTGAGGCCCTGGTTGGTCACTGTTGGAACCAGAGTGAAAAGGAAGCAGTTTTCTCAAAGAAGGGAGGTGGTGGCCACAGAAAAGAGGGAGGGTCCGAGGCAGTCAGAGCAGGAAGTGCTCACATCCGAGAGAGCAGAGGGTCCTCCCAGGCCCCCACCTGCCCACTGGGCTCTCCCAGGTCTCGGGGCTCACTGCTGCTGCAGCCCTCGGCACAGTAGGGCGTGAGACTCTCGCCCTGCCTTGCTTGCATGGGGAGTGTGGGGGCCGTGAGCAGTTTCAAGCACCTGTTGTCTGGTTTGTGCTCTGCCTCGGGTCGGTGCCTGTAGGGGAGCCATTGCCGTTGCTAACCTTACCAGGGAGCAGAAGTGAGGAATCAGACCATGCTCTGGATAGTAAGTTTCTTAGGAAGCAGCTTTATGTCAGAGATCCCCCCATCACCCCCAGTGTGAGAATCTTGGTCTTCCGTTGTTGATCACCGCCGGGTGACCCCTGAGAGTTTCTCAACTGGAGAAACGCGGAGTAGAGATTGCACTACAGCATACCCACCGAGGGCTCCGTCTGAGGGGCGCGCCCGAACAAACAGCGGACTGACAGCACAGAAGCAGGTTCCCACGTTCCGCCTCTCCCCTCGGGGCCTGCGTGCGGTGATCTGTTCTTCAGCAGTTGTCCCTGGGGCGACTCTAGGTGGAAACCATGTCTGGCAGTGACTGTGCTGGTGGCATGGAGTTATCGATGGCCCTAGGATGGGGTCTTCCATCCTAACTTCAATTGTTTCTGTGTGCCCCAGAGCTCCAGCTGCTCTGGGTTGGCTCTGGCATCTCCATTTGTCTCTCGCTGCCCAGCCAGGTCCATCATATCCTTCAAGACCGGTTGAGGCCGGCGCCGTGGCTTAACAGGCTAATCCTCCGCCTTGTGGCGCCGGCACACCGGGTTCTAGTCCCGGTTGGGGTGCCGGATTCTATCCCGGTTGCCCCTCTTCCAGGCCAGCTCTCTGCTATGGCCCGGGAAGGCAGTGGAGGATGGCCCAAGTGCTTGGGCCCTGCACCCGCATGGGAGACCAGGAGAAGCACCTGGCTCCTGGCTTTGGATCAGCGCGGTGCGCTGGCCGCAGCAGCCATTGGAGGGTGAACCAACGGCAAAAGGAAGACCTTTCTCTCTGTCTCTCTCTCTCACTATCCACTCTGCCTGTCAAAAAAAAAAAAAAAAAAAGACCGGTTGAAACTCATGAGGCTATCTATTCCATTGACCCACTGATCCGCCTGTGTTTTATGTGAGCAGGCACAGCCACACCATCCTGTCTCTCCAGAGGACTACACCTTGAGCCGGCACAGCCTCTCTCTGTGGGAGGAGTGCCGGAGGAGAAGCTGGGGCATTGCATCTTAAAAGTAGACTCACAGTGGCCAAACCTCGCCCACCCTGTTACTCTGTCCCGTTGCCCTCTGGGCCCCCGTGCTGTTTGGGAGCCAAGAACTGGGCACGGGAGTGTGTTTGCCTGGCCTTTGTCTCTTGGGCCTGGGAGGTGGGGCCTTGATAGGATGGAGTACCTCCTTCCCAGGGTTGCAATGGCAGAGCTAGAGGATAAGTACTGAAAATAATATCCCGAGGTGAGGGCCAAGGTCATGGCCAGTGAGTCCAAACCATGTCATAAATTAAAGCAACTATGGAAAACTGGAAACTGGGTTACAGAGCCAAGATGAGAGGTGCTGAGCTACAGAGAGAGCCAGGAATGACCAAAGGGAGCGAGTGTGACAGGCCACGCTGTGGAAGGTCATCTGGTGTTTCCACTGGCGCACTCCAGGTGGCTGGGCTCATGGGGGCCAGGAGGGAACCAGGCCCCTCTGACAGTAGGCAGAAGCTCGCTCGCTCGCTCACTGACCCAGGAATTCCCTCCAGTTAATCCTGAGTTCTGCTTTAAAGCTCCTCACAGATGGACAGGAAATTCTACTCTGCAGTTATTCTAATCCCAAACAAGGCATGATACATAGAGAGCCAATGTCAGGTCCCATCGAGTTACCTCCGTCCAGAGATCACTCCCCTTCCCTTTGTCACCCTGCAGAGCACCCAGGGTCCTTGAGCATGGAGCAAGCTGCAGCAGCTGAAGGCACTCGCTCCAGGGGTGCAAGTGAGTTTAGGATTGTTTGCTTGCTCTGTGTGTGTGTGCGGGGGAGGGGTGCAAGGCTGGTTCATGGCAGCTTCCATACTTTATCTAACTGTCCATATACTTCCTCCTCTTCCCTCCGCTTCCTGTTGGGACTTTTCTGTGCGTGTCAAATGCTGTCACGTTCCAAAGGAAGTAGGAGCGCTTCGTGATTGTCTGAATCAGAGTCCACTGGCAAGTTTAGGCTCACTGTTTACAAATTCCGTCATCATTCAAACACCACCATACGCCTTCAAAAAGGTAACATTTCAAAACCCGAGTATAACTCTAACAATGCTGTTGATCTACACCTACATACTTGGGCTCATACTTAGGTGAAACTATATGGGTACCTGCCACTGAGACACTAAATTGTTTAACTCTGTTGGAAAAATTTCTGGCAAGAAAATTGAACACATATAGCTACATGCATTATACACACATTGGTAACCTATTCACCATCAATCTATTGGTGATTAGTGTTGCTATGTTATTGCTTATTATTTTATCTTACTGTATTATTATTATTATAATTGACTACACTATCGATCTCTCCCTGTTCTGTCATTTCTCCCACCCACTGCTAGAAGTGATGGGTGGGAGGTGAGGGAAGGAACCCCCATCCCTGGCTTGCCTGAACTGTGTAATTAGATGGAGTCTCAGCTTTGTGGCTGGAGATAAAAAAGACCTAGGGGCCTTGTACAATTCAGACTCCACTGTAATTTTTCACTCTCTGTGCTTTCTAATGGGAAACTTAAAAAGTTCTAGACTCTGGAGGACTAAAAAAAAAAAAAAAAGCAAGAAAACATCCCTTTTATTAAAGAAAAAAAAGCCTTCTTTATTCATAAGCTTTCTGCCCATCAAATACAATTTCTCACTTCTGTAAAACCTTTTATTTTCTGGTAGGGAAGTTCAAACTGGTTCAAGATTAGGTTTTCTTCCTGTACCCCAAGATTCATAGATGTGATTTCTTTTAGCATCAATTCTCTTTCTATTCGAATCT
The DNA here is from genome assembly GCF_033115175.1 of Lepus europaeus. Lineage (NCBI taxonomy): Eukaryota > Metazoa > Chordata > Mammalia > Lagomorpha > Leporidae > Lepus > Lepus europaeus. Next base: position 163,684,937 of record NC_084829.1, on the reverse strand, counting down.
GAATGCGTCACTACAAATGGTTGAAACACAAGACCTCTTCCTATCCAGTGACCGGATCAAAAGAAGAGAAACAAGCCTGCCTTGCATGTGGCACCCGGGTCAAAGCTTCCAGTTTTGGGGGAGGGACCTGCGAGATGATGAAGAAATGACCGAGTGGGTCCAACAGTGGCCAAACAAAGCAAAAGCAGAATGGACCCTTGAGCCACCAGGGCTGCCAAGGGGGAAGAGTGATGACCACGGTGGCTGCCCGGTGCTTTCCACGCTGGAATTCGCAACTCAGGTAGATGTCCAAAGGGAGGCAGACACACCGGCCTCGCCTTGCGAGCGACCCAGAGTTCATTGTTTTCTTTTGGAAAGTGGAGCAGTCACCAGGGTGCTGGGGTGCTCTGCTGAGAACCCTGTACTTGGTGATAACAGACCTGGGTTCCAGTCCTTGTTTGGCCCCTCCATGGCCAGAGAATGGGGGGAAATCACAGCCCCTCCCCTAGGTTTCGCTTTCCTTATCTCCAGACACGGTGAATCCAACTGTATTTTCCCTAACACCTCTGCAAGCTCCAAGAGTCTATAATTATAGCAACCAATACCAGCAGGAATGCTGTTAAGATTATCTTGTGAGCAATTAATTCTCAAATGTGAATTAAAGAACGGATTCCTATGGCAATTTAAGCATGACTTTAGTATTATTTTGTCAAATCACCTCTAGGAACATCCTGAGATAGAACCTTAATAACAAACCAATAAATTCTGGACAGCAGGGGCAATATCCTATTATATGAACACAGTAGCAATTAGGGGAACTGATTTTTATCTTAACAAGGGGAGCAATAATGCACCGAGCATCTGCGGTGACGGAGACCGTATTAAGTCCTCTGCTTCCAATTCCTCATTTAATCTCCGCAGCCATCCTGTGAAGTAATCAGCACTCTCATTCTACAGATGAGGAGACCAGGTGCGAGAGAGAACGAGGAATGCGCCCCCATCAAGGCCAGAAACTGCCAAGGTCACCACCCATTGGTCCCGATCTTGGCATCGACAGTCCCGAGAGCCCTGCTGTCCAGCAGAAGTTTCTGTGTGATAGAGATGTTCTTTATCCGCCTTGTCCAGTTGGTAACCTGTCGCCACATGTGGCTGTGGGACACTTAAAATGTGGCTAGCGTGGCCGAGGAACACAATTTCTCATTTAATTTTAATGAATTGAAATGTAAATAGCCCCATGGGACGAGTGGCTGCCCCATCAGACAATGCACATCTAGGCTAGACTATGAGAAGAATGCATGACATGCAGCAGAAGACAGATTCCAAGATGAGACGTCTTGCTCCAGGCCTCATCAACTGGAAGTGCCAGAGCCATGATCCAATCCTGAATCGTTCTGCAATTACCCAGACTCCTGCTTTCTCCATTACTTTCTCCCCAGGTTATAGAAAACAGGATCAAGAATCTTGGGCTAACGAAGCTCCAAAATAGAAACACACAGGAGCACCAAATGATCATTCCCATGATATAAAATGGCCTTATACGGAGAATTTTTAAAATGTTTCTGTTAATTATTGTTCTTTGAAAAGCAGACACACATGCACACACACACACAGAGAGAGAGAGAGAGGGCTCTCCTACACACTGATTCATTCCCCAAATACCCTCAATAGCCAGGGCTGGCCTGGCTGAAGCCAGGAGCTGGAAACTCAACCCAGGGACTCCCTGCCGAGACCTCACCTGCTGCCTCCCGGTGCGCGGTGTGCGTAGTAGGAACCAGAAGCAGAGAAGGCACTCTAGCAGGCGCTCTGGTACGGGAGGTGGCGACCCAGGCAGCATCTTAACTGCTGAGCCAGATGCCTGCTTTCAGGCAGCAAATTCGACCTCCCTTTAGAAATGGACTTCCTCTGTCTCTTACACCCTCTGCCTTTTAAGTACCCAACAGAACTTGCAGCCCAACACCGGAGCTTGGGTTCTGTCTGGAGAACTAGGTATGGATTTGCCCGAGTGGTTAAAATAAAGCAGGAACAATTCCAGGCAGGCCGGACAGCGGTGTCCACCCGCATGCACAAGGACGAGCAGGCAGCTCACAGGAGCCAGGCACCACTCGGTCCTGCGGGAGCCTCCTCCACGGTCACCTCCCCCAAGTGCCTTGCTAGATCATTCCCCTGTAAGTGTCAATCCTACAGGTAGACATGCGTCTGCCATGACTATACAAAGACCTGTGCTCCGTTCATAAGAAGAATATGATCTGGTTTTGCTCCCCGGAGCGAATGTCCATCCCCTGGAAGAGGACAGAGGCAACATCTTCCTGGGTGACCGTGGACCGGGATGGACGAACATCTCTTGGCATTGGAGCTGGGTCAGGTGGGAAAAGCAGAGGCTCCGTAAGGCAGGTGCTAGTCCTAGTCCTGCCTCCACCGCCTCCTTCACCCCCATAAGCCCTGTGTTGCCCGCCTGCACAATGGAGATGGCCGTGTCCCTTACCCCTTGGGTGGTAGTGAGGACTGGGCAAGGCCGTGGGTGTCTATGGAGCGCTCGTGGAAGGTGGTCGGTGAGCTCTGCAGGGTGGATCGCTTTATTATCTTTACTAACACCCAGATGCTCTGGCAGCACAGTGCGTTTCTTGAGCTTCTGTTTCCTGGAGGTTGTCACGTCAACTTCTTGGGAATAGCACCTTCGCTCAGGGCGAGGGTGCTCGAGGAATTGCTGCTCAGAAGGGTGCAGGGTGTCCTCACTCGGCCCATGTCAAGCCTTCCGAATACTTATTAAGACTCTTCAGAGCTGATTAGACAGAAATCGCAGGCAGCACTAGCCCAATATAAAATATGCACAGTAACACCATCTTAATTAGATGTACATGTCTCTGAAGATATAAATAAATGCTTCCTTTTTGATATGTCTGATTTAATAGCCTAATAACAGGGGACCGTTGCTGAAATACCATTCAGGGGGTGAGGGAGACATTAATAAACTCAAATATTTAAAGCTCAACAGCAATTAACAACCCATTTAAAGCAAATTTCCGAATTTTAATTTTATTTATCCTTATCCCACCAGGACTCAGCCTGGGGATTCCCATGATTCATTGCCACACCTGACGGGGTGCACTGCCCTCTGCGTGGGAGGCACTGCTGAGTTCTGTTATCTGAACCCCAAGTTCCCACCTGAATTGGCAGGGGCACAAGGCTTCCCATTCCCACGCTGGGGTTTCTGCACCTCTTATCTCCTTAGAGACTTGGACTTTCATTTCTTGGTGTTGCGTGTTTCACCGCTACACACGTGAGCGGGTCTTCAAAACATTCGTGGAAAATGCACATCGTGAGCAAACTGCGCATGGATTTCCAAATTTGGGGCACCAAACTACGCTTCCATGTCTCACTCCATTTTCCACAGACTGAAGACTCTCCATGTCCGCTCCTGTGCAGTCAGAAAGCCTGCTTGCTTTAGAGTCCCAGGAGAAAGGATTCCACAGCAGTGACCTCCGGGCAGTGAGGGCTGAGGCCTGACCCCAGAGGCTGCGGACACAGACCGCGAGTGCAGCCCCTCATTCTTTTTTAACACGTATTCCTTAGCATTGCAGTGATTTGTCGACTTGGAATCAGGCAGTGAAAGCCACTTCACACAAAGACACTACATGTGTGTTAACAGATGAGTCTCCACTCGTCCATGCTGGCTTCGCCCTCTTCCCAGTGGCCTTGTGACAACTACTGGTTCAGTGTTTCTTTCTTTCTTTTTTTTTTTTTTCAAGATTTATTTATTTTTTTGAGAGACAGAGCTACAGACAGAGAAAAGGATAGACAGAGAAATCTTCCATCTGCTCGTTCACTCCCCAAATGGCTGCAACCACTGGAGCTGGGCTGATCCAAAGCCAGGAGCCAGGAGTTTCTTCCGGGTCTCCCACGTGCGTGCAGGGGCCCAAGCACTTGGGCCATCCTCTGCTGCTCTCCCAGGCCATAGCAGAGAGCTGGATAGGAAGTGGAGCAGCCGGGGCTAGAACCGGCACCCATATGGGATGCCAGCACTGCAGGCAGGGGCTTAGCCCACTATGCCACATTGCTGGCCCCACTGCTTCAGTTTTTCCTGCTCAGATTTTCCCGGCTCATGGCAAACATCTGGGGGAGTCCGAAGCTTCATGCCCCTACTAGAGATTTTCACTCTGAGTTTGTGTCTTCACCCCCCCCCCCCCCAAGGACGAGGGACAGACTCATTCCCCTGGGACTAGGATGGGGAGGGCTCTAGTGGGCTCAGCTCCTTGCATAACCACTTCCTCACTCTCTCTCCTCTGTGTGTCTCTGACAAGGGCCCTGGAGGGCCCAGATTTGTGATATGGGATGATCTCACATCAAGATTTTTTTAAAAATATTTATTTATTTATTTATTTGAAAGGCAGAGTTACAGAGAGGCAGAGGGAGAGACAGAAAGAGAGAGAGAGAGAAAGAGAGAGAGAGAGAGAGGTCTTCCATCCACTGGTTCACTCCCCAGTTGGCTGCAACAGCCGGAGCTGTGCAGATCCGAAGCCAGGAGCCAGGAGCTTCCTCCAGGTCTCCCACGACGGTGCAGGGGCCCAAGCACTTGGGCCATATTTTACTCCTTTCCCAGGCCATAGCAGAGAGCTGGATTGGAAGTGGAGCAGCCGGGACTTGAACCAGCACCCATATAGGATACCGGCACTGCAGGCGGTGGTTTACCCGCTGTGCCACAGTGCTGGCCTCCATTTTTCTTTTAATTATAACTTTGGCTGTGTACTGGCCAGTTTGCTCCCAGCCAAGGATTTGCTGTGGGTCAGCTGAGCCGCTTAGGGGATAGATGTGCCCAAGATTTTCAGTGGGGTTTGGGCCAAAGGAGTAAAATGTTCTTGGACACGCCAACCAATCACGCCCCAGGCTTCACGGGTCCTGGTTGAGCTCCAAGGCATGAGGCCCGAAGCTTCCATTTAGGAGACATGAGGAGGCCAGAATGGGAGAAAGAGGCTGCCCAGGGTGCAGGGCAGGTGGCACGTGGCTACCGAGGCTGGCTTTAGACATGTGACCCAGTGGGCAAGGCCCAGAGAGGAATACACACATCAGCTCCAGGCAGGTGGCCGCACTTTGCCAATCCATGGCCCAGAGGTAACTTAGCCGATTAGTATAAGCAGATGGAGTGGGGAATCCAGGCAATGTCTATTAAATTTTTCCTATTAGTTAAGCTTCTTTTTTTTTTCCCTCCAAGCAGCCTCAAGTGATAAAAGTGTCTACGACAGTGACTGCAGGAGCTCGGAGAATCCACATAACAGCTGAACAGCCCACTTCCATAGCCAATGCAGAATCTGGGGCAGATTCTGCCCTTGAACTCTGCCCTTTTCAGATTTCTGCCCTTAACACACCCAGTGACGCCCAGTCTGTCTCCCCCTTCACGTTTCAGGTTCTTGGGGAAGAACGGGAATGGCCCAGGTCAGGGGCCATTGTGGACATGCGTGGGGGCCGGGCAGTCGCCCCAACTGACCTAGGACTGATCTTTGTAGTGAGCAGGAGGTGGCCCGGAGCAGTGAGCTTCCACTACTGCTCTGGGACTGGGAATTGGGTGGGAGGGAGCCTGGTGGGCCTGGGACAGTGGTTCTCAAATGCTTTTGTCTCTGGCCCTCTTTGCCCTCCTAACAGCCATGCAGGACCCCAAGGAAGTGGCCTGGGTTTGCCTGTGTTTAGCTCATGGACAACGAAGCCCAAGGTCTTTAAGCCCCAAGAACCCCCGAGCACCTACCCCGTAGCTGTCAGAATGAAGATGTTATCACTCCCCAGGCAACTGGGGAAAGTCAGCACTGTGGACTCCTGGGGTGGCTGTCAGGAAGGGAAGTGACATCTTGGGGCTCTTGGGAGGGAGTTGGCCTTGGACACCCCCCAGAGGGCCTTGCTTGGGGCCCCGAGGCACCATTGGGAGGAGTGGTGCAGTGGCTGAGAGCATGGGCCCCAGGGCAAACCCGCCTGAGCTCGACAAGAAGCTTCCAAGGCAGCGCCTTCCAGTCCTCGTGGAGGAGAGGGTGGGGCATTAAAGAGACAGTTCACGGGGCGGACCCAGACCCGCTTAGCGCACCACAGCCTCCAGACACTTTCTCTGTGACTCAGCAGGCCCAGGGACAGCAGAACCCAGGAGCAGCCCCTGGAGCATCAGAAGCTGGACAGAAGCCTGAGAACTGCCTCCGGAGCCAGAGGTCAACACTGGGGCTAAGTTCCACCCCCAGGGAGGAGGCTCAGCCTGGCCACACAGGGTGTGCCTGGGGGTGGGGCGCAGTTCCCCCAGGCCTTGGGGTGGGGCGCAGTTCCCCCGGGGGTTTGTTCTGAGAAGCCACCTGGTATCTCAGCACAGATGAGCACCAAAGGCAAATCCTTCTTCTGTCATCTCTGCGTCAGTCGATGAACACGTGACATCAGACCTACTTATGAATATTTTGTATAAAACAAATCCAAGTTTTTCAGGATCAGAAGTGATCCGAAGCACGTCAGCGTGCCTCTGACCTCCCGAGTCTCTCTCGGCCACAGTCCACTGTGCTGGGGTGCTGGGCATTGCTGACCTTGCCTTTGTCCCCTCACGTTCACACCAGAGGCACTGACCCCAAGGTTGTCCAGATCTGTCCTCCTTCTAATGAGAGCAGGTGTCTGGATCATCTTCTGAGGTTGGGCTAGGCAGCATAAACCAACCAGTGGATCTGATCAAGGGGGTGGAGGAGGTGGGGCTGGGCAAGCTCTGGCACACACAGGAGGCATCAGGGCCGCACACTAGGGCCGTGAGCACCGTCCTCAGAAACCGCCCAGATGCGGAGACACAGGCATTTCTTGCTTAAAGAACCATGGCCACAGGAGGCTGAGAAGCGAGGCAGAGCGGCGGTGGGCACCTTCTCCCTGTGTTAACCATCTGCCTCCCCCAACCACTAGGGATTTGCTCCTGCAGGGCTTCCATTCCCCCAGCCACGGCCTTCTCCTCCTCCTTTCTCCTCCTGGGACCCCACCCGGGGCTCTCGGGTTTGCTCCCTGCCTTGGAGCGACTTCCAGCTTGGGACCATTCTTCTTCCCTACAGTTTTCCGGGTTCCCTGCCTGGGACCTGCCTGCCAGTTACACGATAAGGTGGCCTCCAGAGCCAGCTCACAGCCCCGGGCTCACCTCCTACACTCATCAACATCAGCCATTCATCGTCTTCCGACGCAGTGGAGGTAACTGGCTGGAGGAGAGGAGGACTTTCTCCACACCGTGACCACACACTTGCCGGGGAAGAGCAAAGGTGGCCCCTCCACGACTTTTTCCTCTCCCTCTCCCCGTGGCCTTTTTGCTCCACAACGAAGGCATTTGGGCAGATACAGAAGAGCCAGAGATGGCCGGCGCCGTGGCTCAACAGGCTAATCCTCCGCCTTGCGGCGCTGGCACACCGGGTTCTAGTCCCGGTCGGGGCACCGGATTCTGTCCCGGTTGCCCCTCTTCCAGGCCAGCTCTCTGCTGTGGCCAGGGAATGCAGTGGAGGATGGTCCAAGTCCTTGGGCCCTGCACCCGCATTGGAGGCCAGGAGAAGCACCTGGTTCCTGCCTTCGGATCGGCGCAGTGCGCTGGCCGCAGCGGCCATTGGAGGGTGAACCAATGGCAAAGGAAGACCTTTCTCTCTGACTCTCTCTCTCACTGTCCACTCTGCATGTCAAAAAAAAAAAAAAAAAAAAAAAGAAGAAGAAGAAGAAGAGCCAGAGAAAGCGCCTTATCTAAATAAATAGGTAAATAACGACATCTGGAAGTGTATCGTCGGTCTTCGTGCCCCCGTAAAGCGAGCTGCCTTCTTCCTGCTGTCCTTGCTCTAGTTCCTGTGAATTCACTCTAAAAGGCTGCTCGAAGCCCAGGGTGTTAGCTGATAAGGGCTTCAGGAGATTTGTACAATAAAGGACTCGTAAAGGCCAAACACAGCACTCAAGACTCGCAGGAATGAAGTTATGAAAGTGGAAAATTAAACTCACTGCTTCGAAATTCCACGGGGCCTTCTTGCAGCCCCTAGAAGTGCTGCTGGGTGTGCAGAGGCCAGTGGGGACCTGGGCGATCTCCCAGATCACACAGCTGTGTGACCGCCTCCCAGACAGTCTGGTCCTGCTGCTGGGCGCCTGGGGCTCTTCCCAAGCAAGTCACTCTGGGCTCAGGGAGGTGAAGTGATGCGTGGGAGCCAGAGCCCTTAGAAGCTCCAGGGACTTGGTCCAGCAATGTCCTACTCTTCTGACCCTATGGCCACCAGGGAACAGCTCAGAATGAGAGCTGTGGCCTTGGGTCTCAAGGGCACCTGCCCGTGCTTCAGTGATGGGGGTGTGTGGATTTGGGCAGCATGGCTGAATGGATGGGCTCAGTCTAGTGTGTGTCCCCTCCCCACCCCCCACCCCCCCACCACTACCCAGCCGCCATTCACACTTTTCATCCTGGGTGGTGACACAAAAGTGCTTGTCTCCTGCAGTGTGCCTGCAGTGCCGGCATCCCAAATGGGTGCCTATTCAAATCCTGGATGCTCAGCTTCTGATCCAGCTCTCTGCTATAGCCTGGAAAAGCAGTGGAAGATGGCCCAGGTCCTTGGGCCCCTGCAGCCGCGTGGGAGACCTGGAAGAAGCTCCTGGCTCCTGGCTTCGGATCAGCACATCTCCAGCTGTTGTGGCCATTGGGGAATGAACCAACGGATGGAAGACCTCTCTCTCTCTCTGCCTCTGCCTCTCTGTAACTCTGCTTTCCAATAAATAAATAAATCTTTAAAACAAGAAAGAAACATAACTTTGAAACATAGCCAAGTAGGTGCACACAAGTTATAGGTACCTATACCTTGGAGGGTCTCCGCCCGGGCACAACTGACATTTGGGGCTGGGCGAGTCTTTAGTGGTGGGGAGTGGCTGGGTGCTGTCCTGACACTGCAGCTGCATGCCTGGTGGCTTCTACCCACCAGAGGACCACGGCACCCTCAAGTCGTGACAGCCAAGAATGTCTGCAGACATTGCCAAGTGTCCCCGGAGGAGGGTAGATCACCCTTAGTCGAGGACCGCTCGGGGACACAGGCTTCGTGACACTCGTCCATCCACCTCACTCTTCTCACTCACCCTCCACTCGGCAGCCATCGCCAGTCCCGTGAAGCCTGTCACTGCCCAGGCTGACGATCCCTGACCTTGCTCATGTTTGCTCACCACTTCCTCCCTCGCCCCCCAGACTGAGAACTCCTAGAGGTCAAGGGTCACTGCCTCCAGACCACAGCATGGGGCACACAATCTGATCCTTGGAGGGAGCTGAGGAAATGCAGACTGCTGGGTGCTGCGGTCCTCCCGAGGGGGTTCCTCCTCCCGGAAGCATCAGCATTGTCCCCTCTCCCGAGATCTGAAGAGCTGGCCGAGTGCAGAGCTCAGCTCACTTGGTGCTTGCTTGAAACATAACTTTGCTGGAGGAATAACCCAGAATTCCATTAGTCATCACAGTCATCCCAGTAGAGCGAGGTGGCAGGTGCTGCGATATGAGTGTCTTCACGTTCGGCCGGGCGCTTTCCTCTAAGTGCTGATCTTCACAGCATTTCTATGAGCTGCGTCTTATTATTCCCATTTTACAGATGGGAGACAGAGGCCCTGAGCTTCCACTGCCAGCTCAGCATCCTGCTGGCAGCATCCAAGACTTCAGCTCTGAATCTCAGACGTGTGCCACCTCTGGTTTCCAAATTCTTATTCTTAACAGTCATTCTCCCATCCAGGTACTAACCAGGCCTGACCCTGCTTAGCTTCCAGGATGAGCTGAGATCGGGTCCGTTCAGGGTGGTGTGGCCGCAGGACAAGGGTCATTCTCAATAAATCACCTGGAACCCACGTGGCCTCAGTGTGCCCGGTGCGTGAGTTCCTGATGTGTTGCTGCCATTACTGTGGCTTCTTATCACTGCAACAGCATCCAATTCTATGAAAATAGGGGAAAATCATTTTGATGTTGTATTTGCATATCCAAGGATTGGGGGATGGTTTGTGTAATCAAATTATGTAGAGACGTAAAAAGGGAGCATCATTTAAACAGCTTACAAAATTACTTTGAAGTTGCACGTTAAACCTAGAGAGCCCATTGCCTTCGAGATGTTGACGAAATGTTAAATGCTAATTGATGATGACGGCTTCGTCTTTATCACTGGTTCCATTCTCCATTTCTTCTTTGTCGATATCCCAGCTCAGCTATCGCTCCACCCTCTATTCTGCTCCTAGCCACATCCACCCCATGCTATAATAACAGATGGGGTTTCATGCATGACTGGCTCCCCCAACCCCGCATGCTGCCTCCCCATGGTTGATCAAAAGGAGCCGCCTGAAAAAAAAAAAAAAAAACACACAGTTTGCTGAAATTCTGATTTCTTTCAGCAGTTTTATAGATTTTATGACTTATCTTTTATTGACTGTGCAAGGTCTCTGGTTCCCAGCATCTGTTTGTTGCATCTGGGGAGAAAGAGAAATTCTTCTTTCTTGTGCCACGGAGCCAATTGGAAGAGGCAGACGGACAGACAGACAGATTTTGATGGAAGAGGACAGCAGCACAGCCCTTGTATTCATCCAGGCTGTGCTCTACCCAGGGCCCAGTGAGGCCAGAGCAGGAGGAAGACATGCTGGGTTCTTTGAGGCTGCAGGCTCTGCCAGTTTAGGGACGAAGGTGGAGAGAGGCCTGGCTGACCTGGCTATGGGCGGGGGCTCCCCCCGACCCCCAGACAGACATGGGGGCTGTGGGTCAGGAGCACAAGCTTTGGAGAGGCTGCATCTCTGCATTAAAATAAAACAAAACTACACGTCATCTACAATTTCTCAGACTTAAAGGATTGTGCCTGGCCACCCAGAGACATGATGATACATCACAGAGCTTCATTATAATAATGGCCCCAGTACTCCAATGTCTTTAAAACCTCAGCTGTTCGATGCAGCCTCTTCAGCTCCATAACTGTGTGTAAGATTAATAGACTCCGATGCATAATCGGCTCTCCCACCGGGAGAAGAGAGAGATAATCCCAACCCTGACAAAAGGAACATTCCCGCGATGCAGTGGTTTCCACCTGCCGCCCCAGGGTCAAGGGTCGGGGAGAGCCCTGGGCCCCACCAGCATGAGGAGGGAATGGGGGTGGAGAGAGGAGTTGGGCAAGGGGAAGGCAGTCTCCGGGGTGGGCTGGGCTCAGCCCTGTCGTTTTGAGACTGTTTTGGACACTGTATAAATGCCCTGAGTGACCAGAACCTGTGGGTCAGGACCAGGCTCTGCGGCAAGAGGCAGAGCCGGAGCTGAGAGGAGGAAGATGATGCACAGGGGAAATGAGAGGAAGGAGAAAGGGAGCCCACTGAGGATGGGAAGGAGGAGGGAGGCGTGGCGTTTGCTGTTCGCGGGGCTCAGAGCAAGACGGGAGCCTTGGGCTCCTCTCTCGGAGGTGGGATTGTGGGTCACGACCTCATCCAGCTCCTGCAGGAGATGGGGTCATGCTTTTAAAGATGGGATGGCAGGGCAGGGTGTCTGTCAGTTGCGGTTTGGTTAAGACTCTACTTGGGATGCCCACATGGATTTGAGTCCTGGTTCCACTTCCAACTCAGCTGCCTGCTGATGTGCACCCTGGGAGGCAGCAGGTGATGGCTGAAGTTCTTGGCTCCCTGACATCCACGTGGGAGACCTGGATCGAGTTCTGAGCTCCAGGCAACAGCCTGGCCCAGCCCCAGCTGTTGCAGGCATTTGAAGCTGGCATTTCTGTCTCTCTCTCCCTCTCATCACTCTGCCTTTCATATAAAGAAAAATAAATAAACAAATAAAAGAAAACAAAAGGACGGCAGAACAAGACTTTGGGAATGCTGAGCAATGTGGAGCCAGCACGTCACCTTGAACGTCAGAGGAAGTGAGGGCCTTGGGTGAGTGGGCAGAGGCCTCGGCCATGACACTGCAGGAAAGGCAGGAGCCGGCCGGCCCGAGCAGAATTGGAAAGGGGTACTCCTGGCCCAAGGAGGCCCGGGTGGCCCGGGTGGGACACCCTCACGGCTCTCAGCTTGCGTCGGAGTGGTCCCCGCTTGCTTCGGTGGTCGCTGGCATAGGACAGTCACTCTGTGGACTGGAATAGAGGCTGGAACGGAGGAAGTTCTGACCGAAAGCTGGACACAGGAGGCAGAATGCTATTTGCTAGCTGATCTCACTATTGTCCTGCTTTTGTAACTGCTGTCCTCTGTGATTATTTTATTTTAAAGATTTATTTTACTTATTTGAAAGGCAAAGTGACACTGAGAAAGAGAAAGAGAGAGTGAGAGATCTTCCATTCACTGGTTCACTCCTCAAATGCCCACAACAGCTGGAGCTGGGCCAGGCTGAAGCCAGGAGCCTGGAACTCCATCAGGGTCTCGCGTGCGGTTGGCAGGAACCCAAGCACTTGGGCCCTCCTCCACTGCTTTCCCAGGCTCATTAGCAGAGAGCTGGATCAGAAGTGGAGCAGCCTGGCCTTGAACTGGCACTCCAATATGGGATGCTGGTGTAGCAGGAGGTGGCTTAACATGCTGTGCTACAATGCCAGCCCCTAGGATTATTTTAATGTTCTGGAAAGAGGCCAGTGGTGGTGTTGGGTTGGGGAGAGGGAGCAGGGCAAGCTAGTGAGAGGAGATTATGTTATCTTCCTGAGTAGTGAGACCCAGGCGGAGGGCTCCCTGACTCATTTGAGGGAAGGGAAATGTGGATTGGTCTCCCATTGTGTGTAGACCTGTGGCCTTCCTCTTTGCCTTCCATCACTGCCTTGGGCAGCACGGACACAGCATCTGCGGCTTCTTCCCCAGCTCCTGCAAAACCGAAAGCAACAGCAAAGATCAGTGTTATCTCGGCCTCTGTTTTCCTTTGAAGCGATCATCAGATGACCCGGTGTGAAGGTATGTCGGACCCGCATGCACGTAGCCATAGAGCAGACATGCTTGCTAGATGAAAAGCTGCTGCAGAAAAATGAGGCCGAGCCCTGACTCTCAGCGTCACGGCTGGGTAGATGTGAACTCGCTCCGTGATTCATCTCGGGAGACACGGCACAGTTTAAAGGACGTTTTGCATCAAGGATTTGAAAGTCTAAGCTAACAGCCAGGTCTGACACAACACTCCCCTTCCTGCCACACAGACTCTACACTGAATCTCCCTGTCATTCTCCGGGCAGGAGAAGCAGGGGCTGACCAAACAGGAAGCAGAGAACACCCAGTGTCAGCTCACTGGCTTCCAAGAACTATCAGTCCTCCGCAGAGATGGGAAAAGCCCCTCCTTGCGTGTAGGCTTGCTGCGTGCTAACTGGACAGAGAGCAGTGAGTCCCCTGAAGGCCGACCTCTAGCTTGGGGGTCAGCACATTCTCTGGCCATGGATGGCTGTCCACTTGCAGCTCTACTGCCTGCGAGCTGTGCCAAACGCATAGGTGGCATCTCACTGGAGCAGGAAGAACCGAGAAGCAAGAAGGCGTTGCGGGCGCCGCGTCTGATGTGCCTTCCACACTGCCTTTTTCTGAGCTGCACCTGTTAACTCTGCTTGTCTCCAAGAAGAGAACTCCCTGCTGCGTCTTCGCTTTGATCAAGGGGAAGAGGAAAAGAAATACACCAAGACAAAGCTTAAGCACTTGACATTGGCCTTCAAGTTAAAAAATTTCTTACTTTTCCACCTAGCAATGTGGGTCCTGAGACCGATGGGTAATTATCTCTGTTTTGTTACATACGTTTTTTCTCCACTATTAAATATCAGAATTTTGAAATGTGAACTGAATGCCTCATTATTGTCCTTTCCCCCTCCCTTTGGAAAATAAGTGACATTATGTCATTCACAACAGTAGGAGAAATGGAGCTTCATCGGAAGGAAATTTATGCTCAGCTGGAAAAAGAAAAGACGATGAGGGCGTTTATTTTTAGCTGCCTTTTAAAAAACATATTTGAAAGTACTAAATTAAATTTCACATGTCCAGAATGGTATAATCTAATTTTAGCATATTAATTAACAATAAAAGTAGTGTTTTTGCCTCATCCAAAAAAATGAAATAATTAACTTACTGAGGAAATGGGGTCATATGATTTTACTTTGAGAGGGTAATGAATGACATTGAGTAACTATAACAAAAAAAGGTTTCGCAGAGCAATTCTGGGCTGCTCCAAACAGGAGGTCTGCTTGGAATTCTCTCTGTGAAACCAGCGTCTGCCCATCCCTCTTACCTGTCCTCACCGCGCGGTGCACACGTCAGCCAGCAGGGCAGGCCGGCGCTGCCCAGGAGGAATGTGGGGCAGAGGGTGAGGCCAGCGTTCGATGGCTTTTGAGAGCTATTTGCGTGTCCAGGTGCTCCCTGAATCAATAGTACGCGGGCCTGTTGGGCACCAAGGTGCTTTCTGCTTGTGGAAGGAATTCTAACATTTTGTGTTTTACATATTTGGACCTTTGAACTTGGAATATTTTGTTACACTTCACATAGCTCATTCCCTAGGGGGAAATCCAAGCCTTTCAAGTAGTTATTATAAAGCTAAGTGCATAAATATGCATGAGAGGTCATCATTACCACAAGATGATGCTTAAAAGGTTCAAGTGTCTCTTACTAGGATTTTTCAACTTGTTCAGTGACAGTAAATCAAAGTCTCCAGTTTTGGGTTACTGAACTTTGATTGTTCCTTCAAAGTTTTCGAGGGACTGCAATGGGTCTTGGAGGCTTGCCTGGGCTGCCTTCCTTCCTTCCCTCATTCTACAGACGAGTAGTGAGGTATTTAATTATCTGTGTCCACATCTAATGCAGGTGCCAGAGCTGAAGCATTTAAATATGCTGATGTTCAAATGTAAAGCATTATAGCCTGGACTTTCAAGGTTGAGCCATGGAATTTCCAGATTATATCTCTGGAATGAGACACAGAGAGGCTAAGCGGCTTTGCTCATGTCATATTGTGTCCTGTTGTTAAGGTCGAAAATCAGAGCTGATCCCCAGGCCAGGTTCTCTCCCAGGGCCTCTGGAAAGCTTGAGAGCATGAAGTGTAGACCATCCCAGGAACTGTGGACCAGACCCTGCACTGTGGCCCATTTCTTCCAGAGCTGCCTATCAGAAGCTCTTCTAGAACTTGATATTTTGCTGTGGAAATCGTCTACAATGGTCTTTCCTTATCCACTGGGATTTGGTTCCAGGATGCCAGTGGATACCAAAACCCACAGATGCTCAGGTCCCTTGCATAAGAGAATGTAGAGTTTGCATGTAACTATGCACACACACACACAGCTGGTTTACTCCCTAAATACCCACCGTGCCTGGGGCTGGGCCAAGCCAAAGCCAGGATCCTGGAACTTAAGGTGGGTCTCCCACAAGAGTGGCAGGTACCCAGTTACTTGAGCCACCACCTGCTGCCTTCCAGGGTGTGTGTTAGCAGGAAGTTTGAATCCCAAGTGGAACCTGAACTCAAACCCAGGCACTCTGACATTCGATGCAGGCAACCTGAGCAGTGTCTGAACTGCTTTATTTTTATTTTTTTAAAAAGATTTATTTATTTATTTGATAGAGTTACAGAGAGAGGAGAGGCAGAGGTCCCTCTCTGCACCAGCGTGGGAGACCCAGAAGAAGCTCCCGGCTCCTGGCTTTGGTTCTTTATCCGCGGGTTCACGCCCCAATTGGCCACAATGGCCGGAGCTGAGCCAATCCAAAGCAAGGAGCTTCTTCCTGCTCTCCCACCAGGGTGCAGGGGCTTGGGCCATCTTCTACTGCTTTCCCAGCCACAGCAAAGAGTTGGATCGGAAGTGGAGCAGCTGGGACTCAAACCAGCACCCATATGGAATGCTGGCACTGCAGGCAGTGGCTTTACCTGCTACGCCACAGCACAGGTGCCTCCGGTATACTTTAAATCACCACTAGAGTGCTTATAATACCCAATACAACGTGTGTGCTATGTAAATAGTTCCTGCACTGGTTTGCTTAGGGGACAGTGACAAGACAAAAGTCTGTCTCTGTGTAGTACAGATACCCTCCTGTTCCCCCAGATATTTTCAGTCCACAGCTCATTGGGAACCTAAGGTGGGGAGGACTGATGGACAGGGCTGTGTGAAACCTCACAGCCCTCAGTCAAGGCTTTCACGCTCAGAATTGACTGCAGCTCAACCCTGTGCTTGCAGCCAGCTCCCAGGTACAGAAGACAGAATTTCCCTCTCTAGAATTCATTACCCATGTAGCCCTGTTCTCCCATGGGCAACACACTCCAGGCATCAACTTTAACCTTTCCACAAATGACATGTAGCAGGGGTCTCCCAAAAGTCTGTGGAACATGGATATTATGCATGAATTTCCATTTTTTTGCACCAAAATTATATCTTTCAAGTCCACTTTCCCCTGGACTTTGTAAAGTTCCCTCATGTGTGTGCACATTAATTTCAGATTGGATTCCCCCCAGTCTGAAAGTGTATCTAGCCACGTGTTGCTCCCAGGCGCCTGCAGAGCGTACTATCCCATGACAGATGTCTTCCCATGCGCAAACCAAAATAGCGCGGGCCTCTGTGAGCTGGCTTCCTTTCTCAGCTCACACAGACGTCACGTCTGGTCTGGCCTCGCCTCCAGCCCACGCCGTGGAGCGCTGGGATAGATCTAAGTTGACACCTTTGGCTCCTTTATATTTACACTTGGAGCCCATTCATGTTTTTTCTCTTCACCTCCACTATTCGAGCTGTGTCCCCAGTGGGGACTCGAGTGCTAACCGCTGTCTTACAGTTTTTAATCCATTTCCCCTTTGCTAACAGAGATGTTAGAGGGACTTTTGCAGGCTGGGAGAGGGGGCTCAGTTACATCCTAGGAAAGTACCACTTGGGTCACTTGTCTTCAGGGATGAACCTTCCTCTTAAAAGATGTAGAGCTGGCTGAGACCTTAGCAAAACTCTGGCCCAGTCTGCTTTAAGGATTCAGAGATCAAGGTGCAGGGACGCCAGTGACTTATGGAGGTCCCACAGGGAGTCAGTGACCCAGCCAGGGTTACAGCTCCGGAGCCCTGGGTTGATTTAGTGAGTGGTCTTTTTCTAAAAACTGTTTTATTACAAAAAAAGTATATCCATTGTATGTGTGTAAAGTTGATGTAATGTATTGGAGAGAAATGGACATTTTGAGATTTGATGATTGTTATACCCTCGTCTCTTCCATTGAGAAATATTTGTTTTGTTTCTTCATATGATTTGTTGAACTCTTTTACTTAGTGTAGGGTTAACTTTATGATCATCAAGTAAACTGAAAAGAGATCTTTGTAAAAATTAAGCGTGGGGGCACTGGTGCTGTGGCGTAGCAGGTAAAGCCTCAGCCTGCAGTGCCGACATCCCATATGGGCTGCTCCACTTCCGATCCAGCTCTCTGCTATGGCCTGGGAAAGCAGTAGAAGACGGCCCAAGTCCTTGGGCCCCTGCACTCATGTGAGAGGCCAGGAAGAGGCTCTTGGCTCCTGGCTTCATATCAGTGCAGCTCTGGCTGGTGTGGCCAATTGGGGAGTGAACCAGAGGATGGAAGATCTTTCTCTCTCTCTCTTTCTCTGTCTCTCTGCCTCTGCCTCTCTGAAACTCTGCCTTTCAAATAAATAAATAAAACTTAAAAATAATAGTGAAATCTCAAAATACCAATTTCACTCCTATGTGATACGTTTTTGGTACTCTATTAGTTACCACAGATCAGGGAAAACATATGCTATTTGTGTTTTTGGGACTGGCTTATTTCACTAAGTCATATGGTATATCTATTTTCAGCTTTCTGAGGTATCTCCATACTGTCTTCCACAATGGCTGTATTAGTTTGCATTCCCATAAGTGGATTAGGGAACCTTTTCCCCCACATCCTTGCCAGCATTTATTGTTTATTGATTTCTGTATGACAATCATTGTAATTGGGGTGAGGAGAAATCTCATTGTGGTTTTGATTTGTATTTCCCTGATGGCTAGTGATCTTGAGTATTTCTTTATGTGTCATTTGGCCATTTGAATTTCCTATTGTGAAAAATGCCTGTTCAAGTCCTTTGCCCATTTCTTAACTGGATTGCTTGTTTTGTTGTTGTTGAGTTTTTTGAGCTCTTTATAGATTCTGGATAATAATCCTTTATCAGTTGCATAGTTTGCAAATATTTTCTCCCATTCTGTTGATTGCCTCTTCCTTTTGCTGAAATGTTTCCTTTGTGGTGCAGAAGCTTCTTAGTTTGATGGAATACCATTTGTCTATTTTTGCTTTCATAGTCTGGGGTCTTTTCCAAGAAGTCTTTGCCTATGCCAATGTCTTGCAGAATTCCAATGTTTTCCTGCAGCAATTTGGTGGTATCACGTCATAGATTTAGATTGTTGGTCCATTTTACATTGATTTTAGTATAATGGATAATGTAGGGGTCTTGTTTCATTCTTCAGCATGCAGAGATCCAATTTTCCCAACACCATTTGTTGAAGAGACTCTCTTTTCTCCAGGAATTGTCTTTAGCTCCTTTGTCAAAAATTAGTTAGTTGTAGATGTGTGGATTGATTTCTGTTCTGTTCCATTGGTCCACATGTCTATTTCTGTGCTAGTACCAGGATGTTTCAATTGTAACTGCCCTGTAGTATGTCTTAAAATCTGGTATTGTGATGCCTCTAGCTTTGTTTTTGTTGTTTAAGATTGCTTTAGCTGTTTGGGGTCTCTTGTGTTTCCATGTGAATTTTAGCATTGTTTTTTCTAGATCTGAGAAAAATGTCATTCGTATTTTGATTGGGATTACACTGAATGTGTAAATTGGAAACACAACTTTCAATGCCACATCCATGGGTTCCACTGTTGTATGGTATCTGCACTTGCTATTTCTTTCCAGGCATCTTGAATATCTATTATTTACTTCCCTGGGACCCCTATCAGCTCAGCCTAGTCAATTACCCTCTGAGCCCGACAGAACCCCAAGATTCTGTGACTCCTTTGTGGTCATGGCATGTCCAGGCAGTGACTGGCAGCTACCCACTGCTGTTGCCTGACCCGCTCTGTTGGAAACTGCCTCTTGAAGGGATGATGTTCCATTTTGGGACAACTCCATTTGTTAGAAAGCCATCATGATCAAATAAGCTTTGCTTCCCTCTTCCTGTCCTAACTTTGCCATTTTGCTCTGTGCCCCTCAAAAGGACTGGGAGTGCAGGCAAGCGGTGCACTGGCATTGGACAGAAAGTAGGACAAAAAGTGCTCCTTCACGTCAGCTTTCCTGGTCCCCCACCGACCCTTGCTCTGGTTCCCCGCTTCATTTGCATTTTTCACTTGGGCTTTGTCATTAGCAGCCCAGTTGGGCTCCCTTTGCCAGCTTTTCCTTGTCGCTCTCTTTAGATACGACTTCTACTGTTGCCCTCCAGCCTCAGGGATCTTAATTGTGCCAACAATGCGCCAACCTCCACATCAGAGCCTACGGGATAGGTCATTGGCACTACCCTCGTTCAGCCCCACCAGGTCAGGAATGATCATCGGACTTGCTGGTCTTAGACCTGTCCTCTGGAGCAGCCCAGGGTACATCTAATCCCTGGAAGTATTTTAAGAGTGTGATCCTATCCCTCTCCCTATGTACTTTTTAAAGGATGGATATAAATGTTTGCATCTGCGGAGAGGTTGTCTGCCTTGTGCCCAGCCCAGAGGCATTTTCCTGGGATGTTCTATTTTCATCTGTGGTTCTGTTTAGCAACACCGTCATACCCTGAGCTTGTGGTCAGCCAGGTCGCTCCGCCCCCTCCCCCTCTCACATGAACCTGCTGGTAAGCCTGGTCTCTGCTTTGTTGTTCATGTCACTTTTTAAACATCGAATTCTTGTGTATTGTGTTATAATTTTTATTTTTACTTAGATTCATTATTCTAGCTGATTCTAGAATCTTTTTGAGTCTCAATGCTTTCATGTGCCCTTATGTCTTCTAGAGCGTTTGCTGTGCACTAAGTTAATACATAAACAATTTGTGTGTCAAAAGCACAGATGAAAGAGTTCAGCAGGGTGCTGGTTAATAGCTTTGAAGCATGCGCATTGGGATGGCGTGGATAAGTCAATGAATGATGGGTCCTGGGAACTAGTTCTCTTCCTGTCAAAGAGGGGCAGATATGGGAAGGGAACGGCTGCTGGACTTGGGTCAGAGATGTCAGCATGAATTCATGTTTGTGTTTGAGAGACAGATACAAGCATAATCATGCCAGTGGTGCGGCTCAGAAGGTAAAGCTGCTGCCTGAGGTGCTGACATCCCAGAGGGGCACCAGTGTCTATGCTGATTGCTCCACTTCCAGTCCAGCTCCCTGCTAATGGCCTGGAAGAGCATGGAAGATGGCCCAAGTGTTTGGGCCTCTGCCAGCCACCTGGGAGACCCAGGTGAGGCTCCTGGATTCAGCCTGGCCCAGCCTTGTTCATTGCAGCCATCTGGGGAGTGAACCAGCAGATGAAAGATCTCTCTCTCTCTCTCTCTCTCTCTCTGTAACTCTGACTTTCAAATAAAAAAATCTTTTTTTTTTTTTAAAAAAAGAACAGCCATGTATTTGTGTTTGTACACTAATTGGCACCGGTGTGTGTATTTCCTTGATTTGTCTGCTGAGAGGGCCTGAAGTGTGACATCCCAGCAGCATCACGCTTGTCCTGGGTCCACATCTGGGTCTCTAAATCCAATCCTCCATTTGGAGAAACGACTTCTTCTAGGGTTGGGTCAGGGAAAGCAGGAGATGGGCCTGTAGTAGCAAAAATGGAGGAAATGCTCACATAGCGAAGGGATGGGACACATCAAAGGAACACGAGAATCAAACCTAAATAGCTCCCAGTGGCCAAAGCCATAAAGATTTGAGCAAAAAAGTAAATAATGTAGTACTGCATTGTAACTCATGATATAAAATAAATACACATGAGTTCATGTTGACACCAATAAATGATCAAATAAACGGGAGAGAAGGGACCCATATTTCTCACAGAAGAATTCCAAAGACGTATCTTCCAACCACAACAACACATCCTGAACACTGCGTCGTCACGCCATCTCACCGCTGTGGGGACATCGGAGTGTGCCTGCCCTGACTCCGATGGCTATGACATGACAAGGCAGTGGAATCTTATGACACTGCCATCCAGCACACGGTCCACTGTTGACCGAAAGGTCATTCCGTGTTGCATGACTGTAATCTGCATTGACAATTCCCCATCCAAGACCCGGAGTGTAATTTCACCCCCAACCCTGAGAGCTGCTGGGCTGACTGACATGCTTCCAGAATAGAGTGTTGGGGAGGGAACCAAGGGATTTTGCAATGGACAGACCTGGCAAACACCACCTAGGCCAGGTGAGCAGGGTTCGTGCCACCGGTGATAAATCACACAGACTGCATGGGTCTGACAAGAGGCATGGCATTTTTCCTTTGCGATCTTCCCCAAACTGGCCAAGTGCAGTCTATTCATGAAAAAGTAAAATAAAAATGGCCGGTGCCGTGGCTTAACAGGCTAATCCTCCGCCTTGCGGCGCCGACACACCAGGTTCTAGTCCTGGCTGGGGCGCCGGATTCTATCCCGGTTGCCCCTCTTCCAGGCCAGCTCTCTGCTGTGGCCTGGGAGTGCAGTGGAGGATGGCCCAAGTGCTTGGGCCCTGCACCCACATGGGAGACCAGGAGAAGCACCTGGCTCCTGGCTTTGGATTAGCACGATGCGCTGGCTGCAGCGGCCATTGGAGGGTGAACCAGCGGCAAAGAGGAAGACCTTTCTCTCTGTCTCTCTCTCTCACTGTCCACTCTGTCTGTCAAAAAAATAAAAATTAAAAAATAAAATAAAATAAACACAACAAAACAAACAAACAAAGTGAGGGACATTCTACAAAAGAACTGACCTACATTGTCTTAAAAATTATCAAGTTCATAAAAAACAAAGGCAGATTGAAAAACTGTCACAGAGCAGACAAGAAATGCGGTGTCACTGCAACTATTCTCCTTGTCTAAGATTATTCCTCCCCAGTTATTGATGAATAAAAAGAACAGACAGCAAAATAAGTGACCTTTTTTTTTTTTAAGTGCCCAATAGGACAAGAACAAGGATGCTACAATGCCCACCGTGACCTCTTGTCAGCTGGGTTCACGCCAAGACCCAGCGTGTCTTGACAGAATCAGGCTGACCACCGATCTTCCCACGTGTGGGCAGGTGGCACCCAGCCCGGGCTTTGAATCCTAGAAGCTGAAGCGCCAATGTCCTTCTAGCCATGGTAGGAGGGTGTGTCTACTTCCAGGACACAGCGCATTGAATTCCACCACACTCAACCCCACCAAGCCCAGCCATTCTTTCTTTTATTTTGGTGGGCAGTTCCTGCTTAGAAACCCACCGATATTCCAGGCTAACCCTGCCAACATCCAGGGTCCACACTGTGTTTCCCCCTGCTGTAATCTTTCCTTGTTTATCCGTGGTCAGACTCCCCTCTCCCTGGCAGCTAGATGAAGAGTGTGCGGGTTACCTGGGAGTTCCCTTGCCTCTATGGAAGACTCAGCCCATCTCTGACCTGCCAGGGGGCTTGCTTCCCTTAGCTCTTCCCCATTTTCCACCCACACAGCAGGTGATCTCAAGCCCCAGGATCCTGTGAGCAAGCCCTCTGCCCACTCCCTCGACCTGTGGCCCCACAAGGCCTCCCCCTGGCCACTGGACCACCTGCCTCCAATTTCCCTTCAAATAAAACCTACAGTTCTCAGTCTTGACTTTGCCAGTCCCACCCATCTGCCTTCCAGTCCAGCGCAGAGAGGAATCCCAGCCTCTCTCTTCCTCCTGACTTCCCCGGCTACCTGGTCCCTGGGTCTGGGCACTCACATTTCCCTTGGGCCTCTCCGCCTCCCTTCCTTCCTCTCCCCTGTCATCCACCCCTTTAGGAAGCTTCCGAATCCGCTCCTCTGTGTGACTCCGTGCCCCTCCAGCTGTTTCAGCAGCTCCTTGACATTTATGAGCAGTTATAAAGAACGTTATTTCTTCTGTTTCTGGCATTTCTGTTTTCCGTACTTTATACGAGTGTAAGTTGTTTTGGATTCAGGCTCTGTGTTTTTTAACAACTTGTTCATTTACATGGGGTTTGCTAAAGTGCTATTTGAACAACTTTTTCCCTATGTAGCTTGACAAAATGTTTGTGAACACAATACTGTCCAGGTGAAAACAATATTTTTGGGCACTGGTTCGAGTCCCGCTGCTCCACTTCTGATCCAGCTCCCTGCTAAGGTGCCTGGGAAAGCAGTGCAGTTCCTGTGCCAAGTTCCTGGGCCCCTGTATTCATGTGGGAGACCCTGAAGCAACTCCTGGCTCTTGGCTTTGTATGGGCCCAGCTCTAGCCATTGCAGCCATTTGGGGAGGGAACCAGCGGATGGAAAACCTTTCTGTCTCTCTGTGTCTGTCTCTGTTTGTCTGTCTCTCTCTATATATAACTCTGCCTTTCAAATAAATAAATAAATCTTTATAAAACACTTATGCTTCAGTTTGCTAAATGTGTCCCCTTCATACTGGACTGTCTCCAATGGGTTGCTGCCTGAAGAGGCTTTGGTGCTACTCTGCAGAGTTGGTGGTTTCATACACCGACCCCGCGGTGTCCCTGGGCCCACCTCTGGTAGGACATCTTCCTTCGTGTCGTTCCCCAGGTGGCTGGGCCTGCATCCGCTCCTTTGCCCCTGTGCCCCAGCTGAGGCTGCGGGTGGCGTGCCCCAGCCTGATGCTGACCCGAGTCACGGTGAGGCACCTGTGCACAGAGACACCACGCAGCTCTCTGCACAGTTCCCTCATCTGGGCGTCATCACAAAGCGCTTCCCTTCTCAGAGCGCGGTTTGTACCTGGTAAACCACACTTCACAGACCTATTCGTCTGCAGACAGAGGCTCTAGAAAAGGTCCTGGATGTTCCTTCTCTTCCTGGACGACAGGACAGTTGCCACTCTCACCAAGCTGCTCGAAGCTTCTGGAAGTGTCGGCGTCTCCTAAGCAAAGGCCGTTGTCAGAGCACAGGGCTTGCTCCTACTCCAGTGCTGTCGTGGCTTGGCGCCGGCCTGCAGTCTCTCCCGCTGAGTTCATGTGAAAAGCACGTGGGGTTTGTGGATCCCTGCCTTGTGATGCGAGCCTGCGACAGGGCGGGGCAGGCCCGAGTTAGAGCCAGCAAAGGAAGAAGGCCACCTGCCAGGCTGGGGCCTGGTGCCTTCTGTGGGAGTGTCTGGGTGATTGTGGGGTTCTGTATGTCTGTGTGCATGTTTGTGTATACGAGTGTGTATGTGTGCTTTGTGCGTGTGCTGTGTGTAACCATGTGTGTGCACATGTGTGTGTGTGTCCACTCGGGTGCTGTGTGTGTGCACCAGCCAGCAGCGGTGGGGAGGCCCCTTCCCAGGAAGCAGCAGATGTGGGGCTGAGAGCAGGGTGGGGTGCAGGGAGGTGATTCCCAGGCTGCAGGCCTCCCAGCCCCTGGGCAGCTGGGTACCTTGGCTGTGGGACACCAGGCCCTCAGTGGATAGGAGCGCAGCCACACGTACCACCCCACCTGCTGCCTCCCAGAGCCAGCTCCCGGGCTGCCCCCAGGCACCTGAAGCTTCTAATCTGCCAGGCGGTGTCTACACCGACATGGAAGCATGGGCTGGGCAGGGGAGGCGGTGCCGGAAGGGCTTTATCCGTGATGCCTGCCCTTCGACACTGCCCAGGGCTCCTCCTGACCTGACGCCTGCACCATGGAGGGAACTGTGCAGTGCAGCCTGCTTCTGTCTCCTCTGGGACCAAAGGACAGAAGGCAGAGGGGAGGGATCAGGGGCTGTCTCGTGGGGAGCTGACCTCGGCCCGCCGTGGCAGGGTGTGGCTGTGATCGGCCTCTGTGGGTCCTGAATTATTGGCTCTCAATTGATCTACTGATTTATTGATTTAATAAAAGTCATTTGTCATCATCACTGGTTCCAGACAAAGAACCCGAATTATCTTCAGTTTGGCCAACGTCATCAATAGTAGATGTTTTGCTGATTCTGCTGGGTGACTGAGTCCCACGGCCGGATCACAGGAAGCCTCTGTCACCGTCTCTGTCCTGGTCCCAGGGCCGTGCCCATCAGCTGGGCTCAGCTGCAACCCCAGCCCCTGACAGTGAGGTGTGTAGGGCCGGCCTGGTCCGCCTGCTGTGGCCGGACCTCCCTCTGAGCCTGTCCCTTTGCTGGGGGATGTTGAGGAGCGGTGGGAATGAGGTCATCAGCAGCGCGGGCTCACTTCCTCCAGATGTTAGTGGCCAACTGGGCAAGGAAAACCAAAGGCTGCCTGCCCAGCAGAAGAGCACACAAATGCTCCCAGGATCTTCATTTCGGCCACAGCAAAGCCACAAAGCTGGAGTGCACAGGCCAGCTCACATGCACACATACATGCACACACACTTCCCCAGCTCTGGCCGTGGCCCGGCGCCGACCCCAGGGTCCACTCCCCACCGTCCATCCCCCATCGTTGGAGGGGGTGGCCCCCAGACCGGTTGCGGCCAGGTCCCTGGGAGCTTTCAGCTTTCCGGGTTTCTGCCCACGGCGCCCCAAACCTCAGGGCTTGTCGGCCGCTTCTGGCCAAGCTGGGAGCGCCCATGCCAAGTCCGCGTGCACTTTGGGGAAATGAAAAAAGGAAATGAATCTAGCTAGCTGATTCCTCTCTTCACCCCTCCATGCTGTGGAGTGCTGCCTCCTGGGGGCGCCGACCTGGTGTCAGGTGTGTGTTCCCCGCAAGGCAGATCACGGGGAGGGAATGCAGGGCCAGGGCGAGCCTTCCTGGCCGTCCTGGGGCTGGACCAGCCGCTGAGGGCAAACACTGCAGGTCTTCACGAGGGCTCCTTAAGGACCAGGGCATCTCCTGGACACACGTCCTCTACGTGCGGCGTCCGTGCCACACTCGCCGGCTGCATGGATCCCGATGAGAACTCGGGTGGCTTTGGAAGGCATCGTGTCCCAACACCTGGTATTTTCTTCCCACGGTTTCAGTCCTCGACGCCTAAAGGAAGACTGCTGCTCTGAATAATTAATCAGGGGGCTATTTAAAGCCTTTGTAGCTACAACCAGAAACCCCAGGCTGCTCGAGCTTTTCCAAAGAGCCTCCCGTTTAGGAAGCCTTTGAATGCCCTTTGGTCTGCAAGAAACGTCAAAGTCAATGAAATATCTTTCTTAGTCTTGCAGCTCCCTAACTTAGTGTTTGTTGTTGTTCTGAAAATTTTTCCCTTTGTTGTTATACGGAGCAGCTAATGGTTCACACCCTCGCATTCCTCGGATTCCCATGCAAAGTGCACTGGAGGGCTGTGCCCATCCTCACAGCTCAGCAGACACCTGCGGCTTGGGACCTAAAAGCTCAGGCTGTCCTCTGCCCTCTGCGAGGACCTGGTGCCTTTCTTGCCTCGGACGCCATGACGATGGCCGCAGCGGAGATCCTGCCGCCGGCTTTCTCTGAGCCTTCCTCCTCCCACCCCACCCCTGCGGAGCCCTGAGCGCTTCAGGGAAGAATGGCACAGGCTGCAGCTTGCTCTGGATGGTGCTAGGAGCTCCAGGAATTCTGGAGGATCGTGTTTGCTTTAGGTGTTTTTTACTCGGGTTTTGGCCAAATCTTTTGGCAAGTGAACATGCCGCACTTCCGAACACTCCAAGAATGGTATGGAAAGGTAGAAGGACAGAGGCGAACTGCAATTTGTCTATTTTTAAAATTTTTATTTATTTGAAAGGCAGAGTGACAAAGAGAGAGGGAGAGGCAGAGAGCAAGAGCGAGAGCGAGAGCGAGAGAGAGAGAGAGAGGGAGAGAGAGCTTCCATCTGCTGGTTCACACCACAACAATCATGGCTGAACCAGGATGAGTTTGGGAGCCTGGAGCTCCATCCAGGTCTCCCACGTGGGTGCAGGGGCCCAAACACATGGGCCATCTTCTGCTGCTTTCCAAGGCACATTAGCAGGGAGCTGGATCAGAAGTGGAGCAGCCAGACTCCAACCAGCACTCATATTGGGATGCCAGTGTCCTGGGCCCTGAAATTCATTTATTTGAATTATCAAAAAGATTCTACATTTTCTAAAGTTTAACCACAGCAGTGAATGTAACAGCATAGAGTCAATTCTAATGAGCTTAGGATTTGATTTGCAGAATTTCTTTCAACATAGATATTTCTTACTTATTCATTTATTTGAAAGTCAGAGTTACAGAGAGAGAGGGGGGGGGAGATCTTCCATCCGCTGGTTCACCCCCTAGACTGTGCAATGGTCAGGGCTGATCCAAACCAGAGCAGGAACTAGGAGCTTTTCCCAGGTCAGGCGCCCGAGCACTCGGGCCACCCTTCCCTGCTGCTTTCCCAGGCCATCAGCAGGCAGCTGGATTTGCAGTGAAGCAGCTGGGACAGGAACCTGCATCCACATGGGATGCTGGTGTTGTCACAGGTGACTCCAAACGTTAATATTTCTAAAGAAAGCAGAGCTTGCGGCCACAGCCTGCCCAGGACCCTGTTCTCATCCCCTCAGGGGCCAGGCTCTGCTGACCAATGCTGGAGGAATGCCCAGAGGCGTGAATTTCCTTGTGAGAGCCTCGGGGTGGGACCCAGGAGGAGCACACTGGCACAGATGCGGAGTTGGCGAACCTGTCTGAGCGCTCCTGAGTGGTGCTGTCTCTTCCCAGGGATCTCATCAAGTGTCCCCTGGTCCATGCAGAGTCAGCTCCTCCAGGGACCATCAACAAGACTGTGGGAAGTGGGCCCATACTCTGTAACCCAGAAACTGATGCTGTGGTCTCCTCTGGGCTGTCGCCACCTATAACTCACTGAGAAGCCAGCTGGGCACAGGTGTAGGGCCAAAGGGTAGTGGAAAAATCTGAGCAGGAAGGTGTCGAGGAAAAATTCAAGCAGCCCCAGGAGAGGGACCCATCCTGGAGAGTGGCAGGTCCTCTGAGGAGCAGGGAGTGGCCTGTCTGGGCCAGAGATCGCATCCTAGTCTCTCCCTGCCCTGGCGGACGTGGGTTCTAGGGAGGGGGCTGTAGCCGGAGGACCCACTGTTAATCAGAAAGAGGAAACTTGGGAGAACCCTCCCACGCATTGCTGTTCCCTTCGGCCAGGAGGAAGGAAGCAGTGCACTGCGTGGCCTATTTTTGGCCGGCACTTCCTGGAGTCCCTGGCAAGGAAGGGTGGGGTGGTTGTGGGGGGCACAGGTCCCTGGTTCAGACACTGGCCCCGTCTTGACTTGTTGTGTGGCCTTGGGAGAGAAAACTGATGAACCCCATGACAGCCAGCTCTGATTTGCAAAATGCACATCCTAGTCGCCACCTTTCAGGGTCTTTGTGACATGGTGAGGTGCATGCCACAGCACTGGGCTCCACACGGTGAGGTTTTTTTCTTAAAGTTCCGTGGTTCCTGGCAAGGACCCTCCGTCTAAATTCTCTCGTTCCATGACCCACGTCAGGAATGAACTCCAGCCACTGGTTGTCGTGGGATCTGGAAGGCTCCTGTTCAAGCTCAGACGTACCCCAGGGTGGGGCAGGAAGCCTCTGCCCAGGGGGGAACCCCCCGGGCTGGACTGTTGCACACAGTGAACCCATCAGTCAAGTAGCCGGGCCCTGACCACCAGACTGCCCGGCACACCCTCTGAAGGGTGGCGTGAGCAGGGCCTTAGGGAATACGGAGGAAGCACCCTGGCCCCACGTGGGCGCCTAACCAAGGGTCACGATGTCTCCCAAGGGCCCCAAAGCTGGGAAGCACAGGACAGAGTTCTCTTTAAACAATAAGGTAGTTGTTTGCAGATAATCTGCGCTCAACACAGATGCCTTTCTAGGTGGAGAGCTTCAATGGGAAGCCGTGGGTCCAAACATTCATCTGAAAAGCAAAATACACTAAATATAAACTGGCGTGCAGCAGTGTCAAAGAATTCCGGACACCCAGACAAACACGGCGAAGGAAGTAGACCTGCGGTTGGTGTGGCTGGAGGGTGTCTCCCGCCTGCTGCCTGCTTGGAGAAATCGTCTTCCCTAACCCTGGGACCCCCTAAACAAATCACACTAGGACGTAGCCCTGGGTTGTAGAGCATCTCGCTACTTCCTCGTCCTCCTAACCGCCCCTCACTTGTTTACTGATTACTTTCTGCTTATAAGCACTGAGCGAGGGGCCGGGAAGGAGCCAACACAGAGGAAGATCCCCCCTTTGGAGGATCCCTGCTCTGGGCCATCTTCCTGGCCAGTGACCCCATTTTGGGGAAAATTGCTTTTGCTGGCCTCTCCCACCACCCCCTAGGCAGAGACCCAGCAGCCACAGCAGGGCAGCCGTGTTGGCCCCGGGCAGCTGATTCGGAACCCAACTCCAGATGAGCCAGTCCAGTCGGTTTTCCCAGAAATGAGGAGTTCGGAATGAGAGCTACAAATTAGTCTCTACAGGTGGCCTGGGCTTAGGACAGATAAAGTCAAGAGATGAAGGAATGTTGTGTTTGGCAGAGAGAAAAGAATGGAACAGGCCTGCAGAGAGAAAGCGAAGGGAGAGGCGGTGTCCGGGAGACCTGGCGGAAGCACAGTTGGATTCCTGCTCGCAGCCTCCCTTCCGGTGCTGCCGGCTCGATCGGTTTGGGTTGCAAGTATCAAAATGTGTCACTGGTGACCGGGACCAAGGTCTTCCAGCAGCCCTACTACACTCTGGGCTGCGTGCTTCTCTGCTGAGGGGACGTCCTGTTCCCCACAAGATGCTCATTAGCGCCCCTGCCTCTCCCCACCACCAGATGCCCCTGGGACCTTCCCTCCTGACAGCCAGAAAATGTCTCCATTCATTGCCAAATGTCTAGTGGGGGTGGGAAATTGTTCCTGGCTGAGCACCACTGACTTCAATAGAGAAGCTTATCTTTTTCTTTCTTTCTTTTCTTTTAGGTGAAAAGGATTCAGTCCAGACTGTGTAATGGCCCCAGAAAGTCTGCTTCTGACTTCTTCCTCCTCCGGTTTTAGCAGGAGGCTTTTGTCCTCATTGTGACAAAATGGCTGCTCTACCTCCTGCATCACATCCAGGAGAAGGGGAGAGAGTGAAGAACTACACTGGTTTTTCCAGGTGCTCCACCCAGTAGCATTTCAACCCCATGGTTTGTGGGTTGCATTGGATTCCCCCATCCCAAGTTAATGTTTAAGATGCTAAGCTTGAGTCCTCTGATGGTGACCTTATTCGGGTTGTTGTAGAAACATTTTGCAAAGTGTGGGTGAGTGGAGTGGGCCCCTAATCCGATACGATTGGTGTCCTTATTAAAGGGAAAAATGGAGGCAGAGAGGCACACAAGGAGGCAATGCGTGAAGGGGAAGCAGAGATGGGGGTGGCGCAAGCACAGAACCAAGTTATTCTGGAGATCGCCAGCCATCACGAGGAGCTGGGCGGCCTGGGACCGAGCCCCCCAGCGCTGATCCCCGCAGCGCACACTCCCAGCCTCGGAAAGGGGTGCTTTGTTCTGGGAGCCCGAGGAAACTCTCCCATGCACGCACACAGGAGACGAGGCTGGGGCTCTTGGGCAAGCTGCCAGCAAACTCAGCTCCAGGCTCCGCGAGCGCAGCCAGGACTCCTATAATAAGCGCCCTTTGGAAGCTAAGCTGCGTCTGCAAGGCAAAGAACGCTGACAAAGACAAACTCCGCGAACCTGCGGCCCCAGGAAGGAGACGAGATGTGCTGTGATGCTGATGCGAGGTGGAGCAAGGACCACCAGGGAGGGTGGATCCGCGGGCCAGGGACGGGCTGTGCCAGCGAGCGAAACACTGTTTCCATCCGGTGAGCCAGGAGGGTCAGAGGAGGAGCTGGCTGGCCTCCAAGGCCAAGGGCCCCAGATGCGCCTTTCAAATGGATACAGAACCTGGGAGGCAGGTGCACCTGGGCCTGTGTGGAAAGCTGCCGTGGGCTCGCATGGAACCTTAGGTTGTAACTGTTCCCAGAGCAAGTGGACTGTGGCTCTCACCTCCAGGGCAGGAACCAATTCTTGTATTAAAGACGTAGGATGGGGCCTGCGCTGTGGTGTAGCGGGTTGAAGCCCTGGCCTGAGGTGCTGGCATCCCATATGGGTGGCTGATCTGTTTCCAATCCAGCTCTCTGCTATGGTCTGGGAAAGCAGTAGAAGATGGCCCAAGTCCTTGGGCTCCTGCACCCATGTGGGAGACCCAGAAGAAACTCCTGGCTCCTGGCTTCGGATCGGCGCAGCTCTGCCCATTGCGGCCATCTGGGGAGTGAACCAGTGGATGGAAGACCTCTCTCTCTCTCTCCCTCTGTAATTCTGTCTTTCAAATAAATAAAATAAATCTTTAAAAAAATAGACGCAGGATGTAACTCGTTAATTGAAATGCGACTCTGAAACTTCTTTCCCTGTTTACTTAGGCTTCCAAATTTGCTTTTTCTAAAATAGTGAGGTACTGGTAATCAATCTTATGAAAACACTCTTACACACACACACACACACACCCTGTGGCGTGTAGAAAATAAAGAACTGGAGGCCCCTTCCAGCCCCTCATTTCCGCGGTGATGGTATTCCTTTGCAGAACCTTTGGCTCCTGCCTTCAGGCCTCCAGCCTTTCTTCACATCTGACCTCCATCAGGGCCTTGTTATTTCGCACTCTGGTGGCGTCACTTCTGGGCCCCAAACACCGGGTGAGAACCTGCAAGGCGTGGCCAAGCCCTTTCCCGGAACGGCACGCCGAGGAGCCGGGCGAGTTTCACAGGGCTCTGTAATTAGATTTGCCCAGCCAGGGGACACTGACTGCCCTGGGCTGGTCCCGGCCGGGCCTCTCCAGCAGACGGGTATCTCCCAGCCTCTCTGTCCCGCCCGGAGCACAGTGGATAACAGCACATGCTGACTTACCGGAGGGTGCAACCCTTCCACAGCGTTTACCACATGCGCGACAGCCAGTCTCCGGGCAGACCTGAGGCCGGGCATCTGGGAGCGAATTCTGAGCGTGTTCCCGTAGCCTGAGGAGGCACATTTTGGGAAATACTGGACTAAGTAGGTCACATAGGTTTGCTTGCTGCAGAACTTTATTTAGAGTTTTAAAAATTCCGCATGCAGTGTGTCCCAAGTTTGTTTGACCAAGGCGCTCTCCCGGCCACCTGCCGGTTTTTCCAGGTTAAAGCATTCAGGATAGAGGTAGAGACACAGCCAGGTGGCCCAGCTGTGGGGGCTGGAACAGACCGAGGGGAGCACCATGGCTCTGGTGTCTAGCACATTCTCTGCCACACACTGGGGCAGGCGTAATTTCATCTCTAGAAGCTGGTTGACCTCCAAGGCGGATGGGGCATTCGCTCCTTCCTTTTCCACTCACTCAGGGTTTCCATAGCAATGTCAGAGCAGGCATCCCACAGCCTCAGTCCCCGCCTCTAGCCTCCAGTCCAGCCCCCCCCCTTGGCCACAGCCTCCATAACTCAGGAGGAGAACCACAAGCAGTTGTCTCTCCAAAATACACCCAGAATTTATATCTATATTCTCATGAGGGCAGGCTCACGGACGGGCACACCCGGGATGTTCCAGGCCAGTCTCTGGCAAGCACTGCCTGTGTCTTTCAGGCCTTAGGGTTGGGTGGCGGGGTGGGGCGGGCAGCGCTCATATTCATGGTTGGGTTAATTTATGGGATTTATCCAAGCTAGCGCTACTGCTGGGAGGCAACCCCACGGAGCCCGGCAGTTGGAATGTGCCCGTCGTCACTCCATTAAGCTCCTCTGTGCTCACGGGGCCATTGCCACCTGCCTGCGCGTGCGGTTTTAGTGCCAAGACACACTCTTCCCCACGCTGGCCCACTGCCGCGACAGTCCCAGCAAACAGAACCTGGCTGAGGAGGGTCCCTGGGCTCCAAGAGATCCTGGACACTGTCAGGCGCCCGTCAGCACCCCTCGGAGCCCCAGTGAAGGCCTCAGACCCTGGGGTCTTTCACAAGTCGAGCGCGTCCCTGCCGGGGTCTGCACCCACTGGCAGCCTCTCTGTGGCTGCTGACACCTGCACCTGGGTCCAATGCAGGGACAGGGGCCCCCCGCTCTGTCCCTCTCCTCTGGATGGCTCTTTGTGCTCTTGGGCGGCTTCTGTGAGAATGTTTTGGAGAGTGGGATGAGAGACACTCTGATTGCGGCCACCCGCGGAGGCTCCCGACAGCTGGGCGCCACCGCAGGGGAGGGTGGCTGTGGGGCTGGAGGAGGGACTGCTTGCCCGGGGTGCCGATCGGAAGAAGCACCTTTTTAGGACTTCCCCTTGTGTCAGCTTAGCTGGGCAGTGAGCATCTCTCATTTGCTTGCTCTTTGGCGTCCCTGGGATAAGGATAACTGCTCCACAGGGGGTCCCTCGGCTTTCTGCTCTCCCATGTCCAGCAGTGAGTCGGTGGCTTCCTTAGTTTCAGAGATATTTGGAGGAGATGTGGCTAACACAAGACCCAGACCCTGCAGTTCAGGAGCCCTGGGGCTTGTTCACCTGCCTGGGGCAACGGGAGCTGGGGCTTGGGTCTCTTGAAGACCAGGGAGGAAATGGGGTGGATGCACCTGACCTTCTGCTCCGCTGCCTACCCAGGCCAGGCCCCTGGCCCTTCCAGGTGGCCAAGGCTCTGTGGGCCTATGGCCCCGGTCTGTGCACCTGCAGTACCTGGAGGGGCCACAGGGTGCGTGACGTTCAGTTCCTTAAGCCCAGCTGTCTCCTCTCCTTTCCAACCTCTGGACCGATGTGGGGGTTTCCTCCCTGAGGAGCAGGCCCCGCCCCTCCTGTGTCTGACACTGGAGCAGGGGCGGTCTTCTGGGGTGAGATGGGAGCCTGTTAGGCTGGGATCAGAGACTCACTGGGTGTGCAGTCAGGTGTCACACTTCTTTTCTGTTTTTTTTTAAGATTTACTTTATTTATTTGAAAGACAGAGTTACAGAGAGAGGTAGAGGCAGAGAGAGTGAAGTCTTTATCTGCTGGTTCACTTCCCAAATGACTGCAAGGGCCAGAGCTGAGCTGGTCTGAAGTCAGGAGCCAGGAGTTTCCTCCGGGTCTCCCACGTGGGTGCAGGGGCCCAAGCACTTGGGCCATCTTATACTGCTTTCCCAGGCCACAGCAGAGAGCTGGATCAGAAGTGGAGCAGCTGGGACTAGAACTGGTGCCCATATGGGATGCCGGCACTGCAGGCCGGGACTTTAACCTGCTGCACCACAGTGCCGGCCCCCGTCATGCTTCATTTCTAAAACCTCCTTGTGCTCTGGAGGCAGACGTGGTGCTGGTGAGATATTTGCCACAGTAACACCAAAGACAGACATCTGGGGTTTATGTGGCTCCCATTCATTTTCTGAGGCAAGGGAAGGAAAGATTGTTCCTTTTTAGAAAGAACTTCAGGGGCCTGCACTGTGGCGTAGTGGGTAAAGCTGCCGCCTACAGTGCCGGCATCCCATATGGGCTCTGGTTCGAGTCCCTGCTGCTCCACTTCTGATCCAGATCTCTGCTATGGCCTGAGAAAGCAGTGGAAGATAGCCCAAGTCCATGGGCCCCTGCATTCATGTACGAGACCTGGAAGAAGCTCCTGGCTTCAGATTGGTGCAGCTCTGGCTGTTGTAGCCATCTGGGGAGTGAACCAGCGATGGAAGACCTCTGTCTCTCTCTCTCTCTCTCTCTCTCTCTCTCTCTCTCTCTCTGCCTCTCTGTAACTCTGCCTTTCAAATAAATAAATAAAATCTTTAAAAAAAAACAGAAATAACTTCAACAAATCAGCAAAACAGCACACACACACACACACACACACTCCCCCTTCCCCCCTAGCACCCTCCTGGGCTGTGGCTGCCATGGTGACATCCCACCAGGTCACGCCATCTCCCTCCCAGAAGTGGGTGTTAGCCACTTTCCAACCTCACCATCAGGACCACACCCCTTCTACACGCCATCAGTGTCTGAACTGCATGGGGGATGGGGCACGAGGGTCTGGGGACGCCTACCTGCCTCTGGACCCCTCTTACGATCTGCGATAGTCCTTGCCAGTCCTCCTCCCTTCCCTGTTATCTTTCATGGTGAATCTCGTGCCCTAGCACACGGCAAGGGAGGCTCCTCCCAGGGGCCCAACGGCGTCAGCAGAACTATTGGGAAATAGTTATGGACTGAAACCTGCAGCCTAGCCCCAGGGTGCTGCAAGTTGGTAAAAGATTGGATGCTTTATAGACTCTGGGGCCGCAGGATGGACTGCAGAGGCCACGAGGATGGCCCAGGTGGAGGGGCCACTGTGTCGCAGAGAGGGGGAGGGGTGAATGAGCTCCACGCTGCAGAACGTGAGCTGAAAAATCAACTCCTTTCCACACACTGTGTTGAAGCAGTTGCTGAGTTTCTTTGGGATCAGCGCTGGAGGAGAGCAGGTGCCTGTGAGGGGAGGTCACCCAGAGGGGCTGGGGTTGGTGGAGGCGGCACGGATGCATGATGTGTGTGTGCCTGAGAGCCCCGTGGACGGGTGCCACTCTGTGTGGCGTGGGTAGTGACAGGTGTGCTAGAAGAATTGGGATTTACAGGTTTTGGGATAAATCTTTTTAGAAAGCAAACTGTTAGATGGATGACGGCTTGATCTGTCTAAACTTGAAATTTCATTCAGCCATTTAAAAACATGAGGAGGACACGCAACTTTAGGAGATGGCTGGTTCCACCATCTCCCAGGTATGATGTCCTCCAACTGTAAACACTCTCCAAAAGGCATGTTGCGACCTCTCCCAAACTTCTCGACTCAGAACTGGAACTCACAGGGCTTTATTTTGACCCTGGGCGGGGCCCAAGGCCAGGGCGCAGTGTGGCTCCAGCTGCCCTGCCCTGGCCTCGCTGCTGTCCCTGCTGGGGCTCAGGTGCTCTGGACAGAGTGCCCTCGAGGCTCTTTCTTCCTCTCAGCTCAGGCCACCTGTAGCAGCCGGCAAGCAGAGCACCTGCGGTCAGGTGGCGATGGTGGCCAGAAGCAGCTCCCTCCAGAGGGAGGGAAGGTTGTCCTCTGGGTCTGGACAAGAGGTGGCAGGTGCATTTCATTTTTTTTTTGTAAGATTTATGTATTTATTTTGAAAGCCAGAATTACAGAAAAAGAGGGAAAGACAGAGAGGATCTTCTATCTTCTGTTCATTCCCCAGGTGGCCACATCACCTGGGGCTCCGGCAGGCCAAAGCCAGAGCCAGGAGCTTCTTCTGGGTCTCCCATGCTCTGCTATTTTCCCCAGGCCATTAGCAGGTCGTTGGGTTGGAAGTGGAACAGCCAGGACATGAACAGACGCCCATATGGGATTCCAACATCACAGAGAGCGGCTTTGCTCATTATAATACAACGCCAGCCACTTCATTTTTTTTGAAAAAATTTATTTATTTGAAAGGTAGAGTTATAGAGAAAGAGGGAGAGGGACATAGAGAGAGTGGAGAGAGAGAGAGAGAGAGAGAGAGAGAGAGAGAGAGATTCCATGCACTAATTCACTGATTCACTCCTCAAAAGGCCACAACAGCCAGGGCTGAGCCAGGCCAAAGCCAAGAATCTGGAACTCCATCTGAGTCTCCGACATGGGTGGCAGGGGCCCAAGTACTTGGAGCATCTTCTGTCTCCCAGGCGCATTAACAGGGAGATGATCAGAAGTAGAGCAGCTGGGGCACAGACTGGCACTCATGTGGGATTCACTGTAGCAGGTGCACCACAATGCCAGCCCCTGGAGTTCTTGTCTGATCAGCTCTGGTGGCAGGTGCTGCCCTGACCACTGTCTGGGGTGGGTTCCAAGGACATCTCAGTCAGGGGAGGTGCCAAGGAGCCAGAAAATACAAGCATCCTCTGTTTGTCACCCTGGCCCCCACTGTGGTTCCCCTGTGAAAACTGGGCACTGTGTGGCCCTATCCGCACCCACGGCTCCTTCCACCATGAACCTCTGGCCTTCCCCCTAGCCTATGCCGCACAGGCCTCAGAAACACGCCTGGGGTCACGTGTGTGCTCATGCCTCTGCTCCCCGGCGATCTTGTTGACTGCCCTGCAGGTGTGCACAGCTGTCAGGAGACCCTGCTGCCCTGGGAACTTGATGAGCCGGGAGAGGAAGCCTGGCTCACTTCCTTCTCCCGGGACAGGTGTCAGTCTTTGTCTCAGTGAAGCGAGCAAGTGCCCCCCTGGAATGATCTCCAGGGCCCCCAGACATCTGCCTCCCCCTCGAGCCTCCTCCAGTGGTGTGTGAAGCTCCATGCTTGCTTCTGTTTGCGGACTGTAGGCTTTTCACCAGCCCAGGGTGAGCTGCTGCAGGGCTTCCCTCAGCCCTCGCCCGCTGCAGATCTGGACCGGGGCCACGGAAGAGGGGATGGACTTGGGGACAGGAAAGGGCTCCCATAGAGTTGGGGAGGGGGCTGCAGAATGTGGTGGTGGGGAAGGAAGGAGCCCGATGACAAACTTTGCCTGGGTTAATTGTGGCCCTCAAAACATACACTGCCATAGTCAGGCCTGGTTCCTGCAAATGTGACCTTGCTGGAGAGTAGGGCTCTTGCAGAAGTCACCAACTTAAGTTGAGGTCATTGGAGTGACCCCTAATCCAGCAAGACTGGTGTCCCTATAAGAAGAGGAGAAGATGGGGACAGGCGGTGATGGGGTCAGAGACTGGGGTGACATTGCCAGAAGCCAAGGAACATTTGAGGCCCCCAGGAGCTGGGAGGGGCAGGCAGTGCCCACCACCTCCCTGATTTCCATCTGTGGCCTTCAGAACTGTGGGGGGACAGATTTCTGCATTTGGAGTCCCCTGGCGTGGGGCCCCGTGTTACTGCGGTCTCGGGAAGCAGCTCCAGCTCCTTCAGGTTATGACCATTCACTACCGAACACGCTTGGAATCTCAACAGAACAAATAGGCCAAAAAGGAGCTCTTGTATGAGGTCCCCTGCAGGGGCTGCCTGTGCAAGTCAGAGACGGCAAAGACAGGTGGGCAGGGGACACAGGCGTGCCCCACTGAGACAGAAATGGCTAACGAGGACAGCCAGGGAGATGCAACCAGCTAAGACAGAAGAGTGTACGAGGCTGGGAATCAACAGGTGCAAGAGCTTTGGAAAGGGAGGGAGGTCTGGAATGAAGGGCAGGCCATGCTTGTGGTCCAACTAGTTAAAACAGGAGGCAGAAGTTTGACCCCTATGTGTGGGATCCCACTGACACAGAGAGGGGTCAGACATCCCCAGAGGCTGCACCATGTGGACGGAGGACACAGGATACATTGTCAGTGCCCTTTCTACTCCCTCCATGGCAGGGGGAGATGCATCTGCCGTAAGGGATCTGCTGTCTAGACCAGGATGATTGCGGAAACCGATTCCTTGATTGAGCACCTCTGTTGCTAGAATCGCTCAGCTGACTGTGGCAGCAGCAGGTTTGAGATCCACAGCCTGTATCCCCGAGTGACAGTGTGTTCCATCACCCCAGAAACATGGCAGCGGGAGCCTGGGCTCTCACATCTCGGGGTTGGTTGGGCTGCCAGTGCTGGGACTAACAGACAGCTTGGCTGGCGACCAGCGTGTGGGCAGCACACCAGGAGCCGGTTCATGCAGCAAGAGTGGCGCCATTGGCCCCACTGAGATTGCATGGGCCATTTCCAACGGAAAGGACAAAGCTAAGCAAAGACTGAGGGTTAGCGTCTGAACTTGTCAGGATGTAGGGCACCTGAGTGGGTTCCCATGCAGATTGGCGACTGGGGAGTCTACCCCTGACCCAGTACGGTTTCGTCGTCAGTTCACAGATGGAGATTTTTAAGTCTGGCATTTGCTGGCGCTCGCTTGGCATGACCTCAAGGGAGAATCAGCTCTGTGTCTTCAAATCTGTCTCACTTCTGTTCTTTTGATCACAGTATATTTAAGGCCTCATTTTTCTTCTCCCAACTAGAAAGCCACTTTACTCAGGTAATTTTTTAAAACTTATACACTTTTTAAATTCATTTTTACTTGAAAGGCAGACACACAGAGACACAGAAAGATATCTTCCACCTGCTGGTTCATTCCCCAGATGCCACAACAGCTGGGGATGGACCACGCCAAAGACAGGAGCCAGGATTCCATCTGGGTCTCCTCCAGGGTGACAGGGACCCAAGCAGTGGAGCCACCATTTGCTGCCTTTGAGGGTGTGCATGAGCAGGAAGCTGGGTTGGAAGCAGAGCTGGGCTGAAGCAGCCACTCCAGTATGGCACGCAGCTGTCCCACGTGGCATCCTGACCACTGCACCGAACTCCCTCGCCTCCCCAGGCTCATCTTAACATGAAATGGACAGACTGAGCTACACACGCAAAATGCCTCTGAAGCAAAAGTCTTCATATGACACAAGGTCTCCACATCCCAGGTTAATGTCTACTTCGAACCATCTGGGAAGACGGGATCTCTCTTAAAAAAACAATACTGTGGGATCTGGCGTTGTGGCATAGTTGGTTGGGCCACCGTCTGCAGTGCCAGCATCTCACATGTGCCCCAGTTCAAGTCCTGGCTGCTCCACTTCCAATTCAGCTCCCTGCTGGTGTGCCTGGGAATGTGGTGGAGGGTGGTTCAAGTCCTTGGGCCCCTGTACCCACATGGGGGTCCCCATGGAGGCTTCAGGCTCCTGGCTTTGGACTGGCCTACCTCTGGCTGTTGTGGCTGTTTGGAGAGTGAACCAGCAGACAGAGGACTTCTCTCTCTCTGCCTCTGCCTCTCCCTCTCTGTGGCTCCACCTTTCAAATAAACAAACAAACAAACAATACTGGGAACTGATCGATGGGCTTAGTACAACATCACGTCAAGTAACAATGTGTCCATGGTGGTCATTGTGATTGCAGAGAAACTCAATTTAAAACAGCGTACACACATGTGGTTATATGAATTAAAAGCCACCATGTCACAAAAGCCCAGGACACAGAAGAGACCTAAATAGAAAGAAGCCGAACAAACATGCCTGGAGCATGCGTGCGGCAAGACTGCGGGGCAAGAAGAACCCACAGGTCAGGTCCTCGCCTTGGGAGGCTGGCCCAAAGCTGTAAGAGCTGGAGCCTCCACTTTCCCAGCTGTGAAATGGGGAGAACAAGGCTCCCCTGCAGGTTGTTGGGACACAGTTATTCTGCACGGGGTGTGGCACAGCAAGGAGGGCAGGTGTGGGAGGAGAACAGCCCGGCCACAGCAGGCATGACTGTGACAAGTGACAGAAGCTCAAATTGAGGTGTACACCAAGGGCCTTCACAGCCACCCTGAAAGACGAGAAGCGACAATGAGAGCGAGGAGTGAGTTCAACAGATCTGTGGGAGGAAAACCGTTACCTACTGGGAGTCAGACATAAAGTAACACAAATACTGAATGCTATGATAACCCCTTTAAATGACCAATAATGGGAGAAAGATGATCAAAACAAGAAGTTAATTCTCTCAGTTGACTAGGAATATCGACGGATTCCTGATGGAAATGCAAATTTGTTTGTTTATTTTGGCAGGTAATTTGGTAATTGTTTTCAAGAGCCATAATATACTACACTGTGACCTCACAATTCTGGTCTCCAGAATAAAATAATTCCAATTAAGAAAAAGCTATTCTTTTTTTTTTTTTTTCGTTTAAAGTTTGTGAGGTGTACTTGACAGTAGGCTGGCACCTTCATTTTTTTTAAAAAAGAGTTACTCGTTTATTTGAAAGTCAGAGGAGAGAGAGAGAGAGAGAGAGACGAATGGACAGAGAGAGATCTTCCATCTGCTGGTTTACTCTCCTAATGATCGTAAAGTCAGGGTTGCACTAGGCTGAAACCCTGAGCCTGGAATTCCATTCAGTCTCCCATGTGGGAGGCAGGGGCCCAAGCACTAGGGTCATCTTAGCAGGGAGCTGGATCAGAAATGGAGCAGCTAGAACTCGAAATGGAACTCTAATATGGGATGCCAGTGTTGCAAGCTGCAGCTCAACACACTATATCACAATGCCAGAAAACTATTCTTATAAGGCATGTGGGTAGAGTTATGAAAATAAAGACTTAGTATGCATAATACAGGAGTGGT
This sequence comes from Lepus europaeus, assembly GCF_033115175.1. Classification (NCBI taxonomy): domain Eukaryota; kingdom Metazoa; phylum Chordata; class Mammalia; order Lagomorpha; family Leporidae; genus Lepus; species Lepus europaeus. The sequence goes on along the minus strand of NC_084829.1, from coordinate 163,644,159 downwards.
TACTTTGTCATAGAATACTAATTCTATAGCATATTATGTGGTAATTACAATGCACACAAAATGTTCAGCAGAGTACATATATGAAAATAATTAATTAGGAATCCTGTAAAATAGCATATATATGTGGATAAGAATGAGATACAGCTAGATATGAATGTAATTTGTTTTATAGAGATAAGGGATTTTGTATATGACTCTGTATTACTTCATAAATAGATTAAACACAAGTGTACTTCAGACATTTGTAAAAAATAGAATTAGGGGCCAGCGCTGTGGCGTAGCGGGTGAAGCTGCCTCCTGCAGTGCTGGCTTCCCATATGGGTGCCATTTCATGTCCTGGCTGCTCCACTTCTGATCCAGTTCTCTGCTATGGCCTGGAAAAGCAGTGGAAGATGGCCCGAGTCCTTGGGACCCTGCACCCCACGTGGGAGACCTGGAGGAAGCTCCTGGCTCCTGACTTTGGATTGGCATAGCTCTGGCCATTGCAGTCAGTTGGGGAGTGAACCAGCAGCAAGACCTCTCTCTCTCTGCCTTTCCTTGTCTCTCTGTGAAATTATGACTTTAAAATAAATAAATAAATCTTTAAAAAAAACAGAATTGAAAGAGTAGTTATTTTGGTGCAAAAGATTTTTGAAATCCGAGAATAGTCTTTGCATAATACATACCTTCCGTGAAAATTTTGGAGACCACCTGCACGTAAAATGAATGATTATGATTTCTCCATGCCCCACATGTACATCTACAAGTGTCTCAGGCTTCATTTGGTGCCGACTTCCTCTCCCATGAGGGCACAGGAGTCCATTTCGGGGACTGAATCAAGACACAAACTGGCCATGTTCTCTTTGGGACATTTTCTGACTCAATTCAGAAACACCAGCTAAGCCTGTGTGTTCTCTTTAAGGAAAACTTTATTCCTCAAGTTTTTTTTTTTTTTAAGGTTTTTATTTATTTATTTGACAGGTAGAGTTACAGAGAGAGAGAGAGAGAGAGAGAGAGAGAGAGAGAGAGAAAGGTCTTCCTTATGTTAGTTCACCCCCAAAATGGCCGCAGTGGCCGGAGCTGTGCCGATCCAAAGCCAGGAGCCAGCAGTTTCCTCCTGGTCTCCCATGCAGGTGCAGGGCCCAAGCACTTGGGCCATCCTGCACTGCCTTCCTGGGCCACAGCAGAGAGCTGGCCTGGAAGAGGAGCAGTCGGGACTAGAACCTGGCGCCCATATGGGATGCTGGTGCTGCAGGCAGAGGATTAACCTAGTGTGCACGGCGCCGGCCCTATTCCTCAAGTTTTGTCCTTGGTTCCCTAACGCCCTTGTTACCGTTACTGTAGGAACTTGAATCCTTCCACTGCTAAATCTCTTCCTGTCACTCTGAAGATCTCACCGAGCTGCAAGAGCAATGAGAGTTTTCACTGAGAACCAAAAGATCATCAGAACAGCACCAAATATCCAAAAACAGGATTGTGCAAGATGGATCAAGCCAAATGGGCATGTTCAGTTATGTGCCTGCTGGGTGGCTTCTGAGGATCAGTCCCTCCCTGTGCATGGGAGGAGGAGCTCGTTCTGCCCCTGGGGTCTGGTGACACAGGGGCGGCCTGGGAGCTTTGTTCTCACAATTCACTGTCATCAAAAGGCCTGCACACAAATGCAGCAGGGGGGACGGCCCCTGGCTTAGCTGTGACCCAGCTGTGAGCTCTTTGGTCACGGGAAAAACTCCGGGCAGGCAGTTGCTTTCTGGGTGTGGAATGTCAGCTGGCCCTGCCTTGGCCTGCCTTTCCTGGAATCTTGTCCATCTTTCCCATCAACTCTGTTTCCCATTTCTTTCCAGACCACCTCCCTCCAACTGCTCTCGACAGCGTGCACCTGCACGATTCGCTTTCATACCTACTACGGTAATCTTCACCCGACGAATAGCCATGCCCCGGCACGGGGTACCTGTATAAGTCGCCTCTGAACAGGATGCGTGCATGTGCTTGGCTCCTGGGCCCTCAGGGGGTCTTGTGGGGCGGCCTTTTGGAGAGACTTCAGGGGTCTACAGATCCCCTAGTCTGAGCGGGCTGCCGCCTCTCTGCAGCGGTGCCTCCCCTGGCTTCCTTAGGGGTTTGCGCCACCTGCGAGGGCCTTCAGCCCCTTGAAGTGATTGGTTCCGGTTTTGGCGCCTCACCTTGTCGGCCGACAGGATCTGACGGGAAGCCTGCTGGGAACTTACGGGCGAGTTCTCATTAGTGCGGTGACAGATGAGAGGGAGCCCTCGTCTTCATCACATGGATGCCTGGAGTGGATTCAGCCCTTCCAGCTCTGGAGGCCCCGGCTAAGGGGATCGTGAAGGAGAGCAGGAAGCCGCGTGGGAGCACCTGGGCCCGCATGCGTGGACAGAACTCCACCTTCATCAGCTGTGATGATTTGACTTCTGGTTACCGCTCACCCCATTCCGTTTCTGAGGCGACACAGAGTGAGTTCAGAGTTTTCATTTGACGATCACATGGGTCCAAGGCACTGCCTCCCTAAAGGTTGAGGATGTCTGCAGAAGGGGTTCAGTTAGATGCTGATTCATTGGTTGATTGACAGAAGCACCCAGAACCCCTGGAACGTTGTTCCTCTGAGTAATGCAGGCTCCACGCCTGGGAACCTGCTGGGTTTTGCTTAGAGGAAGTTGACTAATAGGTGTGCTGGTCCTCCACTCAAGCCCACTGCTCAGCATTGCCAGGCTGGGAGAGAGCTTAGGCCCAGCAGGGATCCGGGGAGCGCTGTCCTGGGAGAAGCCAAGGGAGGGCCTCCTCTAGGGCGTGCAGAACGGCAGACTTCCATGCACACGCCTCCTCTGAGCTGTAGTGTTGAGACCCAGTCTGAAGCTGTGCCTACATTTAACTACGAGCTGCGTCGATTATTAAAATGTCCCACACGTGCAAACGGAGGGAATTGTGCAAACGGAGGGAATCCTTGTCTTCGAGCCAGTTATGTGCTCTCTTGGCGTTTTAGATAAGGAAATGCAGGGAGCCCCTCCAGAACAGACTGTCAGGGGAGGGTTCACTTATCTCACGAGAGGGGCCCAACTCCATCTCTCCAAAATCAGTCCTCTGGGGGCAGGCATTATCTGATGCAGTGGCTAAGCTATTCGCATCACTTATTGGAGTTCTGGGTTCAAGTCCTGGTGCCTGACTCCTGCTTCCTGCTACTGTCCAACTTGGAAGACAATTAACGATGGCTTAAGTGGTAGGGTCCCTGCCACTTGGGAGACCTGGCTCAAGTTCCACCTAGCCCAGCCCTAGCTGTTATGGGCATTTGTGGAGTAAACCAGCAGATAGAAGATCTTTCTGTTGGGGCCGGCATTGCGGTGCAGTGGGTTAACGCCCTGGCCTGAAATGCCGATATCCCATATGGATGCTGGTTTGAGACCCGGCTGCTCCATTTCCCATCCAGCTCTCTGCTATGGCCTGGGAAAGCAGTAGAAGATGGCCCAAGTGCTTGGGCCCCTGCACCCACGTGGGAGACCTGGAAGAAGCTCCTCGCTTCCGGCTTTGGATCAGCGCAGCTCCTGCTGAGGCAGCCAATTGGGAAGTGAACCAAAGAATGGAAGACCTCTCTCTCTCTCTCTCTGCCTCTCCTCTCTGCATAACTCTTTCAAATAAATAAATAAATCTTTAAAAAAAAGACCTCTCTGTCTCTTTACTCTCCAAATAAATTGAACACAAATAAATAGAAATTGGATAGAATCTGCCCTCTGAATCTGAGGTCATGTGCCCCATCCCGAGCCATCTCCCACTTTCAACCAACAACGTCGCCTCGGGGCTATCAGCCATCTCGGAAAGTTTGGTTGATCCATTCCCAGCGTCGCGGGATCGGCTTGCTCCTCAGATGGGGCAGACAGACGGTGTGATGGGTGCTTTGGCCGGTGCTGTGAGGGACAGCGACACGTGCTCAGGAGCTTTGCTATGACTGTAACACACACGGCGGACAGTCATCCCTGACGTAGGGCTGTGGCCTGGGCCCGCCTGTCTGATGTGGAGTGGATTCCCGAGGACACTGCTAACCTCAATGCAATGTTTGAGGGACAAACATAGGACTCAAGGTCAAACCCACACACAAGCAGGACTGTGGTGCGCCATGGGGCACTGTCGTGGCTTAGCGGGCAAAGCCGCTGCCTGCAACGCTGGCATCCCATGTGGGTACCGGTTTCTGTCTCGGCTACTCTGCTCTCCATCCCGCTAATGTGCCTGGGAAAGCAGCAGCAGATGGCCCAGGTGCTTGGGAGACCCAGCCAGTGGGAGCCCCTGGATCCCGGCAGCAGGGAGGGGCAGTGGGCCCAGCAGGGTTTCTGGCCAGCTGGGGAAAGGAGAGGGTGTGGCCTGAGCAGGGGCCCAGGACCAGACCCAGGCCTGCTGGGCTGTGGGTGACCGATGGCCTTCCTGGGTCTTTGCCTCTGCGGGGAGGGGATGCAGGTAGGGATGTGATAGCAGTGGGGTTTCTGGAAGACTCATCTGGCGGCACCGTGGAGCCCAGGGAGGAGAAGCATGGAGGGGGAGGGGCTGCAGGTGCCAGGCCCACAGGGGGCTCCCGGGAGGGGCCACCAGGAATTCAGGTGAGGGTCTCCTTCACTGGCTTCCTGTCCTCTCCCCTTTCCCAGGTGGGCTGGGAGGGGTACAGGGGCTTGGGTCACACCCTGGCCTCAGCGGCCTGTGGAGTGCGCGTGGCCCCCTCCCGGGCTGTGTTTCCGGAGCTGGGGGTGGGCCCCGAGGAGGCCGGCAGGTGTCTGCGCTCGCTGGGTGGAGAGGCGGAGGACGCGAGCTTCCTCCCGGCCTCTCTGTGGAAGTCTGCAGCCACGGAACGCAGCGCGTCCCTTTGATAAGCCGGGCCCGTGCGGAGAGAGCGGCCGCTTCCTGCGATTGTCCCGGCCGCGGCGTGGAGAGGAAGGGCCGGGCCGGGCCGGGCCGGGCGGCCGCGGAGGGCGGCGGCCGGGCTATTCTGGGCCGTTATTTTGATCCCGCGGGCCGCTGGCTCAGGTTTCCGAGCCCAGCCCCAGGGCCGCAGAGGGGACGACGGGGCGGACTCCGGGCTGCGAGGGAGGGCCCGGGGCTGCCCCGGCCCGGCGCCCCCTCGGCCGCCCTCCTGGGAGGCCGCGCCGTGGACCTGCTCCAGGGAGCAGAGGGGGCTCAGGGCGGCGGCCCGGGACCCTGCGGCCCCGCCTCTCCTGTTACAAGTTCAGATTCGGGTGATTCGTGCTCCTAGCAGGGTTGTGTGACCCCGTGAATGACCACAGGGGTTCCCGAGCCCGGAGCCGCGGGTCTGCCTCCACTCTCCCTGTGTGTGTATCTGCCCCCACTCCCCCTTTGTTGGGTGAGGGGCCCACACCGACCGCACTCAGTACTCCCCCCGGCCACATGTGGAGGCCCTGGGGGTTAGGGCTTCAGCGTGGGAACTGGGGTGGGGGCTGCCTGCAGCTCAGTGCCGGGCAGATGTGTCCACATGGGTTGAGGGGGCTCAGCACAGACAGGCAGGAGCAGGGTGTCCCATCCCACCCCGGGGAGATGTCTACTCTGGGTATATTGGAGCAGCCCCTGGGAAATACGGCTTTCAGAATGAGACATGATGCACTCCGAGGAGCCCCCTTTCCGTCCACGTTGTCCGTGTCCCCGCTGCGTGTTCCCTTGTAGCTGAGTTCACACCAGTACGCACTCCAGGCCTGCTGTTGAACTGGCCACGAGTCCCGGAAGTCTCCTGCACTGACCCTTGTTGATGACACTGACGTCCTTTGGGCCTGTTGTCCCGAGCTACAGCCCACCTCCGGCTGGGATTGCTCAGCCCGTTCCTGGGCCCCTGTGTTGGCTGCGAACTGGACTCAGCACTGACCCTCCGGTGGACTTAAACCCTCTCTGTTGGAAAACACTTCTACTTCCTGCCTCTGGAAGACAGCAGGACGTCTGGTCCACACACAGCAGCCCTGGGTGAGCGGATGGCCTCAAATGTCGCTGGCAACTTTGAGGATTCTTCAACTTGAAAGTTTCCAGCAGTAGAGACAGGTTTTTTGGGGTCCCTGGGGGTGCTGGGAGCAGAACACAGCCGAGTCTGTGGAGCTGCCCTCTGAGGATCACACAAACCCCAACCAAAAGTTCTAGGAGGTCTGTCCTTGATCTCCAGCCCTGGTCTGCTAGTGCGGCACATGGACCTGTGCCCCCCCCCCCCCCCCCCCGAACACCTGTTTGCAAGAAGGACCAGGGCTTTTTGCCTACAACTTTTTATATGTGTGTATTTATTGGTTTTTGAACAAGTGAATATCCTATTACCCAAGTCTCTATTAAGATGTAGAACATTGCTTCCCATAAAATTCCCTTGTGCCCCTTCCTAGGGATCTCTGACCACCTAGAGGTCACCACTGCCTGGAGTTTTTCCTCCACCACAGATTATTCTGCTCAGGTAAATGGAATCAGCAGCATGTCTTTTCCTCAGCGTAGCTTTGGGTTTTATGCACAGAGGTGCCAGTATCAGCAATTTGTCACCTTTTACTCCAAGTACATACAACGTTTGTTTTTATTCTCCTATGGATGGACACTGGCTGTTTCCAATTCTTTGCTATTATGAATAAAGCTCCATGAACATTTTTGTGCAAGTAATTTGAATTTTTTGATTTTTTTCATTTTATATGAAAGACAGACACACAGAGACAGGGACACAGACAAAGAGCTTCCATCCGTTGGTTTACTCCTGAAATGCCCACAACAGACAGAGTTGGGCCAGACCAAAGCCAGGAACCTGGAACTGAATCTTCCACACAGTAGCAGGGCCCCGAGCATCTGTGTCAGCTCCTGCTGCCTCCCAGAGCGCACATTCGCAGGAAGCTGGGTTGGAAGCAGAGCCAGGACTTCAACCCCAGGCGCTGTTACAGGAGACGTGGGCATCCCCGGTTGTATGTCAACCTTCGTGCCAGACGCCTGCCCTTGCACGGGTAATTTTGCACACAAATGCTTTATTTCTCTTGGATGCATTTCTAGGAGTGAAATCAGTGGGTCACAGGGTAAAGTGGTTGAGGAATTTTACACTGTCTCCTCATCAAAGTCCAAGAGTGGTGCCTTATCTATGTTTACCACTCTGAGTGTGGCATATTACAGTCTGCTTCCAACTTGCATGTGCCAGGTGATTTATGCGAATGAGAACTTTTTTGCATGCTTCTTGGCCATTTGTATGTACTGTTTATGACCATAAAATTTAAAATTAATTTTTATCTCTTTTCCCTAATAGGCTGGGTACGCGGTGTTGAACTCACAACCCAGCACAAGCTGAATTTCTCCTTCTTCCTTCAGTGAAGAGTGTGCAAGGTGCAGAGGGACAGGAAGCACCCCCTCGAGGAAGAGGTGAAGCCAGCTTTCCCTCTCCTGCTTCTGAGCTCCACTCTCCAGGATTCTGGTAAGAACTGTCCTTACCCGGGTGTTGGGGGCCGTGCGTGTGGTGCTCTCTGAGTGATTGGCGGGGTTGGAGGGAGGGAGAAGGCAGAAAAGACCCCTTGAACCAAGGGCTCGCCGATGGGGCTGGCTGGGGACGGATCCTTGTCTGCTGTAGCATCGGGACCCAAGAGCTTCCTTTCAGTTCCTGGAGAGCAGCATCTGTCACCGCTCAGCTCAGGCCCCCTGGAGCCAGCTCAGGTGGCTTAGGAGGACACAACCCAGGAGCACCAGGGAACTGAAGTAGGCAGGCATTCAGGCTAAAATCGATTGGGTCTGTGAGCTGGAAGACCACGTCTTTGCCACGCCCCTGTGTGACCTCACACCCTACCTTCACCACGCCCCTGTGTGACCTCACACCCTACCTGGCCACACCTGAGTGCCCACCCACCAATCAGATTAATTAACCAGTCCCCTTTGGAAGTGGGTTAAAAGCCTGGGACACGTTGTGTCCCGGCCCTTCTCTCTTCCCTGGGCCTCTTGCCAGGAGGGGGCTTGCTGTAGCCCTGCGCCTCCAGGGTGCGTGGCCTTCAGGCCATGTGCTCCAGGCTTCCTGGCCTAGATGCTGCTCCATGTGGCTGGTTCCTGGTGCTTGGTATGAACCCAGATTTACCTCTGTCTCAAACAAAGCTCTCATTCTCCCATGCATCTTTCGCACCAAATAAAAGCCTAAAATGTACCATGCTGCCTTGTTTATTTATGCCGGTATTTAGAATTCTTCTCTAAATATTAGGCAAGAGCTCTCTCAAGCTTGTTAATATTGGGAATTTATTAATAAGCATATGGTGATGTCGCATGGCACCCCAAATTTCGATAGCATATGTGGCACCCCAGATGGGACTTCTGGGGAACTCTAAGGGGCCACATTTCATATAGATTTTAGGGGGTCATTTCCGATATCAGAACCAGGAGCCCAGGCCCCGTCTAGCTCAGCCTCTTTGTTCCACTCTGGCTGCCATGGCTCCGTCACAGCCGTTCATCTCGCTGCTGGAGGACACTGCCACTCTGCAGGGCTGTAAGCTGCCTGGAAATCTGCTAGGAATCCTGGGAGTGAGCCACGGAAAAGAAACCAGGAAAAGAAGGGAAAACTCAGCCGAATTTGGAAAAGGAACAGAGGCAGGAGTGAAGGAGAAGGAGGGAGGGGAGGACCTTCCAGGCAGTTGCTGAGGGAGAGGCCGGCTGCCAGCCCCAACCCCAACCCCCTCCCAACAGGGGTTTGTGTGGAAGCAAGGCCGATGGGGCTCTGTCCGCTGGCACAAAATAAATGATCAACAAATGGGCAGCAGCCGCATGGGACACCAGACAGAGTTCCCAAGGCTGGCCCGGTCCAGCCTCCGCCCAGGTCAGCTGTTGGAGTCATCTGGGGAGTAAACCCGTGGGCGAGAGCTGCCTCTCCCTCGCTCCCGCTCCAGTTTTTTCTCTCTGTGCCCGCCTTTCAAATAAATAAAGTAAACAAATAAAAATCATTTTTACAAAGGAACTTGTAATGCGAGGAGGTCTCTTGCAGGCACCTTTGTCTTGCAAAGTGGGAGCCCAGGATCCAGACTCATTGGCCACCACCTCAGCCCCTCCCACTGCTCCTCCAGGCGCAAGGACATCCAGCCAGGGCTCTGGTGCCCAAAGTAGCACCGCCAGTCTTCCCAGGAGGACGGGCAGCCCCTGGACGTGAAAGCCCCAGTGTGGGGTCCTAGCGCGCTCCTGCGCCGGGCCTCTGGGGTCTGCCGGCACCAGTGCCGAAAGGGATTAGAGCAAGAAGAAGAAAAGCCGTCTGCGGGATCAGAAAGGAAGGGCGGACAAAGCAGGCCCTCCGTGCCTGCCATGGCAAGCGCGCCTCCAGCAGAGCGGGCTGTGAGAAAGTGCCCGCGCCCGGCAGCGGGGCGAGCCGGGAGCGCGGGGGCTGGCGCGCCGCGCCCCGGTCCCGCTCGGGCCTCGCGCATTCCCAGGCCCTGGAGGCCAACCTTGGGGCGCGTCCCACTTCCTCCCTCCTGGAGAAAAGCCTTGGCCCAGCGAGGGAGGCAGGAAGCACACGCCGGGAGCTCCCCCAGCCCAGAGCTGTCCCGGCCTTGCGAGCTCCCTCCAAGAGGCCTGCGGTCCCCCGGGGGAGGCATTCGGAGATGCAGAGAACTTAGGCGGCCCGGATATCCGAGCCTGGTGGGGATTCTGGCTCAGGGTGGGCTCTCAAACCGCCTGGGAGGGAGAAGGACCAGAGGGATGGGAATGGAGGAGGCTTCTGAGTGGTCCCCATGCGCCAAGCGCTGCTCAGATGGGTTTTTGGGGATGGGTGCAGGAGAGGGAGGAGGGGCCGTTGCCCCCAGCACCAAGAGATGCAGATCTGAGGATGGGTGTGCGGGTTCCTGTGACTTGAACGCCAAGGACTGTGCTGTATGCACGCAGCCTTGAGTGCCGTTGAAATATCACACACACTGCACCTTGAGTGTTCACCCCAGCCATTAGCTCAGGTGTGGGTTTTGTCCTCTGGCAAAGTGAGCCTGATCCTGCTTCCACTGACTCCCCCAGGAGGCCAGGTTGTAGGTGCTGGGGGAGAGCTGGTGCCTGGGGGTCACTAGCACTGGCCTCACAGTTGACTGGCGGCACGACCTTGGCCAAGCTCAGGTCTCTGAACAGCGGTTTCCTCTGTTACAAGACAGCAGCAGGGCCTGCCGTGCAGGGCTGCCGTGGGCGTTATGACAATCTCTCGAGTGCCCAAGCTTCCTGTGGGCCTCCAGCCGCCGGGCCGGCCTGCGCATGGGCGCACGTGCTACTCTCGCGGTGCGCTTCGTGCCACCTCATGCCGTTCCCTGCGCCCCTCTCCCCTCCCTGGGACAGCACAAGAGAATGTAAGAATGTGCATGAGCCCCAGAGCCCCAGACCCGGGGCGACAGAGCCATGGCCGTGGCCAGGGACAAGCGTGGGAGCCGGCACGGCAGAAGCACAGACCCAGGAACCCCCTGCTTCCTGCCCTGGCCGAGGGCACCAGAAGCAGAGCCCTCCTAACACCACCTGTTTCTGGAGAGAGGCAGGAGAGCCCGCTGGGTTCCTGGGGGGAAGTGTGAACCTGCCTCTCCCCGTTTTGCTCCAAGCCAAGGACAAACGCCATTCCTCATGCACGTGGAGAGAGGAATTCATTGTGTGGCTTTGAAGGGAAGGTCACAGCCTTCACGTGACTGACGTAACCAGTCAGGGCTCATCTGTGATCACGGTGCTGAGGCCCCGCCCCGCTTGTCATCTGTGCTTCCCGGGGAAACCAGTGTTTGCCCAATCGCTGACTATCGATCCGGACTGAAAAAAACAGGTTGTGGGCGCTCTCAGGAGTGTGGAAGACAGGAAGGAGACACAGGCGGGCCTGGCGGGGATGGGTTTGCGAGCACGAGGGGGGCATACGTCTGACGGGCGAGCTGATCTGGCTGTTTTCACCCATAAAATGCTGAGGAAACAGACTTCAAAGTGGCTAAAATAAGAACTTCCTGGTATTCTAGTGGCACTGGCGTGGCAGGTGTGTGGTGCAGGGCACCGGTTCAGCTTGCTGCCTGGGTCTTCTCAGCCAGTGGTGGAGACGCTGGCCGGCAGCCTGACACACACACAGCGCTGGCAACAGCACCGTTCCCAGAGGAACACGACTGATCACAGGGTGGATTCATCCCCAGGATCTCAATGGCCCATGGGAGGGGTTTTCAGCACCTTCCTGGAGGGGGGCAGTGAAGACATGGCTTGGGATGCCCACATCCCATATCAGAGTGCCAGAGTTCAAGTCCCGGCTCTGCCTCTGATTCCCGGTCCCTACAGGTGATTGTTCAAGTGCTTGGGTCCCTGTCACCCACGAGTTACCGGCTCCTGGCTCTGGCCTGGCCCGGTTTGGCTGTTGTGGGCATTTGGGGAGTGAACCAGTGGTTGGGGAATATCCGTGTCTCTCTTTGCCTTTCAGATAAATGAAATAAAAAAGTTCTGGAAAATGCATATCATGAAAAGGTATGCATTGGTTTCAAATTTTTTGTGCAAAATGAATTTACATTTTATTTCATTTTTCTTTTAATTTTGAAGTACTCTTGTATTATGAATTTATTTGGGATTTCAGGATATGGTGGATAGATTTTTATTCTTTTATGAAAAAGACTAATTTATTTACTTGAAAGGGAGAGTGACACAGAGGGAAAAATGGAGGGAAAGAGAAAGAAAGAGAGAGAGAGAGAGAGAGAGAGAGGGAGAGAGAGATCTTCCATCTACTGGTTTACTCTGCAAATGGTGGCAGTAGCCAAGCCTGGCCTGGCCGAAGCCAGAAGCCAGGCATTCCTTCCTGGCCTCCCACAGGAGTGCCAGGAGCCAAGTACTTGGGCCGTCTTGTTCTGCCTTCCTAGGTGCACTAGCAAGAAGCTGTGCTGGAAGTGGAGCAGCCCATTTGAACCGCAGGCAGAGATAATGGGATGCTGATGTTGCCAGTGGCAGCTTAACCTGCACCACGAAGCCGCCTCTGGGTTTCTTCTTGCTTACTTTATCTTTCTATTACGTTTTTGTTTATATGCTACAGGTGCCTGCTAGGGAAAGGTCAAGACTCGGGCACAGAGTGTTAAGCAGCTGTTTTTTGTTTTTACAAAATGTCTTGTTTCATCTTTATAATTCCTTCTTCCCATTTTTCAGATGAGAAACTGAGGCTCAAAGATGGTACTGGAAGATCAACATCATTGGGAAGGAGTGGTGGGGCTTAAATGTCCAGCCTGGCCATGACCTGGGTCCCAACGCCATGGTTTTACGCGTCCCCTCACAGTCAGTCTCTGGACTTCAGTCGGTCTAGAATATTCTGTACATCCACATGACACTCTTCCCCTTTGTAACTGTATTCTACCAAGGTACCCCCAACCCTCCAGTGTCACTGTTCACTTGCTTTACGGCGCAGTTGGGAGCCGATGTTGGGGTTCAGGTTTCACTTGCTCCTTGGGAACAGTGCAGTATTTGATCTTCTCACAGTGAGAAGGTGCTTCCAGTTCCCCGTTCTCGTGTGGTCCTGTGCATCTCCACGTGTGTGTTACCCCTCTGAGCAGCACGACAGCCCCAGGAGGGGGTCCTGGCTGTGGCGGGAGCAGAGGCGGCCTGCACTTGTGAGCCACTGCACGCATGCTGGCAGATTGCCCCAGGCAAGGCGCCGTTCAGCAGGGCCTTCGGTCTCCTCTGGGAGCGGTGCTGGTGTTCGTGCATAGTCGGCCTTCGCTGTGTGGGTGGCATGACTGGCGCTTCGAGCATGTCCAGAAGACAACCTGCTCCTTCCCAGGGAAGCGTTTAGACAACGTGGAGGTTTGGGTCACAGTTGCTGGGCTCCGACTTGAAGGACAAAGTCACCTTGGCGGTGCAGCCCACTGTGCCCCAGCAGACAGCCATCTCCTCCGAACGCAGGGCTGGGGCAGAGGCGGTCACACTCAGGAGCGCCGTGCAGTTGGGTTCCCTCTACACCGCACGCGTCCTCTTAATACGGGAATTCTTGGTCAAGCTGTCAAAGTCCAGCTTCTTCAACACAGCCCCCCCGTGAATGCAGCCTACTGAAGGGCGGTTAAAAATTTACCTTTTTGTCAATAAAGCTCTTTATGGGACATTTTTCTGGCTGCATCTGAATGTTATGCTCACAGCCCTAGATGCGTGCGGGGAGAGACAGAAAAGCCATTTAACGCTTGGTTCCAGAATGCCCCCTTTATGCCTCGAATCGCGGGACGTGTGGGCTTTGCTGTCTGGGACATAGTTCCAGCTGTAGGCTGCTCTCACTCAGCCCACAGACTGACCCTGGCGTCTTGCTCCGGGGAGGAGTGTCTGCTAAGGAAAACTGAACCGCAGATCCCCATTCCTTGCACTCTGAGCCTCACTACAGAGTTCCCTTCTGTAGCAACAAAAATGACTCGCTTCTGAAGATTCAGGTGTCATGGCGACAATTGCACTGAGTATTTGGGAATGCTGTATTTAACAGTGAGACTTCTAAGGCTTGTTTCCCACCCTCCCCCCATAACTCTTGAAGCAAAGATGTTAGGTTTTTGCTGTTGCCTTTTTACTGATTGATTAAAACCATGTTTTTCTAAGGTACACCTATTCTTTGTTCTCTAAACTGAAGACAACTTAGTTTTCTTTAGGGGAGGTCAAAGCTTTTCTGTTCCTAAAACTTGCATTAGTTAACCTCCCTGAAGCGTCCCAGAGCTCAGTGGATGACGGTCCGAGTGGCCAGCCTTGAAAGTGGGTCCGTGGACACCCTGGCATGTGGGCCACGACTCTGAGCCCAGCAGAGCTTCCCATAGGGTGGGAACCGCTACCTGGTTTTGCTGCAGCGGCCCTGCAGCTCCCCAGCATGCGGTGGTCCCTGGAAGATCAACGATGGACGGGCTCCGCTTGGGTGGGGTCTGACTGAGCACTTCCACAGGGCCCCAGCACGCTGCGTCCCTCCTGGACGTGGGAGCCCACTTGGAGACCCGCTGGTCGAGGGTAGACTGGGGTTGCCCTGGCTGTCAGCCCGGACGCCCGGGCCACTCCTGCCAAGTCTACAGGCACGGTGCCCTGGAAGGACGAGCGAGTCTAGTGTGTGCAGGGTCCCCTGCAGGCTCCAGTGTGCGGTCTGGAGTTTGGAAGTGCCCGGCACAGCTCGGCGCGGGGGCTGTGGCTGTCATCAGGAATCCCGCAAGGAGACGGCGACTGCAGTGCGGCGGCCTGTGCCCCTGGGCACACCTGTCCACCTGAGCGTCTACACGGGCCCTGTGTCTCCAGGAGCCTTGCAAGCGATTTACCACACTTGCCTCTGACTTGGTTTAAACAGCAGAGTGCATGCGTCTCCCCGTGACAGCAATGCCTGTCTACTTCCCAGCCTGAGCCTGACGTGGGACCGATAACTCAGTGACGAGATGCCCCGGGTCAGCCTGCTGGACCCAGGGGTGCCCCTACTTCTGCCGGTCTGACTGTGGCCCAACCGTGTGCTCTGCACGGGCTGCTCAGTCATTGCTTCCACGCATGGGTGTTGTGGGCTGACTGTGCGCTAGGTGGCTTCATGGTGAAGAGACGAACTCGCTGTTCTCGGGGAGCCCACGCTGTGTGCACAGGACGCAAAAACTCACTGAATAAATAAGCCAGCAAGTGCACACTGCAGTTGGGTACTTGTCAGTGACCTGAGGCAAGTACAGCAAAGCCAGGGTGTGGTGAGTGAGAGGGGAGGGGAGGGCGAGCGACAGTAAGCGGAGAACGGGGTGAGGCTGCGGAACGGGGAGGCAGGTGCACAGCTGCACCAGCTTGGCTGGGCTGGGGATTGCAGGCACGACGCTCAGTCGCGAGGATGAGAGGCACGTGAAGAAGTTCATGGAAAATGAGATTGAAATGTCACTTTCCTTTGGTGCAAAGAATTCGGAAACCCACGCGTGGTGCTTTCCTGAGGCACATTTTCCCACGAAAGCTTTGAGTGCCCCCAGAAGCGAGGCCCACTGAGGAGCTGGGGTGGGGCCACAGCCTTCAGGGAGTGGCTGGCTCAGCACTGGGTGCGGGCAGCCGATGGGGGACCGAGACCCCAGAGTGACCTGACCGGGGAGTCACTGACTTACTGGCCGGGGAGCCTCTGACGGGAATGAGAGGTTAGCAAGGTGGGAGGGGCCTCAGACGAGGGTGGGAGCAGGGAGCTGGGGCGTGGTCAGATCCGGCTCACTTTGGAGGGGTCTGCAGCTGGGAGTGGTGAGGGAGGGGGTGTGGGTGGGAATGGAATGCCCTGGGCTTTGACCTGAGTCTGCCCAGGTGAGCTCCTGCCCAGGTGAGCGGAGCACTCCCGGTAGGGGGCAGGGAGGACAGCGTGGACAGAGCTGAGACCCAGCCCTGGTCCCTGTGGTGTAAAGGGTTAGAACGAGCAGAGGTACCTGAGAGATGGAGATGCAGCAGCCAGTCTGAGCATCAGCAGGCTTGTCCCTCAGTGGATTTACCCTTGTCTGGGGCCACCATCGCTGGGCGGGTCTACGGCACATCCTGGCTCCTTCGCTTTCTAGCCTGGTGAGCCTGGCCTTACCCGTGGTGTAAGTTCCACCCTGGGGGGTGTGTGGGTGCACAGGTGGGGATTAGGATGTCTGAGAGGCCCTGAGGTCACCGGCCAAACCCTGTGAACCACGGGCACTGCTCTTGGGTGGTGGGTGCATGGTTTCCAGAAGATTCTTGAGGCAAAGCTCAGCAATTATTTCTTTCTTTCTTTTCTTTTCTTTTTTTTTTTTTTTTTTGGACAGGCAGAGTGGACAGTGAAAGAGAGAGACAGAGAGAAAGGTCTTCCTTTTCCATTGGTTCACCCCCCAGTGGCTGCTGCGGCCGGCACGCTATGGCTGGCGCACCGTGCTGATCTGAAGGCAGGAGCCAGGTGCTTCTCCTGGTCTCCCATGCGGGTGCAGGGCCCAAGCACCTGGGCCATCCTCCACTGCCTTCCCGGGCCATAGCAGAGAGCTGGCCTGGAAGAGGAGCAACCGGGACAGAATCCAGTGCCCAAACCGGGACTAGAACCCCGGGGTGCCGGTGCCGCAGGTGGAGGATTAGCCTATTGAGCTGTGGTGGCGCTGGCCAGCAATTATTTCTTAATAATTTCTAAATAAAAAAAAAATAAAAGAACCTAAAGCAACAACTTTTAAGGCGCATCAAGCACAGGAAGAAGAGAACAAATCATCTCACCTAGGTACAGAAACTTGACAAAGTGAAAACAAGGGGAGAATCCAAATACCCCGGAAACGTCCCCGCTGGGGAAAGCAGACGCCAGCCCCTGGACAGAGAAATGCAAGGGAAGCCATGTGCAGAGGCTCCTCCCACTGCGCACCTGGCCATAGTGCTCCCTGGGGCCAGAAGAACCAGGCCACGGCGCAGCCACCCGAAGCTGGGGACGCCCGTGTGAGCCGAAGTAAGAGCCCCTCCCACCTGATGGGACCCCGGAACAGATCTGGCCGACTTGGGTGTGTGGCACGCCCTTCCGCTCTGGCGTGCACACCTGAGCTAAACGGGCCAGCAGCTGCCAGTGAGGGCTGCTGGAGAGCCGAGGCTGCCTGCCTGGCGCTTGCACGCGGTGTGTAGGCATCACACATTTCAGGCTGCAAAAGGGACCAAGACTGGGAGAGGCTCTTAGCACTGGCGTGTGCGGTATTCCCTGTTGGAAAGTGCCCTTGATTGACATGTGTGCTCGGACTATGTATGTTTCTCCATGGTAGGGTAGAGAGGATGTTTATGGCTTCCTTTGTGTTAAAATATCCTGATTATAGTGCGGTGCGCCGGCCGCAGCGCGCCTACCACGGCGGCCATTGGAGGGTGAAGCAACGGCAAAAGGAAGACCTTTCTCTCTGTCTCTCTCTCACTGTCCACTCTGCCTGTCCAAAAAAAAACAAAATATATCCTGATTACAAGGAATCCTGGGAGAACGAGGAGCAGCGCCCACTTCAGCAGCTTTTCCCTCTGAGAACACAGGGACCTGTCCTCTCTCAGGGGAGAAAAGACTGGGGCGCACCAAGTCCAGCTCACACGAGAGGCGTCGTTTAGAAGGAACAGGGCTGGCTGAGCCCGGGAAGCCCCTGCTGTCTGGGCCTTGGAAAGAAGGCGAGGTGTGCGAGCTGCTCCCCAGCGGGCCCTCCTGTAACCCTGGAGCAGAGGCCCGAGGTCCTCCCAGGCCTGGCCCTGGCCTGGACTCCCCTTGACCTTGGGCAGAGTTGCCTGACTTCGCTGAGAGCCGAGGCTCCTTGGGTCTTGGAAGCTTCGCATTTTAGAAACACTCCGGGCCTGGCACCGTTCTAGAAAGGGGACGCTTTCGTGGGCAGAGTTGTTGAACAGGCACCTGCGGCTTTCTGCTGCCGTTTTTAATCCTATGGGAGACCCGAAGCTGAGGTTTAGAAAAACGGTCATGGGGTATTTCCCCAGGTGCTTTACTTCTGTAAAACACACTCGGTCTCTGAGCTTCCCAGCCCCTGCTTTTGCAAAGGGCTATTGACAAACGTCTCAGAACAGCCCGGAGACGTAAGAGAGGCAGTGGGCGTTGAAACAGACTTACAGTTGCTCCCTGTTAGCTTCTCTCAATTAGCACTCTGAGATTTCCCAGGACCTATGCCCAAATTTCTTCAGAATCTTGTGCAAACAAACCCCTAAAGGACTTTTCTGTTTAAGAAATATTCAGTTTTGGAAATAACATGCTGCAAGCATGCAACCATTTCAGAGTTCTCAGACGTTGTATTTCAGTCTGAAGTTTCTCAGCTACAGTCGGGCAAAAAAATATTATGTGCTGTCTTGGTGTGACGGGGAGGCGGGGGCAGCCACGCTCACAGATGGGACTGTGCCCATACAGGCCACACGTGCAAGCTCTGCTCTCTTCCTCCCAGGGGCCTGTGTCACACCTGTCACCCGTGCTGTGACTCTGTTCTAGCCAGGCCCTCCCAGGGAGCCCACGTGGAAACAAGACACACTAGCTCTGCCACCAGGCCAGCTGCAGCCACAGGAACATCCTCCCATGCTCCCACATCCAGCTGGGGTCCTGCTGAGCCCTTTACAGGGTCGGAGCTGGTCAGTGAGGTGGGCATCCGATAACGGAGCACTGGTTTGAGTCCTGGCTGCTCTTTCAATCCAGCTCCCTGCTAATGCACCTGGGAAAGCAGTGGAAGACGGCCAAAGTACTTGGGTCCCTGCATCCACACAAGCGACCTGGATGGAGTTCCAGGCTCCTGGCTTCTGCCTGGCCCAGTTGGGGCTGTTGTGGCCATTTGTGGAGTGAACCAGGGGATAGAAGATCTCCTTCTCTCTCTCTCTCTCTGTGTAGCTTTTTCATATAAATAAATAAATTTTGAAACTAAAAGGAATGCATTTGTCGTGTGAAGGCTGTGGCAAATCCGAGAGGTAGACATGATGGGGCCCGACTGTGTTGGCAAGAGAGGTTGGAGCTTTAGAGAGTAGACTTGTGTCACCCGGCCCACAAAGCAGCAGGTCCAGCCTGGTCCTGTGCCTGTCACTTGTGGTGACCCTGGGGAGCAGAGTGTCCAACGGGGAGGAAGCAGAGTCTCTGTGGCTGGCTCCGGGCTGCAGAGCCCCCGAGTAGTGGGTCCAGTGTCCCCGGAGGCCTCTACCTCTGAGCTCCAGCTGCCCCCCCCCCCATGCCTCCTCCTTTAACTGATGGTGACACCTGCAGTGTGCCTTGGAGTCAGTGCCACCCAGTCCCAAGCAGACAGGCACACAAAGCACACCAGGATGCCCGATACCTCATCATTTCTGTGCTCTGGTGTCTTTGAGAAGAAGTTGCAAAGTAGACATCTGTCTCCCAGGTCTGAAAACCGACACCATTTCCCACTTGTCTTTCCAGTTAATTGGAAATTATTTGGGACAAGTGGGCTGACAGAAATGGGCTGTACCTAACTCTGTATGAGCAAAACAATGAGAAATATGTTTTGTTCTGTTTTCCTTTGCTGTCTGTCTCCAGAGAACTTGGTGGCACTTATATAGTTATTCTGGCTTTCTGGGGGCTGGTGTTGTGGCACAGAAGGTTAAACTGCTATCTATGATGCCGGCATCCCATAGGAGCACTGGTTCGAGCCCTGGCTGCTCCACTTCCAATCCAGCTCCCTACTAATGTGCCTGGGAAAGCAGCAGAAGATGGCCCAAGTACTCGGGTCTCTGCACCCACATGAGGAACCTGGATGTAGTTCCGGGCTCCTGGCTTTGGCCTGGTCCAGCTCTGACTATTGTGGCCCTTTGGGGAGTGAACCAGCAGATGGAAGAACATTCTCTCTCTCTCTCTCTCTCTCTCTCTCTCTCTCTCTCTCTCTCCCCCTGCCTTTCAAATAAACAAATCTTAAAATTTTGTTTTGGCTCTCTGAGCAGTTATCTCCTATCACGAAGAACTCGCCGTGACTGCGTGGGCAGCACTGTCCAAGGAGCTTCCGCACGTGCACTGGTGCTGCTGTAGAATCCAGTCGTCCTGCACACGCCGCTGGTGTGGGAAATCGCACTAGCAGCTCTCACTGGTCACCTCTAGCCCTGACCACGCTCCTGTGGTGGGGATGACCTCCAGCCCGCAGCGCAGGACTGGAGAGGCGAAGTCAGTTGTCCAAGGAGGCACAGATACTGACGTGACGGAGGTACGCAGCCCAAGGTTCAATTTCAGACCGAAGTTGGGGCTCTGGACCACGTGGCTGGGCATTGTGGCCCCTTCGTGGGGCAGCTTCCATGTGCACGACCTAGAGTGAGGGGCCAGGTCTGCTTCATTCTGAACTAGAACAGCTGGAAGAGCCATTCCGGAAGGAACCTGCGAAGGCCCGAACGATCCAGGCCTTTCTGATGGATGATGTCTTGGGCTTTGGTGTGCTTTTTGGCCTCATCACCGGCACGGCAGCAGGTGAGCATCTTAGTGAGGAGAAAGACTCGCCGTCATCTGTGGCTGTACCACTGCTGGCGATGTCTCTCCCAGATGTGACACATGAAAGCCATTTGTCCTACCTGATCACGCTATCCGCGTTGATTTAAAAAATATGCTTACGGAGACTGCACAGTAGCATGCAAATGCTAGACTGCATATGCTGAGCCAGTGAAAGGGAGAATGGACAAGGAAGCTCCCTTCGAAATTGGTGTTTGCCTCTGGAAACTCGCGCCTTGGATAATGAGTGCAGTAACCTTGAGGCAAAGCTCAGTGAATGGAGAAACACATTTCAGGTCGCCACTGTTATGCAGAAGTTGCACCTCGCAGCCGAGGTGGGCTGTGTGTTTCCGGGCAGGCACGGCGTTTCTCAGGTGTGCAGAGTCAGTGTTCCGTCTTTATGAAGTTGTCTGGGTCGAATTTCAAATGCCCCGAGCTCCGTGCCTGGCTTGCCTGAAAAGCCATTGTGCACGGCTGGTTGCCTGCCTTCCAGTTGGTCTTCTCTTTGGGTGCCTTTTTTCTTTCTCACTTGAGTGAAAAAGTACATGGGTTTTGTCATTTTTTTCTTTTTCTTTTTCTTTTTTTTGGTTTCAATAAAATTCCAGCCTGCGCCATTAGACCCACTGAGTTGTGCTATGAGGACCCACCCAACCACAGGCAGGCGGCCCAAGGAGAGAGGCCAGGGGCCAACATGACTGGTTTCAAGGGGCAATTATTAAGATGCAAGTAAATGTTTTTCTTAAAAAAAGATTATTTTACTTGTTTGAAAGGCAGAGTGATAGAGAGAGAGGGAGAGAGAGAGAAAGAGATCTTCCATCCATTGGCTCACTCCCAAATT
This sequence comes from Lepus europaeus, assembly GCF_033115175.1. Classification (NCBI taxonomy): domain Eukaryota; kingdom Metazoa; phylum Chordata; class Mammalia; order Lagomorpha; family Leporidae; genus Lepus; species Lepus europaeus. Next base: position 163,623,547 of record NC_084829.1, on the reverse strand, counting down.
GGCCGCAATGGTCAGGACTGGGCCATGCCGAAGCCAGGAGCCAGGAACCCCATCCAGGTCTCCCAATGTGGGTGGCAGGGGTCCAAGGACTTGGGCCATCTTCCTCTGCCTTCCAAGGCCATAGCAGGGAGCTGAATCAGAAGCGGAGCAGCTGGGACCTCAATCAGTGCTCCGATGCAGGATGCTGGCCCCACAGGCCCGCGCTTAACGAGCTGCGCCCGCGGGAGTCATTTCTGAAAATAATTAAAAGCCCTAAAACAGACTTCTGAAACACATTATGCCAGAACACACCAGGACTGAGAGGCCGTGTGTCATAAGGAGGGACAAGAACTCACGCTAGCTGGCTCTCTTAAGCATGTTTTCAAAGGTGACATTTCACACCCAACCCTGACCTCCCCCCTCCCCCCACTCTCCCTACCAAGGGCCCCCAGGAATAAAGCCCAACGGCCCCGAAGCCCAGATCACCAGGAGGCTGGAAGCACTAATTGCGCTCACAGCCGAGGTTATAACGGGCTGCGGAAATGTCCTGCGTAACTGGAATATGGATTCCACAGTGTTATTGAATGTCAAAGCACATTATTCCACGCAGCTGCTCGAAAGGCACTGCGGAGCTGACGCCTGTCTCCCATGACAAACACCTATTAAGCAGTCAGCATAAACCTTCCCTCACAGCCTGTGACCTCACCCTCCGGGCCGGCAGACACAGAACAGCAATTGCTGAGTTGCGTATGAAAATTATAGTTTTATTGTCTATACAACTGAAGGTTTAACTCGGACCCCTGCCTCTGTCCGAGCTGTATAAAGAAGCGATTCTTCTCACAGAACAAATGAGCACAGTACGCTATTGTAATCTAAGAAACAGGCACTATTTATGTATTGGAAAGCCTTGCTCTCAATAGGGCTAACAACCCAAGGGCCCGTAAGCCACTACTGTAGCAGCTGGAAGAAGAAAGCTGTAGAAGTTACAAGTAAGGAGACCCGCGGCCACGGCACCAGGGGCTGCCGTCTCTTGTCCCAGCTGCTCCGAGCGTTAGTTCAGCAAGCACGACTCGTAGGTGGGGACCATGTACTTGATGTTGATGAAGGCGTCCTCCCCTCCGTAGCGCTCGAAGGCTTCCAGCGTCTCCTGGATCAGGTCTCCGATGTTCTCCCTCTTCTGCTGGCTGTAGTCGATGCCGTCTCCCGAGTTAACTGGTTCGAGCAAACAGAGAGAGAGGCCGGTTAGCTCTGGGCAGGCTCCCAAGAAGCCCCACCTGACCTACCTGCCAGTCTGGGCGGTTCAGCGAATGCTGGTCAGGTCGGAGTTGATGAAAACTAATCCAAAACAAATAGCAGAGTAAACCAAAGTGAGTTAATCACAGCAGGAGATCACCAGGCGGGGGCTGCTCCTTCTGCACCTGACACTCTCAGGCCTTGGGTTTGTCAAAATCACAGCCTGGCACATTTAGGAGTGGGGGACGGGGGGGTTTGGGGTGGGGTCTCTTGTCAGGTCAGGTGGTCCTGAGTACATCACAAAGGACACACTGTGTAGGGAGAGGCTGTGCCTGGCCCGGCATCTCCTCGGCTTCTGTGCGCGCATTCTCCCGCACCCATCAGCGATCCAAGTGTTCAGTTATCTGCAACTACTTCCATTACTCAAACGCAGCAGGAAACAGCCTTTCCCTGCTGTGGCCGCTCCTGCGTGAGCGCTGAACATTTGGATGACAGGTGTCATTTACAGCTTCGCGGGGAGATTGCCCTGCTGTTGGAGTTGGAGTCTCTGAGACCAGGGAGGCAGGCCGGCAGGGGTGGCAGGGGCTGGGACAGGGCAGTGGTGTGGTGGCCTTTGATGGCCTCGGGGACTCCAAGAGCCCACTTCCTGTGCTGCACGCTCAGTCGCAGCCTGTCTGTGTCCCAGGTTTCCGACGGCCCCCAAACGCCGCCCTGTTCAGAGCGAAGATGGCAGGTGTTGGGATTCAGGCCCAGACACTCCACGATTTGTTCTCTGATGATAACCGTGGGCTCTGGTGGGCGCCACTCACAGAGGCCAAGGGTGCCAGTGACATTTATTCTTCCAGCGGGTGAGCCATTATCGTGCCTCTGTGAAGTAGCTACAGTGACCCGGCCTTAACTAGGATGGAAGGAGCCTGCAGGAGGGTGGGCTGTGGGGGTCGCGAGGACGAGGACCGGGCTGAAGACTGGTCCAGGGCACGCACAGGGCTGGAGCCCTACAGTGCAGTTCAAGTCTAATTTCACTCGTTTTCACAGCGAGCTCCCGTTTGTAGTAGAGGGAAGACAGTGTGTGAAACCCCTTCCCCTCAGTCAGTCAGGATATTTTAAGGGGCCTGAGTAGTGGTCCGGACCCGAGCACAGACAACAGAAGCTCATCAGATAAACTCAGGGACAGAGCTGCTGGCAGGTACACCAACAGCCTCTGGGTAAGGACTGGCACGGTGCTCTGAGGGAGGGGGCGCAGTGGAGCAGCCCTCCCTCCACTGTCTGAGTGGAATGAAGAGAGGGGGAGGCAGCTTGGTTGGGGTGGGGGCTGGGTGGGGGTGGAGGAGGTGTTGATATTGATGTCAGCTGTGAGAAAGGGTGTTAGGGAAGAAAGCCTGAAGGGGGAGGGGCAGGACAACAGACACAGAGGAGTCTGAAATGGGGGGGTCCGGTGGGGGGGAGAACAGGGTGTGATCTGGGAGACCAGGGGCAGGGAGAACAGGGTGTGACCAGGGAGACGAGGGGCAGGGAGAACAGGGTGTGATCTGGGAGACCAGGGGCAGGGAGAACAGGGTGTGACCAGGGAGAGTTGCAGTCTGTGAGGAGCAGCCCCAGATTCCCACGGCTGGCAACAGAGGAAGTTTCTGTGAGGACTGGGGACAGAGAATGTATCCAGGAGGGTCAACCTTGTATCCCCAGGACTGGGAACCTAGAATGTTTCTGTGAGGTGCAACTTTGTATCCCCAGGAGCCCAGTGAGTGTCCCTCCCCCTACACCACCTTCCTGGTCAACTCCTCCTGGTTGGGAAAGAGCTGACCTCAGGGAGGCTGTAGCAGGACTTGTGTTTGCACAGGGGAGCTGGGCCGCAGCACACAGGCCCTGGAGGGCACATGGAAGACACAGTTGGTGATGATGCAGAACTATGACAGCCTTGGTCCAGCTCCGTGTGGACAAAGACACATGTTAGTCGCCAATGAGCACTGCCTTTGTTGGCATCGCCATTCCAAAGGTCAAGAGCTGAAGAGATGGTGGAACAGACGCATTTTCCTGGTGGAGGCAGAGGGGCGTTGGAAAGTAGGCACACAATGGAAGGCTTAACACGCCCTGTTCCCCCCACTGCCCTCCAGAGAGCCGCAGAGACAAGCAGCACTGTATTTCATAGTCGTTCTTGTTGCTAAATATTTAACTGTAGGAGTAAGTAAACTGTGGAGCTTTTCTGTTTCTCAACAGTGTAAAGACCCAAACGATGGAAGAACAGAACAGAACAGAGGTCGCTTATTCACAAAGTGAGTTGGAGTTGGAATAGTTTGTGGTTGCAGAATGTGTATCACTGGGGCAGAAGAAACGGCCAAACAGGAACACGTCCCTTAGTTTGCATGCTGGGGAGAGGACACTGGGCAGTCTAGTGTCAAACTGTGTGCAGAGGCAGGGTGAGTCATGGGGCTCCCTTTCAAAACTGCTACATTGTCAGGTTCTCTGAGAACCTGAAATTGAGGTGATCTGTTTGCACTCACCATTTTAAATACACACGGAGCTGGTGCAAAATGTGATGCTTAAAAAAACCGCAGCAAACCAGATGGTTATTTACAATTGTCAATTCTGATTAGGAAGATGACATTTCAATTTGGGAAGCTAGGATTCTATTTTATGTTCGGCAGCTAGAAAGGTAAATGGAGGATGGAAAAGATATGTTTTATTTATAACCAAACAAATAGAACTACTGCAATGGTTTAAACCAGACTTTGTGCTTATAAAGAGGATAAAATGCAGGCAGAGCGCAGCAAGGGGTGTAGTTCCATTCCTAGAGATTCTCGCGTGTAACTATGTCCTGGCTAAGCATTATTTTAAGGGCGTACATGGCTCTGAATGTTGATTTTTCTTTTAAAAATTTATTTATTTGAGAGGTAGAGACAAGAAGAGACTGAGAGAGGGAGAGAGAAAGCAAGAGAGAGAGAGACTGCATACTAGTATCTGCGTTTACTCCCCAGATGCCTGCAGTGGCTGGGCTGCAGGGAACTCAATCCAGACCTCTCACATGGGTGGCAGGACCCCAACTACTTGAGTCCACTCCTGCCTTCCAGGTCTGCACTGGCAGGAAGCTGGAGTAAGGGGCCTGAGCAAAGAATCAAACCCAGGTACTCCTGGGCCAGACACTGGCTCTGTGAAGGTCGCATTTGCTTTATGTGAGCAACACGGTCAAGCACTAAGAACACACACACTCTCGTTTTCTACCTACAGCTTTTGAAACTGCTACCCTGGATGGTTTGTTTCTCCAGAGCCCTTCTGGTCAGAACTGGGACGTGTGTGACTGTCCCAGTCTCTTGTCCACTGACGTCACCGCCTGGGGCATGAACTCAGCCCGTGACCGTGACATGATTATCATGACACCTGTCACTGAGGGCCACTGCCAAGCGGAGCTGCATCCGACAGGGCTGCATCTCACATGCATGTCTGCTGCTCACGTGACACGGACTAGCGGCAGAGGGGGATCAGGTCAGATTTTGATTACGTGTCCTCTCTCTATGGCTTGAATTTCTAGACTGTGAGGAAGACCGCCTCTTTTCCTTCCTTTAGTGACAACTATTCATGGAAAAAGGAAAAAAAAAATCAAGAATCAAAGGCAAAAGGAGCAACACCGGGAAGGCAGGACAGTTCTGGTGGCTGGAGAAGGTCCCAGATCAGTGCTGGACAGGCATCGCAGCAAGCCCAGCATTGCTTCCCCGCGCTGACCGCTGCTGGTCTTGGAAGCACCCAGAGCGGCCGTGGCTGGAAGTTTAGCCGGTGCACTGAGCCCTCTGCTAGGCACGGCAGAGTGTGCGGGGTGGGGCATCAGGAGAGAAAACCAAGGCCTGCCGTGGGGCAGCTGCCATCGACTGCAGCGTCCCGGCTGGCAGCCCCTCCCTCTAGGCCACGGGGTCTCTAGCACCCACTGAGGACAGCAGCGTGGCCTCCAAGGCCCAGCACGCTCCGAGTCTGCCTGGGTGCCGGGCTTGCTGCTGGGTCCTGTGCCTGGGAGATGGACACTGCTCAGCTTGCTGTAGGCAGATGCTCAGGCTGCCATATCGGGGCAGGCAACGCAGTAGAGGATGTGGGGCTGGCTGCCGGGAGGCTCGTTTGGGTTTGTAAGTCACATCTGGATTTTTGTGGCTCTCATGCTTTTTGAAGGAATACTTTCAAAGGGTCAGTGTGTAGATATTCTGCTATGGTCTGTAACACACAAAGCAGTGATCTGGAACTGAAAGCCCTTGGAAGACAACACATACGTACATGTGTACGTCACATGGTTTACTCCAGGAAGTGCTGCTCATGTGGCACAAAGCACAGGAGATTATCTGTGAGGTCTGGACTTTCTGGTGATGGCCAGGAAAACAGACAGGCACGATTTGAGGACCAAAGTGCCTCTGTGAATGTTGCAAGGCCCCAGAGCTGGCTGCATCACTGTCCTCTCCCGGGTGAGGACAGGGTCACCCACAGGAGGCAGTGTCACTTGGTACCTGGGGTACGGAACCTCCTGTCCCAACACTGCCTCTCATACCGGACGTGGTTCAAGCTGGAGTCTCTTGGAAGTCGGCACACCAAAGGTTCTTAAAGGAAAGTCTAGCCTGGGAAACTCAACCAATCCCCTGAGTGTACCAGGAAATGATGAGAGCTGGCAGCCTGCAGTCACACTAACGCCACCCTAAGCGCCACCTTCCGGGGGCTCTGACTTAGGATGTCATGCGCCAGGCTCAACAGCTAAGACAGTTTGTGTTACCTCTTCACTGCACTCTCATCTTTAAATAGCTGCAGAAATGAGCAAATATCTGCGACAAAGAAAATGATGATGAACCTGACAGGCCCAGGACAACATTCACCTGGGCCTCCCGGAAGCTCCAGACACTGAGTCAGATCCAAGTCCTCTCTGCGCACCTACGGCTGAATTCCAGGCATGAAGCCAAGTGTGCACGAAATTGCTGCGGAAGCATTGTGGTTTGGCTGCACCTGCTTTGGTCTACCGCTGCCTCCATGGCCATTTGCGCGTGGAGGATGTGTTGTCAAGTGTGGCCACTTTGCATACCCAGGGCTTGAATGTGAGCCATGCCAGGCCCTGATGGAAGCTTCTCTCCACGTGGGAGCGTTCATCCACCTGGGGCACGCTGCAGAGGGCACCTGCTGCCCAGGGAGCAGCAAACCTCGGTGCTGTGGTGCTGGACTGTGGGGTTGGTGCAGCCACGGAAGCAGCACTAATTGGGATCAGAAATGCCACCTTTGGGTCTCAAATGCTGAACTGAACCATTTCAAGAGCAAGAAGGCCCCAGTGGAAGGATTTTGCCCATCAAGACCTGTGAGCTGTGGAGGCACCAGCTGCTGTCTTCCCTCCCACTGTGGGCTGTGGTGACATCACCCACCGTGGTGAGGGCAAGTGGGCCCCGGGTCAAGTCTCGGCAGGTACGCGCAGCTGGAGCCCTCAGCGGGCACTGGTATTGCAGGGACACGAACTTGTCACCGATTTGCTGTTGATGATCAGGAAGGAGCTCTCCCTTTGGGTGTGGTGGGTTCGGCAGTTAGACGATGCAGAAGACACAGCAGTTCCATTTGTGTCGCTGGGATTGAAGCGGGGATGCCGGTTGTAGTCGAATGAAACCAAACTTCTTGAGCAGATACTCACTCCAAAGAGAATGCATCACTTAGCAATGTGAGTGAAAGGCTAGCGCACCCTGTTTACGAGTTGGGATTGTTTTTGAGCCCTTTCCTTAGCTACTCCTCCACAGGCTGACCACGTTTGTTCTTGGAAATGGCAGGCTTCCGGCTTCCCTTAAGTATGGCCTCATAATGGATTTGGCCCAACGTCTTGCTCGTGGGTGCACAAAGCAAAGTTAATGGCTTTGCAACCAAAAGCTTATAACCACAGCATCTGGCATGCTATAGGTGCCCAAGGCTGAAATCCCCCAATCTCTCCAGGTCCTGTTGACATGAATGAAATCACAAGATTGCTGCCCTCTGAAGATGAAAGCTTTGAAGCCAGCCCCCGATGCCCAGCTGGATGTCTCTCTCTTCCCCTCTTTCCAACACTGAAGCTGGGGACTGACTCAAGAGGCTGCTAGACCATCAGATCTCCAAAATTCCAGGAGCCTGTCCACCTGCTGTGTTCTGTCACTAAAGATACATCAGGGGGTTGGCCCTACTGACAATTAAATATCTAAATTTCCTTCAGAAAATGACACTTGCTAAACAACTTTCATTTTCCAACTGCAGAGTAGATTGGACTCTCTAAGAAATCAACACTGGGGGCTGGCGCTGTGGCATAGTGAGTAAAGCCACCACCTGCAGTGCCAGGATCCCATATGGGTGCCAGTTCATGTCCCGGCTGCTCCTCTTCCAATCCAGCTCTCTGCTACGGCCTGGGAAAGCAGCAGAAGATGGCCCAAGTTGTTGGGCCCCTGCACCCATGTGGGAGACCCAGGGGAGGCTCCTGGCTCCTGGCTTTGGATCAGTGCAGCTCCGGCCATTGCAGCCATTTGGGGAGTGAACCAGTGGACAGAAGACTTTCTCTCTCTCTCTCTTTCTCTCTCTCTCTCTCTCTCTCTGCCTTCTCTCTGTGTGTAACTCTGGCTTTCAAATAAATAAATAAATCTTTACAAGAAAAAAACAAATCAACATTGGTAAGAGTTGGAGTATCCTGTAAGCAAGTGACCTGGGATATCACTCGTCACCCACTTTGGAGCAGGAGTGCGCAGTAACTTCCTGGCTATTGAACTGTGGCCAGGGTCTCCAAGTTTCTCAGTTATGGCCTCTGTGTCAAGAAGAGACATAACTTTGGATGATCTCTGGTTCCTCCCCATCCTAACATCACTTCTTGTAATGTCACAGTAAAACTTTGGAACAAACATTGGAAATGGTGGTTATTCAATGGAGGTCTTGTATAAAATGAAAAGAAGGTCACAGTCAGCCACACACCTCAAGCATCCAATTCAGCTTTCACACCAAGTTCTAAGAAAATCTGAAAGAGCCAAATATTTACATAAATAATTCTAGCTAAGAATGCAAACACAAACTCAAATTCTTTGTTGACATACTACCCAGTGTCGCCCCAGTCTGCATTTCAGCACTTCGATAAAGCCTTTGATTTCTCGATTCCTTAAAGATCAAATGTAAAGATTAATCTTTTACAGATCTAATTGACAATGATTTGGTCAAACCTACAAAAGGGCAACTTATTGTCTTCTCCGATTAGTGACTATTTGACCTCGAAGCTATACTGAGAAAAACAGGTGGGTTCAACAATTTGTCCATTCACAAGATAATTATAATAATAGATTCAGTCATTGTTGAATTCATCTGAATTTGAACTTGTCAAGCAAACAGTTCTCTCTGTTCTTGTTGATCAACATAACTTAAGGAGCATACTGTGTCAGAAAAGACCCAGGGAGGTCTAAGTTCAGCCCTCTGTCGTCAGTGCCCTGGTGTGCCACCTCAGGAGGGGGCAACAACAATATGTCTCTTAAGCAGATGAGCTGCTTCAAGATGAAGGACAGCCCGTGAGCACAACAAATGACTACTCCCTCGCTCGGAGGAGGAAGCTGAAGTCCAGAGAGGTGACATGACCCAGCAAAGTTTTCAAGCAGTCAGCTATTTGGGGATCTGGAAGGAGAGAAACCGAGGCAGGAATCTGCTGAGAAGCAAGAAGGGGTGTGGGGAGGCTTGGAAGTAGGCTCCAGTGCTGTGTGTCACTGGGGGATGTGTGGGGTGGCAGGTGCTCCCCGCTGCCTACAGATGGACGAGGCTCAGGGGAGCCGCTCGGGGTGGCCGGTGGTGGCCAATACGGTGCTTGTCGCCACCCACCAAGCCGTGTTTCAGGCCGCGTTTCACGTGTCTGATGTGGACTAGGAGCTGTCTTTCCCTTCTGTGGAAGTCCCTGGAATAGAAACACGCTTCACAGGGGTGAAGGCAGGAAGACAGGGACCCAGGCTGCCTGAGTTCAAGGACTTCTTTTCCAGTGTTATGGACACACGCCGAACATGGGACGATCCTGGGTTTCATTGCATATTTCAGGAGAGTTTATGACGATTTATTTCCAGACCTGGTGGGTATTAGTCATGCGGTTTGCAGTTGAGGAAATTGCAGGGCTGAACATCCCTGGGAGTGTCCGTCCAGGGACGGGGGACGCCTGGCACGGCTGGGCAGAGGCTTTGGCAGGAGGCAGTGGAGGAGGAAAAAGGTAGGACTCCTCTGAGTACACAGATGGCCTTTCCATATCCTTAAAAAAGCAAATCGAAAGGCTGAAGGCAAGCAGCAGACGGCGGGGAGTTAGGGGTCCCTGTTCCAGGTGCCCACCCTCTCTGGAAAGCAGGAGAGCCTCTGGTCTTCTTCCAGGACATCTATTGTTCCCAGGGAGTCTCAAGAGGTCCTTGATCGGATCTGAAGTTACACGGAAGCCCTCAGGTGGCCCCCAGGGGCAGGGCTGACACACCGATGGGCGGGCCCAGACTCGGGGTTGCCCGTGGCCCCTCTTCCTTTGTGCAGCTCGTGACGTATCGCGTGGACCCTCTCGTGGTGTCCCTGGGTGGCGGCCGGTCTTTCAGTTCTCACACTCTCCTCTTCCTCATTTACCCTGCAGTGGAATCTTCCTCACCATTTCCTTGCCTGTTGAATCACCAATGTCTCCTTGCTGCAGGACGGGTCACCTGGCCCTCTGTGACGCGCTCTCTCTCCGCAAGCCAACGCCAGCTCGTGCTCCCTCCCAGGAAGACCCTCTCCGGGGCTCAGCCTGGACTTCTCCCTGGCCCCTACACGACGTGCCTGCCTTTTCAGTTCCCCAGGGGAGTGTGCTCCCCCTCGCTCTGTGGCAAATCCAAAATTCCCTTTGTTCAAGGCCGGTGTGGAATCTGACTTCGCGATCATCTTTCTCTCTTTCGCATTCCTGGAGTCTGCAATATCCCCTCCCCATGCATGTGTCACTCAAAAGTCTCTAACAGGTGTTTGGTGTTTATTTAGCGCTTCTACATTTTGTTACGTTTTGGAGGGTAGGATGAGGAATGTTATATTAGAAACCTCATTCCCAGGCATCAGAAGCAAATGAGTGACTCCGGGAGAATGAGTGATGCTAGCAAAGTCAGCTCTAAATAAGCTGTATATTGCATGTAGTGTCCAGCATCTGCCTAATTCTAATTCTTTATTCACTATTTACATACTTGGGAGTTGCTATCCATGAAAGTAGCATTTATGTGAATTTGGAAAGGTTTGATCAAGTGAGTTCCAGTACAGGGAGGGTCTCACTGTTTAGAGTTTCTGCTCTTCTTCAGTTTCCTACTTGATTTAAAGTGGGGTTTACATGGATCGCCCTTAATATAGGAGAAGAAGAAAAACTTTTCTTTCCCAAGTGGAAAATCAAAAATATCCTTTAACTTTATTAGCAGGCTTTGCTTCAAGAAGAAAATGTTGGATTTTTATCATGGTTTCATTTAATATCTGAATTGTGTTTAATGTAATTTCTCACACAGCTACAGAGTAATTTCCAATCAGCTCAAGAAACAGCAAAGTAAGTGATTTTGATTGAAAAGGAACTATTGATTGCTGTTCGGAGGGCTGCAAGTCTATTGGAAATAATTTTAACTGCTTCTAGATGATGCTGGACTCTTTTAAACACGGCCCAGAGTCACGGCTGCCGTCACTGCGTTCTGTTTCCAGGAAACATTAATGATGTCAGAGGCAATGCATGTTCAGCTTTGACTTTTTTTCTGTAACAGAGGCACACGGCATGCGCACACACACACACACTGGAGACCTCAGGCTTCTGACAAACGTTAGCAGTAAACTACAGGGAAATGGTCTTTGTTAGAACTTTCTCCTACGTAATGAATGCAGAGAGGAGAAGACCTTGCGTGTGACCAGCCTCGTGGCAAACTGCACCCAGCCTTCAACTAAGGGCCTGCAGCGTGGGAGCGCAGACACCTAGTAGAAGACTCCCCTGGCCCGGATGTTCTTTGTTCTCCGAGAAAAATAATTAAGCAGATAAGCTCACTGACAGCGCTTATGATGAGAAAACACTTTCTTGCTTTATGCCATTTCTGTAGACATTTCTCGACTATTTGGGATGTATCCCGGCTTGCCTAAAGTGTCTGCTCTTTGCAAATTCTAAAATGAACTAATGGGTGCAAAATTCTAACACATTTCCAAGCCATTAGCTGAGAATTTTACCGAGTGGGAATATTTCTCATCAAATGAGCTCAATTAATGCAGAAATCATATATTTAATGAACGAATCAAAGCAGTCTGCCGTGCTGCACCAAGTTCACTGCTGTGAAAGTGGCAGAGTCAAAGCCTTCGAGCCTTTTACAACCGTCTCAGTTCAAAAGGACCTTGAGACGTCACCCAAAGCTCTGACCATCAGCTCTGTCGGCCACTACCCCGGCAAGTTAAAGATGCCCATGCTGGTGTCACGCAAGTTAGAGCAGAACAGTATGGAAATACTTGTGAATACAAATGGCCATGGTGTTGCTAAGGTCGAACCCAAGTTTCTGCTAGGTGGTTAAAAGAGGGCGAGAGAGAGAGAGCGAGAGAGCGAGAGCAAGAGAGAGAGAGGCATCTAAACTGTGGGGGAAAATTTAAATGTGGCCATTTAATTTGCCATGGCAGCAAAATCGCATTGGCACAAGAATTGACACTAAAGCTTGTTGGAAGTGCTGATAGGTGAAATATGCTGACTTTTGATAGTTTTGAATAAAGGATGTTTATTTGCCCGAGTTACATTTTTATCTTTTAAAATGTTTCAGGGCAGTGCACCCAACTGCTTTTCTCTGAGTCAGACTTTGGAGTAGGGGCTCCAGACAAAGGCAGTGTGGAGATAAAACAATTGGACCCCACAGGGTTGAGGCCATGTGGACAAGCCCGCAGGGTTGTGGCTCTTGTTGGGCCCAAATAGCCATGCATGTATCCAGCTCCACGCGGCCCCAAGCCCCTCACTGAATCTCCCTGATAGAAACAGGCAAAATACGCACCTGTGAGGAGATGTACAAGGGTGAACTCAAGAGAATATGTTGTGTTTTATTAATATAACAAGCTGTTAATAAACTGCAATGCTTCACTGTGATTGCAGCTGGATTTTTATCAATACCGTAGCTCCCAGATAATGTGAGATCGTCCCTTGTTCAACTCCCCGCTGGTGTAGGACAGGCTGTGTGGCCCACAGAATGCCACGGTTGAGCTGTTTGCTCTACTGCTTAGTAAAATGGGCTCATTCTGCCACCTCACAAGAGAGACAGTGCTTTGAGAGGAGCCGTGCTGCCCCTCCGGCAGGAGCGGGCCGGTGCACGGGTGCCCAGGTTCAGCAAGGGCACCGTGACCGAGCTGTCGTTTGTTTCCTGGGTAGCCTGCCCCTTGGGCCCTGACCAAGAGCCTCGGACGAAGGACTTCGTGAGCAAACAGTTCGCTGCTGAAGCTCACGCCCAGCAGTGCGGGTGTGGGTCCAGATGTTGGTGTCCAGACAAACAGGGAAAATATCGGTTCTCGTTCTCCCAGCAACAGCGCCCATGTTTGGCTCTCTGCCGGCCGGCGGCCTTGTTTTCTTCTCTCATGCTGCTGTAAAGCCCTGCTTTTTCTAATTTCAGAGACAGTTCACCACGAGCCAATCCCCAGCAAACCAACAGCAAGAAGAGCGTTTTACTTTTGAATGCATGCCCGGGACTTGTGCCTGCAGCCACAATAAGGTCATTTTTTTTTGTAGTATTCTTAAGGAGCTTCATATCTGAAAAATGATTTATATTCAAATCTATTTGTTTTGTGTTTTGAGGTTGGATAGCTAGTTGGCACTTAATACATGCCATTCCAATTTGATATTAGGCAAGTAGCTGAATTTATTTTTTTATTTTTATTTTTTATTTTTTGACAGAGTGGACAGTGAGAGAGAGAGAGAGAGAGAGAGAGAGAGAGAGAGAGAAAGGTCTTCCTTTTTGCCGTTGGTTCACCCTCCAATGGCCACTGTGGCCAGCGTGCTGCGGCTGGCGCATCACGCTGATCCAAAGCCAGGAGCCAGGTACTTCTCCTGGTCTCCCATGCAGGTGCAGGGCCCAAGGACCTGGGCCCTCCTCCACTGCACTCTTGGGCCATAGTAGAGAGCTGGCCTGGAAGAGGGGCAACTGGGACAGAATCCGACGCCCCGAGCGGGACTAGAACCAGGTGTGCCGGCGCTGCAAGGTGGAGGATTAGCTGGCTGTTGTGGCATAACAGGTTAAACCACCACCTGCAATGCCAGCACCCCATATGGGCGCTGGTTTGAGTCCTGGCTGCTCCACTTCTGACCCAGCTCCCTGCTTATGTGCCTGGGAAAGCAATGGAGAATAGTCCAAGTCTTTGGGCCCCTGTCACCCATGTCGGGGACCTGGAAGAAGCTCCTGGCTCCTGGTTTCAGCCTGGCCTATCTCTGGGTGTTGCAGTCATTTGGGGAGTGAACCAGTGGATGGAAGATCTCTTTCTCTGGGTCTCCCTCTCTCTCTGTAACTCTGCCTTTCAAATAAATAAATCGCACACACACACGCAGATGCTCACACACGCACAGTAGGGGAGAGCCCCAGTGCGTGCTGCTGACCACAGAAGGAGTGAGCAGGGAGCCTGCAGGGCCTCAGCTCCTGGTGCAGTCCCACGGGGCAGGCACTGGAAGTGGCCGGGAGGAAACTTGCTCTCCTGCTCCCTGCACTGCAGCTAAGCTCACGGCACCCACCACCGTCTCCACACAGATTGCTGCTTTGGCCCTGCTACTGCCTCCTTTTCTAGACCCTTCCAAACCATGGCGGCTGGTCCCTCGGGCCAGCTCCAAATGTGCCTCAGAGTGTACTGGGGCAAATGTCCTGGCAAACAGCATCATCGCTGAGTGTCTGTAGGTCTGGGGCCTGCTCCCTGGGGAGTGCGGCCAAAGATCCCAGGGGCTTGTGGAGAGCTGGACAGAGGGCTCCTGGATTTCTTTGCTTTCCCCAGGGTCCCCTCCTGGGGATCTGTTAGTTCCAGCCTCTTGGAATCACTCTGTGTTGGGGAACTCTGCCCCACTGCATGCGTCTACCAGTGAGGTCCGGGTTCCTGGACTTCCAGCTCGCTGTGTGAGGGTGCAGTCTTGTCCTTGGTGTATGTTGATGGTTTTACAGGGATGGACTGCCAGCCCAGAGGAGCAGCTCCAGCAGTGGGAATTTCAGGGGCCAAAGGTGGCCTCTCGGACGACACCGAATCCGTAGCCCAGCCTCCTTCTGCTAGGCAGCCTTGCTGCTGGCAGGGTGTGCTGGCAAGCCGACTTTCCTGACACACCATGGAGGTCACTACAGCAGCAATAGCTGGAGCGTTTGCCTGGGGAAGTCGAGGCCAAGCAGCCAGCCCAGTGCTCACACACAACGTCCAGTGCTCAGAGCGGGGATTTTTTTAGAAGCTGGTCTCCAAGATGGAGGATGAGAGGAACAGACAGCACTCGTACGGCCAAGGAGGGACTTGAGAGTCAGGATTCACTGTGCGCTCAGATGTCCTCAACTGCTGTGGTTCCAGGAAGACCACCTTAGCCCCCATGTTCCTGCAGCCAGGGAGAGAGAAGGGGACTGGGGTGGGAAGCGAGGGGCTGCCATTCTCAGGAGTCGGGGGGCAAGCCAATCTACCAACCACGGACAGCAGCTCTCAGAGTGAGAAGTTCTAGCGAGGAATGAAACAGGGCCTTGTGCTAGACAAAACTTGGGAGGCGCTGCTCTGACAGGCGGACTGGGAAGGTCTCCTTGGGACACTGAGCTCAGACAGACTTGGATGCAGAGAGGAGGCAGCTTTGCAGGAAACCAGCCTGGGGAGGACGCGCTGTGCGCAGCCGCAGAGACCTTGAGGTTGGAAGGCACTGTCCCCTGGGTGCGTTCTATCTCCGGGTTATCATGTCCCCGTTTTCAGCCCTGATGGATGCGACACACAATTACCATTTGTAATGGTTGTTTAACAGCCGCGGCGCTGATGCGGTGCAGCCACTCGGCGCTCCCCTGCTCAGAGACAGCGAGTCCGCCTCCACGCTGGCGCACGTGTTGGCAATGATGCCACGAACACCTCGGGGTGCACGGGCTTTTTTCTCTGGCTTGCATTATTTCCTTGCGACGATTCTCAGATGGGAGGTTACGGCTTCAAAGAACATTAACAGCTTGTGGTTATTGGTGTATTTGGCCACGGTGACTGTTCAGAAAGGTTATGCCAATTTATAATGTTGCCAGCAACCTATGAGCGTACTTGGTTTATCACAGCATTGGGTATTATAATTAAAATTCCTGGTTGCTGATTTAGTGTATAGGAAATGTTACCCAAGCTTGCTTCAGTTAGCATTTTTCTAATTACTAAGGAGGTTTAACATTTTTCCCATGTAATTTTTGCTATGTGGGGTGTTTTTTGGTCCCTTATGAGAGTGATTTGTTCTTATCTGTAGCCTATTTATCTATTGGGTATTTTTTTCAATAGAAACAAAGTCTCATATAAGTCATCCTGGGAAGCCAGGGAGCGGAGATCTGCTGGAGCACAAGATGTTCCAGCATCCGTTTCTTTTTGACTGATTCCATAGGCTCGATTCCAGAGAGCTGAAGGAGGACCAGAAAGGCCCCTAGAACCTAAGTTCCTGCGGCAGCCAAGGTGCCTCCAGGAAGTCCCCTGGGGACCCAGGAAGCCGGGGACTGCATTAAGCAAGGCAGGGAGTCGCACCAGGAAGCCCTTGGAGTAGCCTGATGGTCACCTCCCGAAGCGCGAACATTTATGATGAACTGGGTCTCCGGCAGCTTTACACTTTTTCCTCGTGACTACGAGGTGGCCTACTCAGCCACCCACTGACCCATCAGTTTGCTTCCTGGGCCATTCTGTGAAGGTCCGTGTACAGGGACCTCAGTGCTAATCAGAGGCAAGAACTCCTGGTTACAAACACCTACAACCAAGCGTTGTCTTCAGATGGAAGCGTCTATAAATGGGTGAATGCATAAAACCATTGCTATTTCAGTGTGCAAGGCTGAAGGTGCTACCTTGTTAAGTGTAGACACTCGCGATCTAATGCAATTGATTTAATCACGTGTGGTTGACATTTCTGCACCTTAAAACTCATGAGGAGCTTCAAAAGATGGCAGTAGCCTGGGACCCTGCTGACCTCTAGGGAGCCTGAGCTGGAGGCTTGGAGGCAGGTAGCTAAGAGACAGGCCGGTATGTCCCAGTAGATAAACTTGGAGGATGCAGACGGAGCTAGAGCCGAGCATGTGTACTTACTGAAGGTTAAAAGACCAGTAGCAGTGGAAACTAAAGTCTGCTATTTATCTTCAGGCTAGGGGCCATGCAGACAGCTGCAACATGAGCCTCCTTACAAACCATGCCAATGACCTTAACCATGGCCTCTGGGGGAGCAGCATGTCAGGGTGTACTGATATCCCTGTCAAGCATCAAGGAGCACAGTTGTGCCAATTTTGTTTTGAGGTCTGCTCATGAATTTGCCCACCCTCTTCTTGTGAATGATAGGGAAAAAAGGGTCTTTATATGTTCTTACTTCAACCCTAGTGAAACAAAACTTTGTAGCAGGAAGAAAGCTGTGCGTGTCGTTGAGAGCGTATTCTGAAGCCTGAAACGAGCATCGCAGAAGGATTCTGAATTTCTGAAGAAGGCACGTGTCGGTATTTCAATAGGTTTCAGTATGTCAGTGGTCTTCGTTTTGGATCATCTGGGTATCTCTTTTACTTTTTTTCACTTCCTTTCATGTAGGTATAGCCTGTTAGAGGATGTCACGTTATAAATTAAGAAGCAAGCTGTTTATAGAAATCCATGTGAAGAATTTGCAGTGTGTGTGTGTGAGTGTGTGAGTGTGTGTGAGTGTGAGAGTGTGAGAGTGTGTGCATGTGTGAGTGTGTGAGTGTGTATGTGAGTGTGTGTGAATGTGTGAGAGTGTGTGTGTGAGTGTGTGTATGTGAGTGTGTGTGAGTGTGAGTGTGTGCATGTGTGAGAGTGTGTGAGTGTGTATGTGAGTGTGTGTGAATGTGTGAGTGTGAGTGTGAGAATGTGTGAGTGTGTGTGTGCATGTGTGAGAGTGTGTGAGTGTGAGTGTGTGTGAGTGTGTGTGAATGTGTGTGTGAGTGTGAGAATGTGTGAGTGTGAGAATGTGAGTGTATGAGTGTGTGCATGTGTGAGAGTGTGTGAGTGTGTGTATGTGAATGTGTGAGTGTGTGAATGTGTGAGAGTGTAAGTGTGAGAGTGTGAGTGTGTGAGAGTGTGAGAATGCGTGTGAGTGTGTGCATGTGTGAGAGTGTGTGAGTGTGTATGTGACTGTGTGAGTGTGTATGCGTGTGTCTGTGTGTGTGTGAGTGTGAGAGAGTGTGTGCATGAGTGTGTGAGTCTCGCATTGGAAAGTTGCTGGCAGCTTTGACTATTGTCCTGTCTGGAAGACCAGGGTACAATAAAACGCTCTGATCACAGCGCCAGGCTGGCAGGTTGGCACGGGCTGCAGTCAGCATCTGGTGCTGTCTGTCAGGGACCCACTTAACAATCCTGTAAAGAACCACCTAGCTAGGAGCCCACTAGACATTACCCATATAAAAAGCCTGATGACAAACAAAACTACTCAAAATGCCCAGTTCCTTTAAGTCCTGTCACAGCGGTTTCCTGCTTAAAGGAACTAAATGGACTCACTTTTTAATCTGTTCTTAAAAACTCGGACGGATGTGAGAAGGCAAATGAGAATTCTCACGAAGGAAGAGACTGGGTCTGTGCAGAATGAAGCTGGGTGTTCGAGTCTCCTAAGGCCCCAGGGGCTGTGGGATGACCAGAAATCATGTCCCGATGCCCCAAGGACACCACCAGCCTCCAGAGCTGCATAGAAACCTCTCTGATTAGCAGGTGGTCAGGGCTTGGGGCTCCTGGGGCACAGCACAGGACCCTGCGTTGTCCTCTGGGGAAGGGCGGGGTTTCAGGCACCAGGCTAAGGGTCAGTCATGTATTCCTTAACAGTTCTGTGACGCTGGCTGTGATGAAGGCCCGAGCAAAGACTCGCCAAGTGATGGCCGCTCAGCCCGCATGCAAACGTTGCTATGAGATTACACGTGGGTGGGGACATAAAGCAGCTGCCGTATACATGTGTGTGCGTGCGTGTGTGTGCGTGTGTGCATGTATGTGTTTTCTAATCATTATTACAAGGTCTGCATTGCTGAATGAACTATGCAAAGCAGCTGGCCCAAAGCTTGGCAGTGGCGTGCTCAGTGAAGGTTTGCTTCTTTCACTTCCCTAAAAGGGCCAGGGCACGGGGTTTACGGGGTGCTCACGGATACTCCAGACGTGCCCACGGTGCAGACGGGTGAACAGAGGTGGGACGTGCTCTCAGGTCTCTCTGCAGCGGAAGCCTCAGCTATTTCCATTACCACCTGTCTCTTCCCTGCAGGATCTCAGGGCCAGCGTGGTCAAACCCAGTCCACACAGCAATTCCCTATGGTCGACCCCTTAGTCACTCTAGGGTGGGGTGCCTCCTAATCTCTGGATTATTTGGTTTTAAAAACATTTTGGTCCATGTCATTCTTCTTTCCGTATCCAAGAAGAATTAAAAAAAAATTATAGAAAAGACAAAAATTTTTGAGTGAAACTGGGATGTATTTAAGTTTATTTTAGTGTGACATAGCTTACAATAATAATAGAAGCTAATATGGTTTTATGTTGAAACAGATGTCACTGATATCCAATCTTTTTTTTTTTTTTTTTTTGACAGGCAGAGTTAGCGACAGAGAGAGAGAGAGAGAGAGAGAGAGAGAGAAAGGTCTTCCTTCCATTGGTTCACCCCCTAAATGGCCGCCACGGCCAGCGTGCTGCGCCGATCCAAAGCCTGGAGCCAGGAGCCTCTTCCTGGTCTCCCATGCGGGCTCAGGGCCCAAGCACCTGGGCCATCCTCCACTGCCTTCCTGGGCCACAGCAGAGAGCTGGACTGGAAGAGGAGCAACCGGGACAGAATCCGGCGCCCCAACCGGGACTAGAACCCGGGGTGCCGGCGCCGCAGGCAGAGGATCAGCCTCGTGAGCCGCGGCGCCGGCCTCAACCATTTTTTACGCACAGTCTCCTGTAGTTTAATTTACATGGTAATCCTTGCTGTGGCCAGGCTCTGTGCTAAGCACGTGAGTATCCTGACTGCTACTTCTCGCCAGTCCCTACAGCAGCCTGGCGAAGCTCCTAGTGTCACTGTCCCCCTCTTACAGACAAGGGGTTGCTGGCCCGGGAAGGTTCAGCCTGGTCATCAAGCACAAAATGCAAACCACCAAATGCAAAATAAAAGGATCTCTTTATGGATGTTTTGATCAAGAAATTCAGCTATGATATTTATGAAAACCAAATGAGGTTTAAAAATATTATTTTGTAACATTTCTTTATAATGTATGTATTATTCAATTATAGGAAAACTGCTTTCTTTTTTATCCCAAAATCAATCTGTCTCATCTATTATTTTGAATTATCTATGAAACTATTAATTGGTTAATCATTACAATAACAAGTAATAATTTTGGGCCACTGTGATTGGCACAATGTAAATGCAAGATAGACAAGGCTGTCAGAAAACTTACTATGAAAAAAATGTTTATATTTGGTCATTGAAAATATTTCTTTCCTATTCTGTGTTCTCCAGTGGTTCTCTCTTCCTTGGGCTACCATTTTACATTAGGAAATCTAAGACCATCATTGGTAATCTGACTTTTATTGACCAATTTTAAATGTAAATTTTGTTTTCTAGTAATTTTCCTTTTTTCTCTGTGAAGATAATTTGCTTACAGGTACTATTCTCACTAAGTCTAAGATATTCCCCCCCCCCCATAATATGCTTTTAAAATGCTTTTATAAAAATATTTCCATAGGGGATACAAAACAATATTATGATGACATAATTTGTTTTACTCTCATGCAATTTCATATAACCATACATAAAGCAATATTATACCAGATTAACTTTCTTATATGAGATTAAATTCTCATTAATTTATTTTTAATGTTTTATGAAAAATATTTTAATATAAAGAAGTACAATTTTCTCATCTATTTTATTACAATAGCATTTTTGTTTTAGGGAATTTTCATTAAAATATTTTTTGCTTCCTAACCAAAAAAACAAAGTTAATTCCTTTTTTTCTAAAGAAATTATTGGGTCGTATTCTGCAATTGCTACAGGAAGTATCAGACTAGGTACTACCTTGGCAAAAATCAAACCTACGTTGGAGGTGGAAGATCAGAAAGTCCTCGAAGAGATTATTATTAGTCTCTAGGAGACTATATCAAAATGTGGTTAGAATTATTTTTTCTTTTCATAGTTTCCCGTTTTATTTCCATTTTGAAAAAAACATACGATTTTTTTTCTGATTCTTCCTTAGTTTTCAAAAATGACCGAAGCTTCACTTAAAAAAACTCGTAGCACCTTAAGCCTATATTCTTTACATATCTTATGTTACACTGTGATAGTTTTGAGAGTTTCTGTTAACTTTTTCTTCTGGTGATATGGACTATCATTGTGTCCGTTACACTTATTGTACATCTTTTCGACTTCTCAGCTGTGAATGAGGAAGTTATTGCATTTTAGTTACAGGTCTCTTCTCATCTTCCAGGTCATGGTTTGGTAATAACTAAAATTTCCCAAAATCACATTTCCGCAGCTCGTGCGGCTAAATGCCTGTGATGCCTGCGTGGTGTTGAGCGGAGTGCCGCCCTGGGTCACTCAAAGGTAAGCCCTCAGGCTCTATTCCAGTGTTGCTCTCTGCGGGGCCTTTGTGCCTCTTTAGACCCCAGACCGCACTAGGAACTATGGTGGCCACCATGCCACTTGCCCTGGCGTGTGCTGGCGTGTGTGGCTCATGCCCATGGTCATATATATGTACATGCATGCTGTGATCATGGCAGGAGGATTGAAGGCACCAGCGTTAGGGCTGAAACCAATAGCTCATGCTGTTCTTGTCCTAAGAGTCATCCAAATCTCCAAAGAACAAGTTGGTCCACAGGGCTCCCTAGGAACTTTCCTCGCTACTCAACCTGTCATATGAAGAGTTAAGGAGAGTCGTGCAACACCTTTCCCAGCCCCTTAAACAATCCCTCAGTACCCTGGAGAGATATCAGCACTACACTTGGTTTTAGGGTCAGAATCAGCTGATTTGTTTCTGTCCTTAAGAAACCCCCTTGCAAGAGTGTGAGCCATAGTCAGAAGCTAATATTATTCTTTTGCACTAGTACTTTATAAAAAATAAAGAGAAATCGTTTCAAAGGAATTTTAGGCAAATGGAAATTTGAATTAATTTGGTTGCGATCACGTGATATTGTTAAAGAACTTTAAGGTATCCAGTTAGTCAAGGAGTGTGTCTTTGAATTTGCACTATGTAAAAATATTTCTTTGTTTATTTATTTATTTGAGAGACAGAGAAAGAAAAAGGAATAGAAAGACAGAGAGTGCTCCCATCTGTTGCCTTTCTCCCCAGATGCCCAGAACAGCCAGGGCTGAGCCATCTGAAGCTGGAGGCTGGGGACTCAGTCCAGGTTTCCCACTTGGGTGGCAGGGACCCAACCACTTGAGCCATCAGCAGGGTGTCCCAGGGCGTGCACGAGCGGGAACCTGGCGTTGGCAGCAAGCTGGGTCTTGAACCCAGGGCCTCTGGTGTGGGACGCGGGCATCCTAGCAGAGCCTTAGCTACTGCACCAAATGCTCGCCCTGCATGCACTATTCGAAGCAGACATTGTCCCAGTGACCCTTTCCTTTAGCATTTCCTCCATCCTGACTCTAGGATGCTTTTGTTTTTAATAAGAAGATGTTACATGGAAGATGTTGGGTGCCGGATTTTGCTACCAAAAGACTTTGAACTTGGCTCTTGCAGAAGTGCCAGCTCCCGCTCTGCCCCTCAGTGGCCACGGCTGGCTTTCCTCCCCATTTCTGTTGCTGCCACCACACTGCTGCCCTTGTGACCTGCCTCCAAGGTCGCCTCTCCACTCGCCTCTCCTGTCTCCTTTCTAGCCCTCACATTCACAATCGCCTAATCCAACCTACGGTAACTCAGCTTGAGTTGTGTGTCCCGATATCTGCTGAATAAATTTCAGCTTCCTCAGCCTGGTGTGCAGCCTGGTCATCTCTCTCTCTCTCTCTTTTTTTTTAATTTGTTTATTATTTGAGAGGTAGAGTTACAGAGAGATAGGGAGAGACAGAGAGAAAGGTCTTCCATCCACTGGTTCACTCCCCAATTGACCACAATGGCCAGAGCAGCGCTGATCCGAAGCCAGGAGCTTCTTCTGGGTCTCCCACGAGGGTGCAGGGGCCCAAGGACTTGGGCCATCTTCCGCTGCTTTCCTAGGCCATAGCAGGTAGCTGGATTGGAAGTGGAGCAGCTGGACTTGAATCGGCGCCCATATGGGATGCCGGCACTGCAGGCCGGGCTTCAACCTGCCATGATTCAGTGCCAGCCCCCATCATGTTTCATTTCTAAAACCTCTCTGTGCCCTGGAGGCAGACGTGGTGCTGGTGAGATATTTGCCACAGTGACACCAAAGAGAGACATTTGGGGTTTATGTGACTCCTCTTTGCTGGTTTGCTCCCCAGATGGCTGCAAGGACCAGAGCTGGGCTGATCCTAAGCCAGGAGTCAGGAGCCAGGAGCTACTTCCTGGTCTCCCATGCAGGTACCAGGGCCCAAGCACTTGGGCCATCTTCCATTGCTTTCCCAGGCCACAGCAGAGAGCTGGATCACAAGGAGATGGGATGCTGGCTCTGCAGGTGGAGGCTTAGCCTACTAGGCCACAGTGCTGGCCCTTCCTGGCCTCCTCTCAGCTTCTACTCCTCCCTCACTGGAACATCAGGCCCCAGTGCAGCACCTGCTGTCCTCTCCCAGGAGGCCTGGTCCCTCCTCCCCTTCCCCCGCTCGTTTGCTCTAAGCCCTTCCTTCCCCACGTCTGCTTATACTATCTGCGAAGCCTTTGTCGACCACCCAAGTCGGAAGACAGCGTTCACTTTTAATCAGTTCACAGGTGTTCGTGCTTCTCTGGGGGTTCTCATTTGGTAGCTACTGTGACGGTGTCTCACAAGAGTGGCACGCCTTGGGGTGGGTGCCGTGGCACACAGGGCTAAGTCGCTGACTTGAGTCGTTGGCATTGCGTATTAGAGTGCCTGTACTCAGGTCTCATCTCTGCTTCCAACCCAGCGTTTTGCTAATGTGCGCCCTGGGAGGCCGCAGGTAAGGACTCCAGCACTGTGTCCCTGCCACCCATGTGGAATACAGGGTGGTGTTCCTGGCCCCTGGCTTGGGTGTGGCCCAGTCCTGGCTACTGTGGTCACTTGAGGAGTGAAGCAATTTTCTCTCTCTCTCTCTCTCTGTCACTCTGCCTTTCAAACAGATTTAAAATTGAATAAGTTACACTTTAAAACAAAACAGTGCACCTTGCAGATGTGGCCCTCTTTGCATCCACTACCAACTCAGCAGGTGTTCAGGAACCAGCAAGAAGGAATGACATTGCTGTGTGATGGCGGGGCCACCGTGGGGGCCGAATCCAGCCAGCAGAGGGGCAGAAACCCAGGGCTCAGGAAGCCAGGGAGAAGCTGTGGGGCAGACAGGAACAAGGGCAGAGGCACACAGTGGGTGAGTCAGATGCCAGGTGAGTGCCACCTGCGGGAAAAGGGAGACGTGTGCCTAGGGACACGGCGTCAGGAAGGAGAGGGCTGCGGAGGCCCCCAGAGGCAGAGCAGCCGCACCGGGCAGTGCCCCGTGCCCTCCCTGACTGCGGGCCGCATGTGAGCTCATGTGGATCTGATTTCACATAGTTCAACCTCATTTATAGATGGTCATGTGTGGAAGGCACCAGGTTCAGTGCTCTCCCATTGAGTCATGGCATAATAATAGCAACAGTGCTAACATCTATTGAGTATTTTCTGTTTCTATTTTCTACTGCAGTGTGGGTACTGCTGAACTCTGCTCGGGTCCATTATCGCATCCAGTCTTTGTGACAGAACTGCAGAACGCGTGCTAGATCAATGTCCTTATTTAGGTTTTAAGTGGTCAAACGTTAGAGAAATGAAGGGATTTGTCCAAGATGGAGCGGGCAAACTGAGGCAGGCCCAGGTCTGGCAGGGACAGGATGCCACAGGGCTCTCCGTCCCTCCTTCTGTGGTGGCGAGCACTTCGCTCTGAAGCCCTTGGCTTCTCCCTTTGGGTTCGATCCATCCCATTTTTCACAGGCCACAGGGTAGACAGCAGCTTTTAGATTTGGTTTCTGATAAACATTTTTGGTCCCTAATAGAACTCTCCTACTTCCAATCCAGCTCCCAGCCAATGTGCCTGGCAAAGCAGCTGAAGATGGCTCAGTGCTTGGGCCTCTGCACCCATGTGGGAGACCTGGAAGAAGCTCCTGGCTCCTCGTTTCAGCCTGGCCTGCCACAGCCACTGCACCCATTTGGGGAGAGGACCAGCAGATGGGAGCTATCTCTCTCTCTCTGCTATTCTCTCTATAACTCTGCCTTTCAAATAGACAAATAAGTGTTAAAAACAAAAACAAAAAGCCCTATAAAACCAAAGCACAAACAGATCCTCGAGACAACAGCAGGCCTGTGACACAGGAATCAGGGCAATGTTCCCGCGGCCTGTGCACGTGCAGGGTCCACGTCAGTGCACGGAATTCCAAGTTGTTAATGTGGCTTCCAGTGACCACCTCCCGTGTCGCTCCCTAGGCCCCCGCCTGACATCCGGATGTCGTGAGGCGGACCTGGACGCCTGTCCTGACAGAGGGATGACATCCTGTGGGCTTGGTCATCACCTTTGCTGTGGCAGTTCTCAGCTAATGTCATGGACACGGAGGACCGCGTTGGCATAAGTCACCCCTGGGGAATGCCTCCCCCTAAATGCCTTTGAGTTTCTC
The DNA here is from genome assembly GCF_033115175.1 of Lepus europaeus. Taxonomy (NCBI): domain Eukaryota; kingdom Metazoa; phylum Chordata; class Mammalia; order Lagomorpha; family Leporidae; genus Lepus; species Lepus europaeus. Next base: position 163,598,507 of record NC_084829.1, on the reverse strand, counting down.
TTAAGAACTCAGTTGGCCATTTTTGCTAACACATATCCACCAAGTTGTAGTTATTTTATACATAAAACTAATTTGCGGTCCCTTTGTATTCTGGGAAGGGAATTAGGAAAAGCCATTCAAAAGTGCTTGGTGAGGGCCGGCACCATGGCTCACTCGGCTAATCCTCCGCCTGTGGTGCCAGAATCCCATATGGGTGCCGGGTTCTAGTCCCGATTGCTCCTTTTCTAGTTCAGCTCTCTGCTGTGGCCCAAGTGCCTGGGCCCCTGCACCCACATGGGAGACCAGGAGGAAGCACCTGGCTCCTGGCTTCAGATCGGCGCAGCGCCGGCTGTAGCGGCCATTTGGGGGTGAACCAATGGAAGGAAGACCTTTCTCTCCGTCTCTCTCTCACTGTCTATCTGTCAAGTAAAAAAAAAATAAAAAATGCTTGGTGGCATAAAGAGGCAATAATTTTGCGGCAGAAAGTTCTCTCTGTATTACATTTCTCTGATATTCAGGAACTAATTTTTGCTCAGATTTCAGGTAGAGTGCTGCACAGAACGACTCGCCATTAGGAATCTGGCAACATGGAATTTTTAGTTTTGATCTCCTATTCAAAGGTGTGATCACAGCTAAACTTACGTTCACTTTACATTTCAAACGCAGCGGAATGTTAAGTAGAGCTATCGGTTACACTTGCTGTGGGGTCTGCAGGCATTGAATCATTGAATCTGATTCGCTTAACCATCCTGGGTGAGTACAGATGGGGAAACTGAGGCGGGGCTAGTCAGGAACTGCAGAGCTGACGAGGGTCGGAGCCACACACGGCGCAGGTCTGTTCGGCTCTTCCACTCCTCTGTCCACCATTAATGACCTCGGCTACAAAATACCATGCACACAGAACATCAGCAAAGGGCCTCTCTTCGCCACGGTCAAGTTTATAATTCCTGTGACTGAGAGATCAACATAATTCTGAAGGTGAATCAGACGGCAGCTCCACTCCAGACGCTCTTAGTGCTTGGAATTTCAAGCGCCTGAGATGAAATTGCAATTAAGGAAAAACCACCTGAGAAACCCGGCGAGGTTCTACAACCAGCCGTTGTCACGAGCTAAATACCTTCTCTGAAAAGCAAAATCTAGAAGGATGATACAGAATGAAAGTCGTTTGAATAATCGCTAAGCTCTGGGGGAAGGAGAAGACGCCTCGAGGCTTACTCTCCTGAAATCATTTTCTTGTTTTGAAAGAAAACAGCAGAGTAAAAGGAAGAGCTTCTACTGTGGTGTCTTCCTTCTGAAAATCTTCAGTAGTCTCACAGCCACGCTCGCCTCTCCCAGACCAGCCAGGGCACGCAGCACCCAACCAGGGTCCCCAGCCACACACCCCATGCCAGCCCCCACTCTGGCCCCCTACCTCTGTCTCTAACTCTTTCAAATCAATAAAAAAATAAATCTTTAAAAAAAGAGTTATATGAAAACTATTCATGTTTAATCTGTTCCTTGGTAAACACAGGATCAGATAGTTTTCAAGGTAATACATAAACACACACGTGTATACACATGTACATTTGTATAGACACACATACACATACATGTACATACATATATAGAGAGATGCATACAGAAATACACACATGTGCTGCCAGCTGGTCTGCTACGTCCAAGGGTTCTGAGTTACGAATTCAACCAATGATGGCTTAAAAGTATTTGAAAAGGGAAAAATGCTGCTTCTGGACTGAACGTGTATGGACTCATTTTCCTTGTCATTGCTCCCCAAACAGTACAGTGTAACCACTACTTGAGGGTATTTGCATGATGTTACCTATTATAAGTAATCCCCAGATGATTGAAAGGATACTGGTACATGGGCATAGGTTCTGTTAGGACAGTGTAAGGGGCTCGAGCTTCCACACAGGGAGGGGTGGTCCTAGAACCCATTCCCTGCAGGCCCCGGGGGTCGACTGCAGGCACGCACATGCACACACGCGCACACGAACACACACACAGGCATCCATTCCCACACACGTGGCGCCTGCATCGCCACCCACGGTGCAGCGTTTTCCCTCCGAGAGCTTCTCCGGATGGGGCCCGGCTGCTGCGGCACGGGGGGAGGAATGGCTCCTTTGCCGACGGCCGAGGCTGGCATTAAGAGCCAGCGACTGTTGAGTTTAGCACGGCTACATCACTTATTCAGAAGATAATAAGCCCTTTCTCATGGCAGAGTTAGAATCACATTACTGACTCTGAAACCTAATTGCTCCATCTTGACTGAGTTGGAAGTTTTTAATACCTCAAACGGGGGTTTGTAACTGTAGTATGGGCTTTTAAAAACTGCTTTTGAAATGAGCTTCAGAACCCAAAATTTCATCTTTCCTTTCTGCCTCTCTGGTAGTGCAGTCAGAATATCACTTTATTGTTATCGATGCTATTATGTGTGGTAGACACAGACGTCCTGCTTTATGTATCAATAATAAAGTGTGTATTATTTCCCTAAAAGCAGCAGTACGCACGGATATTTCCTGACAATAAATATTTATGGACAATTCACACCAGTTTTATCGCCCATCCCGATCCTAACAGATGCGAGTTCATCATTCCATCTGATTTTATAAACCTCCGAGTAATGAGCTGCCATCCATCCTAAAAGACACGGCCTATAAAAGAGCACGGGTTGTCAGTAAACGGTTACCCTGGTGAGATATTCCATTCACCGCTCCACGTGCATACAGACAGAATTGTGCCAACGAGAGAGGCGACGCGCAAGACGGAGCCAGTGCTGCGGCGCTGTCGGTCAGCCAGGACTGGGTGCGCCTCCAGTGGGCCGTGTCTATGCGAGGAGCTGTCCTGGACCAGTGTCTGCCTGGCCATCAGCCGGCGGCCCTGCTCTGCTCTGTGCATGGCGCCTTCGTTCCCCTGGACCTAGCCGTCTTCCCTGGGCCAGCTTCCTCCCGCACGGCGCAGCAGAGATGAAATTAACAACCTTCCGTCTGACGTCGGGATGGCCCTGGGAGCCGCAGACCTGCAGGGGCGAGGGCCGTTAAAGGAACACTGTGGCTAAGCTTGCAAAGTCCACACAGTCGGGGCTGAGGCGGGTGGGTCTCCCCTGCAGAAGCCTGGCTGAGAAGAGGGAAGGGTCACAGGCCCAGGGATGGTTTAAGTGGAGGCTTGCATGCGGGAGAGTTGGGTCTGCCCAGTTGAGGGCGTGGCTGTTGGGGTGAGGCTGGAGACGTTAGCAGGTGACACAGAGCTGAGTGGTCGTGGCAAGAGGAGTCCCCTCTATGCCAAGAATAAAATAGGAGGACAAGGAAGGTCTTAGACAAGTGACACATGACCCTCATCTTTTGGCCACCGTCTGCCCCCCATTGGATGTGGTCTAAGTTCCATGGCTCCTGCACTCTCTGGGTGCAGAGTGGTAACAGCTTGGTTTGAGGTGACAGAGAGATAAAGATGTATTTGGGGGGGGGGTGTGGATCACCAGAAAGCAGTGTTAAATTTGGTAGAGTGAGAGAGGGGTTGTTTTAGATGAATGGCAACAGCATTAGTTTTAACAAGGAACACTGCAAAGGACGAAGTTTGAGGGAGAAGAACCTGAACTTGTCTTTGGGCAAGTGGAGGGAGGCAGGTGGCTGTACCCCTCTGCAGCTCGTGCCCATCCAGGGACGGGAGAGCAGGTACGTGATGTCCTCTGAGTTACAATACTGATCTTGTTTGGGGCTTAAAAATAGCTAAACAAGGTGAGATTAATCTATTAAGTGCACTAAGGAGCTTGATGGGCAATTTTCTAACGTCTGTTCACGTCTTCCTGCCGCAGGGCCCTCAGCTCTCCATTGGACCAAAGCTCTCCATCCGTGAATAGAAGAAGCGACGGGCAGAAGCAAGCGCCAGACTGGGGTCAGTGACTCTTCTCTAAAGAAGCTGATGATCTGTGACCTCCTGGGTTCATCCAGCAGCTCTAGGCATGGCTTTGGGCTGGCTGCAAAGCCCTCTGAACTTGACTCTTATGTGGGATGGCAAGAGGATCAAGATCCTCTCTAAAATCACTCATGGTTCTACAATCCTGTAATCCTTTGGGACTATTTTCTTTGAAGTGTTCCAAATAATAATTTTTTTCAAGGAAAAAAAAATGCCCATCAGAATATTCAAATTAATGCTTTTATTCCTAAGGATTTAACCTATAATATTTTAAAACGTTCTTGAAAAACTTGACCTGCTTCCCATGGCATGATATTCATCTAATTTTATCATGAATAAAGATTTTATTTTAATAAGAAAGGAAAGAATGCTGTCAACACATTGGTTAAAGTTAATTGAATTTGGATTGCATGCTAAAAGGGGGCAGGCCTCATTTCTTTCCCTATGCTGTGAAATTACTAGATCAAAAGGCTAGCTCAGGGCTCAGGGTAGCCGACGCCTATACACTGTGTTTCAGTTACACATTACCACTCTCTGAATGCTGCATTTTGCTTGGAGTTGCTAATTATTGAATATAAGCTCTTTACACTTTATCTTCAATGTGACAAACTTGAAGGTTCATTTTTTGGAGATCTCGCTATATATTTCTTTTCAAAAATATTCGTTCATTTATTTGAGAGAGAGTGAGCAAGAGTTCACTCCCCAAATGCCCACAAATGCCAGGGGTGCCAACTCAGTCCAGGTGGGTGGCAGGAGCCAGTCAGTATCTGCATCAGCAGGGAGGTAGAACTGGGAGGTGGAGGCAGCTCTCAGACCCAGGTGCTCACGTGGGACACAGGTGACCTAGCCAAGGGTTTAACCACTAGGACAAATGCCTACCCCTACATTTCTACTTACAAAATTAAATAGTCATCAGCTACATCTCATATGGCAAAAAAAAAAAAAAAGTAAGTTGATTTTCAGCTGTCACTACTTTTCAGCCATTGTGCTACACTGTGCTTTGTTCTCAACCCTTCCAATCTATTTCACAAGATGTTGCGAGTTCACACTTTCTAAGGTATAGCTCCAAACACACTAACCACTCACTCCTCCTCATGCATCCCAAACGGGATCTTTGGTGACTGTGTTGCAGCAAAGTCCGGTCTTTAAACAGGAGTTCAAGGGCTTCTCACCAATGGGCCTGGTGTGGCACCTGCCCACGCCTGGGTGCATGGTGTCTCTGCCACAGCTTGCATTGTCCCTGCTGCTGGAGCCTCCTGACCCACCTGTGGGGCTGCACTGTGGCCGGCAGTGTTTAGTTATGACAGCTTGTGCGGACTAAGACGGCGCGTGACAGACGCTGTGCTCTCTTTTAGAGTGGAGGCTTCTTGAAGTGAGCAGTCATTTAGTGTTTTCCTTTGTCCACCGGTCTGTGTGCACCATGGGGCTGTGTACATCACGGCCCCTCAGGCTTGGGGACATACAGTGGAGACACCCCTGATGGTGAACGGCTCAGGAAATGGCAGCAAAGATACCTTTTTCTGGAGGTGACAGACTTCCCCTTTAAGTGATAAGCCTATATCCCCTCCAGAGAACCGAAGCAGCAAGATCTGGGGTGGACAGACCGGAGTCTGGGCAGCAGCCGTGCAAACCAGAAGTGTGGCGGTGACAAGAGACGAGCGGCTGCAGGTCCTGCAGCTGGAGGCCACAGGGAACGCGGGGACCTCCTGCGCGGAGGCCTGGTGGCCACGCGGCCACGCGGAGGACCTGTCTCGTGATGGTGCCACGGGCCCAGATACAGGGTGAGTGGGGCAGGCCCCGGGAAGACCCCTCCTCTGTCAAGGTGGCTTAAGGGAGCAGAGAAAACAACTCTTCTAGAATGTTCAGAAGAGCAGGAACAACCTGTGGGGCAGACCGTCCTTTTTCCCGTTGGGCGGGAAATCTAACTCATTTGAAATCGAGCAATTGAAACAAAAGGCAGCATCTCATTAGAAGAAAAACCCCGGAGAAGCAGGGTGGAGCTCACTCCTGGAAGGCACCCACGCATACTCACAGACGCAATGGCCAAGAATGATGGACTGAGGACTGGCGCTCCATGAATGGAAACCGACAAATTAAACAGAAGGACGCGAGCATGGCGTTGAGAGCCCTTCAAGCCAAAATGCAAGAGCTGGGGTTGGGGGGAGCAGCCAGCCAGACAATGGGAGGGCAAGGAGAACAAGCCCACAGAACCCAGGGAGGAAGTGAGAGAGAGAAACCCCAGACGCCGAGGTCCCAGCAGGAAGGGGCAACATCGCACAGAAAACTCAGTAAAGACACCCGGAGTAGAAATTAGAAAAATCAAGTTGAAACAGGGGATTTGAAATGATTGGAGAGAGACTAGACAGGCATGGAGATGGTTCAGCTCTGCCTCACTAGGGCTCCTGGCAGGGGAGACACTGGTACAGAGCAAGGTCCATCGAAGGGCTGGTTTTTGAAACAAAGGAAGACTCGGACCTATGTCTTAGTCTGGGCTGCTTTCATCAAACACCTTTGGCTGGATAACTGACCGCAGGCGGTGTCTGGTGGCTGCTCCCTCCTCAGGCAGTGCACCTTCTGGGGGCCCTCCAAGGTGGGAAGCAGAAGGGGCTCCCATTCACGCGGGGGAACCCTCCAGACACAATCACGTCCCACGGGCCTCTCCTCCTCATTCTGTTGCTCTCCGTGTAGGGATGTGGAGGGACACAAACGCTCAGATCACAGCAGGCCACCTGCACGTTGGAAAAGCACCCGGGAGCCGGGGAAAACTGACCTGGAAGCCGATGTCAGGTGGGGAATGAGAGAGCCAAGGCTGTTTGTTCCCAATCCTCCCTACTCTGGGGATGTCTGGGGACAGAGAAAGAAAAGGGGAAGACACAGCCCCCCAAATCTAGGGGAAGCAGAATGGAGGGAGAGGCCAATGGCTGGGCCCTCCCGGGGGAAGCTTCATCACCGACAGCAACACCTCTGCCCTCAAGGGCCTGGAGCAGGGCACCCTCGCGGGTCGAGGTCGCACTTGGGGCTGCCGTCAGCCCTTGCAGTTCCTTGCGCCCCTTGAATGATTGACACAGAGGTGGCGTCTCAGACTGTGCCACGGAGCTGGCAAGCTGACGCTCTGTGTGGTCTCACTGACCAGGTCACTCCCAAGGTGACCGCTGCCCTCCGGGTCAGAAGACAGCAGAGAAACACCCACACAGGCACCGGTGGCAAGGCCAGCCTGCCCCAGTGAGACTGTCCTGGTCCCCTATGGGGACCCAGTCCTGAAAATCTGTGACACTGGGGAAATATCGTTTCTCTACGACCAGAGTAGCTGAGGACAAAACTGGTCCGTGCTGGGCATTGAGTGTATGTTTTTACGATTTATTTATTTATCTGAAAGGCAGAGTTATAGACAGAGAAGGAGGGACAGAGAGAGAGAGAGAGAGATCTCCCATTGGCTGGTTCACTCTCCAAATGGCTGCAACAGCCAGGGCTGGGCCAGGCCCAAGTCAGAAGCCAAGATCTTCAACTGGGTCTCCCATATAAGCGCAGGGGGCCAAGCACTTGTGCCATCTTCCACTGCTTTCCCAGGCACATTAGTAGGGAGCTGGATCAGAAGTGGAGCAGCTGGGACTCGAACCGGTGACCATATGGGATGCTGGTGTTGCAGGCAGTGGCCTTACCTGCTGTGCCACAATGCTGGCCCCCACTGAATGTATTTTGAGTGAAGAACTAAGACAGAAACAATGTGGAAAACAGACTATCTATAAATAGTAAATGCCCTGACCATGTAGAAATGTTGCATCTGTCAAAAAAGAGAGAGAGAGAGAAGAGGAAGAGGAGAAAAAGATGGGAAGTAGCGTTAATTTACTGATTGCCTCATTTGCAATAGCTAGGGACTAAGGAACACCATTTTGAAGCTGATATATAAAATAATAGAAAAATAAGTGTATTTGGCAAAAGCAAAGGTAAATACCAAGTAACCTGATTTTATTAAAACAACTTTTAGGTCAAAGAGGAAACACAACCCAAAGTTACAAAAAATAATATAATAAAAATTCTGCACATCAGAGGCTATGAGGTGCTACTAAAATACCCAGAGAAAAATGTATTATCTTAAATCTTAATGTTAATTAAAGATAAAAAATTGAACTAACTCAAAAGTCAGGAAAGGAGCAATACAGTGTATGGAAAAAGAGTAGATTTTCAAGAGTAAATGCTGAAATTAATTAACTAGAAAGCCAAACAAGCAGAACCACAAAATAAATCTAAAAGGTGACCTTTGAAAGAAAACATCCAATAAAATATAAAAGGCAAGTAAATTGATGAAAAAAACTGAGAATTTACAAACAAATTTTAAGAGAAGGGGACAGAAATATAGAATACTAGGTTTTTCAACTCTGTGCAGATAAATTTAAAATTTGGATAAATGAAAAAAAAAATCTAGGCAAATGGGATTTGTCAAAACTGACCCAAGAAAAGATTGAAAGTATAAAATGACTGATTAATATGAGATAAAAATAGCAGATTATCAGAAAGCAATTCTTCCACAACCAAAAAAAGTGCTATCCCTAGACATAATAATTCTATATGTTCAATGCTTTTGTATAGAACTTAAGAGTTTACTTAAGAGTGAAAAAATGCAAAAACCTTCCAATTTTTGTCCTCTGGATGATGTATGCCATTGATACCAAAACACAGAAAGTACAGAGAAAGTCAGCAAGAGACCAATATCACTTATGAATGCTGAATAATATGCTTTAAATAACTTATTAGTGAACTAAATCCGGCAGCATATTAAAAGAATGATCATTCAGCGCGGTGCACCGGCTGCAGCGCGCCGGCCGCGGCGGCCATTGGAGGGTGAACCAATGGCAAAGGAAGACCTTTCTCTCTGTCTCTCTCTCTCACTGTCCACTCTGCCTGTCAAAAAAAAAAAAAAAAAAAAGAATGATCACTACCAAATGCAGTTTTCTTCAGCAACAATAAGGATGATTCATTGTTATGAATTGTATTAAAATCTAGGATGTAAGTTAAAAATTATAATTTTCATGGATGTTAATAAATTATTAAAAATATTCAGCAACCATTAGTGATAAAAATGAAATACAAATAGTGGAATACTTCCTTTGTAAGTTAAAGTAGGTGCATATCCTTCTCAGTCCAATAGCCAATCCCACGTTTAACACAGACATAGCACAAGTAGTTCCACTATCACTGTTAACATCATTATCATTTAATAGTTCATTATAGATACTAGATGATGCTATTACACAAGAAAAACAAATTTGAGGCAAGCAAAAATTGGAAAGGAGGAGGCCAAAAAAACCCACATTTTTTGGAAGATGTGTATTTTTACATCTGAAAAATCCAAGAGAATCAACTGAATAAGCACAAGATTCTAGTAAGGTATGGGGGTTGAAAATAAATATACAGGAGTCGGGGCCATGTCGTAGGACATAAAGCTGCCACCTGTGATGCTTCCATCCTATCTGGGCACTGGTTCGAGTCCCACCTGCTCCACTTCTGATTCAGTTCTCTGCTGGTATGCCTGGGAAAGGATGACCCAAGTGCTTGGGCCCCTGTGCCCATGTGAGAGACTGGGAAGAAGCTCCTGGCTCCTGGCCTTGGCCAATTGTGATCATTTGGGGGAGTGGACAAGGGGATAGAAGACCTCTCTCTCTGTAACTCTGCCTTTCAAATAAATAAAATACATTTTTTTAAAAAAGGTGCCAAATCCCACTGCATGTTTCTCCCCAGAAGCAAGACAAAGGTGCCTATCCCACCTGTCTGAGTTTCTAGTTTTACCCTAAGAATAGGAAGAAGAAGTTACCAATCCCACCCTTCTGATGTCTCTTTTGGTCTTGTCATGAACAAACGATACAGGGCAAACAAGATTACAAATCCAGCTTTTTTGATGGGTTTTGTCCCTGCCTTCTAACTGATTGTTAGCTGCCATCCTGGCTCCCCACAGCCCCAAAAAACTGAGCTTAAAAGACTCAGACCCTCATAGTCTTGTCCATGTAGAAACTGAGACAAAGAATTGAGATCATCTTCACTGCTCTTTCACCCATAACACTACATTACTTAAAATTCTATTTATTTAGCTTAGTTTATTTGAAAGGCAGGGAGAGAGAGAGAGAGAGAGAGAGAGAGAGAGAGAGAGAGAGAGAATATCTCTTATCTGGTGTTTCACTTCCCTAAAGCCTGCAGCAGCCAGAGCTGGGCTAAGCTGAAGCCAGGAGCTGGGAACTGGGAACACCGAGTCTCCCACCCGAGTGGCAGGGACCCAGGTACTTGCGCCATCCCCTGCTGCCCCCCAAACTACTACTGCATTCAACTCGCTATAACAGCCTTCTCTGTCGAATGAAGTATTTACTGATCTGTTCTGGATCCCAGCCGTGCCCGGAAGGGAATTCCAGTTTTTTTAAAAGATCCCCTTGAGAATATCAACCCAAACTGTCTAACTCCTGAAAGTAAACTCAGTAATTAATCTGCAGCACCTCTACGAAGGAATTTACATGAGGAAAATACGGCGGCTGTGCGCCGGCAGGAAGCTGGAACTGGAACAGGCACTGGGACTCAAAGCCAGGCTCTCTGATACAGGGTGAGGGTGTCCCAGACGGCAGTTAACCACTGTGCCGGACACCTGCTCTGTCTGCTAAATTTTACTCTTTTAAAATTAATGTGCTGGATCTTTTTACAATTCATCTTATTTTTTCTTCTTTAAATTATTTTAATATTTTGCTAGCTGCTTCAGTTCTACATTCTCCTCAGGAGGAAAAGTAACTACTCTGAATGCTACTTAGCTTTCTCTCGGATCTGAGAAGCGTGTGAAGTATCAGAAAGGGAGCAATTGGAAGAGGAAAAAAAGACAGGCAACATTAATTCGAAATTAGTGGTAATGTCTTAGGGACTGGGTTGAGGTTTGCTTGTTCAGCAAGCCTTTACTCCCCGAGTAAATGGTTTAAATGTGGCAGGGGATTTATGTGGTATGTTCTCAGACGCAACTATTTGAAAACACTTTCGAACAGTTTAGAAGCTCTGCGCATGTAAGTAGAATTGATATACAGAAAGTAATTACTTTTTAATCTAACCTCTGAAGCAGTTTCTCAGTAATATCTCATTAATAAAATTTCAGTTACAGTAGATGCTTCAAAGAAACAATCTGTACCTTCCCGATGTTTGATGATTTCAGCTTTTCATTAATTAAATGTCGCTTTTTGTAGCATTGCTGTGAAATACGGTCATCCCACTAGATTGGCATAATGTTAAAGATAATTTTTAAAATGGGATTTAGAAGTAGGATGTCTTCTGTTCTCATATGGTGGCTCATTTCCTGGCCAAACAACCAGTGACTACTGGGCACTTCCTGGTTGTTTGACAAACACATCATTCCAAAGAGGCAGAGACTGCACTGATGGGGTGGAGCCTGGCGTGGAGCCACAGCTCCTGGGAGGAAGCCCTGGGGTTCATGGCCACAGGGACCAAGCTGAGGAGCTCTGTGCCTCCTGTGCCCCTGCTTGGGGGAGGAGCTCAGGGGATCGCGGTGTGCATGGCGAGCGATGGCTGCTCTGCACAGGCTTCCCCCTGGCGCTCCCCAAGCTAAGTCCCCCAGTCTCTCTGCTTTCCTGACCCTGAGCCCCAGCTCTCTGGCCAGTTCTAGGCAGGAAGCTGTAATTTAGACATTTAAGACAAGCATTTTCTGTCTTAAAGCCGAGCCAGAGGGCCAGGGACTGGCTGGAAATTAGGGCTGGAAGGCGGCATGTGCTGTGTGGAGAGGGAAGTTTCCAGAATCTCTCCGGCCAGGCAGGGTGCAGAGCGTGTGACCCCAGGCAAGTCTTGGGCCTCTCCGAGCTTCTTGAGTGCTCACCTGTGAGGGGAGCGGCTGGAGGACCCACTTCCCAGGCTGTGTGCAGGATTGAGCGGTGGGCGCCCAGCTCGTGGCCTGGTGCTGAGAAACAGGGGAATAGAGATCTAGAATGCTCCCTCAGGTCCCACATGCCGGTCCAGGCACTGGCTCTGGCCCTGGTCCTACAGCCCCTGCAGCCCTGCCCCCTCTGATGGCCCTCTTGTCCCCTCCTCCTTCTCCCAGGCCACAACGCTGCCCAGGGTATTCTGAGTCCCAGAGAACGAGGAGTTTGAGCCCTCTGCAGAACAGCAGGTTGATAAACTGAAGAACTGAGTCAAATGACACTTCCTGTTCCTGAACCACAGTGCACTTCCTCTGTGTGAGACCCTGTCCGCCAGCTCACCGGTAATTCACCTGTAATCTTGGAAGTCTGCACCGGGTTCCTAATTCTATAGTGCTCTTATCTGTTCTAAAAAGGCAGAGTAGACACATTTCTAGTTCCCATTCATAAACCTTTCAATTGCTTGCCATCCTGATAGCACGGGTAGGAAATTCACCAATAACAGACCTGTAAGAAGTTTTAATGGCCTTAACATATTTCAATCAAGCACAACCACTCATCCAATTAGACACAAATGACTGTTTATGAATTGATATATTACTGTTTTTTCCATGAGAAGATAATTGGAAAGTGATGACAATGATTTTAATGCTAAATAACTGGAGACACAGTAATATCCATTTAAATTTATGAATCAAGTTATTATTTGCTGAAGTGAAATGTATAGTAATCAAAATATTATGATACTAATCTTTGATCCAGAATTGAGAAACATTCTATTATAAATGTTAAATATAAGGATCTAGGTGTTGTTTTTTTTCTTTTTTTAGTCACCAAAATATAATCCTGATGTAATTTTTAAAAACTGTGAATTTATTTGAGAGGCAGAAAGAGAGAGAGCAGCAATGACAGAGGGAGCACGCCCACCTGCTGATTCACATCCCACTTGAGCTCAACAGCCGGGGCTGGGCCAGGGCCGCAGCTGGGAGCCTGGGTCTCAATTCCTGGTCTCCCATGGGGTGGCAATCCTAATGCAATATCCAGCTTCAGTCTCCAGCATGTCAACTGACTGGAAACTGATGGTTGTTTTAAGGGAAAGGAGGAAAGTTTGTACTGCTGAAAGAACATAAAAGCTATTTTTATTTAGTTTATGTTCAGAATGGAAACATTTAGAATGTAGTAGGTGGAGCTAGAATAATGACAACAGCTAACACTTCTGCACTGTGTGCTTATTACACATCAGTGACTAACTTATTCACATTTATTCACCCATCCAGCCCTTAAAGCACCACGCATGGCAGGAACTGATCATTGCCATTGGCCTTGCGTCCTGTGCTCCGGGACGCCGTTCACAGTTCTTAAGACTCTGGAAACAAATGCCCAGGAGCCCCAGAGCCTCCTCTGCAGCTTCACCAGGGAAAGGAGGCCTAAATGCTCCCGAAAATGCATGCAGGAAATGCCTAGAACACCTCAAGCCCATCCCTGGATGAGGGACGTGCACATGTGATGGGGTGGCCTGGGGCCCCCGGAAGCCCAAGCGGCTTCCTGTGAGCTTATCAGGAGGCCCCGAGTCCCCACTGTTCATCAGGAAACCATCTCTGACACCGTCTACAGTCTGCTTGTTCGCACCCTCATTCGTTCCTCCGTTCACTCCGCAAGCATTTGTTGAGAGCCTGCTGTTTACTCCATACAAGCTGAAGACCCGCAGACAAGAAACTTACAGGAGCTTGGTCCTCAAAGCACGTTCAGTTTAAAAGCAAATCATCAGCTGGTAGCACGCATCCCTGTACAGCTGTGACTCACGGCTTACGGGTTTATCAGATGAGACGAGGTCCCTCTGGCAGGGCAGCCCCCACCACCCTGGCCTATGTACGTGCAGAAGACTCTGATCTCCTCACCCCTGCTTCTTCCTCTCTAACTCCTGCACACCATTGCCTGATTCCTTTTGGCAAAGGCAGCTTCTCCCCTTGTCTTTCCAGGTGTTCACAAGGCTGCAGGAGCATCTTTCCCCCGCCCTGCCCATTCCCTACAGATCACCTGTGGTCTGTCACCAAGCTGCTCTCACCCCATATTTCCAGCTAGGACAGCCTCTGTGTTCTGGGACGTGCTGTGCAGACCCCTACTTCTGCCTCCTGCACCCAGAGCTAGCCTGACCTGGGACGCCCTGTGGCTCCTTGTCTGGAATCTCTGCGCAGGCCCAGCCCAGGTCCTGCCTCTGGGGAGCCTTCCCTGACCATCTCTGGAGATCTTGCTGAAGCCCCTGAATGACTTCAGCCAGCAGCCACGATTTGCACTGTCTCCTGCTGCCGGCTGTCTGTGCTCAGGTTTGGTCCCTACAGCCCGGGGCTGGCCCAGAGCAGGTGCACAGTGAGGGCCGCACAGTGGAATCTCACCTGGATAACAGGGGAGGAGCCAAACCCACTTCGAGAGGGCAAGCAGCCTCCACAAGTCCCCAGCAGGGTTTCCTTTCACTAAAATCCTGGGATGCAGGAGGCCAGGCCTTATTTAATTAGGACTCTAAACGATGTCATGGAAAAGTTACAGTCCCTGATGGTCTAAGAGGAGGAGCTGAGGTCTAGGCAGGTGGAGTTTGGATGTGGCACCGTGGGGGCCCTGGGCATGGCTGGGGTGAGCGGTTTCATTGCTATCTTGGCTCTGGACCCCGTCAGCTATGGGGGGGATGGGGCTCAGAGCCCAGGGCACCTCAGAGGGGCCTGAGGAGGTGAATCCCAATTGCTCCTTTAAACAAGAAAAACACTTTTCCAACTGCAAAATATTTACATTGACCAAAACCACGATAATGCCTGCGTTCGTATTGCAAATGAGGTCACAACCTCGTTTTTCTCCCAGTGTTTGGTTTTTTATTTCCAGAGTAAAGGCAGCCTTCTTATTTATCCATGTTTAGCAGTGCCCTTTATCTGAAAAATATGTAAATCTATTTAAATTAATTTCCTGTAGTACCACACAAAACAATAATCATATTAGTACCATTCATAATGCGCTAATAACATTAACATAATTGCCTCCAAATATGAAATTGCTAGGTAATAGGCTTTTCATAAGTCGTTTCCGCGAGAATGTCATTTTTAACTCGGCTCTGTGTCTTCAGCTTCAGATATGGTGGAAACTGCGGGCCCAGTGCGCGGTCCTTTCCTGCCATCAGAGAGTCTTTGGGATCAGAAAGAGGAGTGGCGCATGTCTGCCCAGGACTCGGACCCTGCACACGCTGTGCTCTGTACCCTGCAGGCAGGCAGGAGGCACGGAGGCCCTCTGCGCCATGGAGGGTTCCACGAGGCCTTGGGTGGGCACGGCTGCTGTGCAGGGCAAGTCACGTGTCTGTGAGGCCTCCACGCAGCGCCCGGGGGAAGAAAAACAGGGGCCTTGAGTCTGACGTGTAAATGTATTAATTTTTTCACAGTTTCGGGCAAATGTATGTATTTCTGCAAGCCAGTGATCCCGTTCTTCCCCGGAACGCAGGTGCTGAGGCCAGGGACCGTGACAGCAACGTGAGCTGGCAGGCAGGGCTGTGAGCAGAGGTGGTGGAGGGGAGTGTGTAATTGACATGCATGGGGCGACCTCCTAGTGATTGAGCTGAGCCATAAATCATTTTCACAAACACTTGTCAATTTGTGATGCATTATTAGGCCTGGAAAGAGGGAGATCATGTTGTAACTGAGTGGATCAGAGCGACTCTCTTTGATCAGACACTCTGATCTTGCCGGATAATTATAAAGTCACCCTGAATTGACACAGGACTTTCTTCCTACTGCGCTCAAAGCGCAAGTATATGTTCCCCACCCTGTTATCCTTCCCGTGACCTCGGGAGGTAGGCAGGGAAGGATAGAATCTCTGCCTCTTAAATCAGCTAATTGCACTTGAAAGTATTTTTAGCACTTTGGAACATAAATGATCTTCCAGGGGAGAGTCAGTCCCCCGATCCTTCTCTGCAATTCAGCGGAGCTGCAGGGAATATTAAATCATTTGACAGTGCCAATAAACGAAGCACCAACAGCCGAACATCACAGGCTGGGCCACTGGCCCGCTATTTTCTGCTTTCACAGAGTCTGGGATTTAATTTACCTAAGGACGTACAGAAAATGTTGCGGGACATTGTGGTCTCCCTGCCCCCCACCCCATACACATTTTGGAAATGTCAGCACTATTGGGTGTGCAACACGGAAGCTACTGATGAACCTGACGAACTCCAAGGTGGGAGCTGTCCCGTGCTTGGGGACCTCACCGGCCTGAGAACTGGCAGGTCAGAAGCTGAGATCCTTCTTTGGACCTGAATAGACCTGGGCATAATGGGAAACTAGCGAGATCGGTCCGAGCAAGAGGAGAGTGAAGGGGCCTGGCTGGCACCGTGACCAGGAGGCTGTGGTGAGGGCAGACAGGGCACAGCGGCTCCAGGCACAGGAATCAGTAGCACCTGCAGCGCGGGGGCCCAGGGAAGGGTCCTGAGGATGACACCAAGGACTCGGGCAAGGTCAACGCTGCTGCTGACTCAGTAGCTGCCTTTGAAAGAACTGCCTGCCCTGCTCGGGGTGTCAGGGTCTCCATCTGTCCGGACACAGTTCTGTGTCAGTTCACTGCTGAGCCATGTGATCCTCCGCATGGGGGATGGTGAGGGGGGGAGCGGGTGGAGGTGCTGGAGAGGGTGCGGTTTCTAGACTTTCATCGCATCTACCTCCCCGACTTGGTTCCGAGGCCCTGGCGGAAGGGTGGGCACCGACAAGCTGTGTGTCCAGGGGGAGCAACCAGGAACGACTTAAGCAGCTGTGTCTCCAGGAAGCAGCGCCTGGATTTGGTGGCAAGTACTTTACATTCAGCTGCTGGAGTGGGAGAGGAAGTTGGAGACAGGAAAGCACCTCAGCGCCCGAGCATTGAATGAGGAGGGCCCAGTCGCGGCCTGCAGCATTCTTTTCCTGGCGGCCGGAGAGGATCCCAGGGTCCCACGCCCAGCCTCCCAGGACATTTGCATAACACATTTACATTTGAAGGGAGCCCTCCGATTGGCAAGTCTCCGAGCCTTGGCTAGGCACGGTTTTCTATAATAGCAATTAGAGACCAAAGTGGAATAACAATAGCTGTGGAAATACAGTTGCTGAGCTGTGGGGAGAGGAAGCCGAAAAATCTCTACATTTTAAAGGCTGAACTCTGAGCCATTGCAGAGTTAGGGACTTACTGGCCTTGTTCTTCGGGCGCCAGCTCTGCAGCCCCAAAGCACTGGACCAGTTTGGATCCTTGTGGGAATCAAGAGAACCCCGGGTGCAGGAAATGGCTCGGATGGCAAAAGGCCAGGCTGAAGCCAAGGCTGAGCCTGCCCCAGCGAGGCACTGGAAAATGATTGCACTGAGGCCCCGATGGTGGCCGGGATGGCGGTGAAGTGTAGCAGGGACAGACCCCGCTACCAGGAAAGCCCAGGAAGGGCATCGGGAGATGAGGCCTTGGTGGGGGGTGGGGAGTGGGGGAGGATGGTGGCTGAGGAGGACCTGGAGGCACAAAAGCTTAGTCAAGGGCTGGGAAGGAACCGAGGCCAGGATGGACAAGGTGGGGGCTGTCTGGATGGGGGACAGGGAGAGGGAGTGCCATAGTCAGATGGAAGGGTCAGAAAGTGGCCAGAGAGAGGGTGGCAGAGCACCAAGCCCACTGTTAGAGGCCCAACGTGGGGCCATGGGCGTGGGGGGCTGATGTGATGTCAAAAAGACCAGCGGAGCTGAACAGGTGCGGAGGGGCAGGAGTTGCCCTGCCCCAGGGATATGGAGCTTACTTGGGATGATGAGGAACAGCCATGGGAAGGCCACTGGGTTGGATGCTGTAAGTGGCCCAGCTCGGTGGCCGACGGGTCGGCTGGTAGCACGTGTCACTGGCCCAAGCGTTGGAGGAGCAGTGGGATTATGGGAGGATGCATGGGGGTAACAGCTGGCAGGTGGCATGGGGATTCCAGAACTCTTTCCAGTCTCTGCCCTGAGAAATTCCTGCTCTAGCCTTGCTACAGAACACGACCTCCTCTTGCACTTTTGTTCAGTATGGTGCTAGTTGTTCGGGGTGGGGGTGGGGTGGAGGGTCAGCGTGTCCCTGGGAAGAGCACTGAGCTGGGGTCAGACTCCTGAGTCCAGGCCCTACCTCTACTGGCTTGGTTAATTAGATGACCTTGGGTCAAGGCCTTGTCATCTTGGTTTCAGATTCCTCCTTTGTAAAGCTGTTGGCTGCTAGCGGACAAGAACTATTCAAAACCTCCCGATTATTTGAGGCCATTGATACATTTTATCACAATGATGTTGCCCGGAAGTGTTAACAGGATTATTGGTAGGTAGCTTTCCAAGACCCTCCCCCGAGGTGTCCTAATGACTGTGAAAATTGTAATAGGATGTGAGAATATTGACCTTAATGAGGATGTCACCCAAATAAAGCAGGTACCTACTTTTCAAACGAAACAAATAAATGCAAAACAAGCACCCTGAAATCTGTCTAAGACGATGTAAGGGGTCTGTTGGGAAGTCCGTATAAACACATATCCTAACAAGTACACAGCACTGAGAGCTTAGATGGAAGCAATGACATGAACCGAGGGCAACTGAAAGATTTAACAAGGCTGCTAAAATCTGAGAATATTAGGGGAGGAGCCTATTTTTTTTACCAGGAAAAAAGTTGTGCAGAATTGGAGCCCATTAACGAAGAGGTGAATTGATTTCTGTGGAGCGATTGGAATGAGACAGCTTCCCTAACAGTGTTTTGAAAACTTGTTAATGCAATGAGACAGGAAAAAATAGAGAGGTAGGATCATGGGAAGAGGGAGAAGATAATTATTTGCATTTAATGGAACAGAAAGTCAGAATATGCAGAGGAATCAGCAAAAACAATGATGCTTGACAAATTTTTTATTCCATAGAACACTAGATCTAAAATAAACACACTAAAATTAATAGCTTCCTAATCGTCAGCAGTCACCAGTTAACATAATAGAAATGTAGATCCTGGACATGGTGCCAACCACCTTTGGACAAGGAACCCTGGAGAATAAACCTATTGAGCCACATGTTGTTGCCATAAAGAAAGAGTGTTAATAGTCTTGAAAAAGAGAATAAAAAAACTTGAATAAACTGACACCGATCTATTCATAAACCATATATTTCTGAGTGAGAAGACACAAAAATTATCTCGAGCAAATTAATAGATTTATACAACTCAACCAGGAAAAGAAAGAAGGGGAGATGAACTCTACCAGGTATTTCAAAACATAGAGGAAGAGCAATTAACATAGTTGGGAAGTTGTCAAAAATAGCAATTTAAATCAGTGGGATTGACTAAGAGATCAGAAACATCTCTTAAAAAGTCAGAATTTGCAGGCAGGCGCTATGGCACAGCAGGTTAGAAACCCAGCATGCAGTGCTGGCATCCCACATGGGCACCAGTTTGAGTCCCGGGTGCTCCACTTCTGATCCAGCTCTCTGCTGTGGCCTGGGAAAGCAGTAGAAGATGGCCCAACTCCTTGGGCCCCTGCACCCATGTGGGAGACCTGGAAGAAGCTCCTGGCTCCTGGCTTCAGATCTGCTCAGCTTCAGCTGTTGCAACCATTTGGGGAGTGAACAAGCAGATAGGAAACTTTTCCTTCCTTCCTTCCTTCCTTCCTTCCTTCCTTCCTTCCTTCCTTCCTTCCTTCCTTCCTTCCTTCCTTCCTTCCAGATTTATTTATTTTTATTTGAAAGACAGAGTTACAGAGGCAGAAAGAGAGAGAGAGAGAGAGAGAGAGAGAGATCTTCCAAATGCAGATTCACTCCCCAAATGGCTGCAATGGCTGGACTGTGCTGATCTGAAGCTGGGAGCCAGGAGCTTCTTCCAGGTTTCCCACGCAGGTACAGGGGCCCAAGGACTTGGGCCATCTCCCACTGCCCTCCCAGGCCATAGCAGAGAGCTGAATCAGAAGTGGAGCAGCCAGGACGTGAACCAGTGCCCATATGGGATGCTGGCGCTGCAGGACAGGGCTTCAACCCGCTGTGCCACAACACTGGCCGACCTCTCTTTCTCTCTCTCTCTCTCTCTCTCTCTCTCTCTCTCTCTCTTTGCCTCTGCCTTTCAAATAAATAAATCTAAAAAAACAAAACAAAACAAAACAAAACACTTAACATCTCTGTTCAGTCGGTGGCCCCTCACTTCCGGTCAGGACCTGTTGCTACCAGAAATAACTCCCAAGTGGTTGGGTTGCTCTCTGCTGGCCACTGCCATGGCCTGTACTCCTTTGATGGAGTCTGGTGTTGGAGTCTGTGTTCTTGTCCAGCGCCTAGACCTCACCCTCAGGACCAAGTCTCAATGCCTGGAGGCAAACACTCCAGCGGCCACTGCTCACCAGCTCTGCCCCCCCCCCCCCCCGAGGCAGGGAAAGTACCTGGAGTGGGGTCCCCTCTGCTTGCCTGGAGACCCGCACACTGACACCACGCCTGGCCAGGCTGGTTTCCCGAGGCCCGGCTCTGTCCTGGGTATCTAGGTGGTAGCGCCTTCCTCCTCATCCAGGCTCTCCTGCCTGAGTCTCCCCAGCTCCCTAACATCTGTGCCTGTACAGCGCTGAAAGCTGCAGCCTGTAAGAACCAGTTTCGGGGAGAGGAGCTGTTTTGTTTGGATGTTGCCATGACCTGAGGGCCTTCTTGTTCTGGGAATGGATCTACGTCCAAGCGAACTTATTAACTTCTCAGTGTGACTTTCTCCTGTGCTCTCACACTCATGGAGAACCTGCCTCAGATAGCCTGTGGTTAACATAATTACAGCATTGATTAGAAAAGGGAGGTATTAAGAGGAGGCCGTAGGCAGCATGAGGCTGAAGATCTCTGCTGTGATGGTTCACGACTGAAAAACATCCACGGAGGGGTTGGCACGTGGGACACCCTGAGCCAGTATTAGGCGGAGAGCCTGGGTTCCAGCACTCGCTCTGCCTTACATTTCAGCTTCCTGCTAACGCAGGCTGGGGAGGCAGTGGGGGATGGCTCCAGTACTTGGGTCCTGCCACCCACGTGGGAGACCTGGGCGCAGTTCTAGGCTCCTGTTTTCTTCCTGCTCAGCCCTGGCTGGTGTAGGGATTTGGGGAGAGAACCAGCAGATGGGTGATCTCTCTCTCTCTCTCACTCTCTCTCTCTCTCCCCTTTCAAATAAAACAACAAAAATCATCTGGTAGGGGAGGCCAAGCTAGCACTGAGGTGTGGCTGGAACTGTTTTTCTTCCTAAAAATCCTGCTGACCAGGGGGTTGGAGCCGGAAGGGTCGGGGATGTGGCCCCTCCTGGGCAGTGGGGTCCTGACAGCCTTGCTGTCACCATCTTGCTCAGGTCAGCTGTGGTGGCCACTGAGAAACCCAAGGCTTCCTTGGAGCCCTGGATTAGCTGCCCTTGTGCTGGACAATGGCCTTAAGCAGACAGCAAACTCCACTTCCTGAGCCCCATTCCGAAGCCACGGGGCTCGGGTATGTGCTGACAGCACACTCTGGTCTCGGCTAACAATGGCTCTGTCTATTAATTGTGGCAAACAACAAGTAACAATGAATCCGTTTGTTGGGACTTCTCAGGATGGAATTTAAATTTCCCTTCCAGTGGGGCTATGGATTTTTATTGCTGTGCCTTTTTCCTAAAGAAAGAGGCCGTTTCAGCGTCTCCTCCCTCTTCATCTCGCCCAGGCCCGTATTTCTTGTCATTCATGGGGCTTCAAACTCTTGGGAACAGCAGAAAATGCTTTTCCAAAGCAACCTCTTAAAAAATCAGATGGGAGTTTTAAGCTCAGAGATACTCCATGATGAGTGGAGTTTGCTTTGCCCACTTTAAACTGACTAATGGTGGTCACTGAACTGGCCGCTGTCTCGGGGCACAGGATGACAAGGCAGAGCCACACTCACCAGGGAGCAGGGAGACAGGGCTGGTGCCCCTCTTCGGCCCTCCCCCTTCCCATCCTCTGCCATCCAGCCACGCCCCCTGGCTCAGCAGGGCTCTGGGATGCTGACTTCGTCCTCCTCAGAGCTCAAACTTCTGTGTGGCTGCACACAGCTCTTGCTAGGCTACTGGGGGGTGGGGGGTGGGGAGGGCACTTCCATTTGTCCAACCAAGAAATGTATTTGCTCAAAGAATGATGCACTACCAGTGACATTAGGAAGGCACCTGGTAAGGAAGACATCTTGTGCAATGCCATCTTTTCTGTGGCTAGGCTGGCACTGGTAATATTGTCTGCAGGTAGAGGGCCAGTAGGCGGGGCCGGAGATGGAGAGCGTTTGGAGGGATGAGCTCTCGTTTCCCCGTTTCCCTCTCGCCCCTGAAGTCCTCCAATTCTACATGGATGCTTGACATTTGTTCTCAAACTTCAACAAATGTCACTTTTTCTGGAACTTTAAAAGGCTTTTGGATTCCAACCAATTTAATTTTGTTAATAGAATTATATTTCTTAGAAATACCACAGGAGCTCATCTATTTTTCACATTTTCTGACTTCTTTAGTATCTTATTTCTTTGCAGCTTTTGAAATCTGAATAGGCCAAACCAGTAATGGAGAAGAAATACACACCCCAGATGTACACAGACACACAGACCCAGAAACACACACTGCATGGTGCACAGACACACAGATGCTAAACCCTGCAGATACCCACAGACAGGTAGACAAGCAAACGCTAAACTCTGCACATGTACACAGGTAGGCAGAACACTACACCATGCACACACCCACACAGGCATTAAAAACCACATCCTAGGACATACACAGACCCCCTGGACACAATTCTCTGCCGCGATCCACTCGCCTCTCACTTCAAAGCTCTCCCGCGATTTTCTCTGTGAGCCAGGCTGTTTCAGGAGCCTGCCAGGGATGATAACAGGGTAGCTACACACTAAGACTTGGTTCTTGGTTCTAGAGGGAACCAGACCCCTTCCCAATCATCTGCTCTCCTGTCTGTGTGAGTGGGGAAAGCGCTGGGGAGCTGCCCTTAGGCCATGAATGAGTTGAGATGTGAACGATAGAGCATCTGGTTCATCTTTTGTAAGCTAAACGTTAGGAGCAGGAAGATAACAGTAACAGAATCTACCAGGCTTATCTCCACTGCACAAACAGGTCCTTCCAATCCTATTCTCTTTCATGCTGATTTATGAGAAATTAATTTGATCTAAGTAATTCTCACACGCTTTGACTTTGGCACATTTGGTGATAAATCGCTATTCAACTCCAAGTCAACTGATTTTTTTTTCCTTTAAACAGAAACTTAAGAGAGAAAGAGTGGGACTTTGGATAAAGAATTTACAAGGTCCACTCACTGGAAGTTGTGAAAATGCAGACTGGGGTAGCCATCGTGGAAGACAGCGTGGAGGCTCCTGCAGAGACTGGGAATGGGGCCAGTGGGTGCCCAGCACCCGCTCGCTTGGCCACACAGCTGAAGGGAACAGAACCAGCACCTCAGGGACCCATCTGTGCTCCGTGTTCAGTGCTGCATTAGTCATGGCAACCAAGTGATGGAGACAGCCGAGGTGCATGTTGATGGGTGAGGGGGTAAAGACGGTGGCACGGGGAACGGAGAGCCACCCTCGCCACAGGCCCTGGGAGCACCGTGCTGAGTGACCCACGCCAGGCACAGAAAGCAAAGTGCCACACGGCCTCGCGTACATGTGGCCTTTAAAACAAACCACGGAGTTCAGGTACACAGAGATGCAGAATAAAACAGAGGTTACCGGGGGCGGGGAGAAAGGGCGAGGGGGTGTCGTGGGAAACCACGTGGATCTGTGGGGTGCACACGTCCCGAGATCTGATTGGAACATGAGACTGCACTGTGCTAGGGATTGTTGTTACCTAAGTAGCTGTCAGCTGCCCTTGTCACACACACCAGGAGGAGCTTGCCAGATGATAGACGTTCATCAGCTTCCCTATGGGAATCATTCACTATCTGTAAGTACCTCATACGTCAGGTTGTACCGTCAAATATGTGCAGTACGATTTATTTAGGAAAAAAAATGAAGTTCTGGAAAAATCTGCAGCGTGACCAATGGCCACTCCCATCACTGATGGCAAGCAGCAGGCCTGGAGGGTCCTCCCAGGGCACCTGCTCCCTTCCATACTGGCCTTACTGTTGGCTGGCTTTGTAGGTGGCTGTTGCAAGGGGGGCAAGGTTCCAGCACAGGGCAGCCATTCCCCACGCCTCCTAGTTCCTGGAGAACCAGACCAGAGCTGCTTTGAGGAAAACAATACAGCTCATCTAGGAAAGGCATTACAGAAATGCCTCCATATTTACGTGTTTCTGGTCGTCAGTGTTTATCTGGAGACCCTAAAGCTAAGCCTTGGCCTCTCTGAGGAGAAGTGCACCTGCTCTATGCTCTGGGGTGTATACTAGAGGCCTGGGCCTTTACTGCAGCTTGGCCATGCGTTAGCCATGTACATCTGCGTTTGGTCTCTTCCCCTGTGGAGTGGTGAGGGGGTGGGTCTCTCAATCCCAAGACTTCCTGGAGCAGGTCTGAGCCCACCTGCTGTGGGCCAGGGCACCCAGAGACAGGGCACCCAGAGAGACGGCAGGCAGCACCTGACCTCTCCTTGGATGATCTCAGCGGGATGTCTTTTCACCTCAGCTCTGTACCCTTGACCACTTTCCCCAGAGGCCCAGCCGGGTGGACACCTGGCCACCACATGCTGGCCTGGGGCACCGTGGCCTGGAGGCAGGAGGGTCCATCACTGCCAACCGTGGCTGCTTCCAGCTCCCCTCCACGCTGGCCAGCCTCTCCTCCTCCCGCTCCCCAGCCCCACTTCCCTGCCCTAATGTGACACCTGCAATGATTTGTTCGTGACTACCAACATCTCGTATCTCCTTGTCTGTTGCTCGCTCTTCCATGAGACACAGAAAGGGTATTTATTTTCTTATTTATTAAGGGAATTTCTTTACTGAAGGATATTTGCTTATAATTATTACTGATGTAATGCTAGCACATGAAGTTTCTCCAGGGTACTTGGAGCTTTAAATAAAATGATCAGATACATCACTAGGACCCCAGGTTCATCTGAGTTTAATACATTTTGTGAGGCCCAGACCTCTTGAGTGTGGGTGAAATCTGCAGGCTGATTTTCTCAAGGTCCTGCCTTGCGCTGAGCCTGGGATCCTGACTCACACATCCAACACACCTGGGGAGGACTCGATATCCCCAAAGACACCCCCTGCTCTTCTCTCTGAACCCCCACTTCCCCTCCTGTCTTCTCCAATCCTGAATGTGCTCACACACTGGCCCTCTGCTCTCTTGCTTTCCCTCAGGGCCTGCTGGTTCGTGCCCAGGCCTTCTCCTGGTGAGTCCTCGGCCCGGGACGCTGTCCCCTCTGCACCCACCCGAGGCTGAGTTCTTTCCACCACTCAGCACGCAGCACCTCAAGTATCAGCTCCTTAGAGTCCCACCCAGCCCCCGTCACTCCCCAGGACCATGCCGGCCCCCTGAGATCACCTGCATGTTCACGGTTCCCTCACTCACCCTCCCCAAACTCCATGAAGGCAGGGCCTCTGTGTGCCTTGTCCAGGGATCAATGCCCCGGGAGTGAACACTGGCACATGCTTGTCATCATGCGTGCTGCTGGGATGTCCCCCCCCCCCCACAGTGCTTGCTGGTGATGGTGGCAGGGCCTGCATTGCACTGGAGGCTGCTCGGTCTCTCTGAGCTCCGGGATGGAGTACGCCTGGCTCAGGGCAAGTGGGGAAGTGCCCGTGGGAGCACTTT
Source organism: Lepus europaeus (assembly GCF_033115175.1). Lineage (NCBI taxonomy): Eukaryota > Metazoa > Chordata > Mammalia > Lagomorpha > Leporidae > Lepus > Lepus europaeus. The sequence continues at coordinate 163,573,027 of NC_084829.1, read as the reverse complement.
GTGGACGGGAGGAGACGGGTGAGGAGCAACACATCATCACGCCGGTGAGGGAGGCTGGGCTGCAGACAGACACTGCCGTGCTGGGTTACCTCCAGAATATGCCTCAATATGCTGCCTTAATCATAATTAAACAACAGCGAGAGCTAATAGTGTTATTATTCCATCTCAGGAATAATAATATTTATCCAAGGTCACTCAGTAACTTGCAAAGGCCTCAACTCACATGGCAGTGCCTTCTAGGTAGCCCTTAAGTGTGATCACACCAATGACAGCTCAGATGTCCCAGCAATCCCAGTGCCACGGTATTCATACTGCGTGGCACATGCCAGTAACCAGCTGTCACCGGCATTCGGCGCCTGAATGGCCCCTGTGGAGTTCCCGAGCCCGGTCGTGTAGAACAGACTGGCAGCGGAGGCCCTCACAGGCCCCCGGTCCACCAGGGCCCAAGCAGCAGAAGGCTGGGCAGAGCAATGAAAGCCCTCTGAGCACCCCCGGGATTTCTGTACAAAAGGAGGACCCACAGGAAGCAAACATCCCACCTACTTCATCTGCCCGTGGTTTTGCTGGACTGACGGTGAGCCTGTGTAGGAGCCACTGCAATACCGGGGTGTCGGGATTCCTGGGGTCACGGAGGTTTTCTCAGCGGATGGTTTCCAGTAAAGCCTTCGTTACCCCAGTTCTCTTCCAGTCTGCAGGGTTTTAGAGAGCAGTAAAATGCAATGCTGCTCCCAGCGTAAAGGCCAGGCCGCAGAGGGCCGCAAAGTACAGAGCAGCCTTCGCCGGGCACCAGACCCCTGAGGTTTCAGCTGCTGATTAATCTGTAGCCCAGCATTGTTGCGTCCGTCTCGTTACCAGGCAATCAGTGCACGACCACAGCAACAAAAACCTATCTTTTACTTCCTATTTTTCTGTGGTTATGATGCAAATTCAATCTTACGGCACAATTTGGTGGAGCTGTTCAGTGGGCAGTCTGTTGTTTGGCTGTTTCTCTGTTCTTATTTATCAGACTTTGGTGTTGCTTCATTTGATCTAGCATTTAAGCTTTATTTAAGCTCTCATTTAATCGTACAAAGTAGAGGGATTTATGATTATCGGACACAAAATGGCCTAACTCATGGACAATGCCATGATCAGACGTGTGGTGCCTGTGTGATGATTGCTTGGAATCGCGCTGCCGGGGCCCAAGCAAGCGCTGGTCCTGGGTGATGTGCTCAGGCCTTGCCACACTGGGGGAAGGAGCCTGGCATCTGAGAGGCCCTGGGACCAGCAGCCCTCAGACCAGACAGCTGGCAACTTCCCTCCTGAGAGGAGACGCCTCAGTGTACCCAACGGCCCTCCTGACTCAGGTCAGTCTGCAGTGAGGGGCTGGGCCCCTGTGCTCCTGACCACGCTCGGACTTCAGTCAGCTTCTGGCGCCCACAGGCCACGGACACGTGTGCACAGCCTGCCACTCGGTGCCCTGTCCACAGCGCGCGGAGACCACTCGGACCCACAGAACTTAGTCACTTGCTCAGACCCGGGAAGGCAGATGTGCCGCGGCGTGCCCGGGACGAGGGGAGGGCTCGCTCCCTTGTTGGCCCATCAGGAGTTTCCTTTCGAAGGTTGCACACCCACAGCCGCATCACTGTGTGAGCTTTCCGGTCACAACTCCTGTGAGCTATTTTGGTGCCAAATAAACAGAACAATCAGGTTTGATGCTGTGTGGTGGAGAATGGGCACATGGATTTTTAAAACGTGAAAATCTCTTTGTGAAAGACTGTTGTTGAAACTATTGGCCATGTCACGTACATGATGTTGGAAAACAATGAGAAATTTGAATTTAAAGGCAATTTCCATTCTACAGGCAAAATTATATATGGCCCAGAGACTTTGAGTGGACCCTGGTTCAGTGTATAGGCCATTGGTCATTATCGAAATGTATTTCTCATTCTTTTGTGGCTAAAAGAACACTCTTAAGTGAAAATCGAGAACAACGTGTAATTGGTCTCTTTATGAACAAGACAGGTGGTTTTAGCAACAGATATTCAGGCATTTTTCCTATGACTGAGTACTTGTCGCTACTCTCTCAAGGTTGTTGGAGAACCTAGGGGTTGTCAGAAGTCATGGAATTTGGGGTGAGATGGGGGCTTCTGTAGAATTCAGGAGTTTTTGGGACGGGGCTCAGCGACTGCTGCAGCAGCCTGTCTTTCAGAGAAGCGTTCAAGGAGAGTGTCCTGCTTCTTGGAGCAGTGCTTACATTGTGGGCGAATACTTCTATTAGTGTAGCAAATATCAAAATAACCGAAGATTGTGGTAGCATGACAACGCTTTTTTTTTTTTTTTTTTTGCACGTTAGAAAAACTTCAACAACAACAACAACAGTAGGTGTCCTGAAAGGGTGCTGAGTGAGCCCGACACAATAAGCTTTTCAGTAAAGGACGGTCATCTGGCTGCGAACCACAAGGAATTCTACGAACAATGGCACTTACTAGTGCACTCTCTGGTTCTCATGACAGCTGAATGGAACAGAAAGGGGAATATTTTTCTTGTGGGGCACATGATCGTGACAGTCTCCTCACCCCATCCATGCAGCATTCACAACCTTCTCTGCCTGGCACCGTGTGGCCCTGGCCTTCCATTATCTCTGCCTCTTGCTAAGCAGTGAGAAATGTCGCCAGCACCAGTTGCCGTTCTGAGAGGCGTGGACATGGCTTTATCTTGGAGACCATTTGGCAACACAGTCAAAGTGGCCTTTGGATTTACCAGGACTTCTGTGGTGTCCTGGAAGGAGACAGGGTGTGCTATGTAAGCACTGGAATGCGATTCCACCCCGCCAATATCATGGGGGTGGGTCTTTCAAAGGACCCTGGTTTTAACAAGTAAAGCAGAAACCGATTTTACGGGAAAAACTGATGACATTCACGAGAGATTCTCCTGGATCTGATTGGATGGGGAGCTGGGGGAGTGTTTCTAATTGAAATGACCACAACTTTGACCTCAAAGAGGACTTTCCAGAAGTGCTTCAAAATAATGCTTTTAAACAGAGAGTGCGCATGGGACCTGATCAGACTGTCGTAGAAGGAACACTCAGTGTTGTTAGAAACAGATCTCCGCTCAGCTCTGTGTCAGCTCTTAACATTTCACAAGATATATGTGACGGAATGTCCACGATGGCAATAACTTGGCATTTTAATTTTCAGAAGATAAAGTGGGTGATCAAAAGTACGTTACAGTTCTTGCTATTTCTTCCTAGTCTCAATGATGACTCCTATTTTTTATTTTACAAGTAAGTAAACTAGGGCTGGAGATAAATCCTTAATGAAGAGCAGAAACGGAAGATTCAAAAGGAAAAAGTGCACCAGGTTTAAGCTTTGATAGGGAATACGAAACATGCAGGGAGACTTTACAGGATGCAAATGATGAGCGCTCCCCAGGGACGCGGTGGTGGGCGGCAACACGCACCCAGGCAGGTTTTCTGCAGCTAGAATAATGTGGGTGCGCACATATTTCACACCAGCACCCCCTTAATGCAGTATTTTCACTGAGTTCCTGAAATTATCTTAATTCTTAGCAATAAACAATGCTGACTATGCTATTAGCTTGGTTTTCCAGAATGAAAGCCATTTCTGGAATCCAGTAAGGCTAGCAGAACACTGAACTCCTGGAGCATAGTCACTCAGCCCCTTCGTGACTCCCGCTCATTATGCTGCATTTTAATTTGGGCTCTTGGCCATTATTAAAGCAGGGACCGCTGCCTGTGCTGCACCATCGGGGCTGAGGGCACAGGACGCGGCCCTTGCTGTGGGGGCGCTCACTTGCAGGCTTTCATTGGCAGTTTAATCTTAGGAAAAGCCACACACAGCATGCTTCCCACTTCCCTCTCTCCCACTGATAACGTTGGAATCGCCAATCTTACACTTCCTTTCTTTTTTATTTTTTTAATCCTGTATTTTTTTTCCTTTGGTGCCAGGTTTCTGGTTTTTACTTTTACTGAATATGTTTTTGGTCAAAGCTGTTCCAAATTCTTTATGATAAGAGGTAGAAAACAAAAATGTGTACATGGTGAGTGAGGGATGAGAAAATCCTCCTATAAGTAGTGGCTTCTGAGGTCACGTAATCGTTTATTGAGCACCTCCTAGGGAGGAGGAATCCAACACCCAGCAAGATGGGGTCCCTGAGCCCCTCTTGTCACCATGCTGCCTGTCCAGTGGCTGAATGCTACAATCACCAGGCAAGCAGCTATGCAAGCATGATATATTTCGGATGGCTCTAAGTGTTATGCAGGTGTGCCTATGGGTTTGAGTCCCTGTTCTGAGACAGACCCAGGTCAAGGCAGCATGAGAGCAGCAGTCTGACCAAGAAGAAACAGGAGTCCTGCAAAACGCCAGGGCAACAATGTTCCAGGGGGAGGGGAGAGCAAGTGCTGAGGTCCCCAGGCAGGAGGAGAAGGCTGGACTTGAGGACTGCCCCAGTGTCTGGTGGAACTGGAAGACACCAATTTGCAAGGGAGGAGATGCAGGCCCAGAGCTAGGTAAGGGCAGATGCTGGCCGGTCCTGTATGGGTTGGTGAAGATGCTGAAATGAGCCTCAGGGAACTTTCAGCCCATCTGGGCTGCTGAATGCAGAGAGGAGTGCGGGGAAGCAGGTGAGTGGCCAGAGGGGCAGCCCTGAAGGCGGCCAGATGTATGGAGAGGATGGGGTAGACACTGCCTTGTCGCTGTAGAACTGAGACGGCGGGCTCAGCGAAGGAAATGCCGACTGCAGGCTGACACTGCCGTGACTGGTAAGGTGGACTGTAGCCCCATTCACCTAGATGGGGAAGACCGGGCTGGGGCAGAAGATCCCAAGAAGGGGCCATGTGAAGAGCTCTTACTGAGCGCCCTCCGTGTGAGAGGCCTGCAGGGCACCCAGCGCAGTGGCTGGTTAGGAGGGTGCAGGGCTGAGGAGGACGACCAGAGCAGAGGGCAGAGCAGGTGCGGTGTCCGTGTGTCCAACGTGGGAGTCCTCTGTGCTGAAAACCGAGACGGGATGAAGGAGCAGAGGGAACAAAGACAGGCTCAGGCCAGGAGCAGTCCGAGGGTAGAGCTCTACTAGCTCTGACACGGGCTCTCCTCTCTTCAATGGCTGACCCTGCAATGAACTGTGCTGATGTGTGGCTTCCCAACGGGTCCTGGAGATGCCCGACCTGAGAGGACTCTATTTTTGATTTTTTTTTTGGAGTGAACAAAGTCACACTTAGTGAGGATCCTTTCTGATGAATATTAAGAGTGTGCCCAGTCTGATAATCTGCTAAATTATATCTAGCTTTAGGCAATAATTATAATTCAGGCAGAAATGTATGCTTCTGAAAAAGCCATAGTTTACAGAATTGACAGCCTACAGAAACGGTTTATGGAATTTACCGAAGCTAAAGAGCATTCCCCAAAGAAGTCTTTAAAAGATAAACCCATCATAATCTATCACTAAATGTAGGTAGAGAGCATCCTCAGGTAAAAAGTAACACAGATAACTCCCTGTATCACTTAGTGTAGAATTAATTATAAATGATGAGTTGTCTGAAATAGTTATGTGTTAGAGAGTTTTGTTAGGGAAATATAAGTTGAGTTCAAATAAAGATCAGGTTTTTAAAAGCAATGATGGTAGAAAACAGGAGAGAGGGAAGGAAGAAGTCCCGGCTTCCCGCCCTTCTAATATGGGGCGGGGGTTAACTTCTTCCTGGTTGGGTTACTAAAAAGAGCAACAGAACGGACAATTTATTTTCCTCTATTAAAGCCTCAGCAATTTTTTATAGCTCTGTGATTGTTTGGTGGCTGAAATACTTTGTTTGCTCATGTTAAGAATCTCACGTTCTGGCACCATTATTGTTTGAAAAACACTTTCATTTTAGGACTGTTCACTTTTATTCTCCCAAAAGAGTACATCAAAGTGAAGAATTAGTTTGGCAACTGAATGAGTTGGTACCTTTGGAGCATAGATGTGTTGCAAAATGAAGCACTATTTCACGGAGTTCCAAATTAGATACTTAAAGCTTCAATAGTCTGTTGGGCTTCTAATTTCCAGGGTTTGGATTCAGCCTCACAAGCTCTTGAAGTGATCAGATGGGGCCTTGTGGGATGAAATATAGTCAGTGCCCGGCATTCTTCTCCAAAACACAGACCATAAACAACAGGGAATTTCTTTTGTAAATGGAAGCACATGACACTCGGACGAAGCTTATTCCTGGGACAGAGGGAACCCTAAATTATCAGAACAATAGTAGGGCTTTGCAGTGTGTTATCAATGTCTAAAATGGGCACAGAAAGTACACGTTTTAGGTCTCCTCGGCCCAATACAACAGAAGATAGTAGATGATTCAAGGAGAGACTCTTGGGCAACCTCATATAGATAAATTCATAACTCAGCTCTACTCAAACTCAATGCAACAGAAAAATTAAGCAAGAGATCTTTTATGGAGGGAAAAAAAGCCCCTCATTGATAATGATTTAAATCAGTGGCATTAAATGAACTGCCCTATCCTGTTCTTATAGAAAATGAAATGGAGAACATACGCCAGATTAGGACACTTGGGTTTTGTTTGAAATACAGTCACACATGGTGCTAACAGCATTCATCTTTGTGAGTTACTTAACAAACACACAGAGTAGCCAAGGCGCTACAGAACAAGCCTCCGAGTCAGTGGAAACTCAGACACTTTCACTCCTTAGCAGGTGCCTGCTCAGCCTCTGCTTGCCGTGGGCTACAGAGGCTTCTGGCTTCTGGACAGATCTCACTAGTCACAGCCCCTGCTGAGCCCCAGGGGGAGGCAGTCCAGCAGCTGGGCCTTGGGGACCCACAATAATGGCTGTGGGTGGCTCAAAAAAGGTCAACAAGGAAGATGGTTGTTTACCTTCTAAATGAGATGGAACAGAATTTCAGTCAAGCTAGCATTTCAGGGTTTGACTCAAGTCTTCTTGGTCTCTAAGCACTTTTGGTTATTTAGAGGAAATACGGGTGCAGGAATAGGTTGGGGAGGAGACCATGGGGTGGGTTAGCAGGGGATGGGCAGAGGGGAGAACAGGGGAGGCTGTACCACACTCCCTGCAGTCCTCACTGCCAGCATGCATGTGTACATACATGTACATGTGAGAGTACATGCATGTACATGTGAGAGTGCTTACGTGTACATGTGAGAGTGCATACATCTGTACAGATTCCAACTCTGCAGACTTGAAGAGGAAAGGCCTACATCTCCTGACACACACAGACTGGAGAGCTTAAAAAGAAACCTAGAAAATGAGCCTGAAGAGTGGTTGTGGGTGTGGGCATGCCAGAGGGGTCTGCGAGGTGCCCTGTGCCCCATGCTCGCAGTGACTGTGGGTGCCAGGGTCAGCAGCAGCCAGCAGGGAGCCCAGGCTCCCCGACGCACTCAATGGCACCAACCTGGAATACCTAACAGACCTGAGGCTCCTGGACCAACACCTGGGCAGCCAAGCAAGTCAAACCCAGGTCAGGACCACTTGGTCTCCTTGGGTTCATTCATTGATGCAAACAAATACTGTTCTGTTTGGAAACACACACACACACACACACACCACTTGCAAGTATGCAATGGGTCAGCAGGGAAAAAGACAATAGCTTTCAGACCATCAGTAAAACAATGCTTAATTCAACAGCAATTTGCAATTCATGGTTGAAGCCCCGGTAAATGTTGGTTTAGGTCTGAACTCATTTGGACACAAAAGAAACAATTCCCTATAATACCTGGAGATATCTTCAAGTAAAATGAAAAAAAATTTTGTTTGCTTGCAGCCTGAAACCACTCATTGCTATAAGTGATGTAACTCCGCAATCTGTAATCTATTAAGTATTCTACAGGTGTTGCAGCTCAGTACACACTTATGTTTTCTCCAGCTACTTTATTAGCTGAATCCATCAAGGCCAAGATAAATTGGATGAGCAGTCCTAATTTTCCCTATTTGTGGATGTTTGCGAAACCACAGGAAATTTTGGTATTGTCACATCACACTTCTGTGCCTGATGCTGAAAATGCTGCCTCTTACTCCCTGTCTTTTATTAGAAAAGACATTTCATAAAACCAAATTGAGTCCTATAAATCAAGAGGAAATGCTAAAATGATTACAATCTACAAGTCACCAAGTGGCACTTTCCGAAATGCATTTGAATTTCACCAAGGAATGCGTGGAGGGGGGAAAATCAATGCTGCCCTATTAGGTAATGTGCATTTGTTATGTACACACCACCAGTGGCATTAATTAATAGAATGATGGTGCTGATATATCTGTTAGTGATTAGCTTTTAGTGCTATTCATCAGATGATTATCATTTACCTAAAAATGCTCTAAGGAGACGGAAAATAGAATTTCCACTCAGCAGATCCCACAGGGCAGGAGAAAAGATCTTTGGCTGTAATGAACCTAATTTAATTTTCTGACTTCTGACTTGGCTTCTTTTATTGTGTGGATGAAAACAGTCGCAAATTATAGATCAATGATAAGATCCTTTTTTTTTTTATAGCTGTGGTGGGGCTGACACCATCCGTTTAAAAAAATCTTTTTAACTTGGGTGAAACCAATTAGATAGTGACATTGCTGATTTTGAGTCACCCCTTCCTCTTCCTTTCCTTTCCTGCCAGATGCATTCCTAAAGGATATGAATGTCCGGAATTCCTGATGGGGTGGGGCTTTGCGTTAGGCTGATCTTTGTTTTCGTTCTTCTGTCCCTGTGGCCTCACTCCTTGCTCGCTGGCTCACCTGGTTTTCTCCCTTAACCTATTTTGCACCCAATTTATCCTGCCTATGGGCTTCCGTCTGGTTCCAGAATTCAGCCTCTTAGCTTTGTCTGATCCACAGGATGTAAACAAGCACCTGAATTCTGATTTCTGACCCAGATCAAGCTTCTCAGCGGCTCCCAGCCATTTCCCCAGATCCGATCCGTTCTGGGGGTGATGACCTCACTGCCCATCCTCTCCAGCGGCTGGCTACTTCCTTCTTGTCCCTTAGCCCCAGGCCCAAGCATTCCAAGGCCTCATCCTCTCAACATGGAGCCAGGTGAGGGAGGACATCACAGCATACCTTGTCTACATCACGCCCACATGGCACAGGCCATCACGCACACCTGTTACAAGTTGAAATCATCATGAAGATAAATACTTTCTTTTGTAGTCTAACTGGCCACCTTCTCTGGTTTTCTATAAGTATAAATCTAATAAAGTCTTAAGAAGAGAAAGTGAGACTTTGTTGAAAATATATTAAGTGAACGCTTGGAAGTTTTACTGACTCTACCCCTCCTCATGAGAACGTATCATAAATTTAAATTAAACTTTTGTGGTGTATTGGCTCAATAATAGCTTTTGCCATTTTTTCCTCTCTGAGTTAATGAAATTTTACATAGTATGTAAAATCTCATCTTTCACTAGAATACATTCCTAAAAATATCAAACATCAAATTTCTATATAATTTACATTAAGAATTAAAGAAAGTTTGGCAGATAATATATCAAATAGACAGATTTAAGTTGCCTTTTGAGAGGATTAGAAGATACTGAGAAAAATTCAATGTTTTTCTTTTTTATAAGATTTCAAACAGATGTCATGGGAAATTTTTCTGGAACATGAATACTTCCATGATGAAGGAACAAAAGGAAAAGACCCAGACTTACGAGCTACAGATAAAACCTGTTCTCACACCAGTTTCCAGAGGGAAGAAACTTGCTGCAGGTCACCCAGCATGCGTGGGCAAGCCTGGGGTCAGAAAGGAGGCCTGGGCTGGGGCCTGGCGTCTTCCCTCCCACAAGCACCCCCTAGGAGGACTGTGCAGAGTGCTGTTGGATGAATGGCAGAGTTCTAGGTTTCCTGGCTTTAAAGATGCCCCCGCACCTGTAATGTACCTAACAAGGAACAGTGGTGTTTAGGGGGAGGAGTCTGACAATTCGGACTGCTGGGAGGTTAGGAGAAACGGGCCTGCCCCAGGGAGGGGTCAGCATGGCATCCCGGGCAGAGTCACAGGTGATCCTGGTGAGCACTTCCTGGGGCCGCGCCACACACTGTTGACAGAAAAGCACTGTGTTGATCCCTTGTAGTCGGAATCTCAGAATTCAACAACAACACCAGCATTAAATATTAGAGATTTTATAGAGGCTTCAAGAGGAGGGGATTAGAGTTACCACTTCTTCCTCTGCCTCCTCCCACACATCACTGCCCAACACCCTCAACAGCAGCCTGTTTACCAAACCTAAGCCTAGCATTGGCCCTGAATTTAGCCACTTTGGCACTTACTGGCTTGCATGCACAGCTGTGGTTGTAGCACATACACGTGTGTGTGTGTGTGTGTAGGGGGGTGGGCAGGAGAGCAATATTGGGGGCTGGTGAGCAGCTGGCTGTGCCCACATCATCTAGTAATGTCAGGAGCTGTAGGGGAGACAGTGACTTTTAGTACATAGAAGAAGTGAGGTGTCCAACTGGAGACCCCTGGGTGCAGTTCTGACAGAGCTAACTCTTGCAGACATCATTCTGGGGAGAGGCTAGGGACCAAACTTTGAAGAGGAGGTGTGGGGGTCTCTACTGAAGGGAATCCTTGAAGCCAAGAGACCAGAGAAGTGCCTTAATGAGACGATAATACAAGAAGATCCACTTCAGGAGGCAGAAGTATCATTGAGTGCCAACAGGAGTGCACCAGTCACACAGGGGGAACAACGTCTGGATAGAGTGTCTTCCACTAGCACGCTAGAAGAACCATCTGTCAACACTACTTGTTTGCTCCTCCAAACTATTAGCCCCACTTCAACAATGAGGGGAATTCTGAAGCAGAATACATTTGTTTAATTGGTTTAGGTGAAGGTCCTTGGGACGGAAATTGGAAATGCTTTCTGTAGTTCATTTAGGAAGCAAATAGACAAGGGCTGACCACCAGGACATAACACCAGCTTTGCTTCCGCAAAACTCACTTTCATCTGTAGAGACAGCTGAAGGCGCAACAGTGATCACACACGAAAAGTGATGTGGAAGCGTTCGAGGATGAAGGACAGAGAAGCAAGAGCGATTGATGGAAATACAGGAGAGATGGCACCTTTCTGAGCTTTCTGTATGTGGCGAAGAGTTCAGATCGAAGTCCATATGACTCAGAGAGGAGTTATTCAAAATGTAACAGCGAGGGCTACGCAAGTCCTCGCTGATGGTGCTGGATGTGTTCTGTGTCCAAGACCTCCAGACGCCAGCCAGCTCACATGCCCGTGCGGGACACGGTCAACAGTCGGCCGGTTCACAGGCCCGTGTGGGACATGGTCAGCAGTCGGCCAGCTCACAGGCCCGTGCGGGACATAGTTAAGGCTGCCTGGGATCCTTGACAGCAGGGGCATCTGTCAAATCACTTTCCCTTCATTGTGCCCGTACTTCACAGAGTTTGTTTTGCTTAAAATGATCCAAATTATTTTCTGCACTGCAATTCAAATTCTTCCCCAAATACCACGCTGCTCTAAATTATAGACTCAATCAGATTAGCACCAAGATTTGTCCCTATACAAGAAGGGAGTTGTGAGTTCTAGAACCTGTTGGATTGACTTATTTGCTATTTTTATTTTTTTAAATTATTTATTGTATCTAAAACTCATCTGCTGAAACAGACTCTTTGTTGCTCTCTGTTTTATTCCATTCCACTACACATGAAAGGGTTTATTGACATAGGAAAATATTTCATTTAAGATATAATATGATACATTCTTAAGTAATGGGATAACTCATGTGAAATTTTGATCGTACATTCGGTTGTAGAGTAAAATTAATTCTGATGTTAATCCACATCATCATCAAGTGTTTCTTTTTCAGTTAACCAAGAAGGGAATATGATTTCAATTTTGCATAAAGGGTTTGGTAGGACTACCGTCCACAGATGTTCCTTGCAGCATGTTCTTTATTTCACTGATCAATGAAAGGCCCCAGGGATTTGAGCTGCAAGTAAAATGCATATGTCTTGTGACAGGAATAAATAACACTTGGAAATAAAAATAAAGCGTCTCCTCATTGATGTCAAACAGGACAATGGTAGCTGGCAACTACAATCTTTTCCTAATGACTTGGCTGAGAATACTGAGCATAACATGTGGTAATAACTTATTAAGCTCAATACTGCAAGCCATCTTGTGTTAGAATTTCTATAAAGAGTTTTCAGGAGAAAATGGGTTATAAGGTATTAATTTGTGATCGCACACTTACATCATTTTTGGCGATTGTATTTGTTTTCACACGACCGATCTTATGAGAACAGAATGTGGAGACAGTAACTTGGATGGCAGAGACCACTCTGTCTTAAAAAGGACATTATTGTACTTGGAATGTTACTGTTGGCCTTATATTCATTGTCAACAAGAGTTGAGCATTTTTGTTTTGTTTAAGCAGAGAAAAAATGAATCAGAGTTAGATTTTTCTCCCTAATTCGTAGTAAATTATATTGGTAGAAAATATTCACACAGAAAACATTTGGTAAAACAGATCTATGGAAATTTATGGAAGAGTCTATATATCAAGAAAACAAAATTATTGCCATTCAAGATGTATAGAATCTCAATATAATTTTATGAAACAATAATATGACCAAAAATTATGTTGTCGGATTAAAGAGATGGAGGCTCAATCTCTCTTCTGCTGTCCTAAAAGAAAACCATCTATCAACCAACCAACCAACCAACCAACTAATATAGAGGGTTGCTGAAAACCTTCATGCTAGCTAAAGGAAATGTCTATACATTATATATCTCACAAACCTTTTATTTCTAATCTGTCAGCCACTCAGTACGCTCGTGAAGAGAATCAGCGAATCCTTGGCACAGGTTTGTTCTACGTCCTCTCGCCACCCCTCGGTCTTTACTGCAGGTGTTTTTGGTTGTTCACGGCGCCTCCTTCACCTGAAGGTGGACAGACTCAGAACCGTGTAATGGTCATGCCACTAGGCGGCTGGAGCTAGGAGGGTAGACGAGGTTCCCTGCCATAGTGTGCCTGAGCCTCCTTCAGCTCGTCAGGCGACAGACACTGCTGGGGTGCACGTGGGGGAGCCTCAGCGCAGTTCTTCCTGTCACAGAGACTGATTCCCACAGGAGAGAAGCTAGAGAAAGAGCACAGATCCCCCTAAGCAAATCACCACTCCCGGCGGCGGAGGAGTGTGTAGAGGAGGGCCAGCTCCACGTGGCGCTGGATGGGATGGAGAAGCCCAGTGGTTTTCGGGAACCCGACTTGGAGGTCAGAGTGCCTTCTGGTTGGAAGAAAAGCAGAGCTGCGTTAGCACAATGCAGGGAGACAGCTGATCTACTGTTCGGCTACTGAGTCCTGACACTGGCCTTTGACCCCACGTGGTGGTCCCACCACAGGTCCAGAGTATCTCACAGCCACTGCTGCTCTGACTTCGGCAGCATCACAGATATTTTCAGAAAAACAAGTGTGTGGATATCACTCAAGCTTCAGACAAGCTTGTGGAAAATGTGCAAACAAAAACTATGCTTGGATTTCCAAAGATTTTTGCACCACAATATACTTCTCTTTTACTCCCCTTTTCCCACACACAGTTTGAAGTGTTGATGTATAACAAGTGACCTTTGGAAAAGCAGAGAGGTTTTCCAGGTTTTCCCAAAGCTTTTCTCTTACAAGTGGTATTTGACAACAATAAAACCCCAAGACAAATTATAAATGGCTAGAATGGCTAGCCAATGACACAGTTTAACAGGGAAACTATACTTTGAGGATTCCCTTGGAGGATAGTATGGAAATTTTGAAAAATTAAAAATAAGACTTTAAAAATATAGATGCTAAGTCCTTGTGGAATGAATATCTGGTAGAGAGAAATGCATAAGAGGAGGTGGACAGCATTTCTGATCATTCCTGCTGGGCCCTGGCAAGGTGCTGAGTTCTAGGCGCATCGTTTCTCTGCCTGTGAAAAGGGTGCCAGTGAAATGGATGGCCTGGGGGGCAAGACCCCGAGGAACTGGAAGCAGATATAGTCATATCCTTTTTTAAATTTATTTATTTACTTGAGAGACAGAGCAAGGGTGAGAGCAGCACACACACACACACACCCCAACACAGAGATCTCCCATCTACTGATTCATTCCCCAAATGGCCACAGTTACTTGGCCTGGGACAAAGCCAGGAGACAGCAACTCCATCCTGGCCTCTCACTTGGGTGGCAGGAACTGGGCCATCATCTGATGCTTCCCAAGTGCATTGGCAGGAAGCTGGATGGGAAGAGGATCAGCTGGCCCAAACCAGCCCTGCGACACGGGATGCTGGCGTCGATAGCAGCAGTTTAACCCACTGCGCTGTGCTGCTGGTCCCCAGAACCATAATCGTGAGACCAAAATTTTCTAGCCACAAAGACCAACTCCTTTTGATCAAAGGATATTTTAGCGGCTATAAAGTCTCTTCATGGGAGGCAGCTTGCACAATGGGGACAACGAGAGATGATTTTACTTGGATCTATATGTCCAGAAGACTATACCTCCACTGCCCTTTATGAATGGAGAAGGCCACATCCTTCTATGCTTTAAGATTCTCATTAGAATGGAAAAAGCAAAAGGGAAACTCTTGGAGGTCCTGAGTGTATGACGGAGTGGCAGGGGATGGGCTCCTTCCAAAATGCTGAGGCCATAACTGAAACACGCATTCTATTCTTCACTCCCGTTACCAGGCGTGCAGGGAGGCCCTCCCGACTTTGGGCAAATTCTTGCGGCTCTGTCTGGCCACCCCCTTGGGGGCCTGCCCTAGTAGATTACCTCCCTTCTCCTCTGTGTCTTCAGATTCATGGAGGTCCTATCTTTCTTGTTTTAAACACGGATGGGTCTTTTTCATCTTACAGCAAATGCTCTGCTGAAACCCCACGTGAGACCCAAGTCTAGCTCTACTTTTCCCTTCACAACCAAATTTCTTGAGAGAGTTGCCTGCACTTGCTCTCCCCCTCCACTCTCCTTTGATTCCCCATTGTAATACGGCTTCACCTCTCCATGGAAACTGCTTTCATCGGGAGCAAGAATTGTTGCAGACATTTAAAAATCTTTATCTTATGTTGCTCTAAGAGGAATTTCTGACTTTATCTTCTTTCTTTAAATGCCTCTTCTTGTGGTGCCCATGGAATCCTTTGTTATCTCTACACCCCCCCCCCCACTTTTTGGGGAGAAAACATATGCATTTTCTTACACAATGAAATGCATGGGAGTTATTTCTTTGGGCTGGCACACAAAGTCAATTAGAAAATAACATATCTCAGTTTGGTGCTGGTGTCATTTCTTGTCCTCTCTTTAAACTGCAGGTGCCTCTTCCACTTCTTCCCCTCCTGGACTCTATCTCCATTTTGATTGGCTGGCAAACTCTTTGTTCATCAATCAAAACATCCCTCTTTTCATTCATCCATTTTTTTTTAAGATTTATTTTATTTATTTGAAAGGCAGAATTACAGAGAGGCAGAGAGGGAGGTCCTCCATCTGCTGGTTCACTCCCCAGGTGGCCACAACATCTGGAGCTGTTCTGCAGATCCAAAGCCAGGAGACAGGAGCCTTTTCCAAGTCTCCCACATGGGTGCAGGGGCCCAAGGACTTGGGCCATCTTCTACTGCCCCTCCCAGGCTACAGCAGAGAGCTGGATTGGAAGTGGAACAGTCAGGAATTGAACCAGTGCCCATATGGGATGTCGGCACTGCAGGTGGCAGCTTTATCCACTACGCCAAGGAGCCGGCCCCATTTATCCATTCTTACATCTCCAGCTTTGTCCCTAAATTATTTAAGTCTCCCAACAAGGATGTATAAAATCAGAGCGGTGAGAAGGACACAGGGTGGCAAGCAGGTTATATTGCTCTTATGAGTCAGTGAGGATGCCCAGCACTGAGGAAGACTTCCCCAGGGGGCACACTCCCTGAAGAAGGTGCTGTTAAACACCACGGCACACCATAACATTTAGAAGATCATGGGCCGGCGCCGTGGCTCACTTGGTTAATCCTCTGCCTGCAGTGCTGGCACCCTGGGTTCTAGTCCCGGTTGCTCCTCTTCCAGTCCAGCTCTCTGCTGTGGCCTGGGAGTGCAGTGGAGGATGGCCCAAGTGTTTGGGCCCAGCACCCCATGGGAGACCAGGAGATGCACCTGGCTCCTGGCTTTGGATTGGCATAGCTCCAGCCGTGGCAGCCATTTGGGGGGTGAACCAGCAGAAGGAAGATCTTTCTCTATGTCTCTCCCTCTCACTGTCTGTCAAAAAAAAAAAAAAATTTAGAAGATCGCGTGTCCACCTCCTCCTGAGATGTCCTTTGTGAAGCTGGCTGGGCTGGCTGGGCAGGGCCACCCTAGCTGCAGTCCAGTGGACGGAGCCCTGGTGCTGGGGGCAGGGTTCAGAAGGGCACGAGTCTGCCCCCAGGTCGTACCTGGATTGTGCTTGCTGCCTAGGTACCTCCAGGGGATTGCCTGTTCCCTCCTCCTTCTGAGCAGGCTCCCTCTCCACTCTGGCCCCAGGACACGGTTCACTTTCCCTACTGCCTTGAGGAAGTACACGGCTCTCAGAATGGACGTGTGTTCTGCCAGCCACAGTGCAGGGAACAAGCAACCACAGCCTCTTTCGCTGCCCTTCCTTTTCCTTTCTCATTTCTGTGTCCTCCTGTCTTGCCCTTTGCTTATCTCGCCTTCACTCCACTCCCCCTTTGTTCCTCCATTCCTCTTTCTCTCCTCTTTCTCTTCCCTCCGACAGCCCCTGGTGGACAAAGTGTGGGCTCTGGTCAATGCCCAGGTGGTGCTCAGAGCCCTTACATCACAGCTCCCCGCTGCAGGCTGGGGGCACCTTGTGCAGCGGCTGAGCGGCCTGCAGAGCAGGCAGGCCTCAGGGAGCATCAGCTGGGGTAGGCAACAGTGTTCTGTTACAGCATGCCACCTACGTCTGCTGCTCTTGGGTGTTCTCTCCGTCCTCAATATTCTCGGGAGGAATGCAGTCGTGTGGGCTGATCCTTAGTCACTGACCTCAGGCCACTTCCTCTCCGGTTTGGATCTGTGTGGTGTGCAGAGCAGCACAGGTTGCTGTTGGAGCAGAGCTGGTGGAAGTGCCTCTGGGCAAGCCAGTGGCCCATTTCATGCAGTCGGCTTGGTGGTGTCTCTTGTTCGTTCTCAATCATTAGCTGTCCGCGCCAACAACCACTGCAGGTGACAAGTCTGCCGAGGTAGCACCCTAGGACACCGACGACAGCGGACTCCAGCCGAGAGGGAGGCAAGGACTTGTGCCGGGCAGACTCTGGGACTGCTCAGCATTCTGGGTGAAGTGGTTTACCGTGGCCGGTCTTGCAGCCCACGGTCGTGGGAGGCTCTTGCACATGTAAGGTCCTAGCTCAGAGCGGGCCACCTGCAACCGCTGTGAACGGCTGCCCCGAGCAGCATGCTGAGAGGGATTCTGAAGCCGTGCAAGCTCGCAGGTAAGAGGCTGCGACTGACAGGTGGTTTCTGATAACGGTAAAAGGGGGCCGTGTCAAGGCACCCAGCAGAGGAGAGCCAGGGGGTCACTTCTGTGGGCCATGGACTTGTTTCGTTGATCAAACAGACCCAAGCCTAGTAAGGGCCTGAGCCAGTGTGGCCACGGAGAGTCACACTCTTCTCCTTGTCCTCTTCTCCCACCACCCCAATCCTTGGGTGGACTTAAGGAGCACGTGGGAAGTGGTTAGAGACAGGGAAGAGGGTGCAGGTGACAGGGGAGGGGAAGGCGATGGAGTGGCCCAGGTGTGCGTTGGTGCTACCGGAGGAACGCAGCAAGTCAGGGATTTCTGGTCCATTTCAGCCACAATATCTGAAGTCACTTTGAGGTGTACCAGGAAGTGGAAGTGGACTCACGGGTGTCATGTACGACCTGCAGAGCAGCTGATAAAACTGTACAAACGGGGCACATCAGTGTCTAGCAGCATAGCACGCCAGGTGTCGTCACAGTGGCCAGTGACCCTTCTGCCTGCTGGACTGGCCTCCACTTCCCAGTAGGCCACCCTCTGCAATTGTCCACTGCCTTACAGGGGCTGTGGCCGGGAAACTTTGCCCTGGATCAGGCAGGAAGTCAATAAAATGACGTGCACAGTTGTTCTCTTTGTTCTCGGAGCATGCTGAGTGGCACGGAAGTGAGAAGGGCCTGGGCCGGAAGGAAATTGTGTGGCTAGAGGAGAAAGTGCGGAGGGAGCTGCTGGTGGGAAGACAGCCAGGCCGCGCGCTCGGGCTCTGGCTGCTCGGCCCGCACTGTGGGCCTCCCCGTGGCCATGCGTCCCCTTCGCCCGCAGTCCCATCCTGCCTCAGGAGCTCCCGGCTGCGGTGCCCCTTTTCTGTGATGGCAGGGAGGGGCTGTTGCTTTGCAAGGGTCTTCTCCTCTGTGCCTGTGTACCAGGGCACTGAAAACATCGGCAGAAAATGCCATTGAAAGATACGTTTATTTTTGGTGCGAGGACATTTTATAATCCATGCATCTTTTCATAATCTGCATTTTCCTGAACTTTTTGAAAGACTGCCGTCTTCACGGACCTCACTCACCACGTCTGTGCCACCACCACATTCATGACCGCTTTCTAGACTTTTCGCATGGGCTGCTTTCCCCACCAAGCTCCTCCTCTCTGCAAGGGCTGTGTTTCGAAGCCTCGCTGAAGGCCTCGCTCCTCCCAGAAGTCTTCTCTGGGTGTTTAAGGTTCTCATAGCCTTACCTCTACAACCTTGCCTGCACCTACAGCAACCTGGCATGCCCACCTACACCATCCTGCACTTGTGTTTCTTTAACCTTGTAAGTTTAGGGATTCTGCAGGTGGATCCTGCTCACGGGTCCCAACAGCAGCAAGCTGACGAGCAGCCGCAGGGGAAGCAGCCCATGAGCACGTGGGGCTGACAGCCTGGGTAACTGGTGCTCTAGGGGCATCGCTTCCTAATATACGGGGCACTGGTATCACAACTCGAGGAGTCATCCCTTCTCTTAAAGAAGTGCTCTGTTGTAAAAATCCGTATTTGCAAAGTTCTTTAAAAACATATCGCATGTGACACGGGTTATACATATACACGTACACGCAAATAGCATACATGCAGACACCGATTGCTCTCAGCAACAAGGCCAATCCGGGCCCGAAGGTGGCCACTGGAAAGTCACAGAGATCTGAGGAGTCCCTTGAGATACTGCTAAGGAGGAGGTCAACAACACTCACAGTAAGTCCGCCACTTTGATGACTTATCTCAGTGCCCAGAAGCCGACTTCGACTGTCGGGTCAGGTTTGAATTAGGTCCTAAATTATGGAGCTTAGCAGGAATATCTGGACCTGAGAAAGGTGTCCCGGAGAAGGGTGACCCTGAACTAGGAGAGTCACAGAGGCTGTTGGTCCCTCATCCACCTCCTCGCCCTTCTTAAGGAATAGCGTTCCCCGTTCCAGATGTCTCCACAGACAGGGTCTCTCCCGGAGCCATCCATCCGGCAGCATTGACAGCCACGGGATTGCTGCTAGAAAATCGCAAAGCTCACAGAGGAGGTGATGGTGCTTGCTCTTTGCATCCTGCTGGTGCTGGGGCATGGTGTTTCAGACCTATACTCAGTGTGTTTGGGACCCTCCCTGGGGCCAAGCTCACAGACAACTCCTGGCTGAACCATAGAATTGTGACTCCGACAAACACGGGCAATCCAAGGGCTCTGAGAAGTAGAATAAATGCTCAGAAGAGTCACAAACACTCTTTTTTTTTTTTTTTTTTTGACAGGCAGAGTGGATAGTGAGAGAGGGAGACAGAAAGAAAGGTCTTCCTTTTTGCCGTTGGTTCACCCTCCAATGGCCGCTGCAGCCGGCGCACCGCGCTGATCCAAAGCCAGGAGCCAGGTGCTTCTCCTGGTCTCCCATGTGGGTGCAAGGCCCAAGGACTTGGGCCATCCTCCACTGCCTTCCTGGGCCATAGCAGAGAGCTGGCCTGGAAGAGGGGCAACCGGGATAGAATCCAGCGCCCCAACCGGGACTAGAACCCGGTGTGCCGGCGCCGCAAGGCGGAGGATTAGCCTGTTAAGCCACGGCGCCGGCCACAAACACTCTTAAATCAAGATCTGAAATTAGCACTTTTCAGTGTGGTAAGATGTAACTTTTATTAAAGATTTATTTATTTATTTGAAAGAGGAACAGAGAAATGGAAACAGAGAAAAGAGAGAGAGAGAGAATCTTCCATCTGTGGGTTCACTCCTCAGATGGCCACAACCGCTGGAGCTGGGCCAATCTAAAGACAGGAGCCAGGAGCTTCTTCCAGGTCTCCCACATGGGTGCAGGGGCCCAAGGACTTGGGCCATCCTCTACTGCTTTCCCAGGCCACAGCGGAGAGCTGGATGGGAAGTGGAGCAGCTGTGCCCATATGGGATGCCCGCATTGCAGACTGCAGGCAGCAGCTTCACTTCATATGCCACGGTGCCAGCGCCAAGATACAATTTTTATAAACAGAACATCAGGAGGAGATTCTACTTTCTCAGGATCAGGCAAGTCTTCCCTCCTTCTTAAGGTTCCAGTGATAAAGTAAACTAGGCATTTGGAAGACTTATTTTCAATGCAGTTTTATAATTTTGGACTTTAAAAAACATAGAATTTCACTGGCGCCACAACTCACTAGGCTAATCCTCCGCCTGCGGCGCCAGCACCCTGGGTTCTAGTCCTGGTCGGGGTGCTGGTTCTGTCCCAGTTGCTCTTCTTCCAGTCCAGCTCTTTGCGGTGGTCCAGGAAGGCAGTGGAGGATGGCCCAAGTCCTTGGGCCCTGCACCCGCATGGGAGACCAGGAGAAACACCTGGCTCCTGGCTTTGGATCAGCACGGTGTGCCGGCTGCAGTGCGCTGGCTGCAGCGGCCATTGGGGGGGGGGGTGAATCAACGGAAAAGGAAGACCTTTCTTTCTGTCTCTCTCTCACTGTCTAACTCTGCCTGTCCAAAAAAAATTGAATTTCAAGCTATCTAGAAAGAAAAATAAACACATAACTAGATCTATTCCATGACTAGTGAGACTCATTTGAGGGGCAGGCACTATGGCATAGAAGGTTAAGCTTTCACCTGCTGTGCTGGCATCCCATATGGGAGCTGGCTTGAGTCCTGGCTGCTCCACTTCAGATCCAGCCCCTTGCTAATGTGCCTGGGAAAGCAGCGGAAGATGGCCCGAGTCCCTGGGCCCCTGCACCCATGTGGGAGACCTGGAAGAAGATGGCTCAGATTGGCCCAGCCCTGGCCATTGCAGTCATTTGGGGAGTGAACCAGGGAATGAAAGATTCTCTCTCTCTTTCTCTGCCTTTCAAATGAACAAATAAATTCTTTTTTTAAGAAAAGACTCATTTAGGCCGGCGCTGTGGCTCAATAAAGCTAATCCTCCGCCTGCGGCGCCGGCACACCAGATTCTGTCCCAGTTGCCCCTCTTCCAGGCCAGCTCTCTGCTGTGGCCTGGGAAGGCAGTGGAGGATGGCCCAGGTTCTTGGGCCCTGTACCCGCATGGGAGACCAGGAGAAGCACCTGGCTCCTGCCTTCGGATCAGCGCGGTGCGCCGGCTGCAGCACACCAGCCGCAGTGGCCATTGTGGGGTGAAACAATGGAAAAGGAAGACCTTTCTCTCTGTCTCTCTCTCTCACTGTCCACTCTACCTGTCAAAAAAAAAAAAAAAGACTCATTTGAAATGTCCAAATACAAAGCACTTTGTTTACTCTGATTTATAAAGCTTTCCTTTATTTTTAGCTGTAATTGTTTTTGGGGAAACTTTATAAGAACAATCACATCTGGTCACTGTGTTTCCTTTTTTCCCCTCCAATATCACTGTAACTTTTCAAAAAACATGATTGTGCTTTTTCCATAAAAAGGAATTCTTTGATATAGAATAGTTTTTCTAACCATACCACAATCTCGGGGAGTGGATGCACTATCTTAATCTATTTGTCATAAACTGGGCAGCGAGCTAATGTTGAATTAATTGATTAGCTAATAAGCCACTGTTGAGCTGCTTCTGTGTGCCAGGTCCTGTTAGGTCTACTTTGGTCTCTTTCTCCCCCTTTGTAGAGAGGCTTAACAAGGTCTTCCACAGCTGAGCTCCGACCACCAGCGTCATCCGTTTCTCCAATTTCCAGACACAGATGAACAACACCGTGCGGGCTCAGGGATGCTGGCTACCGTTTCTGATGCTGAAAGTCCCTTGACTTGCTCTCACTTGAAGAACTCATCACTTGGAGAGCCAGTCAGATTCCCAATGGGCACGGGCTTTTGTCAAAATGATCAGTGGCAGACGGAAGCCAAGTCATTTCCTTCTTACCTGATACCAACATCGGCCATAGTGAACACTTACAGTTGTCGCTCTGTATTTGAAAGCAACAGCCCTCTTGGTTACAGTCCCAAACTCCAAACTCATCTTGTTTTTGTTGTTCACAGTGGACTATTTTTTCCCCCCACAACCACCGCCTCTCTGTATGATCTTTCATCATAAGTTAATTTTTAAAAGCTTAATTAGTGTGCTGCTTTTCGGAGCTGAAATTAGTTCTCCCAACTTGGATGTATCTTGTGAAGCTCAGCAGTATCTGCCTCCTTTCCTGTTCTTGTAACTGATGGATGTTGTGTGGATTCGCTGGGAGGGCTATGAGAGCAAAGCCAGAGCTGCGGGTTTCTCCTTCTGCAGGGCAGGGCAGGCACTGTATGACCTCTGGATGGCCAGGCACTGGCTGACCTGGCTGGCCAGGCTTTTTGCAAATGCACATGAAGATCTGGGTGTGGGCGCTAAGGCGCTGCCCCTCAGCTATTTGTGCGGCTGCCAGCACAGCTCACTGTGCACCTGTAACCGGGCAGGGCTGATGGCACCTGCTCTTGCATGAGAGATGGCCCCCTGCGGTGATGGCCCGCAGTCCTCTTGATACCCCTTCTTACAGGTGGGGGCCCTTCCACAACTTCCTGGAGAATGGAATTAAAAGCTAAACTTACGTTGCTACCAAAAAATTTAGAACCCATGCATACGAGGGGGCCTTTGAAAAGTTCACAGAAAGTGCTTATTATAAAAAAAGGCATGGATTTCAAGATTTTTTACACCAGAATAAACTTGCCTTTTAATTCCACTTTCCACATACTTTTCAGTTGCTTCATATATTTGGTGTATTTCCAGCTTGTACCTCAGCAGGAAGAACGGGAAGACATGTTATTTACATAGCACAAAAAGTGGCATGGAATCTTATGGGTTGGCCATAATTTTAAATCAATTAAAGTCGAGGTGGGTGTTTGGCACAGCAGCTAAAGCACTGCTTGGGAAGCCATTATCCCACATCAGCGTGCTTGGATTCAAATCTCAGTTCTGCTCCTGTTTCTGGCTTCCTGCTACCGTATATCCTTGGAGGCAGCAGGTGATGGCTCTCAGGGTCCCTGCCACCCACGTGGGAGAGCCCTATGGAGTTCTGAGCCTCTGGCTTAATTATGGGTCCAGCCCTGGCTGCTGAGGGCATTTGGGGAGTGAAACAGCAGATGGAAGATCTCTGTCTGTCTACTACACTATTGCTCTGCCTTTCAAATAAATAAGAATTAAGAATAAATGGAAGTCGATGGAAACTGTACAAACACCTTTCACTGAGGGTTAATAACTTCATTACATTGTTACTACGCAGGCTGCCCCCAAACACAGAACACCTCAGGGCTGGAGTCTCACCCCTCCTTGTGCAGGACTGCAGGTCACTGAGGGCCACACTCCTGGCTGGATGGGACTGTCTTGCTCAAGGGTACCTCCTTCCCACACAGCCTGTGTGCAATGACCAGCTGATGTACTGGTATAGAGACCCGCACCCCTTAACTCAGAGATTCCTGGAGACCTCTGTGCAGCAGCTCAACCTCTTCTGCCCAGTTTTGTTTCACTCACAGTTCCCCAAGCTTTATGAGGGCACAACTGGCATGTAAATTGTATTTACTTACAGTGTGCAGTGTGGTGTTTTGATGTATGTGTGTATTGTGGCATGATTAAATTGGGCTAATTAACAGATCCATCATCGGACACACTCAGCATCGTTTTAGTGGTGAAGCCTGTAAGATCTATTCTCTTAGAATTTCCTGGTGCACATTCTTACTCCGACAGTCTCTGCTGTGCTGCTGATCTGTAGGACACATTCCTCCTGTCCAGCTGAAACTGTGACCTTCGACCCCCATCCCCAGCCGGGGCTCCCCTCGCCCGCTGTTTCACTCTCCTGTGAGTTTAACTGCTTCAGACTCCACGTGGACGTGAGACCCTGTGGAACGTCTGTCTGTGCCTGACGTACTTCACTTCACCGATGTCCCGCAGGCAAAGCCATGAAAACAGCAATAAGTTATCCATCCATCTGTGGAGGTGCACTGGCCGACTCCAGGTCCAGCACACCGAGTGACTGCCTTTCCTCTGGCTTCTTCAAAGCGTTCACGAAAATATACGTTATAAAAAAACTAGATACGGGTTTCAAACATTTTGCAGCAGAATAAGCATCATTTAATTCCACTTTTCCACAAACTTGGGGAAGTACCTTCATCTGTGTGTATGCAGAAGTGATTGCTGGATTGTATGGCCAACCTAGTTTTAATTTTTTGAGGAACTTCTGTGCTGTTTTGCAGAATGGCTGTACCAGTTTGTATTTCCACCAAATGGTGTACAAGTTCCCTTTTTTCCATATCCATGCTAACACTTGCTATCTTTCATTTTTCTGATAATAATCGTTCTAACAGATGTGAGGTGACTTCTCATTGTGCTTTTAACACATTTCCCTGATAATTAGTGATGCTGAAATTTTTTTCTTTTTGAAGATTTACTTATCTGAAAGGTAGAGTTACACACACACACACACAGAGAGAGAGAGAGAGAGAGAGAGAGAGAGAGAGAGAGTTCTTTCAGCTGCTGATTAACTCCTCGAATGACTACAACAGCCAGGTCTGGGCGAGGCTGAAGCCAGGAGCCAGGAGCTTCTTCTGGGTCTCCTACATGGGTACAGGGGCCCAAGGACTTGGGCCATCTTCTGCTGCTTTCCCAGGCACATTAGCAGAGAGCTGGATTGGAAGTGGAGCATCCAGGACTTGAACATGCGCCAACATGGGACGCTGGCATTGCAGACGGCAGCTTAAGCCACTACACCACTAACGCTGGCCCCAAGTATTTTTCCATATGCATGTTGGCATTGGCATTTTCTCCTTTCGAGAAATGTCTACCCAGATCCTCTGCCCACTTGAGTGGTTTCTTTGTTTTCTTTATTTCCTTGTGTACTTTCCTTATATAATCATACAGACGCAGGTTTGCACTCTTCCCCCCCTCTGTGGGCGGTCCTTTCCCTATATTGTTTTCTTTGCTATGCAGAGGCTTTTTACTTTGGATCAATCCCATTTGTCTACGTTTATTTGCTGCCTTTGCTTTGTGGGTTTTATATACACATGTAAAAACACTGTCCCTACCAGTGTCATGGAGCTTTTCCCTGTGTTTTCTCTGGGTAGGTCACAACTTCAAGTCTTGCATGTAAGTAATCCTTTCTGAATTGATGTTTGCATATGGGGGGTGATGGAGGGCCCAATCTGCTTCTTTTGAAGAGACTGTCCTTCCTCCCTTGTGTGTCCTTGGCACGGTTGTTGACGATTAACTCACCGTAAATGTGTGTATTTATTTCTGGGCTCTCCATTCTGTTCTGTTGGCTTCTATGTCTGTTTTTGTGCCAGTACCATGCTGTTTTGATTATTACATCTTTGTTGTATGCTTTCAGATCTGGTTCTGGGATGCCTCCAGCTTTGTAAGCTTTGATTAGAGTTGCTCTGGCTAACAGGGCCTTCTTTGGGGCCACTGAATTTTGGGATTTTTTTTCCCATTTCTAGTAAGGACTGGGTTCTCTCATACATGTGTTGTTTCTACACAAATATCTCCTTCTCAGAGCCTATTTCCAGGGGACCCAACTACGACAGTCACTCCACTTTGGTTCAGAAGCTCAGTTCAGCATGGAAGGCACGCTCCACAGACTGTGTCTGGCCATCTGCCTCACGTCTACACGTTTCACCCAGCTCTCAGCCAAGCCTGACGCTTGCTAAAGTCAGCAAGAAGCAGTCCCCCTGCCGCCCGTTACTTCTCCCCAGAGGAAGTCTCCCATAACCCTTGATTTGTGTGTCTTCTCTTGCTGGATTCACCTTGCCCAGCTCCCCCCAAGACTGCAGACTTCTTGGGGTGGGGGCCATGTTCTACTCCTCCTTTGACTTCCTGCTCGGTCCTGGCTGTGCCTGGCACCTTGCCTGGGGCCCAGTAGGCATGCAGCAAAGGTCTTCTCAGATGAAATGCACACAGTTTTATTCTTCATATCTTCATTTATTCTTAAGATTCTTTTATTTTACTTCTTTTTCTATATGTATGATATACACATACCCATACCTATTAATTTTTCAATAAAAGCTAATTGGTAATTATTTAAGGCAAGATTAATCTATGCCCGAAGTCAAAAAAGTCCAATAATATTACAGTCTTATTAACATTTCCTTTTTGAGTTTAATAATCATTAACTCTCTCAATGGAATTCTGACATCACTTCAATTATACATGATTTTTCAAAAGCAGCATCTTCAGTGTTGTTGTCAATTCTTTCTTTTTTTTTTTTTTGACAGGCAGAGTGGATAGTGAGAGAGAGAGACAGAGAGAAAGGTCTTCCTTTTTGCCTTTGGTTCACCCTCCAATGGCCGCTGCGGCCTGCGCACCGTGCTGATCTGAAGCCAGGAGCCAGGTGCTTCTCCTGGTCTCCCATGCGGGTGCAGGGCCCAAGGACTTGGGCCATCCTCCACTGCACTCCCGGGCCATAGCAGAGAGCTGGCCTGGAAGAAGGGCAACTGGGATAGAATCTGGCGCCCCAACTGGGACTAGAACCCGAGGTGCCGGCGCTGCAAGGCGGAGGATTAGCCTGTTAAGCCACGGCGCCGGCCGTCAATTCTTTTAATTACGTGAAATGCATGCAGTTTGGACATGTTGACTTGTTAATGTTAATATTTATAGATGTTTTTAAAGTTTATCTGATGTCAGTATCTCTTTCTTCAGAATCTATAGTATTTCTTGGTGGTTCAAGTTTCTTTTCTAGAACAGACTGGACAAATGCCCAAGCCCTTTTAGGATGGCTATCAATTCTAACCTTCTGTGGTGTAATGGGTAAAGCCATTGCCCGCAGTGCCGGCATCCCGTATGGGCGCCAGTTTGAGTCCTGGCTGCTCTACTTCCAATCCAGCTCTCTGCTATGGCCTGGGAAAACAGTGGAAGATGGTCCAAGTCCTTTGGTCCCTGCACCTGCGTGGGAGACCCAGAAGAAGCTCCTGGCTCCTGGCTTTGGATTGGCACAGCTCCAGCCATTGTGGTCATCTGGGGAGTGAACCATGGGTGAAAGACCTCTCTCTTTGCCTCTTTCAATTAAATAAATAAATCTTTAAAAAAATTCTAACCTTTTTTGTTATTCCTCAAATGGTATAAAATGACTTACAGTGTGCTTTTCCATGCAAAAGTTGGTTCACACATGCTTCCATTTAACTAATTTATTTGAGAAGTAGGGAGGGAGAGAGAGAGAGAGAATGAGGACTACCATTTACTGATCCATTCCCCGAAAGCTCACAATGGCCAGGAGTGGGTCAAGGCCAAAGCCAGGAGCCGGGGACTTAATCCATGTCTTCCGAGTGAGCGACAAGAGCCCAATTACATTTCTGCTTTCCAGTGTCAGGAGCTGGGGCGGGGAGTCCAACCGCGGTGCTCTGATGCGGGATGTGGGCATCCTAACCTCCAGGCAGGGGGACTTTCTTTTCCAGAAACTGCCCCTGAGGATTACAATGTACTCATCTGTAAACACACTTACATACTGAACTATTCTTTATAGTGGGTTAATTTTCTTGAGTTTTTCAATTCACACCATATTGCATAATAGCGGTTTTAAAAAGTGCTTAACAGTTTATTGTCATACGATGACTTATTTAGGGACAATGGCACACTGCCTTCTGAACGCAGGAACCCCTGCGCTGAGTCTGAGTGCCACTAGGATGTGGCATCCTCAACAGATCTGACAGATCCCAGGGCTGCTGTTAACACTCGTCCAACTCCCGAAGGCCCGGGATCCTGAGCTCTTCCTGCTGAGCTACACCTGCACTGTTGGTTCACTGACAGCCTCTCGACACTGGTCCGCCAACGGCGTTCAACCTTGGGTCTTGAGCAACCCCCCAGAAATGGGGCGCTTTGGGCCGCCCAGTATCACTCCCGAAGATCCGACACAGCCTTGGCCTTTGCTGGAATCTGACTGATTTATGGAACCTTGTGCATTTATTTAAAACCACTATTACTTCCAAACAGTTGCCTTGACTGCAGACGTCTCCTTTTCCGTGGGCTCTGACTGGAGGGTGGGATTCTGGCTCCACATAGCACATGCTCTGCAGCCACGAAGCGTGAGCTCCCCGAGGCTGTGTGTGCGTGGGCGTGACAGGAGCAGGAGGAGGCTGTCTGGTGCCGAGAGGCACCGTGACAGTCGGATCTGCGCCTGTGCAGGGTTCACAGGGCGGCTGGCGGGGGCTGAGTGCTGCCCTTCTTACTGTCTTTGCCCTTCCCTGGGGTCACCCTTCAACAGTGCCCAGATGTAGCCTCTGATCATGGGGCAACATTCTGAGAATTGCTGCATTCAGATTCTGTTTTATTCAGAAACAGAAAAGCAAATTAGCAGGAACACGGAACACTAGCTCGCAAGACTGAGTGCTTTCTTGACTTCTGGGGTCGACCAGCTGCACCATTTTCCTACGGCTTCTTTTTTTCTCAAAGTGTTTGCTTGTCATTAAGACTTTTTCAACAGTAACCTTCAGACAGTAAGGCTTGCTTTGTTCTTGGACTACATGACTTCTCCTTATGCTGCAAGATTGTCAACACAGTGCAAACGGTGCAGAGCCTCGCTTGAGGTCAACACCTCCTGTGCTGTGTGATCCGCCCTGGGTTATATACTTCTCTGAAGTTAAGTTTCCCTGTTTCAAAAAATGAGGCTGCTAATAAATCTTACTTCATAGGCATGTTGTGGGTATGAAACAAGAAAATCCAGGTAAGCCTCAAGTTGGCATCTGATACTTGGTAAACACTCAGTACATTGGACTCAGCATTACTGGTGATAGTAAGACCGCACACTCCCCCTATTAAAGAAAAGATAGGCAAATGCATATCTCCAGATCACACACATCTGGACGTTGCAGACACTGGCCTTTGATAAGTTTTGGGTGGTGATGCTCTTATTTCACTGAATTATATTATATCGTGGGGGAAGAATCTAAGGCTCTCGGGGAGTTTTCATCAATATTATTTTTTTCCTGTGTTAGTTTCTCTGCACTGGAGCTGGGCTCTCAATTTTCTACCCTACCCACACTCTTAGTGCATGGTGGTGAGGATGGTGGGAGGGGAGTGAGTCCCCTGCCAGGGCCCTGGGATGCCCTGGCACCAGGGCAGAGCACCGAGGGCCATGCTCCTGGGGAAAGGAGACGGCGCAGGCAGAAGCTCCTGGAGAGCGCTTGCTGCTCTGTGCAGCTCTGTGCAGCTCTGTTCCAGGTACTGGGTATCTGGGGAGCAGTGAGGAGACTGAGTCCTGGCCTGGAACGGAGCTCACATCCCCGTGGGGGAGGGAACTACGACACTCACAGGAGGTGGCGGCTGGATTTCACACAGGGACACAACAGCCAGGCAGTCAGGCTGAAGCCAGGAGCCAGAAACTTGGTTTGCGTCTGCCGCATGGGTGGCGGGGACCCAACTCCCCAGGCCAACACTGCTGCCTCCCAGGGTGCCTGTGCGTGGGGAGCCAGAATAGGGAGCAGGGCCAGGACTCAAACCCAGGCACTCTGGTATGGGACGCAGGCACCTCCTGTAGCTGCGCCACCTGCCCACCCTGCAGCTTCCAGACAGCGTTTCCAGTGGTGGCCAGGGGAGGCCTCTGTGGGGAAGGGTGTCTGACCGTGTGCACCTGGTGAAGGGCTGGGGAAAGATGTTCTGGGCAGAGAGAACACAGGGAATAGTAGGTCAGTGGGGGGAAGATAGTAGGAGTGACACAGAGAGCAGGAGGAGGCAAGGGTCAAAAACCAGGTAGAGTTGTGGGAGGGGGCATTCTACTCTAAGTGCAACGAGAAGCAAAGCAATGACAGGACGTGATTTGTGTTCTAGAAAGGTAACTCTGGCTGCTGCATAGAGTAGAGTTTCAGTGATTAAGAAGGAAAGCAAGGAGAGTTAGGAGACTGTCGCAGAATTCAGAGCGAGGGAGGGAGGGAGGGAGGGAGAGAAAGGTTGGAGAGATAGGTTATGGATGCAGCCAATGGAGGGGGTCTGTTTTCGGGATGCAGCCAGTGGATGCTGTGGATGGGCTGTGTCTAACAAAGGTTAGAGAAGAATGCAAATGACTTTTAGGTTTGGGGCCTGAACAGACTGACAGGGAAGTGATCAAAGAAGAGATGGGATGTCAGTTGGATGTGGGAGGCCACATGTAGGTAGTCTACGTAGGTAGGCCACCAAGCAGGCAGTTTTATAAGCGAGTTAGAAGGGGGCCAAGAAGTGGGGACAGAAGGAACAGTCCCCCTTGGGAGGACCTGTATTGAGCTGAGCAGCAGAGCAGAGGTGTGAGGACCCTAAGGGGCTGCGGGGTGGGTAGGAGTTCATTTCTAACATGAGCGAGGCAGTAGAGAGTGGAATAATTGCAGAAACAGAAGCTGTTGGGTCGATAGGAGGGGAGAATCCAGGGCGGCCTTGGGCACTCACATAGACTGCGGAGGTTACCCAAGGGGAGGAGAGCAGGACCCAGGGCTACAGGTGGGGACAAGTTACTTTTTGTGTTTTGTGTTTTTGTTTTGGTGGGACGATGCAGTGTCCTCATGTGATGGTTCTGTGTTCTAAGGAAAGCAGGAAGCTAATTTCTTAGCAAAGCCTGGGGAATGAAGCCACCTGAGGCAGTGGTCTGAATTCCCCAGGGCTATGGAGAAGGAGTATTGCCTGTGTGACACCCATGATCAAAGGCTGACAGGGTGCTGGCACCTGTCCTGCCCCCGGAGCAGGCTGCCACACAGGGCCCAGGGTCTCAGCTGTGCTCTGGGACTGGGTCCACAACTTCTTGCCTGGGGGCTGCCATCTACCTACACTGCCCACCTCCTCTCACTCCTGGTGCCTGTCCCCTCAGGGCTGGCCCTCTGCTGTGGAGGGGTGGCAATTTTCTGAGTCAGAGCTGTCCCTGGGGTGCCTATCTGGAGCTTGTTTAGCCTCTGGGTGTGGCACCTACCATGAGAGGCTGCACCACTGACTTCCTCGGGGAGGGCTGCATCCCAGACCTCAGCTGGGTGCCCCATCACAAGCCTGCACATCTGTGCTCAGACCCTGGTCCTGCTGGGACTCCACTGAAGCTCTGAATGCAAACTGGGGAGCCCAGCTTGCACAGGTGTTCTGGTGGAATGCCTGTGGACATTTCCCAGCTCCTCATGGAGGACGTATTTCTGTAGATCCAGCAAATATAAATGAGTATGGAGTATCGAGAGATTTCACCAGGCAACGCAAGTTGAAAGCACTGAATATTGTAAAGTTGCAATGCTGGTTAGTGGCAGTAAAACCTTAAATAACAGGTGGTGGTATTCTCGGTAAATAACTAAATAAATAATTAAAATAATCAGACAGCAAACGGTGGAAAGATCCAGTGATGTTTGTCAAGCACACCAGAGCTGTATCCCTGCAGAGTGTGTGTGTGTGTGTGTGCGCACACTGGCTGGAGTGACTGGAGGGTGCATGGATGCTGTTGAGGAACTGCGGAAGTAGCCAGACTCTATTTTCTTACACCATAAAGCTCTAATTTGCATCTTGGGTTCCTTTTTGTACTTCTCGGCTAGCCCAGCTCTATAAAGCCATAGTATTCAGGCACTTGGAAATCTTTCCCTCCAGCTTCTGCTCTTCTTGGTTTTTCTTCCTCTTTGTCTTGCGGCCATCTTGGGAACCCAGGGGGCCTGCCATGCTCTCTGCTCCCCCTCCCACAGTTTGGGTCCAAGTGCCCTGGCTCGGCTTTGTGGATCTCCTGAAAGTCCCTGGGTTCCAGCTCCTCTCTCCCGGGGAGGAGCTCCCCCTTTGCCACTCCATTATGCAGCCTCCTCATTGCCTCTGTGTCCCTTTAAGGAAAACGGTAGAGAAGTGGGCTCTTGGTGCTCTCTGTACAAGTCAGCCCTCCAGAAGGCAGGAAGAAGCTTGTTTCTCCTGTGAACTCTTCTTGACAGACAAAGAGGGCATGTGTGAAGTGAGAAGTGCTTTGCATGCTTCCTTAAGGCTCATGAGACCCCTCTCTCCCCAAACTTCTTTAATGCTCCTTCATTTATTTTTTCCTCTACTTGAAAGACAAACTGTCCGAGAGAGAGGGCAAGACAGAGAGAGAAAGAGAACTTCCAAGTGCCGCTTCACATTCCAAATGCCCAAAACACTGGGCCTAGGTTGGGCCAAAGTTAGTATCCACAGAACTCCGTTCAGGGCTCCAATGTGGGTGGCAGGAGCTCATGCACTTGAGCCACCATCTACTGCCTCCCAGGATGCACCAGCAGGAAGTTGGGTCAGAAGTGGAGTAGCCAGGACTTGAACTGTTACTCTGATACAGGAGGCAGGTGCCTGGAGCAGCAGCTTAACCCACTGTGCCACAACACCCACTCCCCGGGCCTGAGAGTCATTTACCCTTGACTGCTCACGCTCAGTTCCCTTTACAGCCTCCCGAGCAGGGGTTTGTTTCCAACACTCGCTGGGAGTCTCAAGGATCCTCTTCAGTTTGCCCAGTCTGTCCTTTCTGAAGCTCGGGGACAGCTCAGTTCTTGTTCTTGACATTCCTCTCTGTCTCTCCTGTCACCCTGGGGCTCCTTGCAGGCCTTTTTCCACTTCCCACCCAGTCAAATGTTAGGGACCCCAGGTTTCCATTTGCCGTTGTTTCTACTCACTTTGTTTTCTCTGGGTGATCTCATTAACCAACACATACAGGGGGCTATCTTCCAGCTCAGCTCGCCTATAAATATCTCTGAGACATACATTTAATTTTTTTTGGACATTTATACGTTGGTGTCTCATAGACATCCTACACTCAACATACCTAAAACTAAAATCATCGTATTTCTCTAAAACATCCTCTTTCTGAATCTAGCACTAGGTCAACAGCATCAGTATCTGCCTAGGTAAGGAGAATGGACTCTACTAAGTTGATTCTAGAAGAGACGGAGAACAGAACAATGGGACAATGAGTAGCATAAGCAAAGCTATTAATAAATTAACTTAAAATATTCTATATACCAACATGGTGAATTAAATCAAACTTCCCATGGAACTGGTATACTTTTATTTAATCATCTTAAAACCCTATTTAAAAAGAAGCTTCCAGATCCTTTTTTGAGGACAATAACATACAACTGACACCAAAACTTGGTAGAACCTTTATAAAATAGGTAATTATACCATGAATCTTATTATCAAGGGAAATAATCAATGTGGATGGCATTGGTTCTGGGTAGATGTGGGTAACAAGTCTCAGGCACATTCATTGCTAAACTTCTGAGCTGAAGTTTTGACCTGAGCTGCTGGCATATACCTACCTGGGTGAGTGCTGACCTTGCTTCCTAAGACTGGGCCCAGTGCCTTCCTTACAAACTTTTGCTGCATCAGTCACACTTCCTGACCAATGAGATGTAAGTAACAACCCCTGCCCCCTTGCAGTCTAAGCTGTAAAAGAAGTCACCATCCTGCAACACCTCAGAGACTGCTTGGATTTTGTGTACCTGGATTACAAGCTTAAAGAGCCCTAAATATATATATATATATATATATATATATATATATAGGTTCTCATCTTGGTTGATTTTTCAGCCCGGTTGATATGACAAAATCTTCAAGTGACTACAAAAAGGACTTACTAGCACATTTCAAGAAAAAGTATCCATGATTAAGTGGCATTTATGCATTGAATGCATGAGTGGATGAATAAAAAAATTTATAAAAGGTTCAAATTAATATGTAGTAGTAATAGGTTAGAGGAGGCATATTATAGAAATTATATAGAAGGTGGCAGAAGAGGTATTTTGACAATTTCTGATTTAAAAAACCACTGGCAAGGGACAAATAGTTATTTTCTTAAATCAACTTTACCCTTAATGACAAAATGCTAAAACATTCCCATTAGTGTGGGGCATAACAAAATTCCATTGCTAGAATCATTTAAACTTGTTACTGATGTGCAATTTACAAAAATAGGTCAGCAGTCCCATTTGCTCCATTTCTGATCCAGTTCCCTGCCAAATGCCTGGGCCCCTGCACCCACGTGGGATGCCTGGCTCCTGGCTTCGGTCTGGCCCAGCCCTGAGTGTACTTGAGACTCGAGAACGGAAGATTTCTCTCTTTCTCTGTCTTTCCCTCTCTCTTTGTACACTTGATCTTAGCCAAAAGGCTGAGAAGTGATCTCCCTCTCTCCCTGTAATTCTGCCTCTTTTTTTTTTTTCTAAAGTATGTGGAAAATAGCATTAAAAGACAAGTTTATTAAAAAAAAAAAACTGATCTAATGGAAACAGAGACTAGTAGAAGTCACTGGTGTTCACCAGTGGCTGGTGTGGTTGGGAGGAGGGCGCTGGGGGAGGATGATCAGGGATACAGGTTTTGTTTCACAGAGGGAATGAGTTCAGAGATGCATTTTGCAACTTGACAACTGCAGTCAGTGGTGTACTGTGTTCCTGCAACTGTGAAGTGTTTTCACCCACAAAACTGATAATGATGTGAGGTGATGGGTATGTTAATTGCTAGGTCTTGCCATTCCCTAGTGTATGTGTATTTCTAAACATCATGTCAGACAACAGAATTAAATCCAAATCATGTGGAATTTAGATTGTGATAAAAGTTGTGCTTTCAAAGCTGGGGAAAAGAGAGGCTGTTTTCCCTATGGTGTGGGGGTCACCTGAATGAGCGTTTGAAAACTGTGCAGCTGGGGCCAACACTGGTGTAGAAGATCAAGCCTCAGCCTGTGGCACCTGCATCCCTTATGGGCACTGGTTCAAGTCCTGGCTGCTCCGCTTCTGATCCAGCTCCCTGCTGATGACCCTGGGAAAGCAGTGGAAGATGGCTCAAGCACTTGTACCCGCACACCCACATGGGATACCCAGATGAAGCTCCTGGCTCCTGGGTGTCAGCCCCGGCCATTACCACTATTTGGGGAATGAATCAGTGGATGGAAAAAATCTCTCTCTCCCCTCTTTATATCTCTGCCTTTCACATAAATACGATGAATACATCTGTTTTTTAACTATGCAGCTGAATCTTCATCCCAAGATTCACTTCAATATAAATTCCAGATAGAACAAAGATTTATAATGTCAAAACAGGAGTGGGTGTTCAGGCTAGCAGATAAGACCTCAGCTAACACAGCTGAGTCTCACCGGGGGTACCTGGATTTGATGCCCTGCTAGTGCAGACCCTGGGAGGCAGCAGGAATGGCTTAAGTAATTGGGTATCCGTCTGCCACGTCGGAGACCAGGATAAGTTCCTGGCCCTTGGCTTCCGCCTACCCCAGTCTCTCTCTCCCCCAAGTAATTAATTAATTTCAAAGGCTCCATAAAAGCAGAACCAAAGAAAACCCCTTAATGTCCTTGAGTAAAAGATGAACAGATTTACATACAAATTTTAATACAGGATATTCGTAATACATATAGCTCCCAGAAGACTAATTTCCTTAATTTACTAAGAGCTCACAGAAGCCAATTTTAACAAAGACAACCAAAACAATAGAAAATTAGGTACCGAATGTAAGTAGGAACTTACTCAGAATAGAAGTACAAATGGCTAACAATTATATGAAGAGATGTGTGGCCTCACTGGCCAGGAGAGAAACACCCCACAAACAAGGACAAAAATTTTCCTCTGGAGCTACGAGTGCTGAGATCGGCAACGGGCACATGGCTACCATTTAATCCTCAGTTTCTTTCAATTTTTTTCAGTTGTCCCAATGCATCCTTTATAGCAAAAGCATCCATCGAGAGGAAGTGTTGTGTAGTTTGTGATGTCTCTTTGTTCTTCTCTCAGGAACAGAGCTTCAGTATTTTTCCCTTAATTTTCACACCCGTGACATTTTTAAAGTTTGTAGGCCAGTTATTTTGTAGAACGTCCCTCATTGGATTTGTCTGATTTTTTGCAAAGATTGGATTCAGGTTTTGTGTCTCTGGCATGTATATCACATTGCATGTGATTTTGATGTGGCCTCAACATGGCCAAGTTAACCTTCACCTTTTAATTAAAGTTGCGAATCTCTATAGTAAGGTTACTATTCCCCCTTCTGTAATTAATAAGCATTTTGTTGGGAGATACGTGCAACTATGTAAATATGCACTTCTTCATCAAATATCTATTCATTTATTTATTTGCTTAATTAATATGGATTCACTAATTCTTAAATGTATTCCATGGGTAAAAGCCCCTTTTACTACTGATTATTTTGATGCTTAAACGTTTCTGAGTTGGCAATTGGGAACCCTTCCAAGCTGGCTTCATCTCCGTTGCTCTTAAGGGTTTTCTTCTGTTTGGCATGGTTCTGTGGCTGCCTCATCTTAGACGTTTCCTGCTTTTGTCGTGGAATCAGGCATTTCTCCAAGAAATATTGATTCTTTCTTGGAGAGTATGGCACTTCGAAACCAAAATCTAGGTACTAGGTCTATTCATTGCTTTTGATGTGGCCTGCTCAGTGGACACATACACACACACACATACATACACAAATACACAGAGTTATACCTATGTTTCAACAACAGTTATATATCTGTTGAAAATCATGGGGCTGGTGTTGTGGCATGGTGGGCTAAGCCTCTGCCTGTGGCACTGGCATCCCATATGGGTGCCAGTTGGAGTCCTGGCTGCTCCTCTTCTGATCCAGCTCTCTGCTATGGCCTGGGATAGCAGTAGAAGATGGCCCAGGTGCTTGGGCCCCTGCACCCAGGTGGGAGACCTGGAAGAAGCTCCTGGCTCTTGGTTTCATATTGGCCCAGCCCTAGTCATTGTGGCCATCTGGGGAGTGAATTAGCGGAAGACCTTTCTCTCTGTCTCTCCCTCTCTGTCTGTAACTCTACCTCACAAATAAATAAAATCTTAAAAAAAGAGAAAATCAAAAAAATCGCATCCACATCTTTAATTCTAATCCAGTACCATAGGGTGCATTCTAATTTTCTATCCTCCCACCTTTGGCTCATAATAGCCTTGTATATTTACTTGCTTGATCTATGCTGTATGTAACCAGCATCCCATTCTCACCGCTGCCCTGCACCCCTCCCCTGCCCCACCCCCGTGATGTTGGCCTCCT
Source organism: Lepus europaeus (assembly GCF_033115175.1). Classification (NCBI taxonomy): domain Eukaryota; kingdom Metazoa; phylum Chordata; class Mammalia; order Lagomorpha; family Leporidae; genus Lepus; species Lepus europaeus. The sequence continues at coordinate 163,535,778 of NC_084829.1, read as the reverse complement.
CACTCCGGAGCTCCAATTCCACCAGCAAGGCTTCTCCACGTGGACTCACGCTCCCCATTCTTAAGCTCCCACTCCTCTCTCCACCCTGCAGGCGGATGCCGACGGTGCTCAGCCTCCCCGAGAGGCTTTGGACTGAATTGCTGAGGAAGGCAATGAGCCAGAGCAGAGCACTGCACCCTCTTTGGTGCCTGTTTGCTTATTTTTATAGTTGCAGATAAAGCTTGGGAGGGTGGCAGGACCGAGAGGCTAAGTCACCCAACTGCTTACCTTATGCGTGGTGTGACTCTCATGGCAGGAGGGACCAGGGTGCTGCCTCTCAGTGTAGTGAGATTCACCACATTAAGCTAGACGTTTTCATGAGTCGTGCAGAATCACTGTTAATTTGTTATTGTCCAAAGACTTTTGTAAAAAGTCCCACTATACGAGGCCAGTGTTGTGGTGCAGTGGGTGAACCCACCACCTGCCCTGCTGGCATTCCATATGAGCACTGGTTCGAGTCCTGCCTGCTCTGCTTTGAATCCAGCTCCCTACTAATGCACCTGGTAAGGCAGCAGAACATGACCCAAGTGTTTGGGCCCCTGCCTCTCATGTGGGATACCTAGATGGAGTTTCAGGTTCCTGGCTTCTGCCTGGACCAGGCCTGGCCACTGTGGCCATTTGGGGAGTGAACCAGCAGATGGAAGATCTCTCTCTCCATCTCTTTCCATTTTTCTCTGTAACTCTGCCTTTCTAATAAATAAATAAATAAATCTTTTTTAAAAAAAAGTCCCACTATACAGACATATACCTAGATATGATAAAGGGTATAAATTCATGTGAATAATCTACTGTACATATAAGCTTAATATTCTGTTGTTAATAGGTAGGACAAAATAAAAAATTTTTAATTCAGCATGGAAAATTTTAAAACAATTGTTTGGGTTGACCTCGGGTGTCTGTTCCCTTACTCCATCAAGTAGTGACGTTACTGTGTGGAGAGCATTACTGAAACCAGCATTAATGTTGTCATAAACGAGTGATGGGATGGTACACAGGCTTATGAAACGTTCCTGCCAAGTGTGAGGTAGCTGATAATTTGCACATAAGCATTAAACAGTCCCCACACAGCCTGGAGGAGAATTTCTGACTGTCAAAAAAAGGTCAGCTTTAAGTGTTGCTGTCACAGTGGCAGTGTTCAGAGCCAAAGGGAATTTTAAAAAAAGGAGAAAAAAAGTCTGTGATTAGGACTTATCGTAGAAGCCTAGGAGAAAGCGTTTAGTATAGCCAAATGCGGCGCTGGTGAAGTCGTGGAGACTTTGATTGACTCTGTGTCACTTGAAGGATGACAGTCTTACATCTTAAGAAACTTCAGGTCTGCTTCAGTTCTGATTAAATTGAGTTTAAAACCATCTGGGATTGGGCAAGTTGACCAGGTTGGCATTTGGATGCCCCAAAATGAGTTGACTTTTTCCCCCTAATATGACTAGTCATGGATTTATACAGTTTGCAGTTTCTTATTAAATATGTCTTATATTTGTCATTGTATCATGGACAAAATTCCTTTCAAAAATTCAAGGTTGTAAAGCTGGATACAAAATAGAACTGATATGATTTCATTCTTAGAATGCATGCATGTGTGTCAGGGAAGAGATAGATGTATTTAATCAGGAGTCTACTCCCAGGATCCGGACATTCAGTGGCTGGGTTAATATGCATTAGCTAACTTAATCCCTCCAATACCCCTGCAGTAGATTGCATCCATGCGTTTGAGAGGATGATAATGCTGTGAGTTTAGCTCCTTATCCACTAGAAAAGGATGCACCTTATAGGGCCAGACCGCAGACAACGCTGGTCCTCTGGCCACTCAGTGGATTTGGCTTTGTTCTCAGTGGGGATATTTTTAAAATAATGATGCTCCAGTGGATTGTCTTTGTCCTCACATTCAGCAACATGAATACTTGGCACCAGATTACATTCTAGAAGGAATCTGTGCATTACAGAATGGCCAAGACCTTGGTACAAAAATACCTAAATTTCTCACATAGTTCTATAAATACTTCAGAAGGGATATATTTTGGGGCATATGTAAAGTCCATTAAAGAGCAGGAAATAAGTGCATTATGCTGGTCTTCCAGTTATATCCTTAATGTAATTGTCTGTTTACTCATTTTGACTGCTCTATTATCTTTAATAAGATTTCTTAAAATGTGTGGAAGAATAAGCAGTGGCTCTCCTGGGTATAACAAACACGCTTCGGCGTGATAATGTCCTAATGGAGACATTTGCCAACAATTAAATTAACAAAGCACTTGGTCGAGAGCTGAGGTCCCCCGACAGGCACAGTTTGATGTTCGTAGAGAATTTTAGGGGGCTTGGTTCAAGGACTTTAAGCATTTACTGTGGAATGGATGTTAATTTTAATTGACTATCTTAGCTTTGTTTACTGCTGAGTCCCAAAGGCTTTTTCAAAACACAATAGTGAATTTGAAGGTATACGGTCGTGTACTCAGGATGTATGGCGCAGTCTTGATCAGTGTTTACTGTTAATTTACAATACCGTATTTCCTTCACGCCATATGCTTCATACTAAATTATGGTTTGACTGTGTTGGGCCCTTGTTCAAGTGTTAACTGGGTTGATGTATGCTTATTTCACATATTGTGAAAAAAATCAATATGAAGGAAATTAAAAAACTCAGAAACTCACAATATTCCATTAGAATAAACATTATGTAGTAGTTGTCTCATTTTGTGCTATTCTCATCTGTGAAATTAGGTAATCCCTGTAGCATAACCTGTCAATATTAACAATTATTTGTTGTTTGTATCATTCAAACTCTACTTTATATTCAACCACTCACTACAGTTTTTTAAAATTATTATTATAGATTTAGGAATTGAGTAATGAAATATAAAATGGTAGATCCATTTACAACTACTTTCAATCTTACCCACCAAAATTCATCTTTCAGACCCTTTGCAAAGTTCCACTGTTCACAGTGGGGTGGGATGTCACATTAATACTGGCTTGGTCTAATCCAACTGCTCTTTATTAAGACTACGAGAAATGTGGAAGATAAGACGCTCCATGTCAGAGCCACTCATCATGTTTCCTGATAAATGCTAACAATAGCTCCCTGTGCCCCCCTTTACTAAACCCACCCAAGTCCTTGTCAACACGGAAAAGTGTCAGAAAAATGGACCTAATATTGCTCACAACCTTATTTAGTAAATGAATTTGAGGGCTAGGCCGTAGATTGCTGTGACTTGTGCTTCTATTTGGAGCTACTCATAGATACCACTTGTCTATCCACTGCTGTTACATCTCCTTTTAAAGAAAGTCTAACATGAAAGGGGAAAAATGTAATAAATTAGGAGAAAAACATCCTCTCACATTGCTAATGTATTTTCTGCTTAATAATGTAACAGGTTTTAGACAAATATTTTTGGTACAAAGTTACTCTTTTTTTCTTGCTAGCATTGTAACACCAATTCTAAGGGATGCTAACTCACACGGTTTGAAGTAGATATTTATAATAACAAAATATATGTGTGGAACTGCTCATTTCTCTAAATGATTTTGAATTTCATCCTACCCCACACAAAGAAGGTATAATCTGGAGGGTAACCACGGCACTGAAGCCCTAGGCAGCTACACCAACGTGACTGACATCCCACAGTCCTTAGCCTGATCAGTTTCCAAGTCTACCGCATACCTGAAACAGCTGAATGTTAAACGTCTTTTCATTGTCTTATTTCTGATCTTTTCTTGACAAAACTGATACAGAGAAGCTGATATAGGTTTAGCATGATGTTTTGATGATCATGCCCACCGGGCTCCCCCCAAAGCGACATTTTGGTCCTTGCTCTTTCCTTTTGCTGATCTGTTTGACCATACCTGCTAACACCTGTCCTCAGGAAATGCACCCATGGTACAGCTTAGGAAAAGAAAAAAAGAAAAAAAAAAAAAAAAAAAAGGAAGAGCTCAGAAATCATCTGTGAATAGATATAGTTTCAAGTCTTTACAGAGTATTTGCTTGATGTAGAAACTGAAGCAAAAATAATCCTTGGGCTGGATTATGCGAGATAAGCTAGTTTACCAACAGGATAACAGCAGTTTCACTAGAATGGAATTCCAATTGGCTATTAAGTCGTGCACGTGTAGACAGTGGCAGTATGTTATACGACTGCGAAGAGAAGGAAAACACCGCTGACAGCCCGGCCCTGAACGGCCCGTCCGTGTGCTGTCAGCGCCCGCAGCTCCACAGCCCACTTCAGCTCCTCCTGGGCTGCATCCAGATGGCGCCCACAGATTGAGAGCTTGCCTTTCTCAGACGGGCACGGTCTCACTCGGGATTCTTTTGCACTATTTGTGAGTAGGATTCACCACGCTATTGTGAAAATAAGATCAGCGCCATTGAGTCTTCTACTTTCTTCCAAAGGGACAGTCCTGGACTCTGACTGTCTTAATTTCGTAGAAGGAAATTAGTGGCGTGCATTGTAAACTCAGGTCAGAATAAACGGGGCTACGCTTTCTGCCCCTCCAATGTCCTGGGCGCGTGCTCCCAGCACGGGGTTCGGCGTGAGAAGCAATCACTCCCCTGCAGCTCCTGTGTAGCGAGGGGCCAGAAAGTGAGAACCAAGGATACTAAGGGGGCCTGAATGTCGTTTCCAAGCGCTATTCCATCTAACCAAAGGGAGTCGAACTTAAAGGACATGTCAGACACGATGAGCTAAAAACGGGGGAGAAAAGGATTTTTCTGTAAATGACAATTGATTTCAGCATTTCATGAAGATGTGGTTGCTTATCCGCTGCAGGTTTTAGGCTTTACACAGCCATCTCTCTGCTCGCTGAGTATTTGTTCTCGGACTTTTGAAACCCTGGGAATCACCTGTTCCATCTGGCAAAGACTTAACAGTCAATGCTCATTGTCTTCACTTTGGCAGAGAGAGAATCTAAGTTATAATTAAAATAACGTGGACACAGAGCACGTCCCACAAGCAAGGCTCGCTTAGTAAGTGAGACTCCTGGGATAATGGATTTCAGAGAAGCGTGTGTACTTCTGTTACTAAAAAGAAAATAATTCTTTCAGAGAGATTTCTCACTTTCTACAAAGCTTTTGTATATAAAACAAAATGTCATAACAGCAATAGGTTGACAAATATTTACAGTTTATGAAAGAAAAGGAATACAATTCTAGAGAAACATTCAACACAAACCAAACTGAGCTGATAGTAAACTGAAAATACATAAAATATTGGTAAAACAAAAAAATAAGAGTTTGTTATTTTAAGAATTAAGAAAACAGAAAACAAATATTAGCATCTCTCCACCAAACTTCCTGAGCTGTATTTTGAGAGTGAGACACGGCGTCCCACACTGGAGGAGCTGGTTTCTATTCCCACTTCTGACTCCTGACTTCAGGTTCCTGCTAACGTGCAGCCTGGGAGTCAACAGTAACGGCTCAAGTGAGCTGGGTTCCTGGGGCCACCTCCTGCCACTCCAGCAACACATATGAACCTGGGTTTGAATCCTGCTTCTGAACCACTTCCCTGCTCATGCACCTGGAAAGGCAGCAGAGGATGACCCAAATACCTGGACTTCTGCCACCCACGTGGGAGCCCCGTATGGAGTTCGGGGCACCAGGTTTTCGCCTGCAGCCCCGGCCATTGTGGCCATTTGGGGAGTGAACCAGCAGCTGAAAGATCTTTCTCCCCCTCCCTCTCTGTAACTCTGCCTTTCAAATAAATAGATAGATAGATAGATAGATATGTATTAGGTCCCTGCCATCCATTGGGAGACTTGGATTACATTCTTGGCTCCTGGCTTCTGCCCTGGCTCAGTGCCAGGCACTGTGGGCATCTGGGCAGTGAATCAGTGCTGAGAGCTCTTTCTATTTGTGTCTCTGTGTCTCTCTTTCTGCCTCTCCAATAAATAAATAATAACCTTTTTTATTTTCTGTTTCTTTCTAGGAGAATTCAAGCAGACCTGGAGTTGGAATTGCCTGTGACATAGGTTCTTTTGGGAAAACATAAAAGGCGGCAAAAAAAATGTGACCTGTTTTCTTTGTCTGCTCCTTCTACTTCCCCAGCCTGAGAAGTTTCTACACCTTTCCAAGAGTCTGAGACATGGTTATCACGCACCCAATCCATCACCCTCCACTCCTCCCCCACTGGGCTTGGCTAATTATCTGGTTTTTCCTCTCTGCTTAGCTCCCAACAAACTGAGCTGTGTTCTGGCCAAAAGATCACCACTTGGTTCTGCATCTCCTGGGTTCTAGATCTGTCATGCAGTGGGGTGCCAGATTTCCAGGGTCCCACCTATGATTGGCAAGGGCAGGGGGGGAGGAAAGGGGATAGGAGCTGCAGATGGCATGGGTGTGTTGGTTCTGTCTGTGTTTCTCATCTGCTTATAAAAACACCCACATGCAGAACAAATATTAATCAAAAGGGAAAAGGTGAGGGATTTTTGTATTGACACAAATAATCTTAGAGAACACCGAATATGGTAGCCACAGAATAGAGACAGAATTTGTAACGATAGCACTTTGAATCCCAGTAGTCTATCGATTCTCTATTAAAATATATATGTGTTTCTATGGAGAATTATCTCGAGACCAAGCTAATGTGAATAGTCACACCTCACACCGTTTTATAAACATCTGGTCAGTGCCTTTGGGTGAATTCACAAAGATGTCTTTATCCCTCTGGGGCGAGGCACCAGCGAACTCTTCACGGGCTTCAAGTTGGACACCACTTCATGTTTTCAGATGGTTTAAAACTTAACTATTTTCTTAGAAATCTCTATTTTTCATGAAAATAGTCCTGGCTATTTGCACATATAGCTATTTTCACCTCACAGGAGACTAATTAAAATACGATTGCACCTTCTCTGGGTATGAAATGCAGCGAACAACGGCACCTCGATAGGAGTTGTGAAACTCTGCATGAGACGCACCAGACCCGTTGGCAGCAACCCCCACCAACCGGGAAGGGCTCATGTGTGCATCACCTAAATGACAGGTAGCTTCTCCCCGTTTTGTTTTAGGAGTAATTATCTCAGGAAGCTACAAGCCGGGAACGGCGTTGGTACACTGCCTGCAGTCCTTTTGGATGAGCTGGTGATGCCATGTGTTTTCATAAGCCTGGAGCTTGCTGTCATTGTCCCGTAGACTCAGAAAGGGCAGGATTAGCTTGTCCTTTAGGGCAGGGCAAGTGTGGCGCACACCGAGGAAGTTCCTTCCGTGAGCTAATGCACTGAGAGAGGAGAAAGCACGCCCAAACCCGAGGCAAACAAAGTTTCTTTCCTTATCAAAGTAAATCCTCAGCAAAAATGCATTTGATTCCCAGCGAGGCCGTTTCCTTCATCTCCTCCCATTGCTTAAAGAAAATGTGTTTGAGCGAATGGCAGGTGGGGGTCTATAGGCAAGGAAGGGGCAGAGGAAGAGGAGGGATGACAGCTGTGCACCTGTCCATGCCCGTCATGGGCATCCGAATGTGCTCACCCACCCAGGGCACCTTAAGACTTGGAGCACCCCAAGGCCTTACTTTCGGAGGTTTTACCCCACAGCCTATCAGGGAGACTGAGACGAATCCTCACAGCCTGCCTTGGGATCCCGGCTGCCTGGCTTCTCCCTCAGTATTCTTTATGGGTACCCATATGAGAAGGCATTTGCTGAAGCCCAGGTAATCTGGCTGTGTCTCAGTTATTCGTGAGACTCAGCCACAATTGCATCTCTTTAATTTCTTTTTTTGGGGGGATACGGATTGCTTAGGTAAAGTGTAGGCAAGGAATCATTCCCAGATCTGTTAGCTAGCAACCTCTCCAGGTTGGCTTAGCTTACTATCTCTCATTTCAATATGAAAACCATCATTACAACCACTTCTCTTTGAACTCCCAGAATGGAGAAGCCTGAAAATTTGACAGTTGGTGGCAATTTATGTAAGTTGTTCTATTACTGTTGGCAGGATGTAGGAAAACATGGGAATGGAAATCTGAATCTATAATACGCACACACAGGCACTCAGAGACACACAGTCTATACACCTCACAGCCAAAGACAGACAAGGCAGTGCTCAGGGCCTGGAGCGGGCCCTGGGACCACTCACTGCAGGGGACGTCCACTCAGAGCCAGCAGGTGTCCTGCAGGGGCTCGTTGGTGTCCCTCTCGACCAGCGGGCACTCGAAGCACTTGTTCCTCCCTGTTTCCTCTGTCCCTTTCACCCTCGCCGCACTGTCTCTAAGGCACCTGCTGCCCCCTCACTGGCCCCTCCCGCTCTGCCACTGTGCCAACTCTTCTCGCTGTGAGTGTCCAGCTCTGTGGTTCCTTCTGGGCGCCTCCGGGTTATGGCAGCTCCTTGCAGGAAACTTGTTTTCCTGGCTGGCCCTGGCCCATGGCCAGGTGGGCCTGTGTGGCGCCCCCTGAAACCTAGCACTGCTAACCTTTGCAGTCTCTGTGTGCATCTGACCGCAGCAACCACGCCCCTTTTGCCCGTGTGGAGACACAGCAGGCACAGCTGTCAGTCCCAACTCACCCAGGGGCCGTGGGGCCTGAGGCCGAACACGCTGTGACTGAGCTCAGGCCCTTGTGTATACTGCCCTGTGTGAGTGCAGCCCGTGCCTCGTTGCTTCCTGTCTCCCACCAGCACCCGTAGGCATTGGTAAACATTTATTACTTTGAATGGGGGTGCAGTAGATGAAGACGGGGTTGGGGGCTGACCTTTGCCTAATCCCACCGCAGCCTGCCGACAAGCGGCTGCGGGAGGCTGCTCTCCCTTGTGGCCCAGGGACCACCCTACCCTGGATGACTCTGTGTCCTACAATTTCTTAAAGAGAGTGGATATCCAGCAGGCAGCAGGATGGAGACAACATTGCGTGTGCGCCGACTGGCGCTGTGGTCATTCTGGTTCCTTGTTAAGCTCCCAGGCACGACGGAGACTTGGTGGGGGATGAGGATGGGCAGAACAACCACGTTGGAATGGGCTTGTGACACAGCCTTTGATCAGCTCTGTTAGAAGTGTGCCCTTTGTTCTCATAATGCTGCTTTAAAAACATTTCCTCTTAAGCTTCTGGCTCTCTAACATTCCTTAATAGCTGTCTTAATCATTATAAGGTATGAAATAGCAAATATCACACAAACAAGTCTCAGGGACCCCTGGACATGGGACAGTAAGTCCCGAAAAGGGAAGACTCCCAGGAGAGGGGCTCCTGCCGTGCTCAGCCAGCCTGGTCCGCAGTTCTGGGAGCAGCCAGGGGAGGGGAAGGGGACGGTTGGAGCAGTGTGTTCTGCGTGAACCCAGTGCAAGGCTGTACAAGAGTAGGGTGACCAGCCATCCCAGATTAGCACTGACCGTCCTGTGTCCTGGGAAACCTTCTGGTTCCGAGCAAGTTGGGATGGTCGGTGGCCCTATCAAAGGAGATGCCCAGGACGAGGACCGCAGAAGAAGGTGAAAACCCAGTGAGGGCGTTTGTGCCTGTTGGTTTGCCAGTCATCGTTATCAGATGTCCTCGCTTTGGACACGGAGAGGTTAACATCTGACCTTACTTGGAGAAAAGACTCCTGCAGTTCTATCAATACATCTGGAATGCTGCTCATGAAATCCAATCCTTGTGTCTCTCCTACTCATGGCCATGTGTTGTTTGGAAAGTATGCATGAACTGAGAAGTATGCGACACGTGCCCACGTCCGCACCCTTGGCGCCGAGAGTCCAAGGTTACTGCTATTTGCCTTAGAGTGAGGTCATGCCGACGTTACAGATCACAGAGTCAAACCTCACATGGGACAGGCGTGCGTGTGTGCGTGAGCGTCTGTCTCATCCTCAGAAGGCGGCCACATCCTGGTTTCTTATTTTGTGGTGCAAGGAGTTCACAGGGGTTAACAGGCCTAAGACTTTTCCTTTTCCCATAATAGAAAAAAATAGCAGTTGCCTTTTTTTCAAATTTTTTAGTAAAGACTACATTAGTGGGGTCTTCAGGAAGTTCATGGAAAATATGCAGTATGGAAAAAAAAAAAAAACTATGAATGGGCTTTAAGTATTTTGTGTGCCAAAAGCGTTGAATTCCATTTTCCTGCAAATTCTTTTTTTTTTTTTTTTTTTGACAGGCAGAGTTAGACAGTGAGAGAGAGAGACAGAGAGAAAGGTCTTCCTTCCGTTGGTTTACTCCCCAATTAGCCTCTGTGGCCGGTGAGCTGCGCTGATCCAAAGCCAGGAGCCAGGTGTTTCCTCCTGGTCTCCCATGCGGGTGCAGGGCCCAAGTGCTCGGGCCTTCCCAGGCCACAGTAGAGAGCTGGACTGGAAGAGGAGCAACCGAGATAGAACCGGCACCCCAACCGGGACTAGAACTCGGGGTACCGGTGCCGCAGGTGGAGGATTAGCCTAGTGAGCCGCGGCGCTGGCCTGCGAATTCTGAAGTCCTCTTACATGTAGTCTCAGGATTGGCAGCAGGCAAAGATGCATGGAAGAGTCTTCTGGCCGCCAGTCTTTATCAAAGCAAATTCCACCCCTTTTGCCCTTCTGAGCACCGCGTCGCCAATCACATTTTAAAGTGGAAAGAGGAGCCCTGTCGCTTTCTACTCTCTAGTGCACAGAGGTTTAGTATCCTTAGGCGAGTCTTGCAGAAAAATGCAAACACTATTGTGCTATTTTGTGACATTTAAAGTGTTCCAGACATGATGATGTAGACATACCTTAGCAATAACGCAGGCTGCTCTAACGGTACACATGTATGCGCACGTAGATACATCTGTGGATATGCACATTGATATACATCTACACACAAGTGCACACACACACACTATGCATGGAATGGAACCCCACAGAACAGCGGCCGCCTCTGGGAGGCGCTCAGAGGAGGAGTGTGCACCCTCACGCCCCTTTCTTGGGGCATCTCCACCTCTGTCCCATGCCACCACTTTGTCCAGCCCAACAGGAAAGGATGAGGCCCTGAGGCTCTGCTGCTGCGGTGTGATCTTGGCTTTGCCACTCCCTGCTCGTGCGACTGAGACCTTGGTCCTCCCTGGTCAAACGGGAAACATGATGGTGCCTCCCTCAGAGCTGTTACGAGCCATAGAGAAATAAGAACCCACCAAGCGTGGGAACAGGGTCTGACGCAAACCCTCCTGGAGCCTCTGGCCTAGCCGAAGGCCCTCTGATGACAGTGGCTGAGCGTGGCCAACCCGTCACACAGTTCACGCTGCAAGGGTCAGGCTGCAGTTCAGCTGAGGGCAGGAAACATCGCTCATCCTTGAACTGCTCAGAACCTCCGAGTACCCTCAACGTTATTGGTGTTGGTCCATTCATCCATTCATTCATTCCACACATGATGTTTCAGAATTGTTTACTCCCAGGCACTTGGACTTCACCAGAGGGCAAAACAATGTGGTGCGATGTAGGGACACGAACACTGGTGCGGACGGCCTGGGTGGGCATCTGGACGCCACCAGCTCCTGCCACGTGACCTTGGCCAAGTTTCTCAGTGTCTCTGAGCTTTGCTTTCAGCGTCTGTAGGGCGAGAACAGCAAGGCCAAGAACTTGGTACAGCCAGGAGCACTACGAGAGGAATCACACAAGTACCTGGAAAGGGCTCGGAGACAAGTGCCCCCCGTGTGCGGAGGCCCGGGCACTGCTGCCGCTGTTTAATTACGACCCAGGAAGTCAGTACTGCTCTGTGAACCAATGATGAGTGGAGATCATTTTTTGAACTCATTGAGCTATCTTGATTTCTTGACTCTCTATATTAGCAAAAAAGAAAGAACAGAAAAAGAAAACATCCTACTTTTTTTTTTTTATTTTTGACACGCAGAGTGGACAGTGAGAGAGAGACAGAGAGAAAGGTCTTCCTTTTCCGTTGGTTCACCCTCCAATGGCCGCTGCGGCTGGCACAATGCAGCCGGCGCACCACACTGACCCAAAGCCAGGAGCCAGGTGCTTATCCTGGTCTCCCATGGGGTGCAGGGCCCAAGCACTTGGGCCATCCTCCACTGCACTCCCAGGCCACAGCAGAGAGCTGACCTGGAAGAGGGGCTACTGGGACAAAATCTGGCGCCCCGACCAGGACTAGAATCTGGTGTGCCAGTGCCGCAGGTGGAGGATTAGCCTATTGAGCCGCAGCGCCTGCCACATCCTACTTCTAACAATAAAAAAGCATATTGTGAATTACATTCAAAATCTAAAAATTATTTAAGTAGTAAATAGTTTCAGCCATTTGGTTCAAATGTATCCAAGACCAGATTAAAATCACTATTTCAGAAAGGCATAGAAGTTTTTATATGAACTCCAATTTTCCTCAAGGCATTGGCATGGGTGAGTGTGGAATGGGGACTCACAGATACAAACATACCTCAGAATCTTTCCTCTGAATAACAATGATAAAGTCATTACACCCTGCGCACCGCCTAGGGTTGCAAATGCTTTCTGTGACATCGCAACTTTGTACTTTGCTTTCTGCATCTGACATAGACTGGAAAGCTATCCTTTTTAATTTCCACATGAATATGGCCAGTTTCCTGTCTCCCTAAATGATAAGACAGCCCAGCTCTGAACTGGTCCCTTTTCAATTCCCTTAGAATGGAAGGCAAAGAGAGAAAATTCAAAATAAGAATAGAAAATAGCCACTGGTTTCCAAAGGAGAGAAGGTGAATGGAACTCTATTTTGATGATATACCTCTAGACAAAACCATTTACAAAGGGTGCTTTTTTCCTTCTTCTACAGCTAAAGGTGACTTCAAAATAGATTTGTACTCCTGAAACAGCTTGAAAGCACCAAAATGTGCATGGGTTGAGAACTGATTCTTACAGAAAACCAGCTGTGACTGCACCTGAAGGAAAAACTTACTGGGAAAGAAACTGGAAATCTACTAATCAAATATGTACTTTTTTTCTGGTGGAAAGGAAATTATCTTGAATGTTTTAGGTTCAAGTTTTTTAATCATCTTTCTGTAAGTATCTATATTTTTCTGTCTGTCTACCTATCTGTCTGTCTTTTGACCGTCACCTCCTTCCAGGTCTTGTGCTGGGTACAGGTAGATTTGTTTATATCTGTTTATTGGTTTCTCTCCCTTCCTTGGCTGCAGAACAGAGAGGTGGCACGAAATATTCCATGAAACTATCTTTGGAGTCTCACCCATGATTCTATGTCAACTGTTACAACAACAACAATAGGAAACATTCCCCGGGTCATTACTAATGCTAAGCATGTGACACGTCATTCACTTATACTCTTTTCCCTGATATTACCCCGAATCCACTGAAGTCAGTTCCATTATTCCTTTTCTACGTCTCTAAGGCTTAGAGCAGCAACTTGTCCAGTGTTGCACAAAGTTCCCAGTAATCCTGGAATATGGCCTTGGGGTAGACACATGTTGGGCAAAACGGAAGGACAGAGTCAAGGATCACGTCAAGCTTTAGAACCTGTGGGGCTGGTGCTGTGGTGTAGCTGATAAAGCTGCCGCCTGCAGTGCCGGCACCCCATATGGGCACCAGTTTGAGTCCTGGCTCTTCCACTTCTGATCCAGCTCTCTGCTGTGGCCTGGGAAAGCAGTGGAAGATGGCCCAAGTCCTTGGGCCCCTGCACCCATGTGGGAGACCTGGAGGAAGCTCCTGGCTCCTGGCTTCAGATTGGCCCAGCTCTGGCTGTTGTGGCCATCTGGGGAGTGAACCAGCAGATGGAAGACCTCTCTCTCTCTCTCTCTCTCTCTCTCTGCCTCTACATCTCTGTAACTCTGTTTCAAATAAACAAATAAATGGCAGCAATGTTGTTAGGGCTGTTGGTGAGCAGTAACAACAACCGTGGTTCCAGAGAGAGTGAGAGAGTCACAGTTTGAGCAGGTACTGCACTTGGGAACTCTATCCAATCAATGCTCTTTCAGAGAGAGGGAGGGGGGGAGAGAGAGAAAGAGAGTGAGAGAGAGAGAGAGCGAGAGCGAGAGAGAGAGAGAATGGAAAAGGAGCTGCTCCATGTTAGGGAGCCGGAGAAAAGAAGAGAAAGTGGAGGAAGGCGTGGGGTTGCTGGCCTGTGATGTCTGAAGCCGGGGTAAGGCAGACAGAAGGGCCTGCTCTTGGGAACTGCTCGTAAGAAGAAGCAATGTTGGGCCTGGAGAGGCGTCCGAATCCACGTTTCCAGAGACGGCAGTGGATGTCGGGGGAGCTGCTGTCCTCGGGCATCGAACCTCCATTTTTGGGCATGATAGTGAAAGAAGCCCAGGAAGACTGACAGCTGGGCCGGGGTGGGGAAAGTCAAACGGAGGGCAGGGTGGATTTCCCTGTGTTTCTTAAAGTAATATGCTTCAGCCGTGGCAGCAACACACAGCCCTGGCATCTGTGAGACCTCTTCTACCCATTTTTCCCTCATCATCAAGTTCCCTGGAGGGCACGCCCAGGAAGCAGCATGGGGAAAGCCCTGGTGGCTACAGCAGGAAGTTACACAAGAAATAAATTACTTTGTAACAAGGGGAGGGAGGTGGCTGTTCAATGCTCTTCTTCATGGGACTCACGACTCAACAGATTTCATGGTCAAGTTTATGACACAATCAGAACCCACATTGAGAGAGTGAGTCTGGCAGTGTGATTTGGGTGGCAAAAGTGAAGTTCTCTTTAGGAGCACTGTTTTTTGGATTCAATTGCTTGAAGATGGCTTGAGCTTTAAGGAATTGTAAGGGAAATAAACAACTAGCTGACATAACTGATAATAATAGTCCCCTTACATGAAAACTATCGAATGCCAATCACCTATGTATTGGCTGAGGACCAACACTGCCCTGAATGCCCCCTCTGCCATGTGAGGACAAAGCAGCTCCAGCAATCGCCACCTTTGGAAATCTCGCCTCGTTTTGAACACGGTGAGAGCTGGGGGACCACAGAATGAAGGTCTCCTGGAGGTCAACCCCAAATGAAGGCGCAGGTTGAGGAGGACCAGGCACGGCAGGGTCTGGCGTGGTGGGAACACTGTTCAGGAGGCTGGAGAACGCCTGTTTAGAGGGGGAAACTCTTGGATGAGACACAGGATCTGGTGCCTGTGGAGTGTCCTGCTGCCCAGGGAAGAGGAGGTGAAGAGGGAGGAGAGAAGCAGAGGGAGGATCAAGGTGCTGGAAGCAAGGCGCCGTATCCTTGAGTCTCCGCAGCCAGCCAACTCTTCCTGGCCAAGCCGGCCTGCACATTCTAATGTCCAGGACTAATTTTAGTAGCTACAAAATACTTGGACATTGATACCTTAACAAATAGGCTATTTGGACAAGCAAAGCGACCACAGCCTGTAAGAATGAAAGCCATCCTCTTGAGCACAGGTAGCCACCATGACTACCAAACACTGGGCAAACTCTGGCTGCCTCTGGCTGGTCCCGAGAAGGGCTGGCAGCAGCAAGCCGTGCCCGAGCTGCTTTGCACTTGACAGGCAGGCAGCATGTGGCCAGGGGCATCCAGGGCCCAGAGAACCCCCAGCCTGGAGGAGCCAGACAGTGCCCTGCTTCGGAAAAGAAATATGGAGGGAGACAAAGATAGACAGGCATGCCGGGAGAGAAGGAGAAAGAAGGGAGAAGGGAGAGAGACATGGAGGTAGGAGGGGAGGGGTGCGGAAGGAGAGAGAGAGAGAGGTGTTAAGAGGAGGCATTGAACTGGGTTCTATGACATCGAAAGTCAAAACACAGATCCCCAGGGAGCCTGACTGTGGGATCTATCTTCTACAGAAAGGAGAGCAGACACTGAGCCACCATGGATTGATGCAGAATGTCCACACAGATGGCTTTCTTGTTGTCAAATCCGATTAGCATTAAACCATTGTTTCCTAACCCCATGAAACTCTAAAACAGTTTCTGATTCTGTATGTCTTCCTCCATGTTTAAAATGTATACTATGTTAAAGATATCTTTTTATTTGAAATACTGTTAAGAATATTTTCAAAATATGTGCTAGTGCCATTTTAAATGTTGAATATGAAAACTTAGTTATTTTTGAGGAAAGGCCATTTTATTAAGTAATGCAAAATTAAAAAAAAACAAAACAAAAAAGAGAGTACTCAGCTAAAGCTCCATGTACTCCAGTCTTTATTTAGTGTTTTCCTTTGTTCTTCCTGGAGACCACCATGCCACACACATATCTCACACTTTGTCTGGATTCTAGGAATTGTCTGTCTCATAACTCTTGGTCTGACCACCCCTGGGAAAAAAATGCCTTGTTTATAGTTTTGTACTTGATAAGCAAATTTAGAGCAATGTAATTTGAATAATGGTGAAAGTGTTAACTCTGACCTTAAATGTTTTATATGTTGTCCTAAAAACTTTACATCAGGGGCCGGCGCTGTGGTGTAGAGGGTTAAAGCCCTGGCCTGCAGTGCCGGCCGGCATCCCACATGGGCGCCCGTTCTAGTCCCAGCTGCTCCTCTTCCAATCCAGCTCTCTGCTATGGCCTGGGAAAGCAATAGAAGATGTCCCAAGTCCTTGGGCCCCTGCACCCACGTTGGAGATCCAGAAGGAGCTCCTGGCCCTCGCTTCGGATTGGTGCAGCTCTGGCTGTTGCGCCCAACTGAAGAGTGAACCAGCGGATGGAAGACCTCTCTCTCTGCCTCTACCTCTCTCTATAATTTTGTCTTTCAAATAAATAAAATACATCTTAAAAAAAAAAAAAAAACCTTTACATCAGCCATCAGAAACAAACTTAAAGCTAAGCTCAAGGTTTCTCTTGCAGGCATTGAGAGACAATCATTTTCATCCCCTCGACCAAGGTGATGCATCATGGGAGAGATTAGAGCACAAAGTGCATTTCTGCGATTTGATGTTTATAGAACATGAAAGAGATTCCAACACCAACTTAGGGAAGAGATGCGTAAAGATGCCCTGAAGTTACCTGTCACCACGTTCTAGATTCATTAAAAAGTTCTTTGTGTTCCATACTCGTTTGCAGGAAAGACTTCAAATGTTGGTACTGAGAACCACATTGGAAATTTTAAATTGGGAAAGATGGAATTATCATTTATTATTTTTTTTTTATTTTTTAGAAAAGGCTCTTTATCTCTCACAGGCTTTGGGATCAGGTCATGAATTATAGAATAGTCAGAAATCTCGGGCACTTGGGAAAACGGAGGTCCCAGGGGTGGAGAGGAGTGTCGGGGCCTTCCTCTGCAGGAGGCCTGGTGACAGCCCCTTGCTGCACACAGCCACAAACGTCTGCACCCGTCCAGCCCTTGACAAGCGCTCCCCACACACCCGGCCGGGGAGCCGATGCTGAACCGGTTCCCCGCGAAGCACAAACACAGGCTGAAATGAAGTACACCGTCCTGGAGTCCCAGAGAGAAGTCCCACAAGCCAGACATGTTGGAGAAATCCAGCTTTGCACACGCTAATAAAAATGCTTTTAAAATCAAATGAACACCTTAATTCATGCTCATCTTGAGACACACATAGCGAAGTTTAGCTGTTTACAAACAAGATAATAGACATTTTTATGGTTGATAAACTACAGATTTGTCTAGGGGAAAAATCATTAAACGTTTGACAAAAGAGCTGTGATAAGAGATAAGAACACAGCTTTCACTGTGTAGAGAAGCAGAGGGGGGAGCAGCTTGTGCCCTGCGCCCACATTTTCGGCTATGCGCGCTCTGATTACAGCTATGAACAATGCATACTGGGCCAGCGTGCTGAGTGACAAACAATAGGTCTTTTTCTGAAAGTATCTGTAGGAAGAACATACAAATTAGTCAACAAGGGAACTGAAATAATCCTTGTATTCTTTGTCAAAATAATACTTGAAGGTTTATTTGCAAGAATGTGGGCATTCTTCGCCACTGTGCAGCTCGCTTTCCTTCCTTCACTGTGGAATTCTTCCCCACTGGCACCTGGCTTGACCAGCAGTCAGCTGGCTTCTGAGGATTCTCCCTGTTTCAGTCCCTCCAGCCCCCAGAGACCGCGGGCAGCTGCACGCTCTGCTCTCTTCAGTTATAAAAGCAAGCTTGTGACATCCTTTGCTTGATTCCATTAAATGCAGAATTAATTGAAATCGATTCACAACCACTCCCCCAGTGCAGCCTGCGTGGAGGCCCTGCTGGGTTGGGAGGGGCTGCCTAGAAGAGAGCAAGACGCAGTCCCCAAGGTGCCCACAGGCCCAGGGCAGAGGCAGAGGTGGGTGCTCACGTCTTGGGACCAGGGAGGGATCTTCTGGCTGGAGGTGGGAGCTGCGACCAAGGTGGCATTTCAGACACAGAAGGCAATGGCTGAGGGAAAATGGAACCCCAGGGTCTTCCAGGTGCCACTTGTAGATCTGGGGGAGACCTCATCAACCACCTGAGTGAGTGCTTCCACAGAGGAGGAGGGAGCTTAGCCCATGGGGAGGACGCAGGGAGAGGCAGAGGCTGCAGGCGGTGGGTGGTCCAGACAGGAGGACGAGGGGAAGTGGGACCAGGGAAATGGAAGACCAGGTGATACTGATACTGGAAACCAAGAGGAGCCTGGGTGAGGACATCTGTCCCCAGAAATTTGATTTGGAGGCTGGGAGGGAGTTTGGCTTAGAGAGGGGAATGGATGGTAGTGTTTAGGGTTTTTACTACTACCTCTTTTCTTGTGGCCATTCTGACGTATGAGCGTCCCTCAGGCAGAGCGGTTTAGGAAAGGGAAAAGGTGCTCGTATTTTGTGTTATTGTCCTGGACTATCAACTAATGATCCATTTTCTTTCTTTCTTTCTTTTTAAGATTTATTTATTTATTTGAAAGTCAGAGTTACACAGAGAGAGAGGAGAGGCAGAGAGAGAGAGGTGTTCTATCTGCTGGTTCACTCCCCAGTTGGCTGCAACAGCCAGAGCTGAGCTGATCTGAAGCCAGGAGCCAGGAGCTTCTTCTGGGTCTCCCACACGGGTGCAAGGGTCCAAGGGCTTGGGCCATCTTCTACTGCTTTCCCAGGCCACAGCAGAGAGCTGGATTGGAAGAGGAGCAGCTGGGACTAGAACGGGCGCCCATATGGGATGCCGGCACTGCAGGCCAGGGCTTTACCTGCTACACCACAGCGCTGGCCCCAATGATCCCTTTTCTAGCTTTATTTTTCCCAGCCACTGAAATAATATGTACATACTATTTTAAACTTAATATTGCAAAAAGTGCTAAATAAGGATATATTTCTTTAAAAAAGATTTATTTATTTGAAAGGGAGAGTTACAGACAGAGAAGGGGAGAGAAAGGGAGATTGTCCATCTGCTGGTTCACTCCCCAAATAGTGGCAACAGCTGGAGCAGGGCCAGGCTGAAGCCAGGAGCCAGGTCTCCCAAGTAGGTGGCAGGAGTCCATGCACTTGGGCCACCCTCTGCTGCTTTCCCAGGTGCATTAGCAGGGAGTTGGGTCAGAAGTGGAGCAGCCCAGACTCCAACCTGTGCTTCGATGGGATGCCGGTAGTGAAGGTAGTAGCTTAACCTGCTGAACTACAACACTGGCCCCAGAGTTTTCTGATTTGAGTTGTTTCAGAGAAAAGAAATCCTTCAGAGATGGGCTGGGTGTGAAATGGTTTGGATGTGAAGGCGGCACACAGAATCAGCCACACACGACAGGGACGGCTTCTGTGGCTGTCGGTAGTGAGAGGTAAAACACGATGGAACTGACCAGTGCGTGAAGATTAAGTTGTTGGTGACTTGGTCTTTTGGAATGGGATTAAAGAACATTTACATGAACTTTTAAGTAGAACAGAGAGAACCCTCCACTTTGCCCAATTCTAGTTCTAGACTCTGTGACAGATCTTACTAAAGGATTCTGCAGTTCTCATTTTATTCCTATAAATATCTTTGATTACTGATGTCCAGGAAAACAAATTCAAGCTCCATGAGAAAGCACATCCACTAAGCCCCTTGTGCTGTTGGCAGAGCCTTGAGACAATTCCCAGGCAGACTACATCAGTTCCCTAGGCTTCTCGCTCAGGAGCCCAGACCCCCTCCTGCTGACCTTGTCCCACCACCGTGTCTACTGCAGACCCTGGAACCCATGAGGCTGTTCCTAAACCCTTATTTTTGCTTTGGAAATCATCTGTCCAAGTGTCTGGCTCCAGGCAGGAGCCACCTGGACTTTAGGACTTGCCTGTGAGGCACAGACACACAGGCCTCTGTGGGTTTCCAGTTCCAGCTAACCTAGAGGTTCTGTTCACACAGTGTTTGGGCCTCTGCATGTTCTGGCGCCTACCAGGCTCCCAGTGAGTTCTTGCTGGTGAGGTTCAGAGAGTAGGAGCTCTCTGTTAGGATGGCATGAATATTGGCCAAATATTTGGTAGGCAAAACCAACGTAACGCAATTGAAGCCCTGTTGTGTTATTAAGACCTGCGTTAGAGACCTACCTTCCTTTTTTGGTTTGGTCTTGCCTACCTGAAGTAAGCTTTTCTTTTTGGGTTCTGCTACTTCTATCTGCTCCGTGGAGGTGAACTTTACTGTCCTCGTGTTATTTCTAGGTCTATCTTACAAAAATAAGTGACGGGCCACCTGGGAGCCTGACCTTGTGAGCATGGACCAAGCAGCAAGCAAGCGTGTCCTGGGGTGAGCAGGGCGTCGACACTTACCTAAGTCAGGACAGGGACCGAACGCGAGCCCTTTCAGTCACAGGCACTGGGTCCAGGCACTGGGCCCCGCTGACTATCTATCAATGCTGACGGCGCACGGCGGCGTTTAAATTTACTTTTACGAAACCCGTTGTACTGATAACCAAAGAAACCCAATGGAGACAGCTGGATGGGGCGCTATGATGTGGCACTGCCCAGTACGAAATGGAAGGGGATGAAGGGAGAGACTAGCAATCGGTCAACTCAGAGCAGATTCAGCCAGTGACCACAGCAACGGTCGGCAGCGGCAGGCAGCCTGTAAGAGGTCTCTGCTAATAAGAGGACAGAGTAGGGCATCCAGCTTATTTCTATATTCTCCAGTATCTTAGGTAATAAGTGCTCAGCCAGCGGCAGATAATGCTCCTTTTCTCATTGTTCTAGAAGAGATTTAAAAAAGACTGTGTTAACAAACAGGCTAAATGGCCACTTACAGGATCACACTGCCTACACCAGAATTAGTCATTACAGCTATTATGCACTTGTGAGGAAACCTCTTATCAGCTCATCTCATGCCCGGCTTCTCTCCAGCAGATTGTGTTAGACGCGGGCTCGGCAGCCGCGATGACGCTTCCTTTGGTCCTACAAGGGGCTTTATGCATGAATTAGAATCCTGGACTTTAATTTGTTTTGGCAAAGTGTTTTCTGCAGTATCATTCTGTTTTCACCATTTCCCAACCATCTTTGACATTGTTACCGTCATCCCCTCACGTCTTATCAGGCTACAAGTGCATGGTGTTCACTTTCTCGAAGGAGAGAGCATTGATTGCTTACAGGATGAAGAAAGATGTAGAAGATGTTTCAAGGTCTAGCATGGCTCCTTTAACTGTTCTTCGTAAAGGCCTACAGATGAGCAGATTCCGCATCTGTGCTCACTTGGCAGAAAGGAATCCTTTCCACACGACCAAATGACATCTGGGCGGGCCAGGACTGCTGCTTGAGGGATCTCAGGTGTGCCACAGGGAGGGCACACAAAGCTGGGCGTGACCTCGACCCAAGCTGCAACTGCTGAGGGAATTTGGGGGCAGATCATGTCACAAAACTGAAACGAGACAAAGTGTGGCAAAGGCCACGTAAGGAAAAAGGCAAGGCTGCCCTTTGGAATCAAAGACTTCACATTTCCAGGTTGGCGAGGGCCCTCCAGGCTCGCAGGCCAATCCCTCCATGTGACTTCAGTTTCCCAAGGCAGTAGCCTTCTGGCCTGAGGGCTGGTGGCCCGGCTCTTATAAAGGAGAGGGTGGACTTAGACATGGCATCCGGTTAGTATTGGGACAAGGTCACCCCTGAGAGAGTACATGAGACTTCCTACTGCACTTTGGGGGCTTCAGTAGACATGCTTTGATCCCGAGTTGGTACTCAATCATTCTAATCAGGCACAGGTTTTGGGCATCACATATCATCAAAAAAATTTATGCAGCAGCAAATTAGTTCAATACTGCCTGAAAATTTGGTAAATGCCCACCATGTCCAAACCAGAGAAAATAATTATGAGAGAATCCTTTCTGTACAAAGAATGGCTGGTTTAGAGCTCCGGTCTCCTGCATGTTACAAAGCAATCCAGTGAAGTGCTTGTGGACTCTGTTTGCACAGATTACACAAGTCCGTTTAGGGAGAGACATTCACGTAAACTCACAGCCCCCACGTAGCTGACAATGGCATTTAGGATTAAAAAACTGGCACTGTAAGTGGTCTTTCAGAGAAACATGCTCATTACGGTACTGCTAGTCATTCATTACTTGCTCATTACTGTATTGAAGAGTAGACATTTATTTAATATCTATCATGTGTGAGGCATGCACTGGACCCAAGGGGCAGAAAGGTGAGCAGGAGAAAGCCCCTGCCTCCAAGGAGCACCTCGTGTGATAAGAGGGAGGCCATGGGACCATACGTGGCAGAACATGCAAGGGGGAGGTGTAGCAGTTGTGTGGAGTGATCACAAGGACTTGGGCCATCTTGCACTGCTTTCCCAGGCCACAGCAGAGAGCTGGATCGGAAGTAGAACAGCCAGGACTCCAACGGGTGCCCATATGGGATGCCAGCACTGCAGGTCGTGGCTTTACCTGCTACGCCGCAGCACCGGTCCCAAACTCATATTTTCGACGGTATTTCAGGCATCCTAAACTCCATATGGCCAAAATTTAATCCATTGTCCATTTCCTCCATCTCCTCTTCTTGTGGTATCTTCCCTAGGATCTGTCAATGGAACAATGCTTTGCCCCTCAGCTGGAACCTCAGCCAGCGGCATCTTGGGTACCATCCCCACCCTGGAGAAGCTGCCCGGGAAGGGGCTGTGGTGCCACTGCCACCAGCATGGTTCAGGGCTCGCCTCAGCTCTCTCCTGGGCTGTTGGCAAAGCCTCCTCACGGAGAGCCCAGGCTCCCTCCTCCACATGTGTGTCCTCACTCTGCATCCTTGTTGCCAAGGGACTGGACTCACTGCACGCCCCTTCTGCACCTGGCACTCCTGGGGACCGTCCCAAATGTGCCTGCACGACGTGAAGCTCTGTAGGATGTTTGCGGCTCTGTTTCCAGTTTTCCAACTTCACCCTGTTTCTACTTCACCTAATGTTTGCAGTGTTTAAAAAAATAGATTTTCACACCTCCGTAGTTTATCAAATCCATACTCCTTCTCCCGGGCTCAGAAGTCTTCCTCTAGGAAGGAATTCCAGCATCTGACCCAGACCATTGGTCAGAACCCCTGACCATTTCCTGGAGGAAATGGACAATGGATTAAATTTTGGCCATATGGAGTTAAGGATGCCTGAAATACCGTCGAAAATATGAGTTTGGGACCGGTGCTGTGGCATAGCAGGTAAAGCCACGGTTTGCATCCCATATGGGCACCTGTTGGAGTCCTGGTTGTTCTACTTCCGATCCAGCTCTCTGCTGAGGCCTGGGAAAGCAGTGCAAGATGGCCCAAGTCCTTGGGCCCCTGCATGCACACATGCACATGGGAGACTTGGAAGAAGCTCCTGGTTCCTGGCTTCAGATTGGCACAGCTCTGGCCATTGAGGCCATCTGGGGAGTGAACCAGTGGTTGGAAGACCTCTCCCTCTCTCTCTGCCGCTGCCTCTCTGTAACTCTGCTTTTCAAATAAAAAAAAAAAGTCTTAAAAAATAAAATATGAGTTTGGTGTTCAAGAAAGAACAGAAACATAGATTTGAGAGCCACTGGCATGGAAGTGAAATGGGTGAAATTGCTCAGGAGTGAGTGGACCTCACGTCTGGCGGAGCAGCAATGACGACAGCACAGGTGGAAGGAGAGGAGGCAGTGAGCCCAAGGGGCTGGCAGTGCAGAACCCAAGGGCAAGCTAGGGATTTCAATGCCCAACAGCAGCTGTAGGCATTGCCACCATGTGTGTATCAAGAGGGGTAACCAAACGCTTTCTGCCTCTGCTGATAAGGAGCTGCAACAGAGTGGAACCCCCGGGTGGGGTGCCAAGCAGTGGGCCGTAAATGTTCCATGAGACGACACTGAAGCGAGGGCACGGTGTCATTTTGTGTTCTGGGATGGGCTCAGGTGTGGTCACCCTGCAGCATGGTTTGAAACACATGGCTGCATGTGGCTACCTCCACTGGGCCATGAGGCATGGGGTGTCCAAGAGAGGGATATTACAGATGGACTGATGAAATCAATGATTAAGAATATAAGATGATAGGGACTAAACTGAGAGACTAGTGCCACACTGAAGGGAGAGGGGAGTAAGACGCCATGTGTGTGTGCGTGTGTGTGTGTCGGGGGAGAGGGACTCCCCTTAGTAACTCCAAGGGATCTGAACTTGGAGAAAATGTGAATATATCTTTCCAGTTGCTTAGAAGCCACAGCTCCTAGATGCCTAGAGCCTGTGCCACGGCACAGGCGATGTTGGAATCAACCCCTGGGTTCCATTCTGAGTGGAAGGGAGACACTCCAAGCTCTCCAGGGAAGGGGACACACAGTAAAAAGTTGCCTCCTGGTGAGGCAGCCCAGCCTTCTGGAGGGTCCTGGAAGGTGGCCGGTGCCGGCCGGCTGAGCAGAAGGGAGCAAGCCTTGTGCACCGTCTGTGGGGGCTGGACTGGGGAGACAGCGGCGCCCCCCGAATGCTGCCTGGGGTGGAGGGAGATTTGCTGGAGCTTAGACTAGAGGAGGGGAAGTGTTAGGAGTGGGAGAGGGCCGGCGCCGCGGCTCACTAGGCTAATCCTCCACCTTGCGGTGCCGGCACACCGGGTTCTAGTCCCAGTCGGGGCGCTGGATTCTTTCCCGGTTGCCCCTCTTCCAGGCCAGCTCTCTGCTGTGGTCCAGGAAGGCAGTGGAGGATGGCCCAAGTGCTTGGGCCCTGCACCCCATGGGAGACCAGGAGAAGCACCTGGCTCCTGGTTTTGGATCAGCGCGGTGCACCGGCTGCAGCGGCCATTGGAGAGTGAACCAACAGTAAAGGAAGACCTTTCTCTCTGTCTCTCTCTCACTGTCCACCCTGCCTGTCAAAAAAAAAAAAAAAAAAAGAGTGGGAAAGGAAGCTCCAGGGAAGCCACCTTAAGCTTAGATGCAAGCAAACCTCCTCCTGAATTGAGGGAGTGGATTCCTAACTGGCCCTAGGTAGGCAGACTCGGTCTCAGAATCAGGAAATTAAATTGAGAAACAAAAATAAAGAACGTTTAGTTTTGCTCTCTGCTCTGGGACTGTGGAGTTCATTCCCACTATAGCTGCAACCAAGCTGAGGTGATCGCTTAGAATTCCATGTGGGATTAAACTGATCGTGAAGTTTTTCTTCGTTTCCTATCAGGTATTGATCATGCATCTGCACCTAGGCCACAGGTGTCTATTGTGGACATGCGATGTGTTCTTTTTCTTAAGGAATTCTTTGACCATCTCACATTTTTCTAAAAACTGGCTGGTGTCTGCGGGAAATGACCTGCTGTAGAAGCAGCAGTGCCTCACATGACGAAAAGCCCAGGTTGGCCGCGACAATCCTTGAGTTTCCTGGAGGTGTTCTCGGGCTGACCTCGAGCTCTGTGTCTCAGAGCTGCCTGCTGAGATGGATCTGTGCGGCAGGAATTACAAGGATCCTATCGGCACAAGACCCCTGAGCTTGCTTGCTTAGTTTCCTTTTCTATACAATACAGGCTTATTCTGGACAATTGAGTCGATTGTGACGACTCCTGGGGTGCGTTCCATCCCCGCTTCCCCCTCCCCCGGGTGCCAGGCGCCCAGCTGCCCGGGGGTGGTGGAGATCCTCCCCCACTGGCGACGGCGGGTGGGAGTGCTTGCCTCTGCTTTCTAGATGATGGAACGCTTAATTAATCACTTGTTTGGTTTCTGTTAATTGCATTGCCTTTCTGGCTTTAGCCTTCCCAGCCTTGCAGGTGTCATGCTATGAAAACAAAACACATCTTCCGGGATCTGCCCCAATTTCCACTGTTTGTCCTGTTCCACTTGCCCTCCAGGTCTCCGAGTCTGATGGAATGGTTCTCTTCTGACTGCTCGATTGTTTGTGGAGCTGCGAGCAAGTGGCTTTCTCCAGAATGGTCGGCTTTGTCTGCATTTCTGTATGCCTGCAGTCAGGCAATGCTGCCTTCTCCTCTCTTGCCGATCTCTTGTCCAGTGCCCAAGGAAGATGAGTGGTGTGCAGCTCAGAACGGGCTCCTCCCAAATGGGCATTGTTGGGAACTCGGCTACTGTTTTGTGGAGAAGACTTGAGACGTTCACAGCAGTGGTGCCACTCGGAACAACCAAAGGTGTGCCGTGGGGTGTGGCCGATGGAAGTGGCTGTGCCTGTGTGGTCTTTCTTCTCCTACCTGGACTCTCAGGCTCTTTGCAATTCTTTATTAAATGCAGCATCTGGATAAACTGGAGCATTATCCAGGCACTGCTCTTTTTGAAGTTTTCCTTAGAGGTTGGTAGTCAGAATTTCACCACGGTGAAAATCCACGGCCACGTGGGCTGTATCCGGGCCTGTTCCACTGAGCAAGCACTGAGAAGCATACAAAGGCTCAGGGCCACCTGTAGTGCGAGGACTTCCAGGCACTTAAATAGGCCTGGACTGAGCAGCAAATCTTGCTTTACAACTTCCAGTTACTCTCTGTTCTATTATCTACGAGTCCTGCACACCAGTACCATGGGAAGTTTCTTAAGGAACCAAGCAAAAGGAGGTAAATTTGCACATTGATTTTTGTCTTTTGTCTGCAATTTAAGGCTAATTTAGGAGGGTGGTGAGATTCTATTTTCAACTGGCTGAAGTTCAATGGGAATATAATAAAACACTGTTACAGCACATTCTTTCAGAGAGAAATTTTGGCAAAGCTAAATCTAATTCCTTGCAATGGACTCCAATACAGCCAACTTACTGTGCTAGTAACACACCCATTAGGGCGCAACGCTTCCCACAGCACAGGGATTTTTCCACATTTTCTTTTAAGCCAACTCAGTATTTCATTGCTTTGAATTAAGAAAGCAAAGGGGGAATATTTTATAATAAAATCAATAAAGGACATATAGTTTCATTACAGCTGTATTTTTATCATAAGTCTGTGTTTTCCAAATTTAAGATGCATATTTGAGTATTTCATACATAAGAAATGACTTCATTTAATTGTCCTTGTAGTGAAAGCTTTGTGATTTAGTAAAGTCTGCCGATTAGCTTGACAACTAAATTTTTCTTAGTGAAAGAGCACCCATACCACAAACTTCTTTGGTATGAATCAAGTGTGGGAAGTTTTGAAGCTATGTTGCTTTATTTTTCTTTATTCCTCTTTTTTTAAAACTGTATCCCTTGCAGTCAGGTCTTCCTTCCTAATGGTGGAAGAGCCGACAGGAGCCGTGGAGAGGTGCAGGGTCAGGACCATCACACACTGTGTAATCTCCTCTCATTTTCCCAAGATGCTGAGTTTGGTCAGCTCTCTTCCTGCAAGTTGCTCACGATATCCCATTGACTTGTCTTCAGGTCAAGAGCAATGAAGCCCTGATCTAATCTGCAAAAACAGCCGGTGCTCTGTGGCGTGGTCTTCAGTGCCCTCCCCGCCTGTCTCCCCTCCCTGTCCCGGTGAATGTGCCCCTGGAGCACTGTCTCCTGGAGCCATCACAGGAATGCTTCCATCCTCATTTATTCACTCTTCACTCATTCAACAAATATGTATTAGTCATGCACCGTGGCCTAGCACATGGTTCCATGACCGCTTCTTCTAAACGACTCAACTTCTGCCGATTCTTCAAGGTAGGTTTGTTTCACAGAGCTTCCCTCACAGCGGAGGGCCAGCAGAGTCTCTGCCTCTCTCAACTCACGGCTCTTCCTATGCCACATCTCCTGCTCTTTCAGCGCCCAGCAAAATGGAGGGCCCTGTTTTGGACTCGGAGTTATAACCATCACACAACACTGTACCCTGTGAACTATAACTTCTGTGGCCTTAAATCAGCCCTTGTTATCTATACATTTCAGTTTCCTTGTTTATAGAATAGAGAAATATTTACATCATGAGATTACTTGTGAACATTAAATGTGATAATACAAGTGGAAGTCCTACATTTACATAAAGGATTAGAACTCCCTATGTATGTCAATGTTTAAGTATGCATTTTCTTAAATTTTTTGCGATTTTTTCTAATGAAACCTGCTAAATGTAAAAAACACCCATAGTAATGGGTGGATACCACATTAGACATGGAGGGTCCCTCTCTGGGTGTATCAAAACTCTTAACGGTTGTCTCCACAGCTCAGAAATTAGCGTTCTTATAGAGGAAGACAATGACCCTTATCAATTGTCTTGTTTGGATTGTTTTTCTAGACAGAAGAACATTGCAAAGACCACTGATGCATTTTGTTTTCACTGAGAACTAAAATAAACCAAACTATTGGTTTAAACAAAGCCTTAAAAGTGTTAGAAAAGTTCTCTAGGAACTTACATCTCCAGTAACTTACTCATTTTATGAACATGCATTTCCAGAAACGAGTGAGAGCAGTTACTGAACTCATTGGTGGGAGCAGTGGGCTCCCTAGTGAGAGAGGCGGCAGCTTCTGCAGGACCCAGAGTAGAATACAAAGAGCCTCCAAGAGTCCACCACTTCCAGTTGGAAACACCAGAGCAATTAAGCAGGTTAAGCCTTAAGACTGTTCCGAGGTGACCTGTTCGAGTTGGAATTTGACCAAGAACCCTTAAGCTGTACCCAGCAGCAGTAAAGCCGTGAGGACACAAGGTGATGCGGAGAGCACTCCGCCTGGCACTCTGGGGTGGCCCGGCCCGGGTTCACGGCTGTCTCTTGTCTGAGAAATGCCACCACGGAGGGCAGCACCTCTAAACACTGACCAGGGGGCCAGGGCACTGCAGGTTCCTACGGTTCCTGTATGCCAGCACTTCATTCCAGTGAGCCAACAACACGGTGATAGGACCTGAGTGGTTAGCGAAAAAACAAAGCAACCCCAAACTGCAGGTTAAGTGCTGAAATGCAACCCTGCTGTCTGATTGGAAAACAAGAAGAGAAGGGCAGCTGGAGGTCCGTGTGCACTGTTTTCCCACCTCAAACACATCATCTCTGTGCTCTCCCCGCCATGAGGATCCATTTCCAGGGATGAGTCCTCCCTCCAGGGTGGCCTTGCCCTCGAGGGGGAGGGGAGGACAGCTGGCAGGAGCCAGGGACTGGGAACAAGTTCACAGTGTTCGTCTCCGGGGACGCGGAGAAGAATGGAGAATTGGCTCTTTCATCTCTGGCCTCTGCTCTGCTTTTTGCTGCCCCTGAGCCTCTGCTGTCCCCAAGTGGCCATCTGGACCTGAAAGCGTCGGTGGCCTTGGAGGGAACAGGTCCCTAAGGCTTCCTGTTTACAAGGCTACAGTGCTGGATTCCTTAACCCTTCGTTTGCAGACGGTCCCTGTGTGGCAGTAAAATGGTCAAGGGAGCAGGTTTTGAGCCATCCTGGCTCGGTTGAAACCCAGGCTCCAAGAGGTGGCTGCGCACCTCTGAGCCGAGCATCTCCCGCACACGTCCTCCTCCACACAGGTGCCCACGTAGTTGGCAGGACGATTGAGTGCTGCTCTGGCTCGGGGGAAGGCTGTTAACCCGAGTAGTCAGAGATGCGTTTTGTGCTCCAGTATCTGGCTCTGCGGTTTGCAATCTCGGTGACCCTGGGCAAATGGCAGCTTTCAAATCCATGGAAGGAGAATGAGAACGCCAGGCCAGGGCGGCAACACACACGGCATCTGGCACCTCGTCACTCCAGCAGAGGCTGCAGCTACACTTAATGATCTGTGAATCTGGTTTATTGCACATTTTTATCCTAAGGAAATGGTTCTTTTGGCCTCCATATGCTTGAAGAGCCAAATAAATTGCTCCAAAGAATAAAGGAGGTAAAATGCTTTTTGGTGGTCATACCAAAACACCCCTCTCACAAACTCAGGGAAACTTCTTAGTAGTATTTTTCACCATCTATTTATTAGGAGCTTACGAGAATCTGCATATTAACTGATGCAAATTCATTATTCAGTAGGGAACATACGAGTCACTGCGGCCGGCACTGATTGGTAGAACACTTGAGGCTCTGTGAGAGTTTACGGCAGAGACCTGCTAGTAGACCCAAGCCTTTGCTCCTCCAATGGAGAGAACTGCTCATCTTCACAAGTTTCTCATCCTCCAGAAAGGGTCAATCAGGTGAATGGCTCACAGCTTTCCACTGGAGAAGCAATTGTGTGTGTGCCTGGGAAGTGGGCAGCAAAACCTAATCTTGAGCAAAACGCATAATTTCCTAAGTGGAAATGGTCAATGGAAGAACAAGAAGGGAAAACAGAACAGAACAAATAATTGTGCGTAGCTTGGATCAGAGCTGGTAATGGGATAACGGAAGTGACAACAAGGTCAGTGTCAACTCCAGAAAGACATCCTGAAGTTGGGAAGCGTTGGCAGCTCACCCGGTGTGTGTTCAGGGTTCAGGAGCACCCGAGGTCCACCCCAGGCTTGGTGTCCCTGCTTCTGTGGCCTTGGGCTTGGGCAAGCAGCCTTGGCTTTGTGTGGGCTCCAGGAAGCCCTCTGTAAGGGAAGGGGCAGACTTGGAAGTGCCTGGCTCTGGATCCGACCATGACAGTCACAAAGAACTACCAGAAGCAGCTCCTGCCCTCAGGGAGCCTACAGTCTGGACGGGCACCCGCCCCAAGCACAGCCTACAGAACAGTCAGACCTAGAGAACTCTTCTGGGAAGAACGCTGAAGGAATGGGTTGGTCTCAGGTCACACGGAGGATTCTGTGCCTCATTTTTGGAGGAGTGGCTCAGCAAGGTGGAGAGGTTACAGGAGGAGAGGCAGAGTTATCTTTGCTCTCTGCTTCTGTCCTCTCCGTCCACGGAGGGAAGCGGCCCAGCCTCGCAGAGGACGCCCTCAAGCCAAGGGTAATGGCACACCAAGGCCAATGGGGCTCCTGAGCTTCCCGCTGTGGGGTGCCTTTCCATTCCTCAAAAGGAAACCCACCCTTGGACCCTTAAGCTCCGTTAAGTCCCTTGTGGTGCAACCCTGACTTCTTTCACCAACGTGATGAAAAGCGAACACTTATTTCTGTAGGAACAGAAGCAATTTGGCCTGTTTTTAAGCCAGAGCTATGTCATCCCCAGCAGGAATCGTCCCAGGTCATCTGATCAAGAGTCGCTAGCATTACTTGAGTGCTTTATTTCTGAATGTCGCTGCGAAGCTCACCAGGAACACTGAGTTCCGCCAGACACTCGGTGATCCCCGCGTGCCGGAGACGCTGCGCTGCGTGGTGCCTGCTCTGTGGGTGCGTGTGGCAGATGGCGAAGCGGGGCCTTGCTTATACGGCACCCACCCCAGGGAGCCCGGGGAGGCGACTTACCCTGGCGATATAGAAACTTTCCCCAATGAGTCTAGCAGTAAAGTTAAAGTTTGGCTGCCTATACCCGAAAGCCCCACGTAATACTGACTCAGGCAAGACAGATGTTTAATCTCTCGCTTGTCCAAAGAGGCTGGAAGGAAGCAGGCTGGCTGAGGCATCTCCCAGCAGTCACAGGAGAGCTGGACGGCCCCTCCTTTTGTACTGAGACTCCCTGGATGTGCCTTCTATCTCAAGATGTCTTCATGGCGAGAGGCAGCTGTGGGAGGCCCAGCCTTCTCATCAGAGCTCCAGACAGCAGGACAAGCCATCTTCCTTCCCAGTGGAAGTCTACACAGCACCCCCTTTCACCACTGGCCATAATTTCACAGCATGCCTGCAGCTGCACAGCTCCTGCAATGGGGACTGAGAGCCTTGTTTCGCTGCCCAGGGCGGTGTCCTGGCAACACAGGGGCTCACTCACCCTAGAATGAGGCGAGAACTGGTGCTCTCCTGTCCCTACCTCAGTGGACACTTCAACAGGGGGTGGTGGCTGGGGGCAGGGGAGCCCCCTCTCACAACCACGCTGTGCTCACCTGTCCTCTTGTGTCTCGGGGCCCAACCCCTCCATCTCCCTTCTGACTCTGTCTCTCCTGGAACCCTGTGATGCCAGTGCTCCCTGCTCTGTCTCCAAAATCCAGTCTGTGACCATGCGCGTGGCTCTACCAAGTCTCATGTGGTGAATGAGGGAGCAGATTTGTGCCTTTGGTGAACAAATGGTTTGGCCGGGAAGAGGTGCTGTGTGCCTGGTGAGTGGTGGGTGCTGTGGGAAGCCCACCGTGGGGCCCTGGAAGCACTCAGAGAACAAGCTCAGATGGAAAGGTACGGCTGAATCTCACCCACAGCAGTCCCCTTTCTAGTTTCTTCCTTCCCTCGCCATGGTTTCCTGAAGGCAGAGTTTCTAACGCACTGCTCTCGGGCCTGTCCCCAAGTCCCCACTGAAAGGCTTCTGTCTCCCAGATTCCTAGGACTCCCTCAGGGAGGCACAAGCTGTCCAGGTCACCAAGGCCAGCAGCCTCCCGGAGTGGCCTTTGGTGAGCTTTCCTCTCTGTGGCCTCCTGCACTGCCACTCAGACCCTGGTCCCCAGGGCCGTGTCCTGTGGCTTTCTCCTGCAGGTATCTTCTGGGTCTCTCTTTCCAGCTGTGACACCCAAGTCACCCTCGGGCTCGTCCCGTGCCTCCAGTCACCTCTCCAGCGCACGGAGATGTCCACAGCAGAGACCTGTTCATGGCTCTCTTTCCTTCTTGGTCTAAAGGGCTTGGGCAATGGCACTGAGGTCGCCGTTTTCCATTTTGAGCTTTCCGTTGCCCTCGCTCCCAGATATCTGCTCAGGGAAGGCTCAGACCTGGGAGTCTGACTCTGCTGGGATTCCCGGGTGGGTCTTCTATGTTTCACCTGCCCCAGTTCAGTCTCCAGTCCCTCCTCCTGAACACGCCCACAGCCTTGGGCTGGCTCCTCACCTCCCACTGGAATCCCTAAAGTCCGCCGCACAAGCAGTTGCACCTCGCCCCACCTGAAACCACCATGGTGCCATCACTCACCCAACTGCCAATGTCTACTGCCAACTCATGGTCACTTTGAAAACCCTCTGTCACTCCTCTACTTCCTCTCCGGTCTTTTCCACGTTCACTCAGGCTGTGGATGTGTTGCTTATGTTCCAAGACTTCACTCCCACTGGTTACTCAGCCTAGACTCTTTCTCCCATCCGCCCAGCTTCTGAAATCTGGGTGAAATGGTCACGAAACTTTGGCTCTAATCCAGGCGCCAAGAGCACATCAGAGGACTCATAGCCATGGCCCCTAAATACGTTGTCTCTGAACTTGAACTTGACTGCAGCTGCGTTAAGAGAACAGGACTTTGTCTGAGTCCACCCTTCCTTCTCTTCTTTCACTCCCTCCCTCCCCCGTCTTCCTTTGCTTTTTTCCCTTCCTTCTTATTCCCCTTTCCATTTCCATCTTTGTGCATGGTGCCTTCTAAGCTGATGGTGTTCAATAGACGTTGAGTACATGAGTCATCACGTGCTAATGAGAAATGCGTGAAGGGCAGCACTGGGCTGTTCGCTGCCTTCTGCCTAGTTGTGGCTTCCTTTGCTCTCCACTAATGGGACAAAGTGTCTCTCCTTAATTAACGGGAAACCAGCGATTGTGCAATTTTCGTCGAGGCAGCTGCAGGCAGGAGAGAACCAGCAGTGTCTGCATGATGTTCTGCTGACCCTTTGGGGCCAACAACATCCTGCCCCCCCCGAGAAAGGAAGGAGCCGTCCAAATGAAGAAGTGAGACTCTCCGGCAGACTGATGAGGGTGGCCCCCAAAGTGGGCGACACAGAAGATGGGGCCACTCCCATGTTACAATCGCTCTGAGCTGATCTGCTTGTGTTTTGTTATTTTGCTTGAATGAGGCTATTTTGACTTGGAAGCCCAGATCTCTAGGGATTAGGTAAGGGCTCAGAAATAAACAGAACGGACTTTTCACCAGGGCTATGCACCAGAGAGCTGAAACACAAACAGGGCTTTCAATCAGGAGTATTTCTAGCATTGGGGATTGGAAATCCCACACTGAAAGAGCCCATTTATCTTCTGATCCACTATGACCCAGAAGCAAAGTACTGGATTATAAATGAAACACGCTGGGACCCCCCAGTGGGAGCACTTCTGGGGAGGTAGAGATGCTCCTTACCCCATGGTGGGTGTCTCTCGGCCCCATCTGGCCTAGCGCTCCCGTTTCACAGAATAATGGATCGCACTCAACCTGCAGCTCACAGCCCCAGGACGCAGGTCCTTTCTCTGTCCACACCGTACGCTCCTAGCAGTGCACCTCTGATTTCCCAACACTTGCAGCTTTCTTGTAACCCTCAGGCTGCCAGAGACCTCAGGCTGCCAGAACCCACTGAGGTTCCCCAAAGTCCCTCTCACCGCCGTCCCTCACGAGTGGTAACATCAAGGGTGGCGCCGGGAGAGTGGGTGTTCTTCAACCCTCTCCAGCCTTTGTAGGCTCCTCTCCTATCAGCCCAACTCAAAACCAAAAAACCAAAAACCGAAAACCATCCACATCCTCTAAGTAAAAACTACATCGATCTGAAAACACAGCTCCAAGAGTGTCTCTTTGGTCCCTTCCACCCGGATGGCTCCCCGGGGAGGTCTGCGAGCTGACTCTGCTCCCCGGGCTTTAAAATCGACTCTCCTTCTCCTCAGCCCAAACCCAGTCATCTTCAAAGGGCAGATCTCAGCCAGGCAGAAAATACCAGGCTAGTGCCCTTTCTTCCTGCCAAGCAGACACCAGCACCCACTCCCGAGCAGCACAGAACTCTGGGCTAGCTAATAAGAGGAGAGACTTGGAAAAGTTCACCTAGTGAAAACCAAGAAAGGGGAAATAAACAGCTTTTAAATGTACACAAACAGATGATGCAGCACGCGTGTGCACAACAAGTCTGGCAGACCCGGGCTGGTGTTTTAGCCCTGCTACTAACTGCCTGGGCTGACTTTGGGTAATTCTCTCCATCTCTCTGAGCCTTAGTCTCCCAGGTCCCCATAGGTGACAATCAGCCCTCCCTCGCATGCTTGCCGGCAATGGAGGTACGGTGCTGACTGTAGCAGGGGCCACGTGGCAGCAGCAGCCGCCTTGCAGCAGGACAGCAGCAGCAAAGATGACGATACTGGAGACAGGGCCCAGCCGTCCCCAACCTTGAATGAGAAGCGAGCAGGAAGCAATGGACAAACTCTTATGAGAAGTTTAAGTTGAACACAGGACGTACTACCTCAGGGTGACGACTGACAAGCTGGTGGGAGCTGGGATTCTCTTGTAGGGGCCCCTGAAATAAAGCCCTGTTTCTAGCAGTTAGCAATGGCTCTGTGGGATTTTGATCCTAGGCAATGAGGTGGACTGGCCGACTTGTCAAGGTGCTTTCACGCATCCCAGTTATACTCATTCTCTTCGTGGCAAACGCAGAAAGAGTGAAATTCAAGAGATTAAAGCGTCTACGACCGGGCACAAGAACCCGAATCTTCTGGGGAATAGTCTCAGCTCCCTGCTTCTCTCGTCTGCACTCAGTACGGAGAGCACAGGGACCCTCTAAAGTAACCACGGAAGGACATTCTACCTAAGAAATCATTTCCAAGTGGCTAGAATTACTTGAAAGTGGTGCCGTGGATGCCTGCACACTCCCAAGCCCTGTATTTTCTTGCACATGGTAGTCAAAGAACTGCTTGATTGCTTGGATTTTTTTGCCTTGAGCGTTAACTGTCAGCCAGCAAGTGCACACAGTGATGCTTCTCCTGACGTCTTTCAGCCTCCTTAACATCTGGAACACGGGTGATGACTTCAGAGGCTGGAAAAACTAGATTCCAACACTCAATGCCTTCAAGTTGCTTTTCAAAATTTTTACTCATTTATTTTGATTTTGTTTGAAAGGCACAGAGACAGACAAATAGCTATCTTCTGTCTGTTGGTTCACTACCCAGATGCTTGCAACAACCATGACAGGGCCAGTCCAAAGTCACAAGCCTGGAACCCAATCCAGATCCCCCACATGGATGGTAATGACCCAAGTACTTGAGCCATCTCCTGCTGCCTCCCAGGGTGCCCAAGCAGGAAGCAGAGCCAGGACTCTGACAGGGGACGCAGGCACCCCAACCACTTTACCACGTGCCACCCCACCTCTAAGTTCCTGATGGGAGACTGAAGGACTGGCAGATATGTGTGAAGACCTGAAGGACTGGCAGATACGTGTGAAGACCTCTGGTGTGGGTCCTCGCGGGCGCTCCCTGCAGCACCCTCTAGTTTTGAGTGTGCACAGAGTGACCCTCAAGTATTTTCCGTAAAAAAGGAGGAAGGCGCAGCTTGGGTTTCTATCCCACCTTCAAGGCAAAAATCGCTGGCAACACATGCCACGATGGGAGAGCAAGGCTGCTGCTAATTCTACCGCAGCCAGGATGCTCTAGATCACAGTGAGGGCAGAGGAGGGAGCATGCACGTCGCTAAGGAGAGTAGGAAGGCCCTGGCTTCCAGACTGTGCTGTGGAATCTGCACATCCCAGCCATGTCGTCTCCACAGCCTTGCTCTGCAGTGGACAAGATCAGGGCACCAGGGGAGCCCCTGGAGCTGGAGATTCCAAAATCCACCCGTGATGCTTGAAGTGTTTTGTTATTGCTTCAAAAATGGAATAGATGTTTAGAGATGTAAAGAAATTTGAAATTATTTAGATCCATCATTTTTATCTTCAAATAATTTATTTTTCTGATTATACTATTGTTATGGAAGAGAGGATAAAAGAGGACAAGGTTAAAGAGAAAAACAGTCACTTATAATCCCCCTTCCCAGGAGTACCCATCATTGCCAGTTAAGTATAGTTCCCAACTCTGTGTGTGTGTGTGTGTTTGAAAACACACATGCAAATATCAATACACAATTAAGACTACACTATATATGTTGTATATATATTTACTAGAATGAATTTATCTGGTCTTTAAATATTCTTCACTCATTTAAACGGCAACATACTATTTCTTCGTAGGAATAACATACAATTTATTTAACTATTTTTGTATTGGTGGATATTTAACTTATTTCTTTTTTTTCACTATTGTAAAAACACATTAGAAGAATCTGGGTACCTGAGTGTTTTTCTCTCTTATTATTTCCTTAGGTTTAGTTCCTAGCATTGATATGATTCCATCGGCTTTATGAATATTTAAAGTCTAAAGGAATACCAATACCTATCTTAGAGACCTGGAACTGAAGCCGCAGGAGTGCGGACTTCCTGGAGCTCATGCAGAAGTGTGTCTCTGAGTCCCTACCCTTTCAGGGGCACACATTCAGCATGTGTTTCAGGATCCAGCAAAGTGAAGAAAGCAAGAAGTTGTGCCAATCAATGCATGCTGGATTTTTCTTTCCAGAAAAAACCTGTGCAAGTGTTGATGTATTCTCAGCATGTGTGCATGCATGCGATGTGTGTACAGTGATAAGGATCATCCCATGACCTGGGTCTAAGAGACGTTCTCTGGCGCAGTGTGCTGGTTACCTTGATGTCTACGCAAAATACAATTTCTGGTAATTAAAATAATTACAGTGACAGATTGTGTTTTTTTGCAGCTTCCATTTGAGAGTTGTATGTGAAGTCAAAGTCGCCTTATTTAGGGTGAGGGGTGAAGACTTCTGAGTTCTCTGGCAGGGTAACTCCAACCCTCCACTGCTGGCTGGGTGTCTGACACAGTGAAAAGTGCCTTGCCAGCTGAAAGTATACATCAAGAGGCACGCGGCCTGGTCCTAAAATAGCAACTGTGGTTTAATGAAATGTGGAGCCTGAGAGCTTCCTGGGATGACAGCAAGGGAGGCTTCTACATTTGGGAGACAGTTTTGTAATTTGCATATTTATTGGGGCCCTGGCTGAAGAGAAGACCGGGGGCGGACAGGGCCCTAACTCGGGCAGGTCTATTAACTTTGTGCACCCAGCTGATGGATTTGTTTACTTGGGTATAAAAATAATTGGCAGTTGAGTCTGTGATGGAAAATGCCCCTTCCTGACCACTGCCCTCAAAGGGGAAGCTGGCTTTTCTACCCTCAAGGGGCAGGTCTCCCAGGGCAGCACCGCCCCTGCAGCCCAGGTACCGTCAGCCTTCACTGGGGAGCTCACATCCCTGGCTCCTATCCACCTGCAGGAAATAATTCCTCTTTGCTCTGCGCATCTTTCTTCTCCTTTTACAACTCTGACCGTAGTCCTTAGCCTGACCACTGGCCAGCTGGCCACTGCTAAGCAGAACAGGCCTAGCCACTTCTGCGAGTAACTGGGGAGGTGGAGGGAAGTTCTGTTATTTCCAGATTACTACTGAGTATTTTTGTTAATTGATACAGCCCTGGGAGTGGACAAGATCCTGTGCTTCAGTGCAGACACATGGACCTTGGGCAAGCTGCCCGACCCTCTGTGAGCATCAACTTTCTCCTTTGCAAGACGGGGACAAAAGTAGAAGCCACCTCACTGCGGGGTGAGGACTTGAGATAAACATGGGGCAAAGCACTCAGCAAGCACTCAGCGAAATTCGCAAATTTGCTGTTATGAAGTTGTTTGCTGTTATTAGCAATTGGCGTGGTGGTGCTATCCCCTCGGGAACCCCCCCCCCTTCCATTTCCCTGTCAGTTTTTTTTTTTTTAAATTACACTCAGCTTTTTTGGAATTTTAAAATATTGTTTCAATTGTATAACTTGTGGGGTATACTGTGATACTTACACACGTGTTCAGTGTGCCATGATCAAATCACATTTGCATCCTTATGTATGTTTTTTTAAATCTGGTTAATAATTAGTAATTGTATAAATGTATGGGGTTCATATGGGCACCGGTTGGGGTCCTGGCTGCTCTGCTTCCAACCCAGCTCCATACTAACAGCCTGGGAAATCAGCTGAAGATGTCCCAAGGTTTGGGCCCCTGCACCCATGTGGGAGACCTGCCTGGAAGAAGTTCTGGCTCCTGGGCTTGGCCTGGCATAGTCTTGGCCATTGCAGCCATTTGTAGAGTGTAACAGCAGGTGGAAGATAACACTCTCTCTCCCTCTCTCTCTGCATTTGTGCATGTGTGTGTATCACTGACTTTCATATAAGTAAATAAATCTTTTAAAAAGAAAAAACATATGTGGGGTTTAGTGAGTTATTTCGATAAATGCACACAGTGTGTACTGATCAAACAGGGTAATTAACCCTTCCCTCCCTTGTCGGTACCCTGTGTTGGAAGCTCCTCTCTTCTGTTTATTCATAGTCTGTAAAAAGGTCACCCCACAGGACTGTGAAACACTAGAACTCATTCCTTCTATCTGACCTACGTTTTGGTGCCTGTTATCAAACCTCTCTCTAGCCCCCCAGTCTCTTTCCAACTTCTAGTAGTCACTATGCTACATTCAGATTAACTTTTTATTTTTTGGCTTCTACATATGACACAAAACACGTGGTGTCTGTCTGAATCTGATCTGTTACACTGCACTTACAGTTCCTTCCTCCAGTTCCAACCACTTTGCTGTAAATGATGTCATTTCTTTTCCATGGCTGAAAATGCTTCCATTGTGCATCTATACCACATTCTCTGCAACCACTCATCTGTTGGCCAGCATAGGGGTCAATTCTATATCTTAACGACTGCAAATAGCACATCCGTAGACATGGGAGTATAGGTATATCTTTGACACACAAGTACTTCAGAAAGTTTATGGAAAATGTGTATTATGAAGAAAAGTAGGCATGGATTTCACAATTACTTTGCACAAAAGAAACTCATCTTTTAATTCCATTTTCCATGAGATTTTGAAGTAACTTTGTATGCTGACTTCATTTCTTTTGTATATGATTCCAGGACAGGGATAGTTGGATTATATGGTAGATCTGTTTTTAGTTATTTTTTTCAGGAACCTCCCTACTGTTCTCTATAATGATTGTACTAATTTACACTCCCACCAAGAGTGTATAAGAATTTCATTTTCTTTATAACATTTATATTCTTTAAATTTCTGTATGTCCTTTATATTAATATTTGTCATTTTTTTTCTTCTTGATAATCATCATCCTAACTGGAGTGAGATGATATCACATTGAGGTTTTAATCTGCATTTCCCCATGGTTAATGATT
Organism: Lepus europaeus; assembly: GCF_033115175.1. NCBI lineage: Eukaryota > Metazoa > Chordata > Mammalia > Lagomorpha > Leporidae > Lepus > Lepus europaeus. Next base: position 163,495,815 of record NC_084829.1, on the reverse strand, counting down.
TTGACCATTTTTTCTTAAATTTGCTGGGCATTTTAATTTCTCCTTTTGAGAAGTGTCCATTTATATCACTTGTCCATTTCTTAATTGGATTATATGTTTTTTTTAATATTGAGTTCTTTGAATTCCTTATATATGCTAGATATTAATCCTTTATCAGATAACTAGTTTGCAAAATTTTTCTCCCATTCTATAGGGTGTCTCTTTACTCTGTTGATTTTTTTCCTTTGCTATGTAGAAACTTCATAGCTTGATATAATCCCATTTGTCTTTTCCTGCTTTTGTTAACTGTATTTCTAGGATCTCAGCAAAAAAAAAAAAAAAAAAAAAAACATTGTTTATACTGATATTCTGAAGTGCTTCCCCTATGCTTTCTTTTAGTAGTTTTGCAATTTAAGATCTTTCATTTAGGTCTTCGATCCATTTTGAGTTGTTTTTTGTACAGGGTCAGAAGTGGTGACAAGATTAAGTCTTCTGCATATGGACATTCAGTTTTCTCCAGCACCATTTATTGATGAGGCTGTCCTTTCTTCAGTGTACGTCTCTGGCACTTTTGTTAAGAATCAGTTGGTGGCATTGGCACTGTGGCATAGCGGGTTAAGTCGCTGCCTGCAGTGCCTGTGGGCACTGGTTTGAGATCCGGCTATTCCACTTCTAATCCAGCTCTCTGCTACAGCGTGGGAAAACAGCAGAAGATGGCCCAAGTCTTTGGGCCCCTGCACCTTCATGGGAGACCTGGAAGAAGCTCTTGGCTCCTGGCTTCAGATTGGTGTAGCTCTGGCCATTGTGGCCAACTGGGGAGTGAACCAGTGGATGGAAGACCTCTCTCTCTGCCTCTCCTTCTTTCTCTGTGTAAATCTGACTTTCAAATAAATAAATAAATAAATAAATCTTACAAAAAAAGAATCAGTTGACTGCAGATGTTAAGGTTAATTTTTGGAATCTCTGCTCTATTCCATTGGTTTATGTGTCTGTTTTTATGTCAGGATCATGCCACTTTGGTTATCATAATGCTAGTTCATCTCAACATCAGGTGTTGTGATGCCTCCAGTTTTGTTCTTTTTGCTCAAGATTGTTTTTGGCTATTTGGGGGTCTTTTGTGCTTCCACATAAGTTTCAGGATTGTTTTTTCAAGTTTGTGAATAACGCCATTGAATTAGAAGGGGATTGCATTCAATCTGTAAATTGCTTTGAGTAGCATGAGCACTTTAATGATACTAATTCTTCGAATCCATGAATAAGGGAAGTTTTCCATTTCTTGGTGTTTTCTTCAATTTCTTTTATCAGTGTTTTGTAATTTTCCTTGTACATGTCTTTTGCATCCTTGTTTAAATTTATTTCTAGGATTTTATTTTTTGTAGCTATTATATATAGGGCTGCCTTTATGATTTATTTTTCATTGAGTTCATTATTGGTACATAAAAATATTATTGATCTTTTTGTATTGATTTTACAATCTGTAACTTTACTGAATTCATTTATCAACTCTCTTAGTCTTTCAGTGGAGTCTCTGGTATTTCCTATATGTACAGAATCATGTCATATGCAAACACCAATAATTTGACTTGCTTATTTCCTATTTGGAGGCATTCTGGTTCTTTCTCTTGCTCAGTTGCTTTGGCTAAGACTTCCAGTGCCATAATGAATAAGAATGGTGAAAGTAAAGTGTTTGCTAATAACAATAGATAGAACTAAAAAGGAGAGAAGGATCCTACATGGGAAGCATGCCATATAGTAGACTCATAGAATGACAAATGCACTAAATAGCTCTCTGACCTCAGAATCAGCCCTTAAGGCATTCGGATCTGGCTGAAAAGCCCATGAGAGCATTTCAGGCATGGAAAGCCAAGATAATGTGGCAAAAAATGATCTATATGAAGGATCTCTGTGAGTGAGATCCCAGCGAAAGGAAGGTCCATCAAAGAAAGATGTACTTTTCTCTCAAGGGAGGAGAGAACTTCCATGTTGCTTATGGCCCTAAGTACTGATGGAGTTTGTGAACTCAAAAGGCTTCCATAGCCTTGACTGCTCATGGCAAGAGCCTCGGGTGATCACTAACTTCATAAATAAGATGATTAAGAATGAATCTTAATGAAGAATGGGTGGGAGAAGAAGTAGGAGGTGGGACAGTTTGGGGGTGGGAGGGTGGGTATGGGGGGAAGAACTGCTATAACCCAAAAGCTGTACCTATGAAATTTATGAAATAAAAGCTTTCTAAAAAAGAATGGTGAAAGTGGATATCCCTGTTTGGTTCCAGATCTAAGAAGAAATGCTTTCAGCTTTTCCCCATTCAGCATGATGTTGGCTGTGATTTTGCCATATATTGCCTTTATTATGTTGAGGCATATTGCTTCTTTTTTTTTTTTAAAGATTTATTGATTTTTTTTAAAGGCAGAGTTATAGAGAGACAGAGGCAGGGGGAGGGAGGGAGTGATGGGGCAGAGATAGAGGAAAAGAGAGAGAGAGAGAGAGAGAGAGAGAGGTCTTCCATCTGCTGGTTCACTCCCCAAATGGCTGCAATGGCTGGAGCTGTGCCAGTCTGGAACCAAGAGCCAGGAGCCAGGAGCCAGGAGCTTCTTCCAGGTCTCCCATATAGGAGCAGGGGGCCAAGCACTTGGGCCATCTTCTACTGCCTTTCCAGGCCATAGCAGAGAGCTGGATGGGAAGTGGAGCAGCCAGGACTCGAACTGATGCCCATATGGGATGCTGGCACTGTAGGTGGTGGGTTTACCTGCTACATCACAACGCTGGCCCCAGTATATTGCTTCTATACTTGATTTGCTCAAGGGTGCTTTTTGTTTAATCATGAGTGATCTTGAATTTTATTAAATGCTTTTCTTAAATTTCTATTGAGATGATTATTTTTATTCTGCATTCTCTCGATCTGATATATTATGTTTATTGATTTGTGTGTATTGAACCATGCCTACACCCCTGGTTGGGATGAATAATCTTTCCTATTTTTTTTTTTTTGGATTCAATTTCCTAGTATTTTGTTAAGACTTCTTGCATCAGCGTCCATCAGGGAAATTATTCTATAGTTTTCTTTTCCTGTTGTGTCCTTGTCTGGTTTTGGAATCAAGGTAGTGCCAGCCTCATCAAATGAGAATGGAAGGGTTCCCTCTCTTTCAATATTGAGGAATAGTTTGAGAAGAACAGATGTTAGCTCTTTGTCAAAAGTATGGTAGAATTCAGCAGTGAAGTCATCTGGTCCTGGATTTTTCTTTGCTGGGACTGACTGAATCTCAGTATTTCTTCATGGTTCACTTTTGGTGGGTTATGTGTGTCTAGTTATTTGTTCACTTATTCTAAGGTTTCCAATTTGTTAGTATAGGTTTATAATAGTCCCTAGTGATCCTTGAATTTCTGTGGTATTTGTTGTAACATTTTTTTTCCATCTCTGAGTTTACTTATTTTAGTTTTCTTTTTTGTTGGTTAGTCTAACTGAAGATTTGTTGATTTTGCTTATCTTTTCAAAAAATAAACTGTTCATTTTCTTGACCATTTGCATTTTAAAAAGTATATTTCATTTATTTTTGCTGTGATCTTTGTAGTTCTTTGCCTCTATTAATTTTGGGTGTGGTTTGTTCCTGAATTGATAAGGCTATTTATCTAAAATCTATTTCTAAAAATACACGTATCCTATAAGTTTTGATATGTTGTATTTACATTTTTTGAGAAAATTTTTACATTTCTCTTTTGATTTCTTCACTGATTCTTTTCTTTTTTCAGAAGCATGTTGTTATCTCCATATATTTGTATAATTCCTAGTTTCTTTTGTTGTTGATTTCTAGTTTTAGTCCACTGTGCTCAGGAAAAAAAAATACCTGATATAATTTTGATTTTTAAAAATTTGTTGAGGGGCCAGCATTGTGGTGTAGTGGGTTAAGCTGTCACCTGTGATGCTGGCATCCCATATGAGTGCAGGTTCAAGTCCCAGTTGCTCCACTTCAAATCCAGATCCCTGTTACTATTGCTGGGAAAACAGTGGAAGATGGTCCAATGCTTGGGCTTCTGCCAACAATGTGGGAGACTCAGATGAATCTGGTGAGTCAGGTTTGGCCCAGTACCAGCCATAGCAGCCATTTGGGGAGTGAACCAGTGGATGGAAGATCTCTTTCTCACTTCTTCTCTTTCTCTCTCTCTCTCTCTCTCTCTTCCTCTCTTTTCTTCTATTTCTGAAACTGTTTTCAAATAAATAAATCTTAAAGGATTGTTGAGATTTATTTTGTAGGCTAATATATGTTCAATATGCTGATGAAAAGAATACATATTCTGCATTTGTTAAATGAAATGTTTGTAAATGTCTGCTAGATTCATTGGGTGGATAGCATAGTTTAATTCTTATGTTTCTTTTCTTTCTTTCTTTCTTTCTTTTTTTTTTTTTTTATTAACCATCTGCCCATTGATAAAAGTGTGGTCAATTCCCACCCTGTTATTGTTTTGAGGTATATCTCTTCTTTTAGGTTTAAAAATGTTTTATAAAATGGGGTGCTCTGGTGTTCTAGCTTTGGGTCCATATATATTTACAACTGCTGTATCTTGCTGCTGAAGGATCCTTTGCTCATTATATAATGATCTTTTATGTCTTTTTTACAGGTTTTGAGTTAAGGTCTATTCTGTGTAATATAATTACAGCTACCCCCCCATTCACTTTTGGTTTCCATTTGTATGGGCTGTCTTTTCCCATGGTTTCATTTTCAGACTGACTGGGTCTCTATTAAAAAAGTGAGTTTCTTGTAGGAAGCATTTCACTGGGTCATAATTTTTAAATATTTTCTATCAATCTGTATTTTGTAATTGGGGAATTTAGTTCATTTACATTCAAGATTATCAATGATGAGGAATTATTTAGTCCTGTAATTAAAAAAATTCTTCCATTTGGTTTGAATATTCTTCGTGTGTTCTTTTGTTGTATTGTTCTTTGTGGTTTGGGGGTTTACAATATTGACAAGATTTGAGTCTTTCCTAATGTATGTGTATCTGTACTTCTAGAGGGTTCTGTGCTTTTTTTTACCTGTTTTCAGATGGTAGTTATCTTTCTTTTGTTCCTTGATTCAGAACCCCCTTTAGTATCGTTTGAAAGTTCAATCTGGGAGTAATGAATTTCCTCTTCTTGCTTGTCTTGGAAAGTCTTTGTTTCTCCTTCATTGATAAACTCAGAAATTGGACTATATCATTCCATTCCCTCCTGGACTGTAAGACTTCTGCTAAAAACTCTGCTGTTAGCAGTCAGCATTATGGTGTAATGGGTAAAACTGCAACCGGTGACACCAGCATCCCATATGGGTGTCTGTTCAAGTCCTGACTGCTCCACTTCTAATCCAGCTCCCTTCTAATGGCCTGGGAAAGCAGTGGAAGATGGACCAAGTGCTTGGGCCATTGAACCCAAGTGGGAGATCCAGAAGAAGCTCCTGGCGCCTAGCTTTGGATTGCCCTACCTCTGGCTGTCAAGGCCATTTGGGGAGTGAACCAGCAGATGGAAGATCTCTCTCTCTCCTCTCTCTCCCTCTCTCTCTCTCTCTGTAACTCTGCCTTTCAAATAAATGAAATAAAGATTTATTTCAATCTTAAAATCTGCTGTTAGTCCAAAGGGGATTTCCTTCAAACGTAACTTGGCATTTTTCTCTTGTGATTTTTAGCAATCTGTGTGTTGTAGTTTGGATAGTTTGATGATATATGTTATTTTGCTTGAGAATCTTTTTTTGGTTATGTCTATTTTGGGTCCTAAGGTTTTATAGTTAGATGTCTACATATTTCTCAAGATTGAAAATGTTTTCCACTATCATTTCATTAAGTAGGTTTTTTGTGCCTTACTCTTCTCCTTCAGGAATATCCAAAGTTTAAATATTTGTTCATTTGATGGCGTACCCAAAGGTTTTGTAGCCTTTTTCATTCTTCTCCCTGCCCAATCCTCCCCCACCCATTCCCGACTGGGGTATTACATGAGACCTGTTTTCAAATTCGACTTCTATCTCTTGTGCTTGATCTACTGATATAATATGTTGTTGAGGATTTCAACTCTGTATTTAATTTGACTTATTGAGCTCCTCATTTCCAAGATTTCTGTTTGGTTCTTTTTCAAGATCTCTGTCTGTCTGCTAAATTTCTCATTCATGACGTGCATTATCTTCCTAATTTTGTTAAACTGTGTTTATTCTATCATATCTCTTTGGGTATCCTTACAGTCATGCTTTTGCATTCTTTATCAGATATTTTTTCTATCTCCTTTCCTGTGAATTCTGTTACCAAAGTGTTATTGTGTTCCTTTGGAGGTGTTGCTTCTTGGGATACCTATGTGTCTGGTGGGCTGGTGGTCGGTATGGCTTTTAAAATGTGGCCTATGTGCTAACAGGCTTTTTCCTGAAGCTGTGTCTTTGGGTCTCAGCTTGGAAGCTACTTTGGCTTCCAAAGTAGCTTTTGTACACATCTGCCATTGTGTACCCTAGTGCCATCTCCTTACACCTTCTTTTGCTGTAATCCATGACAGCAGTCATGGAGGGATGGGGTCCTGTTCGGTTCCAGGCCTTGTGGCTCTGATGGTGGTGGCAGCAGTGGGGGTCGGGTCAGGGTTGTGAGAGCACAGGCCTGAAGTCCTGACAGGGTCCTGTGGGTGCCAGCAGTGGTCTGCAGTGGTGGGGAGGGGCCTGGAGTCCTGGCAGTAGTCCTCAGCAGTGGGCACGGGGCAGGGGTCAAGGGAGCACGAGCCTGCACTCCTAGTGGAGTGGCATGGGTTCTGCCAGTAGTCCTTTCTCTCACCTTGGTGACTACCTGGCAAGCTTCCTTATTTTCCCTAGCCAACATCACATCTTAACCAACATTTCATGAAGAATACTATTAGTCACTGAATGGATTCTTAATGTAGCTATCAATATATCCTGTTTTGCTCTCAAAAACCGTAGTTGGACCTGCATTCTTGACCTTGTGAAATACCAAAACTCCATAAATGAGCTAGTGTGGGTGTTGGAAAGGTGGAAATCAGTCCAGGTGGGTGGGCGCTTTGTGAGAGAACGGCCGGCAGTGCACGGTGAGAGACAGAGGGTGTGCACGGAGGAGGAGTCTGTGCCGTTGAAGGGCATTGCCATCTACTATATGGCTATTTTCCAAAGTATCAGGCACAAGAAGCACAATTAGAATGATGAGTTAACCTGGTGGTCATGCAGCAAAATTGATTAAAGTTTATCCCTGAGAGATGCGTGAGGTTAGTTCTGATTCCAGTGGGAGGGCAGGATTCCGGGTAAAGTTACCAAAAAAGGAGGACCACCATTTAGAGGGGTTCAGACAAAACTCCTAACCTAAAAACCTTCCACACGACGCGTCCTGTCCCTTCTGTGTCGTGGCTCACAGGTGACGATGTGCTGGGGACGATGCCTGACTTCAGGGGCGTGAAGGAACAGCAGGTTTCAGTCCGTACTCGAGAAACACCTGCCTTGGGGCCGGAAAGCAGGGCAACCTGGTGCACGCACAGCTGCCCACGAACAGCTTCCTGTTCAGTTCCCCAGCCTCTCAGTGCTGGAAGCCTCATCACTCTCCTACCGTCTCACATCAGCTCCCACTGGACCGCCCCTGCCCCCACTGGCCCTTGTCATTGCTCCCAACTGCACCACAAGGGAGAGCTGGGGCTCCCCCCACCCCAGTAGTCTTGCTCCTCAACAACCCCTATCCTCCACAGGACAGCCACCTGCCTCCATCATGGGCTGGACTCCATCCTCCCATCCCCTCCAAAATTCCTATGTTTGGGCCCTACGCTACGGGGGCTCAGAGCGTGTTTGGAGAGAGGGCATTTAGAGAGGTGAGAGGTGGGGCCTAATCTGTACAAAAAGAGATGAGACACAGGTTACACACAGACCGAGGGACAACCACAAGAGCACACAGTGAGAAGCCAGGGACAGAGGCCTGAGGACAAAGCAACCCTGTCCACACCTTGATCCACAGCTGTGGCCTGAGAACCACGAGAGCACACGTGAGCTTTTGTTTGAGCTGCCCATCTGTGGTATTCGCTGTGGTGACCTCCGCACACTCTGATATCACCCCAAGACTGCTGGGGCTCCCCACCCCACCCAGCCTGCCCAGGGCCGCGTCTCTCCTGAACTCCCCTGCCAGCTGCTTCGAGCACATTCTGGACAAGTCTTTTTTTTTGCCACATCCCTCCTGCTAATTCCTAATCTGGGATAATCAGACCTGGTGATCATGGAATAATCCCTGCTCCCTCAGCCTGGCTGCTATTGGAGCGCAGCGCACCAGCCCTGGAAGGGGCCACTCCACGCCCCCAGCCGGCTTTCTCCGCTGTTGCTCAGCCACCCTGAGTCCGGCGCCACGGCGATTCTGTCTGCACCGCTCACGGCAAGCCCGGTCATGCTGCTGCCCCTCTGCTTCCCAGTGCACTTGTTCTCTGGCTCATTTGCAACACCGGACACGGGCTTCCGCACCCACACTTGCTGATGCAGCCCTGGTGTTCCCTCCAGTACTTGGCTGTCCCCAGGCAGAGGAGGCATCCTTCCCCTCTCTGCTAGAGAGTCCAGAGCATCAAAGGTGATTCTATGCACTGCAGATAACTTACCTGCAGAATGCAATGAGTCCCGACCATCACCGTTTTGATTAACTTTTTTTAAAAAAAGGAGGGACCAGCATTGTGGCATAGTGAGTAAGGCCGCTGGGCCTGCAAAGCCAGCATCTCGTATGGGATTCGCGCTGCTCTACTTCTGGTCCAAGTCCCTACTAACACACCTGGGAAAGCAGTTGAAGATGGCCCAAGTCCTTGGGCCCCTGCACCCACGTGGGAGACCTGGAAGAAGCTCCTGGCTTTTGGCTTTGGTCTGGCCCAGCCCAGGCCATTATAGCCATCTAGGGAGTCAAACAGTGAGTGGAAGATCTTTATCTCTCTGTATCTCCCTCTTTAACTCTGCTTTTGAAATCAATAATTTTTTTAAAGTGCAACTGGAATTAAACGTTCATTTAAATCATTACTGCTTTCCATTTTTGGTTTCCCATGATAATTTGGTTGAAAGAAGTTTCTGCAGAACACTTAGAGAAAACTAACACCGAACAACAAAATTGGGACCGTGCAGACCTCTCTGGCCTTCTGGGTTTTGAAAGAAACAGAAATTAGCACGTGTGCTATTAGATTGCATTAGCTCCAGTTCTGGCAGCTTTTCTTCAAATATCGACATCTTTCACAGCTGGTAAAATCAGAGTATTAACTTCCAAACTTTTGGACTGAAAGTAAATCTATATTTTCTGCTATACTATTACAACACAGCACAACCCCTGGTAACACATAGACGTTAGGAAGGGAATATACAGCTGTAAATATTTAATTCTTTAAAGATTCTCCTTTAAAAATATTCAGTGTAGGTGGCCAGTGTTTTCCCTGGGGTACTTGCAACCTCTGCGATGCGGGCCCTGACCCATAGCACACAGAGAGATAAGCCAGAGGTCACAGGGACAGGAGTCAGAACTGGGGAGTGGAGTCATTTGTTGTCTCAATAAAGGTGGTCTTCCCTTTTATTACATTGAAAATGCCAGCTTGGTATCAGAGACACTTGAAATGATGGGAAATTGCAGCCAGGCTACACAAAAGCAATATTTTAAATTAACTGTGGTCAAGCTAATTTTCTTTATAAAAGTTAGAGTGGTGTGAAAACAGAATTCCTTCAAAGCTTTAATGGATGTTTGTTGCAGTGCCCACTCTGATTCCCTGTGGGAAACTTCCAACCTCTCTGATGAGGATCTTGACCCACAGTCACTGGAAGGGATAAGCCACGGACAGAGAGTGTTCAAGATCAAGTTCAAAGGCAGTGCACAAAAGAGTGCTAAAATGAAACATTCAGTGGATAAAATGAATGCCATAGGAAAAAGTATTATGTTCAGCTGGGAACCCATGCGATCAATACTGAAAAAAGTAGCTGTCACAATTTCACCGCTTATAATACTATTAATGACAACAACAAGGTTTTGTGTCTCATGTAATCGTTTACAAATCACTTTCACATGCATTTTCATTGTCAGAAACAGCTTCAGGGAACTGGTGGGTTGGCTGTTAAGGCAGTGGGGCTTCAAAAACTCTATGGGGGTGGGGCATGGTAGCACAGCAGCTCAGGCCTCAGTGTTTGGGATATCCACTCCCGCTTCTTTCGATCCATCTTCCTGCTAAAATGCACATGGGAGGCAGCAGATGAAGGAAACAATGCTGGAGTCCCTGCCACCCATGGGGGAGACCGGCTGGAGCTCTAGGTTCCTGGGTTGGGCTGGCCCAACCCTCACTGTTGTGGGCTTTTGGGGGAGCCCGAGAGTGGATGGTGATATTACTGTCCTCTCTCTCTGTTGCTCTGCCTTTCAAATAAATAAAAATAAACAAAAGCACCCCCCCACCACACCAAAATACTTCATGGAACTTGAAATCTGTTTAGTTTTGAGTGGAAGCAAGATCACTTATTAAGTGAGCTAGCCCTTGATTTTATGATAAACTGTATAATTTATGATTTTTCTACTATAGAAAAAAATCACAGCTTTTCTGTATAGTCATGATCAAAATGGTAGAATCCTTGTTAACTTACGTTTAGGCAAATCATATTCTAATTTAGCTGGGTTTGAAGGGTTTAATACGTCACTGACTTAGGAAGGTTCACAGTTAGCAGGACTCAGAGCAGTTATATTTTCACCCGTATACCACGCTACACTCGATCATTTATAGCTGTCTCACAAAGGAGATCGGCTTTGAAGACAAACTCAAAGGTGTGTGTAAGGTGGGACCTGCTGCTGTTCCTCTGGGCCAATCACGTTGTCCTCTGATTTGCACATCTGCTAGACAAAGTGTAAAGTGGATGCAGGAAACAAAACTTTCTGTAAGAATTCATGACTTTCATTTTGCTACTTGGATGGCGTCAGCCCCCAGTGGGAGAGTGGCTCACTGGGAGAGCGGACCGAGCCGCTGCCCGTCCAGACGTCGTGGACACACAGGCTGCGCTCCTGCCACTGGGATTCTCGGGTCTACCTGCGCTCTTGTCCAGCTTGTCACATCCTGCTCCCGAGAAGCTATGAGTAGAAAATATTGCCAGAACTTTGCTTGGATGAAGCAGCATGGGGAACTTAACACGGATCTAATTTTTAAATGGTTCCTCTGTTTTGTATTTCTTGAAATTCAGTGAAAGGCATGATGGGGGACCAGTTGTGGTATGTAGGAGAAGGAGGATTCCTGTGACTGGCACAGGATTCGCCCACTTCTGCACCCATTCAGCCAGCCACTACATAGTAATAAGTAGACCATGCTTAATTCAAAAGGAAATATTTTACAGTGACACGCTTGGTAAACGCGTCTCCTACCAGCACAGATGGCATAAAAATGCTTAGTGATTCTTTTTTCAGACTTCATGTCATGCTGTGGGAAGATATGGCTGAAATAAATACATTTTATTTTGTTTTGTGACATTTTCCCATATGATTTAATTATACAGAAGGGCACATCAGAGAGCTCCACTATTAAGTGGGATCCATTATATGCTTAAGAGCAAATTTGAGTCTTTTGTTGAGCACATTTTTAGGAAAATAAATTGTGCACGCCATGTAAATAATATGACATTTGGCTGCAGTCAGTTTGGTTTATGTGTTTTGCCCAGAGGAACAGGTGATGCAAAGTTTAATCTGCCTCTCGTCTACTTATCCTTAATAACTTGGCACAGTAAGCAGTTCTTGGGATATCAATACACCAATTAACAGAATAATTCTTTCACTGCTGTTGGAATAAAGGGTTGATTCTCATCTACATTTTTTTTTTTTTTCAGTTGTCGTGCAGGGCAAATGGAACAAGCAAAGCAGTCGCGGGGGAGCGGCGGGAGGAGACAGCGCAGCGTTGTCCCGGCAGATGCAGAGGGGCTGAGCACCACACTGGCTGGCAGGTGCCGGGCAGTGGCCGCCGCCCACCACCCTGGTACCCAGGACGCACCCGCCTCGCCCCAAAGGCGCCTTTGGGTGGACTCTGGAGAGCGCGTCGCACAGTCGATGGAAACCTCCCGTGAGGGAAACCGTGCCCTTTCCTAGAGAGCCGGGCCAGCGTTCCCTGTGCTGCCCTGTCCCTGGCGAGGTGGCCCGGGCCACGCTCTGGGGAATGGGCTCTCTCCCCGAAATCACCTCCTTGTCCTCCTGGCAGCACCCAGGCCTTGGGACGGCAGGCAAGGTGAGGGGCCGAGGCACTCCCTGCTGAAGTTGGGGGCCACTCCTCGGCCTCCACACAGCCACTGCATTCCATCACACACACACACACACACCCCAGCCCCGGTGCCAGCTCCTGTCCACACCCAGGACTACCAAACCATCCACTTTTCTGAACAGGCACCATGTAGGCTCTGGTAGATGGCTGGCCCTTGAGATAGAGAGGAGGTCTTACTCCTTTGGTTAAAGTCTCTTAGATTCTAGCCTCCTAGGGGAGGCTCAACACATTCCTTTGACATCCAACTTCTTTTAAAGCCACAACAGTAGGGGCCAGTGTTGTGGAATAGCTGGAAAAGCCATGGTCTGTGGCCCAGGCATCCCAAATGGACACCGATAGGAGTCCTGGCTGCTCTTCTTCCAATCCAGCACCCTGCTAATGGCCTGGGAAAGCAGTGGAGGATGGTCCAGGTGCTTGGACCCCTGCCATCTACCTTGGAGACTCTGAGGGAGCTCCTGGCTCCTGGCTTCTGCCTGGCGCAGCCCTTTGGGGAGTGAACCAACAGATGGAAGATCTCTCTCTCTCTCTCTCCCTCACACACATACACACACTGTCTCTCCCTCTCTGTGACTTCACCTTTCAAATAAATAAGTAAATCTTTAAAAAAAAAGCCACAATGGCACACCGCTGCCCAGCACTTCACAGTTTACATGCACAGGGACATACATACATATCTTGGGCGTGTATTCCTCTACCCAAGTGCCACAGGCGTTCTACCATGAAAGCGTGGTAAGACCACAAGCCTCAGAACGATCAGGGACTGTCTGAGGCCACTCACTACCCTTCATAACTGGGCTCTAAGTCTAGGCTTCAGCCTCCAAGCTGTGTGGCCTGGGGTTCACCGTGGTTTTCGAATCAAGTGTGACGGGGCCCCAGCTTGGGTCTCAGGTCCCAAAGCCCAATGCTGTGCCTGAGATGTGAAGATCTGAGCAGTGCACACTTGTTATCTGAGGGTTTTGCAGTCATCCCTGGGGCTCCTGGAGTAATGAGTGGCTCAAAGAGATCTTGGGGGTAACTCTGCCTTCTTGCCTACACCATATCCTAAGCCAAGGCACGTGGAGCCAAGGGCCCCCTTGGGATCGCTTCCGGAGTCCAAGTGATGTGGAGGCTGTAAAGGAAGTCAAAGCAGAGTCTTGTCCAGACTCAGGAGAAAATTCACAGTGACTGCGTGAACTGGGGAGCAGGCCAGCTGCCCAGGGTGTAAGTGGGGCGAGGATGCCACAGGCCTGCTCAGCGGGGCGGGGCAGGAGAAAGGCAGAGACTGAATGGGAGCTGAAGGACCGCAGTTCACTGCGGATATCTGCAGGAATGTGAGGAGGATTAGGGTTATTGCAAAGCAGGGAGGATAGAAACAAATACTGTTTTGTTATGGATTTTGACCTACTTCTACCTCCCAATCACCTCCCTCCCATATGGCCTTGCTGTTCTCAAAAACAAGTATTTTATACATTTTTTTAAAAAGCCAAACCTTTTTCTTTAAAAGAGCGGAAATTTGTAGAACTTCACAGTTATGTGTGAGAACAGAAAAATAAGAAATGGAAATCTGAAATAATGTCTAAGCAATTTTGCTTATCTGAGAAGGAACGCTCTTTGGTTCATGGCAACTTAAATAATGAACCAAAATATCTATTTGCCTCTAAAATAGAGTATTCATAGGTGTTTTTTTTTTTTTTTTTTTTTTTTTTTACAGGCAGAGTGGATAGTGAGAGAGAGAGAAAGAGACAGAGAGAAAGGTCTTCCTTTTTGCCATTGGTTCACCCTCCAATGGCCGCTGCGGCCGGCGCATCGCGCTGATCCAAAGCCAGGAGCCAGGTGCTTCTCCTGGTCTCCCATGCGGATGCAGGGCCCAAGCACTTGGGCCATCCTCCACTGCCTTCCCGGGCCACAGCAGAGAGCTGGCCTGGAAGAGGGGCAACCGGGATAGAATCCGGCGCCCTGACCGGGACTAGAACCCTGTGTGCCGGCGCTGCAAGGCAGAGGATTAGCCTGTTAAGCCACGGTGCCAGCCCATAGGTTTAAAATAATAATTGCGACCTGTAAATTCTTTCTGTCCTTGAACATGGATCTTTGTAATCATTTATCAACCTTTGTATTGACAATAAAATTTACAACTCACACCAAAAGGAGTTCAGGCTGAAGTCTAAATCTGTTTTGGTGTAAACTCTTCTAAATTTTAGTATTTCCTATGCCACTAGAACGTTCTGAAGCCACTCACAGACCATTTCTAAGTTTATAAGATACAATTATGAAGTTAGGTGTAAGAACAAAGGCGTATAAGATATGCACAATAATACCTCTTGTACTATTAAAATCCTCAGAACTGAAATGTGGCTCAGAACAGGGGCTGATGCAAAGCAGTGGCCTGGGCAGGTAGGTGTGGAGATGCCTGAGGGGCCCAGGTGGGAGCGGACCGCTGCATATCGGCCTGTGTACCCAGCACGCAGCCAATTACCTGGAAAGAAATCAGGTCTAACTTCCTGCAGTCCCTCCCTGCTGGAGTTCCGGATACCCTCTACCTGCAGGCAGAGCTGCACTCGTTTCCTAGGTCAGAATCCCGGCAGCCGCTGGGGCTGGGGAGAACAGGAGCTGCTCTCGCTGTGAGGTCTCTGCTGAGTCCTGCAGGTGCTGTCTTCCTGCACGGGGCAGCCCTCACCAGCTCTCGCCAGCCCTCGCCAGCCCCGCCTGGTCACCCAGGCTCTGCAGCTGCCCTTTGTCTGTGGCTCCAGTTTCAGGGGTTGGGTTGGACACGGCCAGGGTCTGTTTTGGTGGTCAGCTCTGGGGACCAGATCTAGCTGACCTTGCCTGGCTGTCGTCCTACTGTGCTTGTTCTCAGGGGAGGCTGCAGGATGGCCCTACCTGGGAAGCTTCTCAAAACGCCCATGCCCCAGACTGGGCTCAGACCGCACGTCTGGATCTGCAGGAGGCAAGGTGGGAGCAGAGCGCCAACGGACAGTGCGGACTGGGGTCCTTCTCAGGCAGGCACTGGTCGTACGGGTAACCTGCATGGGCTGAGTCAAAATTTATTCTCCCATGGGATCAGAGAGAGCAGGAGAGGAAGAAATTAGCAGAACCAAATGAGAGCTGAGAAGCCTGTGTTCCACATGTGACTCGGATCATTTAGAGGCATCTGAGCGGGATTGGGGTTACTGCACAGCCAAGGGAAATAGAAATCGGCATCAGAACTTACAAATCTTCCCACGTGATTTCAGATGCAGCCACGGAGGAGAACCGTGGTTCTACTAGGGTTTGACGGGACCGTAAGCCATGTAGATAATGAGGACTGAGTTCCAAGGTCACCTGCACCTGCCTCTCCTGGACCACATCCCACCCAACAGGATGGTCCTCTTGGAGGTCACCACCTGCCCAGTGCTGGGTGAATGGACTCTCGTGGTTCTCCCAGCTGGCCTGGCCCCAGCAGCTGGCTGGTGGCTTCTAGCCTGTCCTCCCGGCTGTGGCCCAGCAGGCCCCAGACCCTAACTGATGGATGTTCCCTGCTGATGGAGACAGGCATTTCCCCTGGTAAGCAGCATTTGACCCCCCTGACCAAGTGTGCACGTTAGGCCTGTTGCATGAAAACATTTAGACTTACTTGAGAATTCATGCTAATCCACTTAAGAAAATACTACTATTGTAGTGGGATTCATGAACCAAGGCCAGGAAACACTCTTTGTTTTTATTATTATTATTATGCCAGCATAAGGCCCAGTTGGATTTTTATCCAAAAGTCTGAGCCCCAAACAAAGAGAGATATTTCCTTATATATGGCTTTAGCTTCTTCATCTCCCTTAAAAAGCTACACGCATGCATTTGATCAGATAGTCCAATGTTACATGGTGGCTATGGGAACTGATACACTGCTGCCTCTGTGTAATCGTTACTGATAACGTTTAACTAGTTTTTCTTCATGCACCTAATATTTCTTCCACACACGTACTGAGCTGTATGCTGTCTGGCAGGGGTTAACACCATCACTCCCTGCTAACAAGCAGAAGCTGGAACAGTTACAAATGAAACATTTGCAGGCCAGCAGATAATGACCACATTTCATTTCCAGGATAAGTGTTTTTTTCTTCCTAGCCTTGGGGAGGCCTCTGCCATACTATCATGGCTAAACCAAAGGCATGTTTACAGATTTCATCCTTTCCTAAATTCTAAACAACTGGCCCGGGATTTTGAGAGTCCATGCACTATATAATAACTGCTGTTGGGTCCAGGTAGCCACAGAGCCAAGGAACAAGCCCACTCCCGACTCTAGAAGCTAACATACTCAATGCTAAGAAGAAGATGCGGACTGTGCCAAACCATTTCTTAGACTTCTGGAGGATGAGAGGGGTCAAGTTCAGTATCAGCCTAAAAACAAAACATGTACGTTCTATTCTTGTGAATGCATTGTTCAGACATGTTCACACAAGCACACAAAACATGACACATGAAATTGTTTTAAAACCTTGAAATAACCTAATGTCCATCAAGAGAGAACCGGTTGCATATATTAGAGTCATAGAAAGGAATGCACTCAGCATGTTCTAGAAGGGAGTGCTTGAAATCTGATGTGACGGTTGGCGGGGTGTGAGACCCAAACCCAAGAGGAAACCAAGAAATGATACAAATATTTCCTAAAACTTCGAAAATGAATAATCCTAAGTAAGACTTCCATGAGAAGAATGCAAATATGCCGTGTCTTAGGGTGATAAAAGGATCAGTCCTGCTGATGGAGAGGATTCAGATGCAGGAGAAACAACAAGGTCGGGTCAGGAAAGAACAACCAGACTAGGTGCTGCACTGTGGTACAGCAGGTTAAAGCCCTGGCCTGCAGCGCCAGCATCCTATGTGAGTGTCGGTTCAGGTTCCAGCTTCTCCTCTTCTGATCCAGCTCCCTGCTAATGTGCTTGGGAAAACAGCAGAAGATGGCCCAAGTCCTTGGGCTCCTGCACCCAAGTGGCAGACCAGAAGAAGCTCCTGCCTTCTGGCTTTGGATTGGCCCAGCTCCAGACACTCTCTCTCTCTGTCTCTACCTCTCTCTGTAACTCTGTCTTTCAAATAAATACATCTTTTTTTTAAAAAAAGAACTGAGAAAACTCATTAAAGAAAAAAGAAAGAAAGAAAGAAAAAGAACCACCAGACCTTGGGCTCCTGATTAGGGGATTTCATCGGGGTCTGGAACGCAACGGGGAGGCAAACGCACAGGATGCTGATGAAGCTATGTGCCGCACACTTCCTGACGGAGCAGACGCGAATGTGAGCTGACTCGCACGTCGGAACCCTGGATTTGCGGTGTCCTAACTGTAACCTTTAGTGGCCTTACCCCGCTGAGGCGCTTGTGAGTGAATACAATAATATTCAGAAAGAGACTAGGAGAATGCCCAAGATATTCAGTGCTCAATATGGTAGCTGAGGAGGGAAGAAAAACACAAAGTGTATATAGTAGGAACTCCTCCAAGAAGAGAAATTCTGTTCCCCTACACATTAAGCGGAGGGGTGGTATTCAGCTAAGTGTGTATGCTCTCAGCAAGTTCAGGTTCAGTAATTCTGAATTGGGGTTGGGAAATTGAAAGGAATATTGAGTTGTGGGGCAAAACAACTGTTTAACTTAATTACTAAAATGCCTAACTTTCCTTCCACGGTGTCAATACTGTGCACGTTGTAATTTAAGTTTCTATAAACCAGCTGCTTTGTTAAAATTTAGTAAAAAAGCCATGTCAGTTATTAATACCTTTCAGTGAGTATGGTACATGAAAAGGAAAAAAGTAATTATTCACCTACGGGTCAAAACCTTTGTTATTTTAAGTCTTGGTGAATTGTGAGACTCTGCATGGAAAGGGACACGAATGTATTTGTGCTGACTCTGCAGCAAATGAAAGACCCTTGAATGAAACACACATGGAGACATCTTGAGGTCCAGAGAGGATACAGAGGGGGGCACTGCGACATCGTCTGTGTGACAGCTTCCGAGCGAGCGGACGGGTTAGCTACCACAGTTTCCTGGGGACTACAATGGCTGCAGAATCCTATGAATTTCCTGGAAGCATCAACTCTGTCAAGATCAAGCAATATTCTCAAACCACAGAGTCCCAAAAATACAGAGGTGACAACAAGCCCATGTCTTGACAGAGGACAGACACATGCAGAGACATTTGTTATTTTGGGGGTCTCAATCTAATAACCATTCTTAGGTACATGGCAAAAGTAACTGAAGTGTGCGGTGCCGTGGCTCACTTGGTTAATCCTCCGCCTGCAGCGCCGGCATCCCTTATGGGCGCTGGGTTCTAGTCCCAGCTGCTCCTCTTCCAGTCCAGCTCTCTGCTGTGGCCTGGAAAAGCAGTGGAGGATGGCCCAGGTGCTTGGGCACCCGCACCCGTGTGGGAGACCAGGAGGAAGCACCTGGCTTCTGGCTTCAGATCGGCGTAGCTCCGGCCGTGGCGGCCATTAGGCAGTGAACCAACGGAAGGAAGACCTTTCTCTCTGTCTCTCTGTCTCTCTGTCTCTCTCTGTCTCTCACTGTCTAACTCTATCTGTCAAATAAATAAATAAATAAGGTAACCGAAGGGAAAAATTAAAGAGAGGGAGAAGGTTAACAGACCCTCCCCACCCCGCCCCCTGATGAGAGCCAGGCTCCCTGTGAGAGGGGCTGGTCAGGAGTGGGCAGGCCCTGTGCTGCCTTCAAGGAAGCAGTAGAGGAAGAAGTCGCAGTGTTGGAAATGTGGCAGCGTCGGGGGCCACTGGGAGGAGACGGAGGGGAAAGAGCCAAGAGCGCCCACACATGCTAGGGTCATCCTCCCCGGCTCTTCCCAGACAATTAGCAGGCACGAGACGAAGGCGTCCCTTGGCACGCCACTGCCAGAGCGACCCTGGAGGCCCTTCTGCCCCAGCTTGCAGAGAATCTGGGAAGGATAATAGTTTGGTTGGCTTCATTCATGACCTTGTTAAGAGTGAATGAGATACTGTCTAGAAGGAACTTAGCAGAATGTTTGTCCTATTGAATACTTAACACAATATCTGATGAAGGTAGAAAAACAAATTAGGGGACATAGCACCAGGACTCGTGTCCATAGCCAGGCACCCAGTCCAGTGCTGTTCACATAAACCTGACACAGCGGTTGCTGCTGTTTCTAACTGCATAAGAGCAACTATAATAAGGATAGGATAACTTTTCCTTTGAGAGTCCGTCAATTTCCTTCATTTTAGCTAAAAATAATAACATTTTTACAACCATCGAATGCCAAACAGATGCAACATTTAATTTAAATGTTAAAATGTATCTGGGCCCACACTGTGGTGTAGCAGGTAAAGCCGCTGTCTGTGGTGCTGGCATCCCAAGTGAGTGCCGGTTTGTTCCAGCTGCTCCACTTCTGACCCAGCTCTCTGCTCTCCTGGGAAAGCAGTAGAGGATGGCCCAAGTCCTTGGGACCCTGCACCTGCATGGGAGACCTGGAGGAAACTCCAGGCTCCTGGATTCGGATTGGCCCAGCTCTGGCCATTGTGGACATTTGGGAGCGAACCAGCGTATGAAAGACCTCTCTCTCTCTTTCTCTCTCTCTCTCTCTCTCTCTCTCTCTCTCTCTCTCTCTCTTCTCGCCTTTGCCTCTCTGTGACTCTGCCTTTCAAATAAATAAATAAATCTTTAAACATAATTTTAAAAAGTTGTATCACGAGACTCTCACTGCACTAGTACACAAGGACTAAAGGGCCCAGAGAGGTCTGGTCACACAGCTGGACCTTGCTCTTAACTCACTGGCAGTCACAGCAGTAATGGCCACGCAGTAATGGCCTCTCCAAGAAGGATCCAGGTGTGGTTTACTGTGTAAACCCATGGTTTCATCCGGCAGCACAATGAAAAACTCCATTACTTTGCTGTGATTACAAAATGAGTTTCTTTCTTTCTTTTTAAAAAAAGAGTTATTTATTTGAAAGGCAGAGAAAGGGAGGGAGGGAGGGAGGGGAAGGGGGAGGGGGAGGCGAGGGGGAGGGGAAGGCGGAGGGGGAGGGGGAGATCTTCCATCTGCTTGTTCATTCCCCAAATGACTGTAACTGGCAGTGCTGGGCCAGGCCAAAGCCAGAAAGGAGCCAGCAGCTTCTTCCAGGTCTCTGACATGGTGCAGGGGCCCAAGGACTTGGGCCATCTTCCACTGCTTTCCCAGACACATTAGCAGGAAGATGGATCAGAAGTGGAGCAGCCAGGATTCACCAGCATCCATAGGGGATGCCAGCCCTGCAGGCAGCGGCTTTACCTGCTACGCCACAGCACTGGCTCCCAGAATGAATTTCTAAAGCTAAAGAGGGTGAGTGGAGCTGGAGGACGGTACTCAAGTCAGAGGCCCACAGCTTTCAGTACCGCAGACCTGCGCCTGCTGCCTTTGGAGCAGCCGCCTGGCACATCGAGTTTGCAGTATTGTTTCCTAATAATGTGTAATTCAGAATGGAATGTTTAAGTCATCTCGAGATTGTGACGCATTATGGAAGCAGTGAAATTCAAGGTTATATTTTGCCATTACCTCTTCTCATTTTAAAAATAATTTAAAACACAAATTTAAAAAGTTGTCACTGCCAAGAGTTTAATCCTGAATAACACTGTGGCTTGCTGGTCCTTTCATAATGCACATTCCACTGAAGTTTATACTCCGGCTTCTCTTATTGCTCTTGCCTATTTGCATAAAAATGGAGACTTTGCTCTTTAAGGGTTCATCAGCTCAGCCTCTTGCCTGTCCTCAGACACAGGTAATGAGGGGTGAGCAGGGTTTAGTGGTTCAGTTCAACCAGGCATGTGTAAAACCCTTTCTGCTTCCCTCCACCATCTTCCTGTGGCTGCTTTTACTGTAACTCCCCTCTCAAGTCCATCTCAGTGTCTCCTCCAGATGTGCCCAAGGAGGCCGGCCGCTCCCCTGGGTGCCGGCCTGAATGCAGTCAGCAGCCTCATCTCCCCGCAAGGCAGAAAGGAGGAGCGCAAGGTCCAGTCCTGCCTCCACACGTGGAGTGTGTGGACTCCCAGACTCCCCGTTTTGCGTTTGTCCTCCCCGAGCTGGGGGCAGGGTTGGCTCCTGCCTCACACGGTCATGCCAAGGAGCAAGACGTCCCATCTGCAGAGTCTAACGAGAACCAGCCAGTGTTATGATCTTTAGCGCTTTCCAAGAACTGTAGTTGTTTCCCATGGATTCTTAGTTCCTGGTAGATGTCTCAAGGCAAAAGCCCATCAGTTTGCTGAGTATCGGAGTAGTTGTCAGTTAAGGAGTAGTTATACCCCAGTGGTTCCTGGTTTAGCGACAGTTTCCGTAGAGCCACTTGACAGTCAAGATACATGGACAAAAAAGCAGGGAACACAAAGAAGGGGTGGAATCCTCAAGATCAACCTTAGGAGACACCGAGGAGGCAGAGCGTGATGGCCCCCGTTGGGGAGTTTGGGCTATTACTCCCCAGGTCGCGGTGAGTGACGGTGAGTGGAAGCAACACATCTTAGAGCATTCCAGTGCTGCTGCAGCAGGCAGAAACACCTGTCCCCCACCGCTGGGTGTGCACAGCCTGGCCCTGGGGCCTTCAGCGTGCCCCAGCCATGGCAAAGGGACTGTGCAGACACACGAGCCCTGGTGACCTTGGGATGGGAAGATGCTGCTGTTTTCTGCACGGATCTGACATCATCAGTACGGGAGCAAGGCCAAACAAGGTCAGAGGCAACACAGTAGGAAAGGCCGGCAAGAGGCAGAGGTGTTGGCCTGCGGCTAGAGGTGGGGCCTGTGAGCTGAGGGATGGACGCTGGGACAGCGAGGGATGGACGCTGGGACAGCACGGACAGGGAGGCTCTCTGCAGACACCTGGACTGCACCCGGCAGACTGAACTCTGAGCTGCACCGTCGTGAACGTGGGCTGTGTTAGGCCACTGACGGTGGAAAATGAACACGAAGGGCCTGGAGCGGGACTGAGGAGGGTGTGCAGCCCAAGGGGACAGCGTCCCAGTGGGAGCTGGGCAGTGGCCGCAGAAAGGACAAGAGCCACGGCACACAAGGTGGAGAGGAGGCACCTCAGAGAGCATTTGGTGCCCACCTGTCCTAGGAAGAGGGAGAAGAAGTTTGAAGTGGCTCCAGGTGCCTCAGGTCCCAGTGTGGATGGGGAGGCCAGGCAGGGGAGCAGCAGGTGTGGGGGAAGAGGAGAGATTTTGCTTTTGACATTCTGAGCTGGGAGTGCCCTGGGACTTTCGGCAAGATGGCTAACTCAGTGGGTGGGCCTGGTGGCCTCGAGAGCCTAGAGGTGGTGATGAGGCCGGAGGAGTTCACAGGAGCCTCTCTCCAAAGACAGGACCCATGGCAGCTCAGAGGGAGGTGCAAGGATATTCCCCAGGCACGCTGCGTGCAGGGTAAAGTGGTGTCCACACGGCTGTCTGATGGGGACACCGGGCCCACATCAGGGGCTCCAGGAAGACTTCCAGAAGCAAGCAACACTGTTAAACTTGAGCCCCGAAGGATGGGTAGAAGGGGCATCTCTGTGTCGGGAGCAGCCCCAGGGAAGGCTAAGAACTGCTCAGTAGCCCCATGTGCGCAGAGAACCGAACCCTCGGGGAGAGGGACACGACAGTGAAAGGCAGAGTCCACACTGCAGGCGGCCTCGTCCCGGGGCCGAGACAGCACGCACAGATTTGCATAGGATCTGCCACAGTGCATTTATGGTGATACTCAGAGGCACAGGCCGGAGACATGTTTAAGTGACTTCTGAGTTGCTGATGCCCACAGCGCCACCAGGTGAGTTTCCCCATGGTATGACCTGAGGCTCAGCAAGCACCGCGGGTCACGGAGATGCCGACGCTCCCTTGAGTCTGGGCGTCTGCTTCCACGTGGGCCTCTCACAGTTCTTAGAACACACAAGACACGTTCTGGGCCCAGGCCAACTTCCCCGGCTGCCCACGCCCAAATTGTACTCGTTCCCCTGAACGCAGTGCCCGGAGCTTCTGGATCCCACAGGCCGGTCCCCACCGGCCAGCTGCTACAGCCCAGCCCAGGGCGCCGTCCAGGGACACACTGACTGGAAACTCCTTGGGCACGGGGGATCAGGAAGGGTCTTTTATGCCAGTGTGCACCCTCACTGGGGTTTGTAAGCGGGTGCACAGTGTTAGGGACGCAGGCGTGGCTTTGTGCTGGGTGATGGAGCTCAGTGTGGGAGAGAAGAACAGGGAGCTGGCTGGGAAGCAGCCCTGTGCCTGGGTGTGTGGGTGCCACAGGCCAGGGAAAGTGCCTTCTGCGTGGCGAGGTGTGTACGTGAGGGCACTGCAGAAATGTTGTAGTAAAAGGGAGTAAGAAGGTGACTTTTTGGCCAATATTTTTGAAATCCATGCTGATGTTTTCATGACATCCATTTTTTCCATGAACTCTTTGAGAACTGTGTATGTGTGTTGTGTATTCCACATTGTGTGTGTGTGTGTGTATGTGTATTTAAAATCTGTGTTAGGAGCTTGCATTGTGGCACTGTGGTTAAGCCACCACCTGGGAGACTGCATTTCATATCAGGGTGCTGGTTTGAGTCCCTGCTGCTCTACTTCTGATCCAACTCCCTGCTAATGCACCTGGGAGAGCAGGAGAAGATAACCCAAGTGCTTGGGCCCCTGCACCCATGTGGGAGGCCTGGATGGAGTTCCAGGGTCCTGGCTTTAGCCTAGACCAGCCCTGGCTGTTGTGGCCATTTGGGGAGTGAACTAGCAGATGGCAAGATTGTATCTCCCCCTTGCCCCTCACTCTGCCTTTCAAATAAATAAAATAAAACTTAAAAAAAAAAAAAAAACCTCAAGAAAACAGTAACATTTGTGGCAGTTTCCTCCAGGGTAGTGATTGTACCCAGAACCTAAACTCCCGTGTTTTAGAGACAGGGGCTTTGGGCTTGCTTTGTCATGTGGTAGCTTCAGATGTTGGCTAGGACTCTTGCAGGTGACTGTGGGACATGGGCCATGTATGTGCCAAGCACATGGTTGACGCCGTGGTTGCCAGATAAAACACAGCATGTCCAGTGGACTCTACATTTCACATAAATAGCAAAATAATTTTTAGTATAAGCACACCTTAAGAATTACATGACACATATTGACAAAAATTATGTGTAGTTCATCTGAAAGTCAGAGTAGCTGGGCATCCAGTATGTCATCTGTGACTTCTGGCAAGCCTGGGTAGCATGTGAGCACAGGCAACGTCCAGGCCTGAGAACAGTGATTCCTGGCTAATCAGTGTGCTTAGCTAATTCTTCCTTTTCCTCCTGGGTTTTATGATCCTTTGCCTGCCTCAGTACTGGAGGTGAAAGAATTCCCCACTTAGCACTACAGACAAGAAGTCAAGGAGGACCTTTCAGATCATGTCCCTGAGCCACCACGTGGTCTTTCTGAAGCTGAACCTAAATATCAGATGCTGACCTTTTCCATGCTGTCCGCGGCAAGGCACCAGTGAGGGCCTGACCACGGCCCCTCCAGGAGGACTGCTGTGGCCACGCTGGGTGCCTTCCATGCTGTCCTTAGGCCTGTTTGGCTGAGACATCCAGGGCTGCTTCAGCTTTCGCAGCACTCAGCACGGCTCCCACGGAGGAGGCTGGGCCACGGCTGGAGGTCAAGGGCACCCCTTTCAGGTCTTCCTGACTCCAGGGGTGCTCCCAGAGCCAAGCTGGGTCGCCACTGCTGGGCAGGCGAGGCGTTAAAATGCTCCTTCCAAAGACTCCCTTAACTGCCTGTCTGCTCTCAGAGATGTTTTGTCATTGGGTGCTGCCGCTATGTTTTGAATATGGCTTTCTCCCTAACCTTAGGCAGGAGCTTAGTCCCTAAAGTTTTATGTTGATGGAAACAATCTGGCTATGGTGCTTGGATGTGGGGCATTTTGGGGTCAGATGACATCATCAGGGTGTAGCCCTCATGCTCAACTCCTGGGGGCCTTCTAGCAGAGGGGCACTTGTGCACTTCCTGTCTCTTGCCACGTGATGTTCTGTGTCCCTTTGGGACTCTTTCAGCAAGAGGGCCATAGACCTTATGCCTCTGGATCCATGATCAAAATAATCTGCTCTCTATACAGCAGGCTGCCTAGGGGTTTCATCAGAGTAATGAAAAATGGATTCATACGGTGCCAACGGTCACCGCTGTTCTGCCACCCCAGGCTTTTTGGGGTTGGCCATCGTTAGAAATCAGTTCTTTTCCCCTAAGTTGTGTTCGGTGTATGGAGCCTTGTGCTGTAGCTGAGAGCTTGCTGTTTTGAGGCAGAATTACTCCATGCACCTTATGCTCAATAGCAATTGTACTGATAGGTTAGAAAGTAGTTGGCTGTTTTCCCAATTGCACTCAGTTTTCACTTATCAGAACTCCTCATCTTTCCCCCATACCAGATGTGATTGGTTTTCTTTCTTATTTTGTATTTATAGGATTATTACTGTTCAACACGGTAGCTTGCATTTATCTTTATTGACTTCCCTTGTATTTAATTGGAGTCATCTATCCAGGTTGTCTGATTCATGTTGGGTGCTTCAGATTGCCAGAGTGATACGGGATCCAAACTGATGCAAAAAGCTCCCCTCCTAGAAACTCCTAGAATTCATATGACTACACAGGAAACCATGACAAAATTCATTATTTTTGTACTTTAAAATATATTACCTAAAATTGCCTGCTGAGTAAATTGAAACAATTCTGAAAGCAGCATCTTAATGCAAAAATACAGGTACAACAGAACTCTCTCACATGATTTTCCAGAATTAGGTGGATGAAGGAAACACACAGGGCAGGAGTCCCAGCACCCTCTCTCCTTGTGCGAGCACCACACTGTCACTCTCGCCTGCGCTGCACACAGGCACAAACCAGCCTGACTCACTGTGTGCTTGAAGGTTAAGCTGCAAGCTGCCGATTAAAAATCAGAACGAACCGAGCTCATGACAGAAAGTTTGTACCCAGCATTTAAGCAAAACAAAAATCATCCTATATGGAAATTTGCCTACACATATTGCAAACTGTTTCCATTTTCCTTTATTGTCCTCTAATGATCTCATCAGGAGTGTGCAATTAGTTCACTAGACTGCAAACACTGGCTCTCCCTGAGGCAGCCAAGCAGAACTCCTGGCTCACCCTGTCCCCTCTGGAGCTTCCACTGTTAATGGGCCGTGCGCGGCAGAAGAATGCTGGGGATTCTTGGCTATGAAAAGGGTTTGTGATCTCTGCCTTGAAGCAACGGTCGAGGGACTCCCGGAGTCTGCACTGACATATAAAAGGAAGATTTTTTCAAAATCACGTTGCCCATGTCAGTTAATAATGGCTTTCAGTGTCTTCCAACTTGCAGTAAGCTGCCAGGCCAGTTTTCCTTGGTCTGTACACATCTCTCGTCTGGAGCTTAGGGCAGAAATCGCAAAACTGAACCAAAGGTAGCAGTCGTCTCTGTGGGTGGAATCAGTGTCCTGCCTGAGCTGCAGGCTGAGGTCTGGTCCAGTGAGTGTGGCCTGGAAGGGGCACTGAGGGATCTAGGTCCTCAGTGTCCCGAACATCTCGGCTCCAATTAATGCACAGATTTATGTTGTGAGAACAAAGGATTGGCCCAGGATATGTTCCAGCAAATGTTCCATATGTAATAGGAGAAGAAAAGTTCGTATTCCCCTTAAATGCCAGCGCTGAAACCACAGAAGCATGTTGTTCCATAAATAGCCACTTAATGACCCCAAATATTATTTCCATTTCCCTCACTAATTAGTTAAAGATAAAATAATGCTTGAACACTTCATAATCTTAAATTCACAATATTTTACTTAATTAAAATAGGTAATTTGGAAAAATAATTGGCAATTGCTAAAACCTCTAATGCTGATGAGAATTGAGCTAGAAGCAGTCTTTCATCACAAATTGGTACTTAAAGTATAAAGTTCTGTTCACAGCTGGAAAGTGCCATCGCAATTTGGCATTTATGTTCACTCGCTATCATTAGACCAAGTAAACTGAAATCAAGAAGAAAAGAAAAACAGCGTGTTTCAAAGACGTATTCAGGGTAGATTCTCAGGGCTCAAGTTATAAATAAGACTTTCTAACTGGTATTAGGAAGTATATTGCCATGTAACATACCTGCACGTTTTTAATACACTGATTTCATTTCATACCTCACTCTCAAATACTGCTTTGATAATATTCAAGTTCAATTTTAAAAAGTTAAGGCTGCATACATCAGTTTCCTTGGACCAAAGGATAAGTTTCAGAGGACAGATTCGACCCGACTTGAAAAGCACAGCCATTCATGTGACTGAATTCATACACAGTGATGCTGATTGAAATGAAAGTGAAAGAATTGCATCTGAAATAAGCAAACCATGCTTTTGCACATTTTTCTGTTGAGGACAAATAATGAAATGCTTCTCTGAAAATCCCACACAACACAGCACAGGATCGTGCTAGTTTGCAGGAACACCAAAGAAAAACACATCCTTTGGAGAGCTTATTTGTTTAGTGGGAGGCTGTCTTTTTTCAGGTCTGGAACAAAAGTCTGTTGGTGTGGATAAGAATGCTTGCAGACATCACTGTGAGTGTGTTGCTGGGGAGGGGAGGGAGGCATACCATTCTACACTATGGAATTTGCCATCACATTTTCTCCTTGGTAACACATTAAAAAACATAAGATTTTAAACAACAGTCTAAAGAGCAAGGAATTTTTTTTTAAAAAAAAAGACACACACAAAAATCCAGTACAACAAATGTTTCATTCTAGTGGAGTACAATGGTGATATTTCAGCTCCACTAAACAAGTCTTTAAAATAAAGGTTCTTTATACTCCTTTGCAAATAAACGTCCAAAATATTTATCAAATTGTAGCCATGTTAAAGCAAATTCAGCATTTTTTAGTTTCATGTATTTTTTGAGATGTAGCAATTCTAAAACTCCGTATATTATAAACCTAAGATTCCTCATAGAAATTAAAGCAATTTGATGTATTTAAATCGTAAGTGACAGATTTGCTTTTAAAATGATTGTTTTTGGAGAAGGTCTGAAACTGGTTTTGAAAATTTCAAGGAACAAACCCCTGAAACCAATAGTGACAAACCAAACTCAGCACAGAAAAACCATCTTCCTGGCCCATGAGTTCCACTAAATTTAAAATTTGAACACCTACTTCACCCAGGATTTATTTGCCATTCACTGGACTAGGGAATTTCAAGACAGATGGTTGCAGATTCCAACGGTCAAGGCGGTCACCATCAAACAGGAAGAAGGACAATGGGTTCCTGCAAGGGCTGGACGGACACATGGCCTGAGTGCTGGCTGGAAGTCAGAAGGAACAGACACTTCTGCTGGTTCTGCTTTTGAGGAAGGGGAAGGAGCCTGAGAAGATTCCTGAAGAAGGGGATATTGAATTGACCTTGAAGTCCAGCTGGTGGAGACAGGAGGGAGGGCTCTCCTGGCACGGATGACCAGGGAATGGAGATCTGCAGTGGTCAGGTGTGGACACAGGCCAGGGACCGAGAGGGCAAAGGGCACAAGGAACTGGCCTGCAAAGCAAGATGGGACCAGCTGGAGTTGGGACTGGTGTTCTAGGTGTCCATGAGTGGTGATGACACCAAGGCTCAGGGAACGGCGGTGTCCTGGGCCCTAGCAACCTCCTCAGGTCAGAACGTATGTCAGCTTCCTGAATGCTTGTTACCCTATGCAGAGGGCTCTATGACTGCCCAGTTTTTACAGATGGCGAAACTGAGGAACAGATGGAGTGGCATGTCCAGTGTCACAGAGGCAGTGGGCTTCCGTTGCCTGCAAGAAGCACGGGATGATGGATGTGTCTGGGGCCATTGTCGGTGCCAGGGAGGAGGAGGCCAGCCACAGAAGGGCTGAACAGGCAGGCATGCCTAGGAAAATCCTCAGGGAAGGTGAAGAAACAAAGAAAAAGCTGCAATTTGCAGCTTGGTTATCCACTGAGAGTGGGGAGTCCTGGGGAGGGAAGAGTCCCAGACATCCCTGAACGTTGTAGAGAAATGAGGGTGCGTTTCCTGTGAGCCAAGGGACCCGTTAGGACCGCATGGGGAAGACTTGGCGTGAAGGCCAGCAGGCTGTGAGTCCGGACGTGCTGGGACAAGTGCCTCCCGCAGGCCTGCAGAGGGGCCAGGCACCTCGGGAACCACCGCAGGAGTTTGGTTGGAGCTGCAGATCTGGATGTAGCTGACCCAGGGAACGCTGAGGGGCGGAGGCTGAGCAAGGACAACGGAGCGCTCTGGGGATGAGGAGGTGCAGGGGAGAGAAGGAGCCTGTGGGTGTCGAGGAGCCAGGCAAGGAGAGAATCCAGGGCACCAGGAGGCCACTGCTTGCCTTATGAGGGAAGTTTCAGCGAAGCGTTTTGCTTGTGGGGGGCTGAAGAGCTGATGGGAAGGGAGGAAGCTTGTTTTCTACAAGGTCAGCAGGGAAGGAAGTTGAGGCCGAATGCAGAGGAGGGCTTTAGCTTTTTCCTTTTTAAAATTTGCAAATAAGACACAAACACGGAGTGCAGGAGAGGAATTGATGGGCTGCCCAGGTGGGGCCCTCCAGGGTGAGTGGGCTGGGGAGGCGCAGGGAGAGGGGCTGCCCTCGGGAAGAAGCACATCTCTGCTGCCTCTGTGTGGGAGGGAGGGAGGGCAGGGCAGGAAGACAGAGGCCCGCCTGGGGGCTTGGGGTGCAGGGAGGGAGATGGGAGACGGCTGAGCTGAACAGGCACACTGGGGAAGGAGTAGGGGAAGGGGAAGGAAGCCGCCAGGGCCCAGCAGAGGTTGAAACCATTCCTTCCCAACGAAGCCCATGAGCAGTTGCACAACTTCCTCCAGTGGTGCTGGGCAGTTTCCAGTACGACAGCAGGGAAGTCAATGTGCCATAGATTTTTCATTCATTGACTTCTGTGAGAATGTAGTGGACAGATCTGCAGGTGGTTCTGTCGATGCCAATTCTGGTTTGGTGCCAAATATGTCACCCATGACACTGTAATGTCTAATGACAATGCACAAACCACATCCGTGAGGATATAAACCAGTTTCAGTGTCAGCCTTGAGTTCTCTGTGTTATATGGTCTTGTATGTTCTGTTCCAAACACAAATAACGTGCAAAGTTGAAGCCAGATGGAAAAGAGTTGGAGAGGAGATTGCTCTAAGCAAAGAAAAGCTGTGTTGCTAGAATCTACTTTGCATATTCTGAGTGTCGTACAGTATGTAGGTAAATATTGGGCATGCCACCACTTGAACCTTAAGAGGAATGTGTGGATTTAGGGTTTGTAAATTTGTAAATTCTTGTTGAGTTCTTGTCAAAAGCAGTGTGCTTCAGAGAGAGGAGTGGTGAGCTTGGAGACAAGCCTCCAGACGGAACAGAGATGTCTTCTATGTGAGGCACTAACCAGCCCGTGAAGGCCTGATTTGGCTCCCACACATTCAACCAAGCTCCAGGACAACCTTTGTCTTGAAAATTTGCATTGGATCCATTCCTTTGTACTTGTATATTGAATTTAAATGAGTTATGCAATGGAAGAAAAATTTGAAAGTATTAATTGTACGCATAAAATATGCCAGGCAGTTCTGCATTCAGCGGAAGGGCACCAAGATGACTGCCTTGAAAACCACTCCCACACGCTGCCTCTTCTGATTGTTGGAGACACTCAAAACTCTCCATTTTCCAACTATAGAATTGAGAAAAATCTGGTCAGATTAAAACCTCTCCTACAATGACGTCTCTGACTGGGTGCAAGTTTCTAACATGGCTGCACGTGGACTATTACACATCTTTTCTCCTCCAAGGGGAAGTTTTCTGCTAAATTTCCAATTTCCAATGGGATCAACCAAACATGAATGTTAACCAAGCTTCTACCATGTAGAAGACACTGTTTCAGGCATCGTGGGGGATAGAATAAATGTGTAAAATGCTTACCAAGTGCAGAAAACGCAACTTAAATGAAGGCGTAAGCCTGTTTCTATTCTGACTGTTAATAATAGAGTGTTGGTGGGATTTTTGGCCGGGCCTTGAAGGGCACAGGTGGCTTTTCTGGTAGGGAGCAGGCACTGCAGATGGGGCACTGGCTTCTCCGAGGCTGTGAAGGGGATGCACATCCAGGGGTGTGAACAGACCACAGTGGAGAGGAAAGTGCAGGACCTCAGAACTCCAGTTCTGCTGTGAAAGTCCTTCACTGATGGGCTCCATGCTTTTTAATTTCTTCTGCAGGACCACTGACAACTGTTGGTGACTTAGGAGGAGAGATGTAAGAATGTAGATTTAGAGGTCTGAGACAAGGAAAGTGGACATGAGTCAAGTCTGGTGAGTGGAAGCTTGGAGAAAATGTTCTGGAGGGAATAGGAGCCAGGAGTGCCCAGTGGTGGCTGTGCCTGGGTGGAAGTGCTCCATTCCTGACTGGGCTGCAGGTGTTGGGATAGTAACCCGATCTGTCCCTTAGTTTACTCTAATAACACGATTGCCATGAGGATTAGATAAATAACAAAAGTGTGGTGAAGAACAAATTTACTTATCATCCTATAAAATGCTACATTTTCATTTTTCAATATTCAAGAAATAAATATATAACTGTGTCTTTGTGGTATGCTGAACAATGCATCCATTTATTTATTTATTTTTAAAGATTTATTTATTTATTTGAAAAGCAGACTTAGGGAGGTAGTGGCAGAGAGAGAGAGAGAGAATCTTCCATTTGCTGGTTCACTCCCTTTCAAATGGTTGCAATGGCCAGAACTGTGCTGATCCAAAGCCAGGAGCCAGAAGCCAGGAGCTTCTTTCAGGTTTCCCCGGTGGATGCAGGGGCCCAAGCACTTGGGTCATCTTCTACTGCTTTCCCAGGCCACGGCAGAGAGACTGGATTGGAAATGGAGCAGCCAGGACTCGAACCAGCACCCATATGGGATGCTGGTACTGCAGGCGGCGGCTTTACCTGCTACTCTACGGTGCTGGCCTCTACGCAGCTGTTTACATGTTCACACTCCTTCCTTTCACCTGGGTTGCACACTCTTGTGATTCTGTACATTGAATTGAGTTGTCATACTGTGCTCAGTTCGGTGTGCAGTCATAGATCAAGCAGGCAAGCATGCGAAGCCTACAGGCTAGTGAAGGAAGACAAGAGTTCTCAAGTCACTTTCCTGGGCGCTGAGAGTGATAAGCTTCATCAGGGCTATTCAGTAACTGCGAAGGGTGTACAGAGAGAATGGATCACATTCCTTGGGCTGACAGCATGTGAAAGGGATGAGTGATTAAGAAGCATGGCAAACAGAGAGTTAATCAAGTCCCATATGCTGTGGCTTGACCATGTGCAAGGTGGCATAATATTGTCTCCATGTTCCGAGGAATATTGTGCAAATGAATGGGATATTATCTGCAAAACAATTAAAGATGTTTGGACAAAAGCCACTGCGAGAAAAACTCAAGTCTATAATTTCCGAAAAGGCATTTTAAAAACGTGCCAGTTTGTACGGCGAAATACAAGAACAGATTGGACCTAAAAGATGGTGTCAGATCCTTTGTGGAATGAGGTTGAACACCCCATGTAAACACAAGCCACTCAGAAGCACAGTTCGGAAGGGCTGGTACGAGAGAGATGAGTGGGGCTCAGCCACTGAATTTACCTGTGATAGGAAGAGAAGGCCATCTAGCAACTCGGAACAAAAACATATTATAAAAGGTCAGGATTTTTCCAGAAAAAAGTAGTTTCCTTCCCTTCAGACAATATGCTCCACATATGGCAAGATTCTTAGCATGATAAACATCTACAAGAAGATAACTTTGAGACAGATGGTACTTTGTCTTACTAATTTCCAAGCCATTAGACTGAATAATTCCCAGTCTGGATGATCAGATTGATTTCGGGTTTTGGAAATCAACAGAAGTCATCAGGGTAAGTGACCAAGGGTGAGGGATGAAAGTGTTCCAGTTGCCTTTGGTAACTGATTATTTGCTGTGGTCAGGAAATGGTGGTAGAGGCCAAGTCTTGCAATTCTGAAAATGGAGACAAGGCTACGGATGACATCTCCTGGTCATTAATGGGTGCTACACATACAGATTTGTAAAAGAAAGGACGACAGAAAGAGGGACTTAAGCATAACACACAAGGCTTTTTGGATTTCACAGAAGGTGCACAACGGTTTGGGGACTTCACAGAAATGTCGACGAGTAAATGTGGGTTCAAAGAGTCAGAAGAACTGAACAGAGGGGAGGGGAAGCAGTAAAACGGTGTTGTTTATGAGGAAATGTTACTGCTGTTTATAAGAAGTTGAAATTCAACAAGTCAAGGTTTTCACTGGAGATTTAACGAATGAACAAGATACCATCCTGAGTGAAGATCAAATAAGCTGCCCTCTCTCCTGACCCAGTGGCTCTCCTTCTCCTTGCCCTCTGCCCTGACCCTCAGATCCCAGAGAGGTCAGTGTCTGCCCTACACAGCACCCAGGGGCAGGCCTCCTTCAGCCGGCAAGCGAGCGCAACAGCAACAACGTCAGCTCAACAGCAAAGACCAGTGAGTGAACCCCCGTCCTCTCCATCCCCATCAGTTTCTTTCCACCTCTCACATAAACACAATCAGATTCTACTCCAAAAAGTAACCTTGGGAGGATGGCTTGGCAACCCAAAGTCGGGTGCAAACTGCAGCACTCTTGGCATTGGTACTATGCCCCGACCCTCTTGGGGAGCAACCAGAGATGTCCCCTGGGAAGGAAAATCATTTCAGGTTGCAAACCAGGGCCCTAGATAGGATGGGAAAAGCTTATTTAATTTTTTGCTCCTGGGCTTAGGGGAAGTGTGACACATTATAATTACAGTTGATGGAAGACGTAGACAGAAAATGTAGACTGCATGGCTAAGATTTGTTATACAAAAGCAACAATATGAGCTGGTGCAGTGCCTGGCATTATGGGAAAATACTAATTTTAGCTCACTACAAACTTATACACATTGTCCCATTTAATCTTCATTAGACTGTGAAAAATGTATAAGC
Source organism: Lepus europaeus (assembly GCF_033115175.1). Classification (NCBI taxonomy): domain Eukaryota; kingdom Metazoa; phylum Chordata; class Mammalia; order Lagomorpha; family Leporidae; genus Lepus; species Lepus europaeus. The sequence continues at coordinate 163,461,711 of NC_084829.1, read as the reverse complement.
TTTTGTTTATATGGGAAAATCAAGGCTTGGAGTGGGTGAGGTGATTTGTCTGAGATCTAAGAATTAGCCAGAAAGAGGTTGAGACCAGAATTGAACCGATTTAGGTTCTTCCTCCAAATTGTCACGGCAGGTGGAGTAGGAGCAGAGATTCTTAGCCAGAAGCCATTGAGCCGTCATGGCAACAGCAGCAAAGCCAGACCTGAAGTGTGAGCATCAGTCATTTTTCAACTCCAGTGGATGGGGAGGGAAAGAGAAAAATAGTTTGGGGGTGGGGAGGGGGGTCCTCCATCTGTGCACCTCCTCTAGCCTTATTGGGAAGGAGAGTCATCCTTTGGAGGCCCCACTCCTCTCTGGCTCAGCCTTACACCTGAACCAGGTATTACTGCTTTGAACTCACTAAATATACAGGGTACAAGGAGAAAAAGACTTGTATCTATATTTGCTTTTGATATCATTATTATATACAAATATTAGTACAATAACATATTCTATGTCAGTATTATATATTACAATAATATATGTACCTATATATAGAATATCTGTGTGTGTTGGTTTCTTGTGCACAATTGTTTTTTAACTGATGGAGCGCACCGTCAATCAAAAGATTTAACCACTATTTTTTCTAAAAATCTATGCAGTTTCTAACCATATCCACTCAGAAACATCAGCTACCTCTGACTCGGCAAACGTCCTTGCTGACCGCTTGGCTCTCCCTTCCCGCCTCCCCTCAGGGTCTCTTTGCTCCGCATTCCCCACTCTCCTGAGAGCCCGGCCTGACAGCACCACCACAGGTGGATCCTCCCCTCTCCCTCCCCTCGCAGGGACGCAGCTCTCCCAGGCCGCTGATGCCTCTTATTGTCTCAGATTGGATTCTCTCATTCCGTTCCTCCCAGCCCCCATCACCTCCTGCAGCAGGGCACTCCTAACCCACCTGCACCTCAGATCCAGCTCTCTCTGGATCTCTCTTTCCTTACAACTCAATGGGAACGAGCTACTTTCAAGGCAAAAGCCCCTTCGGTGCCCCACTGATGCTCCAAGAAGAGTCGTGGGGGCTGTGAGTTCTCTGCCTGCCTGCGCCCTTGGCTGCCTCCCCGGCCTCATCTGGCCCCTCTCCCTCCCACTCTGGGAATCGCCTCCCTCCCTGCCCTGGCTGTAGCCACCGCACACCCAGCCACGGTTGAACCCAGCTCTCTTCTTCCTCTCTGTCTTAGCCTACAGTGCCTTCGGGTCAATTCATGTTTGCCTCTTAGGATACGGCTTGGAGATTCCCCCTTGGGAAGCCCAGCCCTGTCTGCCACACAGCCCAGAGTCTGGGGCCTGTTCCTCCTATACTCATAGATTTACTGAAAAGTCACGGAGATAGGACAGTGAGTTTTCTGTATCTCTCACCTGGTTCCCTCTAATGCTAACGTCTTACATAGTCATCTTGCATTTGTCAAAACTCAGAAACCAAACTACGCTCTAGGCTTCATCTGCACATCACCGGCTTTCCCTGGAACATTCTCTGTTTCAGGATCCCACCATCGAACCACTCTGCATCCGCTCCCCTGCTGTGGGGCAGCTTCCGCGTCTCTGGGTCTCATGATCTGAAGTCTGGGGGATACTGGTCAGGTATGTTGTAGACTTTCCTCTGTTGGTGCTCGTTTGATGTTTTCCCTCAACAAGAAACTGAGGTTTTTTTTTCATGGGACAGACACTATGGCGTGCAGCGTGGCCTTCTCAGAACACTGCCTCAGGGCTATGAATCTAAGTTTTACCATCCTCATAAAGCCAGCCCTGTTAACCCTAATGTAGCGTTGTATTGTCTGCAGGACAACAAGGTTATTTAGGGATTTTTGCATCTAGGCTTGCATGCCTGGCCTGGTGCTCTTCATGGCACCACCTTCTTCCAGTTTCACCATCAACAGCTACCTTGTTCTTTGGTTCCCTCTTTTTCAGGGCTCTCGAACAGTTTGTATGAGGGAAAGGAGTAATATCATTTGAAGATCTGGAAAATATTGACTGTAAAATGACTTGGTGATGTTGACTCATTTTAGAGGGAGATAGATTTTGTTTGCTTAGTCTGTTTCTTTAATATTTATTGATTTATTCTGCATTTTTATTTTCCTTGAATAACTTTGGTAATTTATATTTTCTTAACAAGCTAATTCTTTCAAATCAATTTAATTTCTTTTAACTAAATTGGTTAACAATAGTTTACGGTAAAATGCCTGTCCTACTCCCCTTTGAGTCTCTGCTTATTTAAGCCTTTATTCCTGCACCCAGTCTTGGCTATTTTATTGCTCATTTCAAAGAACTGGCAGAGTTTTACAAATTTTTGTACTATTTCTTTAACATAAATTTCATTAATTTTTGATCCTCTCCTCTGGTTTTGTTGAGTTTAATTTTTTTTTTCTGATTCTAATGTATTGAGTGATTTACATTTATTTTTCAGTATGGAACTTTATCTTCTGAACTGTGAATTCATTTAAAACATTTCTTTTAAGTTGTGTTATCCATAGAGACTATCATTTAAAGAATATAGATTCTTGGAAATTTTTGAGATCGTAATTTTCCTTATGGTCCCTTTGGTAAATGTTCTATATATTTAGAAAATAATGTATTTTCTGGGTGTAGAGTTCTGGTCTATTTATCAAAATTCACCTGTTAAAATTGCTTAAAATAGTCTGTGTCCTCAACAATTTTTGAATCTATTTCATCAATTTATTAAAATCATGAGCTACTACTTTGTAGATTTGTCAGTGTTCTATGGTTCTGTAAATTTTTGTTTTCTATATTTTCAGTTTATATTAAGTAAATATAACAGCATGACTTAACTAATATCCTGTCATTGTTAACTTTAGTTTTAGTTCTGGATATATATCTTTAATAAATTATAAAATATATATTTTATAAATTATAATTATATATTATAAATTATAAAATTATGAATAACATTCAATAAATTTCATCAGTTTTTGACTTGCTATTATTTCTGGCATTTAAATCTTAGCTTTCAGGTTATTCCTGTTGCTGGTGCATTTACTTTGATAGTACTTTTACTAGGGTTATGTAGAGTTGGAAACCTCTTCATCTTTGTATGTCTGAAATTGTCTTTATTTTATCCTCACTCTTTTGGTAAGGTATTTATGTACATATATATTTATTTGAAAGGTAGAGTGACAGAGAGAGATAGAGATAGAGATAGAGATAGAGATAGAGGGAGATATATATATATATATATATATATATATATATAGAGAGAGAGAGAGAGAGAGAGAGAGATCTTTTATTTGGCGGTTCACTCCCCAAATGGCTACAAAACTCAGGGCTGTCCAGGTTGAAGCCAGGAGTCAGGAACTTTATTCTGGTCTCCTTAGGTGGAAGGGATCCAAGCACTTGGGTAATCTGCTGCTGCCATCTCAGGCTTATTAGTAGGAATTGGATTGGAAATTGAGCATCCAGGACTGGAACTGGAACTCTGATATAGGATGCAGGCACCACAAGTGGTGGTTTAACCTGCTGTGCCCAAATGCTGGCACTTTGCCCTCACTTCTGAACGGTATTTTAGCTATATAACACACACACACACACATATGATTGGCATATGCTATATATATTTAGTATATGATTCTAGATAGCCACTGTTATTTTTTCTTAGCACATTCTCTCATATATTTTATAGCTCAAAATTCACTGTCAGTGAAATTCTTTCTTTATGGAGGGCTGTCCCTCTCTCTGGCTGTTCTGTGTATTTTCTTGTTGTCTTCAGCGTTGTCCAGTTTTGTCACAATATGGCTAGGATCAGATTTACATATTTAATCTTTCTTAGTTGAGTGCACTTTTTTCTTAGTTGAGTGCTCACTAGTCTCTCTTTTAAAGTTCTTTTTAATATTCCTCTTCCATGTGCAGATCTCCCTTAACAAAAATTTATAGTTTGCTCCCCCACATATCCAGCTGTTCTCACATGAACATTTCCATTCTTTTTGTAAAAACATAATTTCTTGAGTTGACGTCAGCAAGGTGGCTGATCACAAGTACCTCTCATGCAAGTTTCTGTCCACAAAAAAGGAACAAAAGAAAGAACAAACAGCTGATGCTCTACTGCAGTGTTGAGGCAGAGTTACATGAGGATGTGCAAAGATGTTGATGAGCACGGAGACCCTCCATAGCCTTATAAAGAAGGGAACCAGACTCACAGTGTCCGTCATTTCATCTCTCCAGTGGAGATCACTGAACCTAGAGGGATGGCACACAGGGGAAAGGGTAAGCAGGAGGCCCCCAGGAGGCCCCATTAACTCCGTGAATGCCTGAGGTATTGCCTGATAGAGAAGCTTGTAGTACTCACAGGTCTTGAGTCAATTTTGGGGAGCCACCAGGGACCCCAGCTGGTGCATTGCCCTGGAGAAAGAGCCCAGCCTCTTGTGGCCTCCATCTTGGGTTCCTGCTGCGAGGTGTCATCCTGAGACCCACTCACCCAGGGTCCTGTGAGGCACCTGGGCAGCTTCCTCCAGCAGTGAGGCTGACCTGGTCCTGTGAACCAGCTGGGTTGCCCTGGGAAGCACCCGGGAAGCCCACCCTGAATGGGTTGGCCGATTAGAGCATCCAGGAAACAGCTGGGTGGCCTCCCTGATCTACTCTCAGGCACAGGAAGTGAAAGGGAAGCTTTACCTGCAGAGCTCATCCAACTGAGCCCCAGGAAACAGCCATCTGGCACTGCTCACCCTCCCACAGACCTAGAAGGCAGGTGGATGACCTCATCCACAAACCCTTGGCTGGGTAGCAACTGAGCAGCCCACCTGGAGTGGCTTGGTGACTATGGCCCCTGGGAAGCAGCTGAACAGCGTAACCTGAGTTGCTTGCCCCTCTAGGCCCTGAGAAGCACAAATATAGGATAGGGACTGGCATTCTGCCTGGGGCCATTGCTGTGGCCTGGCTAAAACTGACAGCATCTTCTACACACCAGCATGCTGTGCCATGCCCACCTGGCCCGCAAGTGTGACTTGCCCCAGTATAGTCCTCAGAAACTGATAGGTACCCTACCTCTACTGCCATGCCCATTGCACCTTGACTGCTCAGGCCCATCAGAATGGCCCTGCCACTATGTGACTCATGAAACAGACAGACTGACCATAGCCGAATGCATTGCATGCAGATACAGGTGAACCTGCACAGCCTAAGAGAGCTGCATGCTAGATGGCAGAGGAATCCCATGATCCCTTGCAGCCTAACCACTGAGACACTTCAGGCATGAACAGCATTGATTACAACTGAAGATGCTACATGGACACAACACTGCTATGTCCATCTGGAACGTAAGGCAACACAGTCTAACCAACAAACACCCTAGGCCACATCTCTAGAGGAAAGTCTTCTGCAAGAGTCACCTTGTAAAACTAGCAGAGGCAACTGACCCACCAAGTCTGCAAATATCAACACGGGGCACAGAAGCCTGAAAAAGCAACATGACATCATGTTCCTGAAGGAACACAAAACCACCTAGCAACAGACCTCAGAGAAGAGAAAATTACTGAACTGCCTGAAAAACATTCAAAATAATGATTTTAAGGAAACCTTATTGGGTTTCCTTAAACCTCATCAGTTTCCCTAAAAGAATACAAGGGAATACAAACAGATAATTCAATAAAATTGGGAAGATAATTCATGATCTGAATGAAAAGTTCTACAAAGAGACAGAGATCATAAAACATAACTGAATAGAATTTCTGATGTTTAAGAAATCAATAAATGGAAAAAAAATGCAGTTGAGATCCTCAGTAACAGACTAGATCAAGTAGAAAGGAGAATTCGCAAGCTTGAAGACAGGTCTTTTGAAATGACCCAGTAAAATAAGAAGAAAATGTAAATGAATGAAGAAAGCCTACAAGGCTTAAGAGACACCAACAAATAAACAAATATTTGCATTATGGAGGATTCCATTAGGAACACAGAAGGAAAAAGGCAAAGAAAACCATTGAACAAACTAACAGCTGAATACTTTCCAAATCTAGGGAAAGATACAGATGTCCAAGTGAAGGAAGTTCAAAGGATCACAAACAGATCTGATGAAAAAGACTCTCTCCAAGGCATCTCAGAGTCAAACAGTCAAAAGTAAACACAAAGAAACCCAGGGGTCAGCATTGTGGCACAATCGGCTAAGCTACAGCTGGTGTAACTAGCATCAGAGCACTGGTTCAGATTCCAGCTGCGCTCCTCCTGATCTGGCTCACTGCTGATGTGCCAGGGAAAGCAGTGGGAAAAGCCCAAGTGCTTGGGCCCTGACACCCATGTGGGAGACCTGGATGGAGTTCTAGGCTTTGGTCTGGACCAGCCCTGGCTGCTGTGGCCATTTGGGATGTCAATCAGCATATGTACCCTTTCTCTTTCCCTCTCTTTTGGTTACACTGCCTTTCAAATAAATAAATACATAACAAATAAATCTTTTAAAAAATCTTAAATGTAAGTGGACTAAATTCTGTAATTAAAAGATTTATACTAGGTGAATGTTTGAAAGAAGAAGACCCAACAATATGCTTTTTCAACAGGAAATTCACTTCACTGGTAAAGTTACACATAGATTGAAAGCAAAGGAATGGAACAAGATATTCCAACCAAATGGAAACCAAAAGCAAGCAGGAGTAGCAATGTTACATCAGATAAAGTAGAATTTAAGTAGAAAACAGTAATAAGTGATAAGGAAGGTCACTACATAATGAGACATGGATCGACTCAACATGAGGAAATAATGGTTGTAAATATATAAGCAACATCCCACTTTCAACAATGGGTAGATGATCCGGACCCAACCCCTGCCAAAAAATCAATAAAGAAATATCAGTCTATTCTACAGACTGAATGGACCTAACAGTTATTTATAGAACACTTCATCCAATGGCTGCATTATCCCAACTTACAAAACATTCTCCAGGATAGACCATATGTTGTAACACAAAACATACATTACATTTTTCTTTATCCATTCACCAGCTGAATACATACATATATATGGTAAATATTATCCAGCTGCAAAAATATGAAATCTTGTTATTTATGGCAACATATATGAAACTGGAGACCAAGCACAGGAAGACAAACAGTGCATGTTCTCTCTCCTATGTAGAAGTTCAGAAAAGCTGCTTTCACGGTAGAAGAGAATAGCTTAGTGTTCAAAGAGCTGGAAAGTATAAGGGGTTGGAGGGATACAGGGAGCTTGGATAACAGTTACCAAAGTCCAGTGATAGAGGAATAAGTTCTAATGTTCTACAGTATTTGATTTGATCATTATACATTGTGTGTCTGTAGCAAATTATAACATTTTGCCTCATCAATATGTACCATATATTATATGCCAACTAATGAAGTAATACTTTCTTTTTATTTACATGGGTTTATCTTGTTTATTTGGTTGTGCATCCAGAATATACTTATTTTAGTCCTGTTCATACAATTACATAATCTAAGTCAGAATGAACACATTTTCCAAATTTTTATTTCATTTGCTGTCTTCTTAACAGTTTGATTTCTGCATGGGTGACAGCATAATTATCTGCAGGCTAATTTAAAGTACAGAGGTAGGGATGTTTTCCCCCATTTCTCTCGCTCCTTCCCGGCCTGTGCCCTCCACTCCTGTCTAGTGGTTTTGTGGTTGTCCCCACTTGCCTCCCAGGGCCCTCAGTCTCACACTAGGCCGCATGGCCAGCAGATGTTTATTTTTACTTACCTACTTTTTTTTTCATTTTCAATTCTCTTTATATACAGAAGATCAGTTTAGTATATATTAGGTAAAGATTTCAACAGTTTGCCCCCATATAGTAACACCTACTTTTAGTGGATGCCTACCCTCTGGTATCCGGAGGTCAGCACTAAGACTGGTCCTCAAGCTCCATCCTACAGGGAGGCTCTTACTCCACATGACCACACAGAAGTCAGGCTCCCAGCCACCATCGCTTGCTCGGTGAATGGCATCTTAGGAGGCCTGTGGCTTCAGGCCCACTCACTGCCTAGTACTTCTGTTCTGCTTCTGGTCTATGGAGAAGGTAATGCAGTCTTTGAGTTCAGATGTGCTTTTCTTGGTTCCTCTCTCTTCATGTCTAACCCATTATTGTTAGACGCTGGTACTCAGCCTGTGTTTGTATGCAGCTGGCATAAATGTACAGAGCACCCTGGGGACAGGGGATAGGGCATCATTGAGAGCAGTCCTGACAGTCCTCAAAGGGAGTGAGGAGCCCAGGAAGAGTAGATGGGAGAAAGTCTGAGGATGAGAATTGAGCTGTTCCTGGCCGGAAGGACAGGGTTTGGACAGGCACAGAGGAAGGGTCCAGCATCACAGATAAGGAGATCAAATACTGAAGGCACAATGTGGAAAGACAAGAAGAGCAAGTTGAGGGACTAGTTAGCAAACAAAACTAGTTGGGAAATTATTGGGACCAGATGATAGATATACCTGATTTCCAGAATAAGGTTGGGATTTTGACCAAAAGCAAACAGAATGAGTAGCTGTTAGTTACTGAAAGCATTGTTTTTCAAGTCCTGAGCTAAGTGCCTCAGTAAATTATCTCATGCGGGGCTCAAGCCCTCGATGGTTAGGCTGGTATGATCCAGGTAAATCAGCTGAGATCACATGGTCTAATTAATGGTCAGAAAGGAAGCAGGCTCTAATTCCCAGCACCTATAACTATTATTTTATGAGAAACAGGGTCCTGGCCAAAGTTACTAAATCAAGAATTGTGACCCAGGGAGATGATCCGGGGCTGTACAGGTGGGCCTTAGATCTCATCACAGCTGCCCCTTACGAGAGAGGGCACAAGGAGACTTGTTCTACACAGAAGAGGCAGCAGCCACATGAAGACAGAGGCAGAGAATGGAGTGATGTGGCCACAAGCAAATGGATGTCAGCAGCCAGCAGACCCTGGGGGAAGCAAGAATGGATTCTCCATGGAATCCCTAGGAAGAAGCAAGGCTCTGCCACAGCTGATTGATGCTGACCTTGAACTTCTGCCCTCCAGAAATGTGAGGGAGTGCATTCTGCTGTTTTAAACCATCAACTTTGCTGTCATTTGTCAGAATCGCCGTGGGGAACTAATTTGGGTAGTAAAAGATTGAGTCAGGTTGTGACCAGTCAATGTGCCTCCAGAATGAGGTGCTTGCCCATACTCTGGGGAATTATGTTGTTTTTTGATGACTGTTCTAGAAACAATTCAAGGAACAGAACAAAACAAGACAAAGCTAGAGCAGCGAGATACTTCAGGAGGCTTAGCCAAAACCACTGAAGTACAAGCCAATGTTTGGATGCATATGCATCATAGCTAGCGCTTCGGCCACATGATCATTCGGTGGTACAAGGAACAGGCAGGCCTAGAGAAGCGCGGCTCCAGAAGTAACACCTTCCCAGGAGATGGATCACACGACTGATGATTTCCCTTGTCCATGTGGAGCAGAGCTGTCGGGGCTCATCTACAGGTGCAAACAGCCAGTTTCCGTGTTTCCTTCAGGAGCCCATTTGTTACGTTATTGCTAACTTAGAAAAACTTCCAAGTCCCAACTGAGGTAATATTTGAATTGTGTTATAACTCAGGTAAGTAACCACGCACAGTTTATAATGCACACTTGTAAAACGTTACTGTCAAATTAATGATGGGAGAGTGATTGGTGTGAAATCTACAGTATCTGGAACTCTGAAATGCTAACGCCTGTGGCTGCTACGCCAAGCTCCCGCCACTCCAGGCCTCTGTGCCAGGCTGTGCTCTGGGAGATCTGTGCTCTAGGGCTGGAAACACTGATGTAGTCGGGCCATGGTTTCCTCACCTGTGAAATGGCCAAACAGCATGTGCCTTCCGGGACTGTGGTGAGAAGCAAGCTGAAGCTGGAGTCTGGGTTTGGGCTCAGCTCCTGTTGCCAGCCGCGGGGTGACCCTGCACAGCTCCCTCATCTGTAAAATGTGCTCCCGTGCCTTAGGTTGTGAGGATTAACCAAGTGTACACGTAGCAGCATCTGGCACTTTGGAAGTGCTTTATAAACACTAGCGATCGCTGTCGTCATTATTTATGGCATGGCTTGGGGAGGGGGACAGACACCTGACTTGCAGCACTTCTAGAGCCCACATTGAAAGGAGGATTGATGGCGTTCTGGGGAGCCGAGGGCACCGAGAGGAGGGGGCAGAGGGATTTGCATGTCAGTTCTGCATTTTTCACGTTAGAATCTTGGGGCTGCCCTCTGAATCGAGGGGATTTTTCTGAGGATTTTGTTGGGTTAATTCAGTGGCTGCCTTGGAATCAGACTGAATCTTTATTGTGTTTAAAATGCCGGAGGAATAAAATGACGCCGAGGGCTGGCAGGCAAACAATAAAGTAGAACAGGGCAGTACAGTGCTTGGAATATATTCAAAAAGGGAAAATATATTATGGCCAATGCACACATTGTAGGTCATGGATAACGATGAAATTTAAATTCATCTCCAAAGTCTGTGTGGCACTGCAAAGAATGGGGGGACTTGGGAATAAGGCGCAAGCAGAGAGCATAAAGCGGAGCTCATTAAACAGTCGAGCTTCCAGACGTGCGCTGCGATGGCTGGGCTCTTCCCGACCAGCCTCCTGTTGTGTGTTTCTGAAATATTGCGAGCTGAGAAGCGAACGTGAAAGCTCTCTGCTAATTTTTATCTCTCCAAATAGTGCAAGTAAGAAATGCATTTGGAAACGCGGCAGTTAACAGGAGTACCATTTAAACGATTCATCTTTTGAAACAGTGACGCATTCGGTCTTCATAATCGAGGAAGTTAGCGGTTATAACCTCGACTCTTCCTATGTTGTTAACACATTTAGTATGCATTTTGAATGAAAACAAAACAGGAGCGTTTCCAATGTATTTTAGTTCAGTGCATATGATTTTCTTTATACAGTATTTAGTTAAATTATTCAAAATCAAGCATATAGATCAGCATAAAATGAATTTCAAATTAGTTCATTGAATAATCCCTCAATTGGCAAAAAATCAAGGTGTAGTACAACAGTTTCAGTTATAACTATGAATAAATTTAAGAGATTATCTTATAAAGGAAATCTAAGGATTGTAAGAAATAACAAGGTATACTTTAGAAATAGACCCTGAAACTAACAAAAGCTGTGCACTTACGGAATCAAAATTTAAAACATGAATGAAGTACAAAATGATCCAAACTAACAGATATGAAATTTGATTATGAATGGGGAAATTCAATCTCTAAAACATGTCAGTTTTCCACAAATCAGCCTATATTTCAAAGTAATTCCAAAAAATGATTCCAGCAAGATTTCCCACAGATCCTGACCACCTGATCCTCAAGCTCAAGTAAAAGAACAAAGGGCAAAGAACAAGTCAGATAACTTTGAAGAGGAGGATTTGTATGACTCTTGTGGTTGGGACAAAAGGCAGGGAGCATGAATGCCTAAATGGCAACTTCACATGTGTGAGATGCAAATGAGTGGGTTAAAAATGGAGCATTTGGTAATGGAAAACAGGACAAGGTCACTATCATGTCTTATTCAAGGTCAGAACCTTGAAACCACAAAGGCAGCAATTTTGCAATTGAAACCCCATAAATATGGGGAGAAAGTTAGACTAAAGTCTGGAAACATGAGTAGCAAAGGAGCTGTGTCCAAAATGAATAAAATACTACAAACTGATAAGAAATAGATAAACAACCCCAAAAGAAAATGAGTGACACATTTAAACAGGCGATTCTTTGAAGAGAAATTTGATGAACTAAGATGAATAAAGATGCTGGACTTCACCAGCCATTAGGAAACCATAAAATGAAGGATACAATTTTACAAGTTGCTTAGCAAGAATCAAAACACTTGACTACTCCAAAGTCAGCCAGCACATGGAGGGTTCCATCTCTTACACAGTACCCATGCGTGTGTGCATTAGAGAACCTGGCAGCACTGAGCAAAGTTAAAGATGGGATAAACCTTTTAACTGGGGTTCCCACTTCTGGGTATACACTCCACCATTCTCCAGCTCACACACACCAGGAGAAAGATCACCTGGATCATTGTTTATGACAAAGAAAAATCAAAGACATTTAAAATCATGATCAATTAAACAGATAAGCCGAGGAACAGTCACATAATTCACAATCTTCAGGAAGTGAAATGAGTTAACTGGAATCACATCGAGCAATATAGATCTCAAAATAATAATGATGTGTGAGGAAGCATGTTTGAAGAATGATATCTGTGGTACTATTATACTGGTGTATGTAAAACTTGGAAACATGACAAATGGATCATGTATAGTTTCAGGTACAAATACTCATGGTAAAGAAACGCATGTCAATTGCCAATAATTTCAGGAAATTCATTACATTTGAGGAGGGAAGGGGTCTGCAGGTTGTGTGTTACCTAAACTGTGTTTTACTTATAGAATTTTGTGAAGCAAATATAGGAAACTGTCAAGATATGTCAGTTTCTGTATTTTTCTGGACGTTTGAAATATTTGATGTACACATTAATTATTGTTCATTATATGACAAGACAAAGAATGCTGGATTGCAATTCCATGAGTTGAAAGCCCCCTTCCCCATTTTAGAGTTTCTGAAATTAGGATGCACCTTACAATCAGGAGGTACATGAGTAGAGTGTTTTTTGCTTTAATGTCACTACAAGGTTTATGGCATGTATGCACTTCTTGGTGGTTTAGGTATTAGGGTTGTTTTGTGTTACCTTTGATCTAAACATGTTTATTTGGTAATTTAAGGGATGGATTAATGAATCAGGTATCTTGACTGCTACTGGTTGTCAGTTCCTCTTCCCCAAAACCATGGAGGAGACTCTCCAAAGCAGGGTCGGTCTCTGGATTGTGTGACCTGGGATGCTGGGCAGCCTTGCTCAGAAGGGTTCCTGGGCTTGGTTAAATGCTCTGACATGGTTATATTGAAACTCTCAATAATCTGCTCTTCATATTTGTCACAATGGAGGAGCTAGGCAGGGGTAGAGGAAGGGCAGCCAAAGAGCACACAGATGTGCAGAGGAGACAGGCAAAGTCATTGGAACCCCATTGCTGGTGCTGGCATGTGGAACAGGAAGCTAGTGGACCTGCCTGTGTGGTCTTCCTCCTGCACTTCCCTGTTTAGGCCAGCAACTGGGATTGAAATGGTGACAAAGAACAAAGTGGAGAGAGGGGAGCACACAGCTCCTTTTCCTTTCAGTCTTTCCTTACTCACCAGTAAGCTAGAGATAGGCTGTCTATAGAAGGTAAATAGATCTCAGGAAGTGAATTAAGAATAGGCGGGTAGTTTTGTGCAGTATTTCCACGGTTCTTGCAGTAATAAAGTATAGGTGCATATGAATTACGGAATACAAATTGTGTAATTTCAGTGATTTCACATACTTATATAAATTAGATGGCCTGACCATTGTATGCAAACTTGGACTTGCACGGTATAATGAGGAATGATAGTATCAATAGTTTAAAAATTTAATTTTTCTTGACTTAGAATGCAATTAAGTAGTAAATAAAACACATCATGACAAATTGGGAGATGATGGAAGAAAGAGAAACGCTCTGTGTTTGAGTTGGGGCACGTTTATCCTAACTTTGGGTATGCTCCTATTGTGCACTGGGCCCCACACATGACGTAGCCAGCCTTGCTTTACTGGCAGCCTGCACAGTATCTCTCTGCCAGTGGCACAGACACAGAGTAAGGAGGGATACACCACCTTCCAGCAGAATAAACTAGGAAAATAAAGCTCAACTTCTCTCTAGGGCTTTCCTAGTACCATTCTCTGCACACGATCTACTGTTTTAAGAGCAAATCTGAATCAAACCTCTTTTGCTTTGGGATCACACACACACAAGACAGCTAACACTTCTTCCATGAAGAACATCAGGACATATTTTCTTGTTGCAGAAATTGCTAGCTATCAATCGGAATTCCTTTCCTCCCGTTCCTGGGTCTCTGATGGACTACGTTTCCCAGACTCCTGTGCAGTGAGCTGTGACCATGTGACCGAGTAAATGAGGTGTGCCTCTTTCAGGCTGGGCTGTTGAGACCTCTGGTACATGGCGAGGATTGTGAGGCTGCAAGTTGAAAAGGACAAAGCCACTGTCAGCCTAGGTCCCCACAACTGCACTGGGCGGGTCCTCTCCTCAACATTGGCCCATTAGTCTGCAAAACAAACCTCCTGACCTTGGACCCTCTGAGGGTGTTATATTCTGTTCCTTTGGCAGAGCCTAGCTTAGCCCAACTAAGCATTCACAAAAATGTCATATGGCCATAAGCAGCCAAGAAGAATTATCCAGAAAATGCTGCCCTTAATTCATATCACCTTTGCTCTCCACCAAAGAGAACAACTTTGAAAATTATATTTTCCTGGTGCACATCCAATCGATGGCCATTGAAGTCCACTTGGAAGTGATATAAAACTTTGGCCCCCACTCCCAGGAAGTCATCTCTTTTTTTATGTTAAACGTAAGAGTTTTAGGTGTTTTTCTTCTTGACTTCACAAATGCCATTAACAGCCCAGAGGAAATCCATGGCGTAGAGTCCCTGCCAGAAAGGGGCTGGAGCCAGTGGTGCTGGAAGTCTCAAGTTCTCTTCCAGGGTCTGCTGACTGCTGGCTTGCAACTGTCATGGTCTCTATTTTCCCTTTCTAAGCAGCACTGCCATCAGCTTCACTGGGTTTTGGCAAGGCTGGATTAGCCGCAGGGCATGTACCAACTGCTTAAAGACTCTGAGAGGAAAAGTAATACAGAAAGAATAACATTTTTGTTGCTTCATTTTAAGTAGAAGTTAGATGTCAAAGGGAAATTTGTTCTCATTCACTCTATAAATAATGGTTCCTGGAATTCTGAGTTTTCTTTTTTCCTTGCAGGAGATCATTTTATTGTGCCAGGACTAGAAAGTTTGTGCTACGGCCTGAATAGACAGTTTATTAAATTTACTGATGAGTATATTTGAGGGAATTAAAATAGTCATTTTAAATAAAATATGCTTTTATTGGATTTTTATTAAGTAGCATCAATAAAGCAAGGCATATTTGTGAAAAAAATAAATTCAATAATTTTAACCTTAAATAAATCTTATTTTTAAATCCATAATTTCATTAGTACATTAAAATTAATATATGATATAGTGATATTATAATGTAATGTATTATTTATATTCAGCTAGACAGATCAAATCACGTCCTTCTGAAATAACATTATGCAGTAAAAGCTGTACTTTAATAAATGGCCTGACTGTAATCTGAACATGAGCCTAGTTCTTTGTATCTGTGCTTTGGGTCCTTTAAGATAAAACCAGTGTACTATAGTGAATGGATAGATTAAAACCAAACATTCAACAAGTGCTCACTGACATTCTGTGGACAAGGTATTGTACCAGGCATTATGCATAGAAATGAGAAGGTGTTGAGAAAGTAAGACTTTCCCATGATGCCTGTGTAGGATTTTCCTGGTCTAGTAACATGCTCATACATCTAATCCCGTTTGCTCCCACAATGCTTTCCTGAGCTAAGAAGGGTGGCATGTCCCCATTTCACAGCTGAGGGCATTTCTCATTCCAAAGCCATGATACTAGTTTCCTAGGGCTGCAGTTATGGTGACTTTAAAAGCCTAAAATCAAGGTGCCAGCAAGGGCTATGCTCTTGCTGAAGGCTAAGGGAGGAGTCTGATTCATGCCTCTCTCTACATCCTGGTGGTTGCCAGTGGTCGCTCAAGTTCCGTGGCTTGGAGACACCTTGCTCCCGTCTCTGTTTCTGTTGTCACATAGCTGCCTCCCTGTGTGTGTCTGTCTCAGCCACACCCTCCTCTGTGTGTCTGTTCACATCTTCTCCTATACTGCCAAGGTCCCCTCTACACTCCTGAGACCTCCTCTGAACTAATTACAGCTGCACAACCCTATTTCCAAAGAAGGTCCAGTTCTGGGATCCTGGGAAGGACTGGGCTGCAGGGCACTCTAAATCCAGCACCCACCTGCAATGCCTCTGGCCCGGTGACGCGGCCTTAGCTGCACTCACTGAGGTCAGATGGAATCCCATGCCAAGCTGAGGGGAGGTGGAAGTGCTGGCTGAGTGCAGCTGGAGCACGGCTGGTGGGGCTGGAGACTTGGACACAGGTGAGAGGGAGGGACCATGCTGGAAGGGCCAGCTGCGACACGAGTGGGGGAAACACTGAAAGCCACAGAATGAAGTCTAGATATTTTTTTGCAGGGGCTGATTACAGGGTTTTGAACAGAAAAAGGGGAGAGGTGGTGGTTCTGTAAGATGCTGGTAAAGATTGATGAGGATTTGTTAAGATAGTTGAGGTACAAGGTGACAAGCATCTGAAATGGAGTATCAGAAAAGTGCGAAGAACAATGGCACAGGAAACAAAGAATGGACAAAAACCAGCTATGGACTTAATCTTTCTTTTTTTAGGATATTTTTGTTTATTTGAAGGGTAGAGTTACACAGAGAGAGAGAGAGAGAGAGCGAGCGAGAGAGAGAGATAGAGAGAAATCTTCCAATGGCTGGTTCACTTCCCAGTCTTTAACGGCTGAGGCTGGGCCAGGCTAAAGCCAGGATCCTGGAACTCCATTTGGATCTCCCATGTGGGCGGCAGGGTCCCTCTTCCACTGATTTTCCAGGTGCATTAGCAGGGAGCTGGACTGGAAGTGGAGCAGCCAAGGAAACCAACTGGTGTCCATAATGGATGATGGTGTCACAGGCAGTGGCTTAACTTGCTGTGCCAGACACCACTCCTTGACTTAAGACCAAAGGAGGAGGAAAAAGAAAGTGAAATAGCCACATGTTGGGCATGACATCTAATGGTACATGCTAACTTTGTTCACTAGCCTCCATTTGCAAAAGTTGCTAAATACAGCCACCAGTGAGATACATGCAACCAAGACATACTCCAAACCCAGGAGCTCCGTGCTGTGGGGGTGCACATGCCACTCCACTGCCCACAGCTCCATGTTTTCTCTTCTAAGGCATTGCTTTTTTTCTTTTGCATTTCTCCTCTTAGTTCTTTGTTCCATGATGTCCCTAGGAGCTCAGAGAGACTCATCATATACACTTTTCCTCAGAGGACACTGCCTATCCAGGCTCGTGTTAATCTCTCCATTTTCCTCTTGGCTTCTCATTTTCTGGAATGAGTCACCTTTTTTTTTTTTTCCAAATGGGCACATAAAATTGTTGAGCTGTGTTTTTCAGTCTTCTATAAATACAAACCCTTGTAATTGTCATTCTTGAAGGTACTGTTGCCCTAATTTTGGAGATGAAAAATCTGAGGTTGGATATCCTTGGACAAGGACCCATGGTGGGTCAGAAGAAGGGTCAGCTGTGCTTAGTGTGGGGGCAGGGCTTGCCAACCGGAACAGCCACAACTGTGAAATGCAGGCATTATCCAGAATGGGCAACACATGAGGAATGGAGTCATGCATGAGGAAACGGGAGACTGGTGTGTTTGCATCTTGGTGGTGACAGCCACAGGGTCCCTCTTGTGTCCCTCATCTGGCATTGTTTGATTCCATGGCATAATATAGGCCACCCAGAGGCTGAATCCACAAAAAAAATTAGGCACCAGTAATTTGACAGTTTCCTGTGATGGGACTAAATTTGGATCCAAAATTATTAACATTCTAATCCCAAAGTGTTGGCTCTTGAATTTGAGCACACACAACAATCGTATGGAGAATTTGCTAAATGGTAAATTCCAGATGCCTCTACCCCCATGCCAGATTTTTTTGAAGAATGGGATAAGTGTAGGACATGCCACAAGAAGACAAACATGGAGATTCTAACCCACTTTTTCCAAAGGACCCACTTCTAGAAACACTGTTTGAGCCTGAGCTACCACTACCATCTATAGATCCTAGGTGTTTTCCTTGACATTTCGAATTATTCTTAAAATATTTAGAATTCTCTTAGTTTACCATTTAATAATACCATCTAGGTTTCTACTGAAATAACAGATGGTATGACAGATGTCTATCGAATTCTATTATTATTTTTCAGATTCCAAATTCTGTAGAACATAGTGATTCCTTCCTGAGACTTGAGGAGAAGGATTGAAAACAGCTTTCTTTGAGGTAAATGTGCCTCCAGTCCTGATTCAGCTGGGAACTTTCCCATTAGTTGCCAACAGGGGGTAAGTCATTCCCTGCACAGTGAGTGCACAGTTGTGGCCAAGGGATGGTGGGAGTCGCTGTCTGGGATTATGCTGATGGTGTGCAGCCTGCGAATCGGCCACAATTCATGTAAACAATGCAGCGCGGGAAAGCCTCTGAGGCCGTGTAGCACTGTGCTACCCACCCTGTGTTCCATTGCTGCAGCAAACTCAGTTATATGGCGTGCATGAATAGAGCCCCCTTTTTTTTAATGCTCAGTCTACAGACAAGAGAGACGACCAAGGCACCCTAAATTCATTTTCTACTTGATGGACACCCATAATAGAGCCTATCGGTTTCCATCAGGACTCAGGCCTTGAACAGTCAGACCATGCAGGCTGCCCTGGCTGAAGGTATTGGTATTTCTTTTTCCTAATATATTTAATGCCGTTGAGTAATTCAGTTTTCTCTTTCCCAGCTACTCCTGACTAGAACTCAATTATAATTCTTTAGGAGGATGTTTAAACTCATTCTCCATTTCCAACAGAGGGCAATTTCTCAGCCCTGTTTCTTGTTCCAAAGAAAGACTAGATTAATATCCTGAGAATTAAGCTTTTGCTCCACTTCCTCAATTTCATCCAATTTTAAGTGGCTTTCCTGGGTATGGAGAATCATCTTCTTCAGATAATCTCACCAATTTTGTTATTTTAAAACAATTACACTTTACATTCAAAAACCTTCTGAAAATTGGAAATTTCAAAGCTCTTTGAAAAATAATAAGCTATAATCAAGGAACAAAGAAATATTAAAAAAACACAGAGTATATACTTTAAATTTCATGTTACAAGATGGATTCTAAAAGCAAGTGAGACATAGTTAAATGTATATGCTGCATTTCTGCTAAAATAAGACATAAGATTTCAATCGATTCTATTAATTTAAAAACCAGCAGCAGGCTTTAATCAGGTTGTGCTGTACATCAAGTATGCTTTTACAGGTATGGGCATGTGGTGTCCAAATGACACGGCCCAATCCATGTGACAACGCTGGCCCGAGAAGTTGTTGCCGTAAACTAGAACTGAGGAGATAATGAGATAAACTATACAGAGGATATATATGTTTCTGTATTTACTTAAGTGTCCATAGCCATAGAGAATGAAACAAATAAAAATTAAATCTGATCCAGCTCTCTGCTATGGCCTGGGAAGGCAGTAAAAGATGGCCCAAGTCCCTGGGCCCCTGAACTCGGGTAGGAGACCTGGAAGACGGACCTGGTTCCTAGCTTAAGATGGGCGCAGCTCCAGTATTGCGGCCATCTGGGGAGTGAACCAGCAGATGGAGGACCTCTCTCTTTCTCTCTCTCTCTCTCTGCCTCTCCTTCTCTTTCTGTGTAACTCTTTCAAGTAAATAAATAAATCTTTTAAAAAATTAAATCAAGTAAGGATAAATATATAAGTGTAATTCAAGAAGTTTGTCAAGAGAATGAGAAGATAAGCTTGTTTGGGAACAACAATTCTTGGGATCCATGTTTAACAGGGGTCTGCAAAAAGCTCACAGAAAAGGTATATTATGAAAAAGCTACATATGGGTTTCAAACATTTTTTGCACCGAAGTAAATTTATCCATTTTTCCTCAACATTCTTGAAGTACTTTCATGTAGTTATAAAGGAATCTGAAGATTCTTATCCAGCAAGGACAAATCTGGAAGACCCGCCCTTGCAGGTGGGTGGTGCTTGGGAGAAGTAGAGGACCAAACACATGAGTCCCTCCTGCGTGGGCTCGGAGATGCAGTAGAAGGAAGTTCCAAGTAGGACAAGTGGTGCTTGGGAGAAGTAGAGGACCAAACACATGAGTCCCTCCTGCGTGGGCTCGGAGATGCAGTAGAAGGAAGTTACAAGTAGGACCCCCGGAGGGTTAACAGTCAAACCCAACAATTAAAAGCACAGGTTATTTTTTTACAAGCGGCAGGAAAAGGCTCAAGTTGTGTAGGCTAAAGCAATCTGCTCTTCAGACTTCACAGTCTCACAAGGTATCATCGTTGGGAAATATCTGTGTGAAATTTTCTGTTTTTCTTTCTAGACCCTGAAGTGGAAGGGCCAGTCAGAGCTTTGGGAATCACAGTGCTTTTGCTAACTCTTAGAAACGGCGTCATCCATTTCACTTAACTCTGTTGGTATTAGTTTGCATAAAGATATGAAATGTATCATTATGGTTAAAACAAGAAGACTTGTCAGTGTGCTGCTAACGTGTTTGGTGCTGCACAGTCCCTGGCCAGGTGAAGACGAGGGGATGAGGGGATGGAGGGGCGCGGGGTGCACTGTGCTGTGAGTCCATGCTGCCGCGGGCTGTCCCTGGGCTCCTGTCCGGGAAGCAGCCAGCAGCACAGTCGCGGTGCAGCCTTCGGCACCCCTTGTCCAGCACAGAGCCTGCTCTGCAGCTCAGGGATCAGAGAAACAAGAGACAACGAGTGCTGCGACCTGGTTGACTTCCCGCCACCCTCCTTTTCTTGTCCTTTTTGTCTTTGTGCCATTTTGCTTTGATAATTATCCTGGGCTTTTCATTGTAACGAAATCTAAACAGATTCACTCCTAAAAGGAATGCTTTATATGACGTTATTTTGTTTCCACCTCTGCTGTGCCCTTTCAGATTCTTCGCCGTGGCTTTATGTGCTGTACTTTGATTTAATTGGAGATGTGCAGAGGGAAGGTGAGGTTTGAAACACTGGATGTCAGAAGGACGGGGAGAATTATTGTGACCTGTCTAAATGGCATTTGCTCTGTTCCTTTTGTAAATGCCCTCGTAAATACTGAAGACAATCTTGGTTTCAATGCTGTGTGAAAATAAAATGTCACAGAAATTAGTTCCGTAAAATGAACAGAAGTGGAAGGACGCGTCTGGAGGGGCTGAACGTATTCAGCAGGTGTGCTCCTTGTGGGTTCTCGGGTACTGTCTCAAGGTCAGCCATACAGCAAAAGGTATAAGGCTGGCTCAGGGTTAATGAGATGGCGCTTTGCACTTGCTACTTGAGTGAAATTGAGTGCTGCTGTGTTCTGGCACCTTGTAAATGAAAGCATCATTTGGCATATTTTATTTAAAATAAATAAAAACGTCTCATCCCACCAAGCCCCTAGCCTCCAAAAATACTCTTCACAGCTAGCTGCCTGTTTACTCAATCTCTTATTTTAATTTAGCAGTATGTACACACGCACATACATGGCTGCTCTGTCGATACAAACAGAACTCTCCATTGTGTGCAGTGTGCATGTGTGCATGTTTTATGTTGTGTGAACTGTGTTCCCTTTTCCACCAGGCAGAATATATGAAGGTTCTTCAAAAATTTCATGGAAAATATGTATTATTTAAAAACTATTTGAAACACTTTTACATTATTCATTTATTTATTTGAGAGGAACAGAAACAAAGAGACAGAGGCAGGCTCAGAAAGAGAAAGATAGAGAGCTCCCATCTGCAGGCTCCCACCCCCAAAGTTCTTGACCCCTAAGGCTGGGCCCAAGCCAGAGCTGGGAGCTGGGAACTCAATCTGGATGGCCCACATTGTTGGCAGGAATCCACTCTGTTGGTATTAGTTTGCATAAAGATATGAAATATCTGAGCCATCGCTAAAGCCCCTCAGGATCTGTGCCAGCAGGAAGTCAGAACTGGGAGGTGGGAGTGGGCGTTGCACCCAGGTACTCTGATATGGGAGGGGATGTCCTATGTGGCTCCATGTCTGCTACTCCAAATGCCCACCCCAAACTAATCTTTGGCTTCCATCTTTTTCCATGAACTTTTTGAAGTAGCCTCATGTATATCATTTTATCAAGATGCTGAATATCAGCCATTCTCCTACAGATGGACACTTAGACTTTTCTGGATTCTTCACTATTGGAACATCTCTGCAGTTTTTCTTGCAGGATTATTTCCTAGGAAGAGAATTTAGGGGACAAATGAATGCATACTTCATGTTAATAGAATGTATTAATGACTGAGAAAGAACTTCTAAGATCAATCCCATTCATAATAGCTACAAAAAAACAAATACCTTGGAATAAATTTAACCAAGGATGTCAAAGATCTCTATGATGAAAATTATAAAACACTGAAGAACTAGAAGAAGATACAAAAAAATGGAAAAATCTTTCATGTTCATGGATTAGAAGAATCTATATCATTAAAATGTCCAAACTACTGAAAGCAATTTACAGATTCAATGTGATACCAATTAAAATACCAAGGACATTCTTCTCAGACATAGAAAAAATGATGCTGAAATTCATATGGAAACACAGGAGACCTCGAATAGCTAAAGCAATCTTATACAACAAAAACAAAGGCAGAGGCATCACAATGCCAGATTTTAAGACATACTACAGGGCAGTTATAATCAAAACAGCCTGGTACTGGTACAAAAACAGATAGATAGACTAATGAAACAGAATAGAAACTCCAAAAATCAATCCATGCCTCGAAAACCAACTTACCTTTGACAAAGGAGCTAACAACCAATCCCTGGAGCAAGGAAGTCTCTGCAACAACTGGTGTTGGGAAAACTGGATCTCCACATGCAGAAGCATGAGCCAACACAAAAACCAACACACCTTACACAGAAATCCACTCAAAATGGAATAAAAACCTACATCTATGACCCAATACCATCAAATTATTAGAGAACATTGTGGAAACCCTGCAAGACATTGGCATAGGCAAAGAGTTCTTAGAAAAGACCCCAGAGGCACAGGCAATCAAAGCCAAAATCAAAAAATTGGATTACATCAAATTGAGATGCTTCTATACTGCAAAAGAAACACTCAGCAAAGTGATGAAGCAACCGACAGAATGGGAGAAATTATTTGCAAACTATTCAATTGATAAAGGATTAATGCCCAGAGTATATAAGGAGAACAAGAAAATCCACAACAACAAAACAAGTAACCTAGTTAAGAAATGGGCAAAAGACTTAGACATTTTTCAAAAGAGGAAACCCAAATGGCCAAAAGACGTGAAAAAATGCTCAAGATCAGGGAAATGCCAATCAAAACCACAAAGAGGTTAGAATGGCTTTCATACAAAAATCAACAAACAACAAATGCTGGTGAGGATGTGGGGGAAAAGACAGCCTAATCCACTGCTGGTGGGACTGTAAGCTGATAAGGCCACTGTGGAGGACAGTATGGAGATATCTCAGAAATCTGAATATAGACCTGCCATACGACCTAGCCATCCCACTCCTGGAAATTTACCAAGGGAAATTAACCAGCATAGGAAAGAGTTATCTGTACCCCCATGTTTATTGCAGCTCAATTCACAATACCTAAGATATGGAATCAACCCAAATGCCCATCAACTGAAGACTGGATAAAGAAATTATGGGATATGTACACCATGGGATACTACACAGCAGTAAAAAAAAATGAAATCCAGTCGTTTGCAACAACATGGATAAAACTGGAAAACATCATACTTAGTTGGGGCTGGCACTGTGATGTAGTGGGTAAAGCTGCTGCCTCAATGCTGGCATCCCATATGGGCATCGGTTTGAGTCCCAGCTGTTCCATTTCTGATCTAGCTCTCTGCTATGGCTGGGGAAAGCAGCAGAAGATGGCCCTAGTCCTTGGGCCCCTGTACCTGGGTGGGAGACCTGGAAGAAGCTCCTGGCTCCTGGCTTCGGATCTGCGCAGCTCTGGTTGTTGTGGTCGTCTGGGGATTGAACCAGCAGATGGAAGACCTCTCTTTCTTTTTACCTCTGCCTCTCTATAACTCTTTGCCTTTCAAATAAATAAATAAATCTTCAACAAAAACAACAAAAGAACCCACATCATACTTAATGAAATAAGCCAGTCCCAAAAGGACAAATACCATATGTTCTTCTTGACCTATGATAACTAAGGCAATCTATAGAAGTGAAATTGACACTTAGAGAAACAAAGACTTTGAAAAGCCCTTGTCCCGACTTTTGAGGAACTTTTTTTCCATACTATTTGTTGAACTCTTTACTTAACACAGAGTTAATCATATGTGTATAAAGTTAATTGAAAATAGATCTTAGTGAAAAATAAGAATGGGAATAGGAGAGGGAGGAGGGAGAGTAATGGGAGAGTGGGTGGGAGGGCAAGTATGGTTGGGAAGAATCACCATGTTCCTAAAGTTGTACTTATGAAATGTATAAAGTTTGTATTCTTTAAATAAAAGGTTTCTGGGGGAAAATAAAAAAAATAGATTTTCTAGAGATCAAAAATAATAGAAAGTATTAAATCATCTTCCAAAAGCATTGTGCATATCTGCCCTCTTCAGCCATTAATAAGAATGTCCATTTTCTCAGCATTTCGTCAGACCTGGGAGTCAGGTGGCTTTATGACTTTAATGACTTCATCAGTGAGGTTGATCGTGTGTTCACTGTTTTTGACCATGTATCTTCTCTGATTGCTGTTGTTTTTTGTGTTGTCTTTTTCTTATTGCTGTTCAGTAGTTTTTTGTACCTCTGGGGAATTAATCTTTACTATCACATGTATTGAAATTATTTCCTTCCAATTTACTATTTGCTGTGCAAGTCTATGTTGGGGTTTTTGCTTTACATGGATTTTCAGTTTTATAAAGTCAGATTCATTGTTCATTTTCTTGATGCTTCCCACATCTTGTGTTGTGGTAAAAAAAAAAAACTCTTTCCAATAACTCATTTTTTAACAAAATTATTTTCTATTTTCTTCTGGTTCTTTTGTGGTTCTAATATTTTTACACTTCAATCCTGAAACCATTTGGAAATTATATGAGGAGTGCTGTGAAGCACACATTCTGACGTTGCTGTCTCCAAATGGAACGCTAATGAGTTCAATATGAATTGAATAATGCAGACTTTCCCTATTGATTTTAATTATCACTTTATTGAATATTTATATTGCCACATGTAGGTGGATTTGCTGTCCCCTGTTTTCTACTGATTTATCTTTTAGCCCCTGCACTGTTTTATTTTGAGAAAGGCAACTATTTTCCTCTTTGTAACCTCTTCCTTCTTCTTTAGAATTTTAAATATTTCACTTCTTTTTTTTCAGGAGACTATAATACATGAGACTATACATTTTGGAATACATGGAGGTAAGACATTTTTTAAAAATTTACAGGCTGTCCCTGTAGGATGGGATTATTTTAGAATGACAGCTGTTCAAAATTTACAGCCATATTATGAATTATCGTGGCTGCCCAAGGCAGTGCCTCCTATAGTCATGTTGCCTCCTTTTTAAAAGAAATTTTAATTTCAGGATGGTATTTAATTTGAAAAACAAAATTGTAGAGTTGTACAAAGAGTTTCTGTGCACCCCACACCCAGCTTCCTCTAGATTAACGTCTTTTGTTAGTATATAGATCACAATCCATAAACCACACCCTACTTCCTGTATTTTTTAAAATCCAAACTTGCTGTATCCTTCTCACCCATCCCAGCCTTTAGTATTCAACATTCTGTGTTCATATTGTGTTTTTTTTTTAAGCTCCCACAGAACATGTGGTATTTCTCTGTCTGATTTATTTCACTAAACATGGTGCCCTCTAGGTCCGTCTGTTTTGCTGCAAATGACAGGATTTCATCCTTCCCATCCATTGTGTATATATACCACATTTTCTTGATACAGTCATCTGATGACGGACATCTCGGGCGATTCCCTGTCTTGGGTACTGTAGTAAACATGGTGGAGCAGGGAGCAGGTGTCACTACTGGTGCACATCCAAACACACACGCAGACTCCTGAGGGCTCCAGTGCATGTGAGTCATTCTCTCCCTCAGGGACACGGGGCCTCAGCCTCCTCCTTGCTCCCCACTGCCCGCCCCGGCTTCTGTTCTCATGCAGGCCCCATTCCAGAGGAAGTGGCTGTTTTTTCCCAGACCAGAAATCTTTCCCTTAATCTCCTCAGTCTCTTTTCCAAGGAGTTCTTAAGAAAAATAAAGCCAAATTACTTTATATTTGGTTAGACTATGATCTAGTAAATTAAGTCTTAAATAGTTAATTTAAGGACTTAATAAAGATAGTATTTGTGATAATTTCCATAATTGTTGGACATCAGGTTCTGTAATTAGAAAGGCTTTGCTCTAACTTAGGTTAACATGCTCAAAGTTATACGATTAGCTCTAGAATCCAGGAATTTCAGCCAGCAAACAAGCTCTTAGCTAACTAGTTATTCTTTCTAAAGTCATACTTTATTCTATATTTTTTGTCTATTTAAAAAAATAAGCAAAAGCCTAATCAAATCGTCTCCAGGTTTGTCTATCCTTTTCCCTTTTGTCCACTCTCATCTATTCCTGTACAGCAAAGGAAACAATCAAGAGTGAAAAGGCAACCTATGCAGTGGGAGAACAGTTTACAAACCACATATCCCACACAGGGTTAATTTCCAAAATATATAAGTAACTCCTAAAGCTCAAAAGACAAAACCCAAGCAACCCAAAGACAACCTGGAGAAAGTACTTGAATAGAAATTTCTCCACAGAAGACATACAGATGGTCAATAACACAAATATGTGAAAAAGCATCCAACGTAACTAACCATCAGGGAAATGGAAATCTAAATCACCTTTCACCTGCTAGGATGGCCATTACTTTAAGAAAGGGAAAAGGAAGGAGAGTGGGAGGGAGAAGTGGGAAGGGAGGGGGGAGGAAGGGAATATCATTATGTTCTTAGAATTGTATTTAAAAACCACATGGAATCTGTTAAATACTAATTAAAAATTAAAATTAAAAAACTTTAGAAAAGAAAAAAGTAGGAAAAAAGTTAAGTGTTAGAGGGGTTGTTGGAGAAGTGGGAACGCTAGTATACTGTACGGCTGGCTGGAAGGTAAATTGGTACCGTGACTGTGAAAAACATTACAGATGTTTTGTCAAAAAACAAATGAAAGAACTACCAGACGATCCAGCAATCTCACCCCCTGCATATACAGCCGAGAACGGAGATCAGGATCTGGGGGAGATACCTGCACCCCGTGTGCACTGCCGCATCGGTCACAACAGCCCAGGCAGACAAACAACCACAGTGTTCATTGGCAGAGGAGTGGATACAGAAAGTATGGTATGTACATACACTGAAATGTTATTCAGCCTTAAAGAAGAAAATCTTGCCACGTGTGACAGTGTGGGTGGACCTTACAGTCCCAGAGAGACAAGGATCACATGACTCCTCACTTAAGACCATACGGAAGTAGAAGCTAGAATGGTGGTCACCAGGGACAGGGCGAGTGTCTGTTCCGGGTTGTAAAGCTACAGCTGTCTGAAATGAGGAGGGCACACACAGAGACCTGCGGTACAGCCCAGTGTCTGGTTAACAACAAGTGACTGCACAGAGGAACCTATTACAGGTTACAGCTCATGTTAACTGTTGTAGGAGTTAGTGGATGTGTTTCCTACCTCGCTTGTGGTGATGGTAACATGAACATATGTCCAATCTCACCACAAGGTATGCATGAACAATGTGCAGATGTGGTAGGAGCCTTCAAAAGTTCATGGGGAACGCACAGTATGGAGTTCAAAGCATTGTTGCAACGAAACAAACATCTTTTATTGCAAATTTTACGAAAGTTTTTGATGTATCTTCATGCTAGTTATGTCCCACTGAAACTTGGAAAAATAGAATATAAAATAAAAAATGTGTGTTTTGTAAAAGTTTTGGTTTAGAGTAGGATGAAGATGGGGAACACAGATGTGACAGCAGTCAGAAATACATCGTTAAGTCACAGAAAAACATGCGCCTGTCTCTTCCATTCTCCTAAGATATTTAAATGTCCTGAGCATGTTTATACCAGAAACAATTTTTTCTTCTCAGTGAAAATACAGGCCAGTGTAAGTGTCTGCTGTTGGTATTTAATAATGTGGAAACACCAGCAATAGAAACGACCACGAACAAAGCACCTGCTCCCCTTCCAAAACCCAGTAGCTACAGTTTGATTAGGATAGGCCAAGACTTCATGCTGAACTTTAAGCCCTAAAATT
This sequence comes from Lepus europaeus, assembly GCF_033115175.1. Classification (NCBI taxonomy): domain Eukaryota; kingdom Metazoa; phylum Chordata; class Mammalia; order Lagomorpha; family Leporidae; genus Lepus; species Lepus europaeus. Next base: position 163,433,697 of record NC_084829.1, on the reverse strand, counting down.
ACAGTTAATGCTGCTAGGAAGGTGAAAAGTTAATTCAATTACGATGGTTAGGAGGTGTGCCCAGTGGGAGGTCCTGGGTGGCGGGGGAACTGTCCTTGGAAGAATGTTCTTGGGAGAGGGTTGCTAGAAATGCCTTCTCCCTGCTTCCTGGCTCACATGCGATCCTGCCTTCCCACCTACTCCACCACTGCTCCCTGCCATGCCCGTCAGAGGCCAAACCAACGTGGCCACTTGATCTTAGACTTCAGAACAAACTTCTCAAGTGTTTCATTTCAGTGCTGAAAAGTTAATACAGCAACAGAGAGATGACCAAGGGGAGTGAAATGTACGTTCTAGACACGGAAAACAAACACACTTAGGAAAACGAGTTCCTGATGGAGACATTTCATGATAAAAATGATGTGAAATTCACATACGTGATGCGCTTAAGAGCAAACACGGAAGACAGACCACAATGCCCTTGCATGGGCAGGAAGGGAGAGGCACAGGACAACTGCAGCCCCAAGGTGAGTGCGGAGGGACTGGGCCCATGGCTGTGTGCATCGCGGGAGCCCTGGCAGCCAGATGTCCATTGGACAGAGCGATCTATGAGGATTTGCCAGTAAAAGACTTGAAATGTTTAGCAAAGATATAAAAGCACTCCACGGCCCTGGAATACAGGGCTGCTGCAACACAGTGGAGTCTTGCCCAAGGAAAGGAAAAGAAAGAAAATTAGTAATCTCGTACAGTGCTTGCAATTTTCAAAGTACCTCGTCACATCTGATCTTCAACAACAAAATCATTATTATTTTTATTGTGTGATGAAGAAACTGAGGTTTGGTGAGATAAAAATATATGAACCAAAAATTACATTTCAAGCATCCATACATTCATTCCAGAAAGTATCCATCGGGCCAGGTGTGGCTAAGTGTAGCCATTTCTGAAATTTGCAGTGATCATGTTTTTTATACCTCATAGTATGTCAATTTAGGACAGTTTCCAGTGTATTCCTAAGTTCCACCTCTGTTCTTGAACTGTGGCTGTCAGGGGCTGCCTGGCATCTGGCCAATATGAAGTATAGCCAGGATCTACTGCAGTGTGGCCTGGTTCTCAAGTCATGGAGACAAGGCCAGGCGTGGGAGCCTGGGAATGAGGGGACTCTCAGCACCTTCACTACCAGAACTCATGTGGGGAGGTCATGGAGACTGGCCCCTTCAGACTGTTCAGTTGCAAAACTGCCCCAAGAATAGTCCTGTGCAGTTGTCCACAGCATGTTAAAAACAAAGCAAAAATGAAAGCAGAAGTAGTTTGGTGGGAGAGGAGGCGGAAGCAGAGGAAGAATTCTGCCTCACACACAGGAGCTGAAAGTTGGATGAATGAATGTCTGTTGCTCTTTCTGCACCTTCTTGGCCAACTGTTTCCACTGTCTCCTGTCCCGCTAGCCTGGGGACAAACGTGCCCGTGACATGCAGCTGTTAGGCCTTTGGGAGCTAAGGCGTCTCGCCCCAGTGCGGGCATTGCACAAATAGGAGATGGGATTGCTGGGGGCAGGGAGCAGGTGACCGCGTGACAAGTGTGTGGTCTATTCACGGGACAGACGTGTGCGGGAGCAGAGAGCGATTTGCTAAGACTTGTGGCGAGGTGCAGCTGATGTTCTGGGAGGCCAGTGGCAGTTACAGCAAGCAGAACTCTTTCCAAAAATAGTTGCATTCTGGGCCAGTCCTCACTTCAGTTTTCCTTCTTCTCTTCCTTGACATGATTCCTGCGTGGGCCACACACAGCCTTTCCCTAAAACTCCACCTATTCTAGAAGAAATTTCATATCATCCCTCTATTAGAAAAAAATGAGCATAATATTTTTCTCGGGCCACGAATGGGAAGACGGATACCCCACAAAAATGCATCTTAGGAAGGGAGCCAGAGGCTGAAGCGACGCTAGACCTGCCGAACATGGAAAGAGAAAGCCAACGAGGCCAGACATTTTATTTGAACCAGGAGCCCTGAAACATAAGCCCAGCGTTAAAAGCTCTGAAACAAACAGACAGACAAAGAAACAGAACAAATACATAAAATGATGCTGACGTTACAACTAAAACAAGTTTTGGAGGGCAGTTTTTTTGTCAGTAGCAATGGTTTTTATGCCTCTCTGAGTTGTCCCGACCACTATGAAGGACCTGTCTGTACGAGGAGAGCATGGTTACAGTCACTTTCCTGTGCCTGTTCAGGGTTTACAACTTTTAAAAAATACGTAACCTATTAGGACTTCATTATTCCAAGATGAGCCGCCGTGGTGTCGAGTTGCTCTGAGCCATCCCTGTTGGCTTTCTCCCCTGCCTTCCGAGGACCAGTCCAGCTGGGACAGTCGGGCGCCGATCACTTGATCACAGTGCCAGGAACAGCCCAGTGTTTCACCATTTTCCTGGCACTCACAAGGTGCCAGGCGACGTCCTGAGTGCTTAGCTAATATTAGTGCAACCCTGCAAACAAACCTGTGAGCAAAGTGCTATCCATACCCTGCTTTCACAGCAAGGAGATGGAGCTGCAGGTGTTAAGCGGCTTGCTCACGTACACGGCCCTGCCAGGAGAAGTCTGGCCACAGAGCTGGAGTCACAGGGGTCCCCCAGGTTAAATGACCACAATGAGCGTTCTCAGAGAGGAGCCTGTTGGAGCGTGTTTTTCTGCCCACACCCGAAAGAGCCCCTTGAAGGCTCTGGTTAAGCTGAGCCCAAGGTTACAATGGGCACAGCCCCCTGGGAGTCAGCCCCTTAGCGGCTCTCCTAACTTGAGCTAAGCTGTCTTAGATGGTGACCCAGAGAATGAACTACGTTTTCTGAACTTTTCCAAGTAAAGGACAGGATAGGAGTGGCTTGTTGAAAATACCCCAAGGCCTCATGTGTTCTGTTTTTAGACTTTTCCTGCCTCTCTTTGCTTGGGTCAGTGTCCTACATGTCTGGGAAGGACAGGGGAGGTGGAGAGGAGAGGAGAGGGACAGAGTCAGGCAGTGCCCTTGAAGCAAACACTCTCTGAAGCAGTAAATCACCAGGAGAATGCAACCCGGAAAGGCAGATTTAACACGGATCTTCTGTTACCTTATTAAGTCAAGCGAGTTAGAAACCATATGTCTCCTAGAAAATGGAACATATTTGTTTACAAACATACACAGTAAGTGACAAGATGTATAGAAAATAAATATGACACCCTCTGAATTTTTAAAACTAGTTCTTCTTTACTAAGTTAGCAAATGAAATAGGTAAGGTACAATCACCCTGAGGTGAAAGACAATTTTTCTCTAAGCAACTTAGAAATGAGGTTTTGTACGTAAACTGGGGGTTGGCCATGCAGTAAGTTTGTTTTTGATTTTCATTTGTTTGAAGAGCAGACGTCAGTAATGCGCGGCGAGACCATGGAGAGTGCACACTCACTTCCCTTCCAGCGGATTTACTCCCAGAGGGGACGGATCAGAAGCAGATGATACCCTGCTATCTGCACACCCTCTCATCCAAGAATCTGAAACCACGCTCCAGACGTCACTCCTAATGGGTAGGTAGGTGGCAACTATTATTTTTCTCTCCGTCGTGCCGAGTATAAATACCTTGGCAGTCGGAGTGCTGTGAGTAAATAATTACTGTTTTCCCCCAATGCACAGAGACCATATATGATGCTGTGTAATGAGTTACTGACAGTCAGTAGCAGACCGGAGCTCCACGTTGCAGGTAAGAGTGGATGGCTGTCTCTGCCTTCATACGCTAATGGGTTCGGTTCTCTTGAACCTTATTCTCACATCAAGATCATACGCGCTGGCAAGACCGTACGTGCTGGCTACTCTCTGCCCACAGACTCCACTCGGCAGATCAAACAGCCTGTGGGAGTCTCAGTGCCGCGGGAGCTCTGGAACCTTGTTCTCCCTGCAGCCGAACAAGGCTGAAGTCTGATGATCCTGTTTTGTGGCTCCATGTGTTGGCCTTGCCTCCCTTCTTCATAGGACGCACCCCTCATTCTGGGTGCCTCCCGCTACCTCCTTCATTTGTCCCTGGCACTGTGAGGGCTCCCGTGTGTACAACTGTGATTGGGAGTGAGACTGGATCTGGCTTCCCAGAGGGTGTGGCGGGGAAGCTGGAAGTTCTAGAATGCGCTTGGAGGAGTGTTTCCTGAGTCCTCCTCCTCGTACCCAGGTTCTGACTTCGTTCTCGCTCATGTTGCATCCTCTGGCTTGGCCTCCTCACCCAGCTCCTGGATCGCAGGCATGAAGGAAGCTGGGCAGGAGGTGGGCTGGAGGGTCTGCCCTTCCACTTCTGCTGAGCGTGCTCTCCTGGAGGCCCTGGCAGCAGCTCCAGCTCCCCACGGGCAGGACTGAGCTGAGCTCCTGGCCTTCCCCTCCAGCTTCTTGGTGCCCTCCACTCCTGAGCGTGGCGCCCCTATCCCCCAACACCCAGGCCTATCAGTCAGCTCTGAGCCATCCTTTTCTCCGCACCTCCATACTGAGTTTACCAAGTCCTGCTGATTTTTCAAGTGCCAGCCCTCAAGCTTGATCCTCCTCCATCTCTTGGTGCAAGTCCACGTTTAAGCTCAGGAGCTTGCGACCTACATGACACAGTCAGCGCGAGGAGCCAACACCTACTTCTCAGCATCCCTCTCAGAAGGCCCTGCTGAGCCACAGCTCCGTCTCTGTTTCCTCTGGCCTGGGCCGCCCTCTGTCTTTGTATGCCCCCGAGCACGTCACACGCCGTGCCGTTCTGATGTCGAGATGGCTCATTACCTCAAACAGGCAACGGGCGGACGACTCCTACCCAGACGCGTCAACTCCCGTCATGACGTTTCTGGGACCCGCAGGAGCGAGCCTGTATCTCGGGTTGCGGGGGTGAGAGGGGATTGGGTCCTGTAGTCAGCCTTTAAGGAAGGCCCCAGAAACCCACAGAGAGTTTTCTTCCAACATCAGAATACACTGCTGCCTCCTGGGCCATGGCACAGGCGTGGGCATGGGCTTGCTCTCAGGATGTGGACACCGGGAGGGGCTGCGGTGTGATCACTACAGTTGCTGAGGCGGGGACTGATGAAGGAGAACCCGATTTCTGTTCCTTGATGCTCTTAATGGGCTGTGGTGTGGAAGGAAGGGGCCCGGCCTGCAGGTGGACATGTGCAGACTTCACTATGCACCTGGACCTGCATTCTGCTTGTTTTTTTTATTTTCAACTCAAATTACTCATGTCAAGGTTTGCTGCCTTCAACCCTGGCCCTGTTGGTATCTCCTTCAGGTGCGATTTGCCACTCAACCTCTCCTTCTGGTTAGCGGGCACAGGGGAGACTGTGGTCTGGCTCCCCTCATTCATTAAATGTGATGAAAACTTGTTCAAGCCCATCACTCTTAGGATGTTTTTTCTGATGAACTAATACATGTTTACACGGCACAGACAGCTCCATCTCTGGGCCACTGTGGCATCACTGGAAGTAGGGAGGATTTCTCTATTGCTCCCCACAGTCCAGGCAGAACCTACCCCGGTACAATGAGCCTACGTCCTCTTTGCCCTTGCAAGTCGGGTACAGCACATGTAGGCATTCTTTAAATGTTAATTCTATGAGATCTATGTTTTCTAGTTCTATGTAAGGGATCTGGTCAACAGTTGACCTTCCATGTCTTCCCCTGAAAGTTAAGTCGCAAACCTTAGTACGGGCTCCCAAGTTCCAGAACACTGACATCAGATGGACTCTGCAAGTGCCACTGTCCTCTGTGCGGGGAGACAGACTCCTGATGCTCCCTAGCCCACCTCCTCCCCAGAATCCTTATGCTTTTTTAAAACTCCTCAATGAATTTAACAATTTGATGTAAGTATTACCTAAATAAAGCCAACCAAGGAAAAGCCTAGATTATCAGGAAAGAAAATTTAGGGGTATATGAATTCACTTCAAATGCAGAATGTGATTCATTTCTTAAAAAGAGTATCCCTCAGGTATTTGCATATATGATTCAATGGGTTAACATTCAATTTACATACCACATGCCAAGAACACATTTGTTAGATAAAGTGAGATACAACCAAGCTTGCAAGCACGTTCGTCAAAGAGAATTGGTTAAAACACTCAGAGTAAAAATAGCAAAGAACGAGTGCAGTACTTAGCATGAAATCTCACAAATTATTGCCAAGGAACACAGGTACTGCATGAAAGAAATGCCAAGTCACTGGACCAGTTTTCTTACAATGGGACGTTAAGACAGACACCCTGTCTCTGACACTGACCACAAAGGGTTTCCAAGGGAGGGGGTTAACACAGCAAAGCGAAAGCAACCTCCTGAACACAGTTAATCAGCACTTCAAAACCAGAGCAGAAAGCTTCCTACCAGTTCCAAGTTTCGGCAGTAATTAAGCTTGAAGGTGGAATATTATTTTTGCCCCAGGCAGTTCAACTAGCTGTGTGGATGTTGTGTAAATGCCTCATTATGCATCAAAGCAGTTGGAACTCTTCTGTGTTTACCTGGCACTTGTGAACGGGACTCCTTATCAAGAGTGTCTGCTACAGTGTGTCTCACTCTCTGGAAAGGAAATGTTACTGATTTCGCTAGAGGAGCCCAAAATTCAAACTGTTGGTTTCATCATCTCAGGTGGGAGACAGAGCTGGGCAACTGGGATTCACCACCAGGGGAGATGGGCGAGACCAGAGTGTCTGCAGCGGGAACTGAGCCTGTCTGCTCTTGGGCAGGTTCTGCACTAGGCAGATGGTGAGACCCTGTGGGGATGGATTGCTCCACACTCTTCCAAAGTGGAAGAGAAGGCAGACCGACGGGAGAGAGTCTCTGTAGACAACAGAGAACGTGCACCCGCAAGAGGCAGGAACCAGTCAGATTGGATATTTAAGAGGATGTATCTATCCTCACCACGTGCTTGCTGAAGGAATACAAGAGATGGAGTGAGTCATTTGGGTTCAGGCAAGCCCCTTAAACAGAGCAGAAACTGGGTGCAGTTCTCCTGCTCAGCTCTAAGTGGCTCCCTCAAGAGGCCGTGTTTCCCTCACTTCTAATTTAGCTCTGGTGGCTGGTTTCAGGATGACACGCGTGAGGGCTGCCACAGTGCCTGCCCGAGGCTGCCTCAACCGACCCTCCCACAGAGCCCAACCCTTGCCCCTGTGTTATCTGGCCTCTCAGGCAAGAACCAAGCAAACCGGACAGTGTCCTCCAGCCCGGCTTGAGGCCTCTTTGGCTAACATGCCAAGGCACTTAGTGTGCAATGAGTTGCTATCGTCATCATCAGCATCATCAATGATCTGTGTCATTATTTATTTGTGCTTTTCATTGTCTAAGTTCACTGTCCTCTGCGTGGTGCTTGGCACAGTGCTTCTCACGTGTAAGATGATCCATAAGAAATCCTGGAGTCAGAGAGTCAAGACGGCGTGTGCCCACAGCAGGGTCCAGGCAGGGCGTGCCTCCCGCACCAGCCGCACAGCTGCAGGCAGAGAGCTGACGTAAGGGCCTTGTCACCCTCAGGAGACACTCAGCGGCTCCCCTCTGCCCTTCCTCAGCTGGAGTCTATGATGACAGACCTGCTGCTTTTGATTTTCTGGCCCCCCGCACCCCCAAACGTACCTTCTCACAACCCCTACCATGGCATATTGTCTCCACCCTGGATGTCCACCCAGGCTCTTCTGCCATCTAATTAAACTGGCGCTCACCAGACATTTCTCTGCTCAACAGATCGTTTCAGTCTACCTCGTTCTCAGTTTCCCAGTGGAGGAGGCCAAGTTGTGCTCCTCCCCTTGAATATGGCTCGTAAACAGGTTCCATAGCATCCCTGAGAAAGCGGTCCTGAGAATCGTTAACAACGTTATTATTATTATTTTTTTTTAAATTAGGACTCTTCATGTTGATCTCCCAACTGTCAGTCAAGCTGACTTCGCCCGTGACTTATCTAACAGGAGTGTCATTTGTCCCAGGAGACCCCTGCAGAGCCTTCCCTGCACTGACAGAGCGGTCTGCCTAGGAGGTTGGAATTGCTATTTCCTGCGAAAGAACTAAGATGAACTCATGAAATTATGAAGAAAGGAATATTTTAAAATAAACAAAAGGAAACCACGAACTGCTATCATATTTTGTCTTCAGGCTGCGTGTTCCTAGAATGGCAAAGAGGTTTTCCAGTTTCAGATGGGACAGCACACACAGTTTTTCCTTGTGCCGAGCGGAGCACCAGGAAACACTTCCTGTAACAGATGCCCTGACTTAGAATAGTGCAACAGGGGCTGCTGGCAACGGTGGGTGTTAATAAAGTTGAAAATGAAAAAGTAGCAAGATTGACAAGCGACTGAATTTGGGGGTGCAAGGGAAAGAATACTGGAAGATTACGCTGTCAGAAACTTCTTAAAAGGTGCCTGGTAGAGAAATCTTACACAGCGTCACAGATCTTCTTGGGCGATTGGGCACACGTCACTGAGCCAGCTAGCTGAGCTGTGCCAGGTCCAATAAAATGATACTAAGCAAGAGAACAGGAGACAATCAGATGTCAGCATGCTGCTGAAGTGCTGACACCAAGTTCCACCAAGGTGGCATTTTGCTTCCAGGCCAGAGCGGTGAGCTAAAGTTTCACCCTGTAGACACAAGGGATCCACATTTATTAAACGTGTATGGACAGACTTGGCCGCAAACAATATTACTTATGCCAAGCCTGAAACTTCAGCAGCTGAGGGACGATCAACAGTTATTATTTTTTACACAGTTTGAGGAAAGCGGAGTTTCTGTACAATACACCTAGGAGGTAGTATAATTTCAAATGGAAACTTGTATAAGAAGAAAAAATCAAATATGGTATTAGAGAAATTTATAAAGAGCAGGAGAAGCCAAGAGAAATATAGTGCAGGAAATAAATGCTGTCTGAAATTTCAACATAAGGACACAAGTGATAACGAGTTGTAGTATATTTGGAATCCAACAACAAAAAAGGTACAGCTTGTCCAAAAATTTCATGATATTTTATATAATGCTGAATTTAAGTGCAACTTTTGTTCAAGATCAACACCATGCATGATATTTTTTTTTCATGCATGATATTTTTATAAAACAGATTATAGTAAAGAGTATTGAATGCTACTCCTTTTCACTTAGTAATAAGAATGAAAGAAAACAGCTTTGGAACAAGCTGCAAGTTTAGGAGTATTAGTTAGACATCACTGGTTTAAACACAAAGACAAAATCAATGTATCTGGATGACGTGTGTAATATATTGAAATGAGATGCGCAGTTTGACGCAGTTGAAACTCCCAACACTCATGAAACAGGAAACTATAGAAGTTTTTAAATTTCTTTTTCCGTTTGAGTAATGCCATCAGTGCCTTTTTACCTACTGATTAACAGCACCCAAATTACTTAGCCTCTGCATTCATTTTCTCTTTTGTTCGATTAGACACATTGCATTTTCCTCTTCTTGGGTTTGTGAGGATTAAATGAGATGATTCATGAAAAGAGCTTAACTCAGTATCTGGTGTATAAAAAGCCATAAATAAGTGTTAGCCTTTGCTAAAACAGCTAAATCACACAAAAATCTTGGGCCCTATTAATGTCAATTATCTCATCAAAAATTAAAAATTTAGAAAAAAAATCTACCAGAATAATATAGTTGGTAGAAGAATGTCAAGCTTTCTTTTTTGAAAAACATAGTTTAGGCACGAAGTAATCGATTGGAAGAACACATCCATACTTAAGGGGAGAGATCTCTGCCTTCCAAAGATCACAGGGAATGACACAACATTACATATGAATTCACTTGATGAATGCCTTGATAAGAGAATCCAAAAAAGGCTGTATCTTCCTTGCCTAAAGCACCTAGGCACCTTACTTTTATAGACTATCATTTTTTTTTCCAGTAGCCCAGGGTTAAATAGGTGATGGCTGATCATAGATTAAACTATATTAATGACCACTTTTTAAATTTTCCCGACTTTAAGCATTATTTTCCTGGTTGGGAATTTTTTTTTAAGCCAAACAAATTAAGCCATTGTGATTTCAAAAGTAATAGCTAAGTGGTAAAAGTATTAATTGCATAAATTCAGAGTCAATTTTATATTATATATGCCAAAGAGTTTCAAGCAAGAAATTAAATAGCAATTAGGGTTTATCTTCCAATTTCAATCTAAGGGTGTGAACTCCTTAAATGTGTTATATTGTATCTCACAGGTTTTTATAATGGAAATTCTCACATTGAAAAAATATCATATAACTATCATGCTTTAAACACTACGTGTTGGGTATGGAATTTATTTATTCAGATAAACTCAGCTATATAATACTAAAATCATTTATACGCTAAGTGATTGTTACTTTGGAAAAGTTTATTTGGAATAAATTATGTTTCATTTTTAAAGTATGAGAAATTCAGGGAGATTTAAAGATATATGGGATTTTTAGTAAAAGTAGTTGGAAAATTGTAAGGAAAAGATTGTTTTACAGAAACAAAAGTGCTTCTGCCTGGTGCACTGATCCATGCAGATGAATGCCGTGTTTTAATCTACTTGACAGCTAGTATAAGAATATTTGTGGAGGCCAGCACTGAGGTGTAGCAGGTAAGTGCCAGCATCCCATATGGGTGCTGGTTCAAGTCCCATTGCTCCACTTCCAATCCAGCTCCCTGCTAATGGTCTGGAAAGCTCCCCAAGCCCTAGGGCCGCTGCACCCACGAAGGAGACCCAGTAGAAGCTCCTGGCTCCTGTCTCTGGTCTGACCCAGCTCCAGCCATTGTAGCCATTTGGAGAGTGAACCAACAGATGGAAGATCTCTCTGCCTCTTCCTCTCCCTGCCCCACTTACTTTCAAATAAATAAATAAATCTCAAAAAAAAAAAAAGATACATGTTCTTTGAGTTATTATCAAGATCAGCAGAACAGTGTCTTCTGTATAATCCACAACTGTGCTGAACTCAAAATATCGATTTGGCGAAATAAATGACTAGATAGCAAGAGCAACATTTAGTCTGCAAACCAATGCGTCTGGGAGGATTGTTGGGGCAGCTATGTGATTAGTCAGGATGGAGAGATTAGGAGCTGTTCCGCCAAAGCAAATGGTCTTTTCATAAAGAATCGTGTTTAGAAACGAAAACACTGTACGGTCTACATTGCCTAAAAGAGTAAGATTTAATCTTGCTCCATATCTTGTAAAATTTGTCCAAAGCAACCGCATGATATTTATTATTTTGGCTTTCTCTATCTAGTAGTTTTGAAGTAAACAGGAAATATCAACAGCAATTAAAAATCCAAATTCATCAATTAAATTTTTGGAATTATGAGTTGAAAATTACTGAATATCAGTTGTATATTCTGTTAAGCAACCAAGAATACTTAATCAGTCATGTGAAGACTAAATGATTTTATGTTTTCTATTCTCATACATGTAGTTAAAATATTCTTATAATCTCTATTTTATTCTACTTTCCTAATTTCTTATAATACTCATATTACTCTGTGGCACTTCTGTAAAGAAGAACTAAAGTTCTGCTGCTCATTTATAATCATAATTTAAAATTCATTATTCTGGAGAGTGGCTCTTTCTGAAAAAAAAAATAGTTAATTTTAGTGAAAACTGAAGCCTATAGCTGGCTTTCCAATGTTAAATTATTGACTATTGGTGTTTTGTAGAGAAAACTGCACAGAAATTGGGCACATCCATTTTTTGTATACATTTATATATCCCAAATAATTTCTTTGCATTAAAAAATTCATATGGTATTGCAGATCCTATTTATCTCTCAGCTCTACATTTCTGATGGATGCTGGTTTATGATGTACCAAGGATTCTGAAACAGTCTTTGCTGGTCTCTTCTTCCTTTAGCACACTGACTCATGCCCCCAAAGTGGGTAGATACACTGCCCAGTAATGGCAGGCAGGAAGATAAGTGATCCCACTCCTCTTAGAAAACAAAGTGAGTTCATTTTGAATCAAGCTAATTTAGCTCTGAATCCTCACTGCCCTTGGGATACTTTGAGCAAAGCATTACAATGTTTTGGGTTGAATTTCCATGCCTGTAAATTGATTTTAATACTCATTTTCTGAGTGGGCTACAGAGATGAGGTAAGCTGATTCCTAGGAATATCACAACAAGAATGAATGTGATGGATTTTCACTCTATTCATGGAAGTTTATTTTCCATATTTGAGAGAGTTGATGCCTCACTCATCTATTATTATTGAATCGGGTAATATATTTCACTAAGTTGCAGCATCCACATTTATATATTTCTGAATCAGGGTGTTGATGATGCATTATAGTTTCTCAATACTACATAAAATATAACATATCCTTATATATTGTGCCTTAGATTCAATGGAATACAGTAAGTGCATACTAGTGAATAACTTTCTTGTAGGAAGACTTGCTCCACACACTGATTATACTCTGTACACCAGTTTTATCCATAATTATGAGAAGAATTTGGCTGTGATTAAAAAACATTCAAGGGCACTCCATATAGTTACCTGCCTTCTAGCAGAGCGGAGCTACATTGGAGAGTCAGTTAATACTCTCTCTGATGTTCATAATTAGGTGAACTTGCTGCTTGTCTGTGTCCAGAGTTTTTCTGAAGTTATTATCGATCCCTACTGTACAATAGAAATTGATGATATGAAAATATCTTGGTTTCATAATGCACAAGAACTTGAGGAGATCAGCAACAGCTGCTTTGATCTGCCAGCATATAATGGTTGTTAAAGTGGATCAATGGAACTTCCGTGTACCTCAGCACATTAAAGAGAAGAAATCTGTTGATTAGAACTGCCACAGAGATGATACTCTTGGCAAGACAATTTACATTTCCAGGGCGTTTGTCACTCAGGTTTGGTTGCAGGATCTATTTATTTTCCTGGTGTTGGCCTTGGCTCATTTCTGCCATATGACCTCGGGCAAGTCATTTGATCCAATTCTCCAATTCTTCGTCTGTAAAGTAAGAAAAGCAAGTCCAAACGTGATACTTCCCTGTCCTCTCTAGTGCTGGCCTGTGGGATTTTAGGTGATGCTGATGAAATTACTTTGGAAACATATATTGTGTCTGTGATGGGAAGCCACACAGCAGGACAGAAACCACCACCGGCTAACAGACTTAACTGAATTCTGCTTTGTCTGGTGTTGTGTGATGACTGTGCTAACCTTTTGGAAGACATGATGAGCTTGTTGATTTTTTTTCCATTTACATATAAACCATTGAATCATCAGATAATGTGGTTCAACTCTGAAGTGGCAATTAAAACCTCCATGCCTTGTCATGTCTGTTAAAGATTTTATACAACCACAGTTTTTTTTTTTTTTTTTTTTGACAGGCAGAGTGGACAGTGAGAGAGAGACAGAGAGAAAGGTCTTCCTTTTTGCCGTTGGTTCACCCTCCAATGGCCGCTGCGGTAGGCGTGCTGCGGCCGACGCACCGCGCCGATCCGATGGCAGGAGCCAGGTGCTTATCCTGGTCTCCCATGGGGTGCAGGGCCCAAGGACTTGGGCCATCCTCCACTGCACTCCCTGGCCACAGCAGAGAGCTGGCCTGGAAGAGGGGCAACCGGGACAGGATCGGTGCCCCGACCGGGACTAGAACCCGGTGTGCCGGCGCCACAAGGCGGAGGATTAGCCTAGTGAGCCGCGGCGCCAGCCAGAACCACAGTCTTAAGTATTCTTTGAATTTATCATAGGAGGGCAGAGCTATGCTCCCTTTAGTAAATGTTGGGAGATTGATTTTGTGCCCTTTTGAAAATGTAGTTCAAGCTCCCAGTCATGGTATCCAGTTGTCAACTTTCAGATGACTTTACCCAAAAAACACTATTCTAAAGATGTCCCCCTGGACTGTGGGGTTTTAGTTAATGCTGTCTCTTGCTATTCAAACACTAGTAAAGATACTGCTATGAGAGGACTTTGTTGATGGAATTAAAGTAACTATGCTGATCTTCAAAGAGGAAGGTCATCGTAGACTGTCTGAGTGGATCCAGGACAATCATATGAACCCTTAGAAGCAGAAGAGAAAGACAGATAAAGAAGTCAGAGAGGAGGTCAGAGAATTTGGAAGCGTGGCAAGGACTGGGCCTGCTACTGGTGGTTTTGAAGATGAACATCTTCACACTGGGGCAGTATGGACGATGGAGCTACCTCCTGCTGACAACCAGCTAAGAAATGCACCTTCAGTGCTACGACCACTGGAACTGATCTCTGACAATAGCCAGGAGAAGTCTGGAAGAAGATCCTTCTCCAGAGTCTCTAAGAGCAACACAGGGTGGCTTTGTTCACCTTGCCGAGCCCTCTAGATTTCTGATCCACGGGACTATGAGATGATCAATGGGTGTCATCTTAAGTGACAACAATTGTGGCAATAGAAAAATCAAAGCCCTGTCCATCCACGCACCCAGTTAAGCAAACCTTTGTTGATAGCAAGAACTTCTATGAAGTTCCAGGAATTATTCTTCAGTTGATGATAAAATAGTGAACAGAAGACAAAAATTCCAGCTTTCATGGAATTTATGTTCTAGTGATTATATCAGATATTATCCAAACTCTAGGTTGTAGCCCATTGCTGTTTGGATTCACAGCAAGATTAGAATCAGGCTGGATCTCTCAGACAGCCATGGCGATGAGAATGCACCAGACATCATATTGTCTTCCCTGACTGTATATCATATGCATCCAGGTAGACCCTCACATTGGTTGGTAGCTTCAGGATTAATGGCTCCAAAACCTCTTTGGATTGGTAAACACAGCCTACATATCACGATACTGTTCTTAACAGAGGTTTAGAAAAAATTATGTACAGTGGAGTGCTCAGAAAATATTTGACAGCATTGCTCATTGAGATCCTCAGGGACATTTGGTTAACAGTATTTGGAATAGTCCACAAAAGGAGGGTCTTCTCAGGATGTCTGAAGGGAGAATAACGTGTAGCTAGGACAGATGAAGCTGGTGTTCCTATTCTTCTACCAGAAGATCATGGTAATGGTGGCACCTTTGAAACTGTACTACATTTCTACACTATCTCATTTGCAAAGATTTATAAAGCTAAGCAACACTATTTTTCCCATTTAATATTCTCAACAAGTCTTCCATAAAGTCTGTATTTTCACTGTTACAAATTCCAGGCCTGACAAGCTACTGACGAGTGGAATAGAAGCTGAGGGTGTGTGCTGCAGAGTGGTGTCCACGTTGGTCAGCGTATCCACCCTTTTCTAGATCTGCTTTTGTTCCTTCCTGGTGGAGGTGGAGTCGCCTTGACCCCTGAGGGTGCTGCACTGGTTCAGTTACATGGGGAAAAGCTGTAGGGAAGCCTTTGATGGATTTGGTAAACGGAAAATGAGGGTGTGACAGCATGGTTTAACTCTTCGAAGGAATTTTAGGAAGCTGTGCACGGTTGGCCCATGGTATGCACTCAACAAATTCTTTTCTTTGCTTGCTTTCTTTCCTCCCTCCCTTCTTTCTTTAAAGTGAATCAACGAATTGCATACTGTGTGATTCTTTTTTTGGAACTGCCCCTCAAAACTTTGGAAGCCCACCTTGCTCTGTAGTGTTTCTGGAGTTAGCCTGGTGCACTGGTCTTTGTGGCTGGCGCAGAAGTGTCCTTAAGGAAAAAGCTAGAAGGCCCAGGTTCCACGGCAAATGAGAACCATTTGAGTAAGTGTATAAAGGGCCACAGCGAGCAAGGTTTATGTGCCTGACACAGCGCCCTCTCCTCACTCACTGTGGCCTGAAGTCTTAGCAGATATTCTTTTAGAAATTGTAGTTTCTCATCCCCAAAATGTAAATATTGCATTGCTACTCTTTATATGTTTTTATTCTATATTCACTACCTATAATAAATTTCGAAAGGATAGCATTTGTTCTATTGCTTCTAGAGAGAACTGTATCTAAGCCATTTGGTTTACTATAACCACAGTTATAATAAATAAACAGAAATACAAGCACATTTAATATTTAATAATTCCTGTTAGAAGAACTACAAATGCCTCAGAACTCTTGGTGTAGATAAATAAGTACCCAGTTTGCCTACTGGTCAAAAGAAAGCTTAAAACTCCAAGAGTACTGGGTGGTAATTCTGTTATTGTGGCCAAATTACCTTCTTGTTTTCAAAATTTTAGTATTGTATCATTAGTTTTTTAGGTTGTGATAAAGATAACTTCAAGGAAACAGGCGCCGCGGCTCAATAGGCTTATCCTCCACCTGCAGCACTGGCACACCAGGTTCTAGTCCTGGTTGGGGCACTGGGTTCTATCCCGGTTGCCCCTCTTCCAGGCCAGCTCTCTGCTGTGGCCCAGGAGTGCAGTGGAGGATTGTCCAAGTGCTTGGGCCCTGCACCCCATGGGAGACCAGGAGAAGCACCTGACTCCTGGCTTCGGATCAGCGCGGTGCTCTGGCTGCAGTGCGCCGGCTGCGGCAGCCATTGGAGGGTGAACCAATGGCAAAAGGAAGACCTTTCTCTCTGTCTCTCTCTTTCACTGTCCACTCTGCCTGTCAAAAAAAAAAAAAAAAGTAACTTCAAGGAATAAATTCCAAGAGAAAACATAAGGTTTACTTGAGGGAAACAGAGGCAGAGATGTAATAGATATGCAAAATCTGAGTTAAAAGTTGCTGAATGGGGAATGACTTTTTTTCTTTCATTGTACAGTCACCTTAGAATAGATATCAACGTGCTCACAGAAAACTCACATTAAAGTACTGCGTTTAAAAGCCCAAAAAGTAAATTGATATTGGAGGTCTCCAAAGAGAGCTTAGTCATAAAAACATTGCCACCATTAGTTTTTTCTTTATTACTTGGAACATTAATTCAAGATGTACATGAGAATCTAATACAGAAAGCAGGCGAGCAAGGAAATATCAATAATATCTGCTGTTTTTTTCTAGGGAGTATGTCCATTGTGTTCTTCAATTCCACCTTCAGTGATGGTTATTATGCTGAGCTCTTTCCATTCCATTCCATCAAAGTGACAAATACAGATTTTTAAGATAGACAATAGAAATGGAGAGCTGATTTCCCATGAAGAGGAAATCTCCTCCTGCGGCAGCATGTGTGGTCAACGTGAACCAAAACCAGTGTGGCAGGGAGGGGAGGTGGGGTCCCCAGACCCTGGTGAACCGTGGGTCCCAGTGAGTGTGGAAGCTGCAGAGCCCCAGCAGTGCGGTGACGCAATAGACACTGCACTGCTGGAGACGCTCCACAGAGGGCGCCCTCACCAGGCACTGCTCCCTGTCCCGCCTGGGCGCTGCTCTGGCTCTTTCTCATGGAGAGAGTGGGAGGGGCCCAGGTGGCAGCAGGGTTGGTGGCCTGGGCCTGCAGGCCCGCAGCCTTTGGGACCTGGAGGTGGAGGGTGGGGAGGGAGTCTATTTGGCTTGTAGAGGTCAGTATGAGGGATTCCAAGGAACGTGCGGAGGTGTGGCAAATGCAGGGACCCACGGGGGGACAAGGAAGGAGTCATGGGACAAGTCCAGGCTGGAGAATGCATCCGCGTAGTCAACAGGGCCTGTGGAGAGGGGCAGCCCAGGGTGCAGATTGCTTAGCATGAGCTGGCCCCAAACCCCTGCCAACCCATTCAGGAGGCAGCTGTGAGTAAGGTCGCCTTGCTCCCCACCTCCTCCGCCCTGACACTGCCAGGGGAGCCACAGTCAGGCTTGGGGCGGGGAAATGCCAAGCAAAGGCAGAGAAGCAGAGGTGCAGCCGAGCTCTCCCAGGGCAAGCTTCCAGGCCGGAGCTGGCCCAAGCAGGGCCAGGAGAGAATACGGAGGGCATGTCAAGTTCAGGGTTGTGATCAGTCTCTGGAGCTGTGAGCGTGATCTGCAGTGCTGTGGGGCTAACGTACAAGTGGGCAGGACAAGTGGGCCTGCAAAGTCTCATGCAGTGATGGGGAAAGCCCCCTGTACTGAATTTTGGCTCTTGCATCCCAACCCTTAGACTTGCCTTTGATTAGGAAAGAACAGTGACTATGCAACATCGCAGTCTCGTTTGGTGATGTTCTTATTTTCTCTGCAATGCCCACAAAGAGACCTTCAACAATGCTTTGTTGGTGCTCATGAAAGACTTGCCTATAAAAAAAATTATGTGAACTTCATTATCAACAAGTCTAGATATGATAGGTGATTTAAAATGTACAAACCATGACCTGCCTGAATGCAGAAGCCTCCTTGAGTTAAAGCTTTATAAATTTCCATTTGCTTTCTTGCCTTGAAGAAGTGAAACTTTGTTGCACAAACAGAAGAACACAATGTTTTCTCCTGGGTCAGCGTCTGCAGGCTGCTCATTCCGGACCCAGCTTGGGCTTTTACATGCGGTAGAGCACAGTATGCAGATTTCTCTGGGCACTTCTTAAAGACCTTAGCTGAACTGGTGGAAATCTCTGATCAAGAAATGTGCCAGTTTCCAGTGAGCAGTAGGGATGGCCAAGGCTTAGGAACCAGTGGAACACAATGGTTTCGTCAGCTGGTGCTTGTTGGGCACCTCGGAGCGGTAAGGAAGGTGCTGAGTGAGGTTCACATCCTGGACGTGGCTTTGCAATCGGGCTGAGCCACAGCCGCCTGTCCCAACGCTCGCCCAGCTGGGCCTGCCCTGTCTGATGAGGGGTCTGACGCAGATGCAGGCCCTTTGCAGGTAAGAGAGGCTGGGCGTCCAGGTGAGACAAACATTCACTCCCTGGCGTGAGTGCGACGGAGCACGTACAGGGAGGACATGACATTTGAGCTGGGATTTGGCGGAAATAGAAGACTGTGTCCTAAGATGTGGGGTTCTGGGACCGGGCATTAGGATGGGCACATACGGCCAAGAGGCAGGGCGCCAGGTCACGTGGCCTATTCCGACCAACAGGTGATGGGGCACGGACGCTGGGCTCTGTCCCATCTGGAGCTTCTGTTTACACTCAAGGTTGCCCTTTCGCTGTGGCTTCAGGAACTGTGAGCAGGATGTTGCCGGCAAGCACCCTGCCCGTTTGCGTGGACACTGCCGAGCTGTACCTGCACTGTGACTGACATCTTTGTTCTCCAGCCAGCCTGTCGCCTTCGGGGAGAGTGTCCTGAGTGGGTCAGAGGTGAGACCAGGATGATGGACCAAGGTAGGGGAGACCAGGATGCCTGGAAGAGACAGATGTGGACGCTGCAGCATGGCAAGTTTTGTACAGAGAAATGGAATCTCCAAGAGCCACTTGCATTATGCTGAATGGAATGGCTGTCTTGGATAGAGGCTGGGATTTCAACGTGCCATTCCGGGTATGCAATACTTGGTGAATTCCCCACCAGACCTTGATGCAAGAGGTTCTTCAGCACTGCTCACTGCTCTGAAGGGAAGTGAGGGCTCCAAGGAGGCAGTTAAAACTGTCTTCTGCAGGGAGGGAGAGATAAGCTCTACCAGTTTGTCTATGATGGGATGTTTGTGCAAGTGTGAATTATCAACATCTAGAAAACAAATGTTGCATTGCATATCTGACTGCTGGGATATAGTAACGATATTGATTCTTGAACATTTATTTTGCATTTAATCACCTTACTAAAATATCATTAATTCTAATGGATTTCACTAGCATTCTTGGAAAGACCACATAAAACACACATCCAATTTTCTCCACACCCTCAGAGGCAGGTAATACTGACACCTGACACCTAACATGGTCATCTGCAAAGCCATTCCACTCACATTCTGTAATTCATTCCCCCTTGGTGTCTGCAAGTAGATGCTCCTACAAAATGACCTAGTTATTCATAGTTCCCGGAAGGTCAATATGTTTCCTTAATGCTCCTCACAGCTCTCTGTTAAATCACGGAGGCTGGTGCACACAGTTGTTATGCAACCCATCAAAGGCTCCACAGCTGGAAAAGTGCAACTGCAAGCCAGAACATCTGGTGCCACAACCTCCTCTCTCCTGAGCTGTGCTCAGCTGCTGCACACTCTGCCCCTTGTCTTGTGTTCCCACATGCTATTCCACCTCTCCAAAGCAAATTCCCTGCTTGTCCACCAGGTAAACCAGTGTTTACTGGTCCAAGCCCTCCCTGAGGCACGGAGCGGTCTGAACCCCTTGCTTAGTTGCTTTGGGCATGAATGCACTCAGGTGAACCAGTCCTCTGTCCTGACTGGTCCCTGGGATCCCTTGGAAGACTGGCTACAGCAGTGCCCTGGGCACCTGTGGGGTCCCCAGCATACACCCAGGTATAGAAAGCATTTGCGTCCCTCTTTGGTTAGTCTGCAGTATCACTGAAGAAAAATAGAATATATTTTCTGCCATCTCTCCTAAACAAAACTGATCTAGATCTTTTCACTGAGCTGAGCCCTTCCTGCTCAAAGGAAAAGCAAGGAATTTCTGTTGCAGGGGGAGAGGCAGTTCTCACTGGCCTAGCTGTGAAGCCTACTCTCAGAAGTTGGTGCTGGGGGTGGGGGAGTAAGTGGAACCCTGACTCTCTAACTTTACTTATCCAAGAAGGGATTTTAGCTCCACACACTGTGGGGAGAGGCATAGTCTGTACTGGGTGGAATTGTGTCCCCCAGCATCCGTGTCCTTTCCAGAATCTCATAAGAGACCTTATTTGGAAACAGGGTTGTTACCAATGCAACTGGTTAAGATGAGGTCAGACTGGAAGAGCGGGTCTTTAGTCCAAGCCTTAAGAAGACTGAGGCCCTTGTAAGAGGAGAAGAGATGTAGAGACACAGACATATGGGAGAAACCCTTGTGAGGACAGAGGCGGAGACCTGCAGGATGCAACTACTGGCCAAGAAATGTAAGGACTGCTGGCACCAGCAGGAGCTGGAAGAGGCAAGGAGGCTGTTGGGAGGCTCTCAGGAGAGCCTGCTCCTGTTGGAGCCCTGATCGGAAGCCCTTGGCCTACAGGGGAGTGAAATGTGCACCTCCATGGCTTGAGCCACCTGGCATATGGTACTGTGCTATGGCAGCCACAGGACATCAGTGCACAGCTTTCAGAGGAAGAGTCCACGCTGCACTTTGCTCTGTCATTACTCTCACAGTCGTGTGTCCCTAGATACAGAAGAACCTTCCTCTCTGGGCAGGCAGATGCTGCCCAGGAAGTCTACAGAGAACAGTATATATGCTCATAGAGGTGGGTGACAGGATGCGACCCTGTGCCCACCAGGCTTCCTTGCCAGCAAACCTGGGTTGAAAACAAACTCAAATGAAGCAGTCTGGGTAAAGAGGAAATCTGTTTTATGTAGTTCGCACTTATGGATTTCATAATAGGAAGAGATCTTTCGGGCTGACTGTGTGTGAGACACTGCCCTGGCCAGTCCCAGGACCGAGGGTTTTCCTGGGACAGCTTTTGAGGAACGTTGCACAACTCTTGCTTTCTGCTGCCATGTGCCCTTCCCTCCTCCCACCATTCCCTTCCCCATCCCTGGGGATGTTCCTCTCTTGTACATATGGAAACTTGGCTTATGAAGAATGCTTAGAAGTAGAGATATTGAACTTGAAGAAGCAAAGATTGAGGGAAAAGAAATGCCTTCTGCAATTTCTTGAGGGCTTACTATTCAGAAAAGGGCTTATACACGGAATTGTGTGGTTTAAGCTAAAGACATAAGCCAGAGAAATACTAGGCATAGATCTCATTCCAATATAGGATGTGTCTCTGTCTTTGGAGTTACAGGGGTTTGCCTCATGCAGTGGTGAAGCGACTTAGGACAAGAAAGAATCGACAGGTATTGGCCATGTAGGCTGGGTTAATGGATGAATTCCATACAGATGCAATATAAGCATCTAACGCTACTAGCTATGCCCCAATCACTCCGCAGAGGGAAAAGAAAGCCCAGTGCAAACATTTTTCCTTTGCAGAACAAATGGTCTTACTGTTCTGTAAACTGCAGAGCCACCTGGATCAAAAGCCCCCACACAGATTCCCCGGCTTTGTCATGATCCTAGCATTCCCTTTAGATTTATGAGTTAAACCTGCATGCCGAAGTGCTCAGAGAGACTAGACGGGTACACAGCAATTGCAAATCTAACTTCCAGAAATTTGGAGGTAGCAGTTCTCATAATTTCAACAAATTTAGGAAGATCCAGTGCTTCCAAGTCTAATACAACTATGATTTCAAAGGTTATTTGAAGCAGCTTTCTTAAACGTACATCATGGACTCAAGTTGTTCATAATTCCATGGGGAGCAAATCCTAAATTCTAAAACTAAATTGAGACCTGTATTAAGAGAAATTACCTTTATGCAAATCAATGGGGCAGAAAAACTGAAGATTATTTTTTGGTAAACAAAATCAGCTCCCAAAGACTCATCAACATTTTCAAGGATTGCGAGAACAGGTTCCACAGAGCTCACGAGGGAGCCAAGTGGGTATGACTCAGCTTGACTGCGGGTCCTTAGGTCCTCATTAGAAGTCTCTTTGAAAGACTCCCAGCTTGAAATTCATTTCTGTTTTTTTAGAAGCCACTTAAATTTCAGGGTCAAAATCCTGTACAAATATCCTAAAATTTAGCAATTTTAACGTGTTCTCATTACCTCTATCTTTTGATGTGAAATAAAAAGGTCCAGTCTGTTTTCACAGATCCTTATTATTCTCTCGTGGTAGATTTCTAGAGTTGTCTTAAACGTAGGAATATGATATTTCACCAATACATTTAGTTATGCACATTCTAGAACCTAAACTCAGGGTATTAGAGTCTTTGATACCTGGAGTCCTAACTATTTCAGGTATGGGCTGTTTCACAATGATTGGTGCAGGTAGCCAAGGAAACAGAATCAGGAAGCCAGGGTCACTGGGGAGCCCTGACCTGCCCGCAGGGTCTGGTTTCAACTGTAAGGTTTTAATGCCATTTATTGACCCATGTTCCTCAAGTGTAAGATACTGCATCATTAATCTGTAGTTTGGTCTCTGAAAGCTCTAAATTGAACATTCGCATTGTCTTAATTTTCCATAACCTTTAATGGCATTTGTGAAAGAACGTGGGAAAGAAGAAGTTGCTGTTGGCTGTACGACAGATGTATTCCAGGAATATTTTACAGATGATCCTCTTTCTGTTTCACTTCAGAGCAGTCCCTGGAAAGACAGCATGTCTAAGACATCCAGAACTCTTTGTCTAACTCCAGGGACATGAACTCAAAGGCTTGGATGCCAGCGTGGGTCATCCAAGGAGGACCCTGACCCAGGCTCCCCTTGTCTGTCTCGCTCAGACTTCTACTTCAACATGGTGCTTCCTGCAGCAATGGGCGACGCTCACATATTTGAACTTAAAAAATGATGCCAAGAAAGGACAGACTTGAAATGTACTTTTCCTTGAATCAATCCAGGGTCCTTAAATGACCTGGCTACTCACCTGGCTTTGAGCAATCAGAGGCAAGATGTATCCCTGGAAGCAAAGGGCCTGCCGCAGGCAGAGACCAGGAGCCGCACCTCGTTCACGGTTCACAGAGGTGCCAAGGCCACAGTTCCCAGACTCGGAGAGTTACGGGTCACGCACAGTACTTTCAACCACCTCATTATGTTGTTACATAATAACTGAATGCCTTACTGTGTTTTATATAAGATCATATAACAAGATATGTATACGATATTGTACATGTATCTAATGCTGTATAATAATAAGAATGGCTGCCTTATTTAATATCCAGTCAGGACCAGGCTCCATAAGAAGGGGTAATGTACATGTTACTTCTAATTGTCATGCAATCCTAACAAAAAGTTGACATTGGACATAGTTTATACAGATCAAGAAATGTTAGAGCAGAGAAGTTAAATGATTTTCTGAATGTCACATCTCTTCTGGGTTCAAAATATTACTCTTAAATTTGTCTGTTGTTATTAATTATGCCCTAAGTAAATACTTTACAATATTAGTCATAAATAAAAACACAAAGTTACTCTCTCTTGAGGGGTGCTTGTAAGATTTTGCACCTCTGCGAGGGTGGATGAGTCCGTGCCTCAGTGACATTCATTCACCCCTGCCATGTTATTTCCAACTGGTCCCCCGAAAGACTAGAAGGCTGGGGCTCCCCATCCAGGCAAGTGCTAAAATGCTCACCCAGCTCCCTGGCTTCTCAGCACCTACTGTTCATCCCAGAGGTAATTCATGTAACATCAAGAGAGGACAAGCATTCTAAAAATATCAGACCGTAGCACTAGCTAAAGTTTGTGCTTTGAGGGGGAGGGGCAGGATCATTGTATTTGAAAGAATACCCCCAATTTTAAATTTATATCTTGTTTCATTCTAAAAAGAATTTTCTAGTGGGACTTAAATATGTTTGAACTTGACTTTAACAAGACATTGATTTACATAGAAGACAACTAGGGAAAAGAGGATATATAGAAATGTGCAAAACTCAAATACATTAAAATTTAGGATGAGTTTTCTCCTAATGCTACATACTGTAAATTTCTAAGATACTTTTAGTTGCAAATAATTATATTTATTATTGAAGACACTGGCTTAAATAAAATATGTGTATATGGTATTGTGAGCATAGATAAAACTTCTATAATCATAAAGCAGAGTTTATTAAAACCCTGTTAAGGCTCAACATTTTTCTAATGAGAATGCAACATTGACTGGAAATCCAGTGACAGGCTTCTTGGGCAGAATTGGATATATGGTAACCCAGCCACTTTGAAGAATAGTTGTTAGTTTCTGTAGCTAGAACGCTCCAAGTTTCTAACGGGACCCTCTGGAAACATGGCAATCTGGCATTGTGGTGACAGGTTTCTAAGGTAAGTAGAAAATGAGGCTGAAACTGATATTTTTCTCCTGAAATGTCAGAAAAATATTAAGCATAAAATAGTCTGTAGAAATTCTGATGAATGCATATAGAAATGTTGCAAAAGAATTAAGGACTATAGTATCGACTGCAAATTTTCTCCATGGATAACATCCCAAGAGGGATATGATTCTAAAACCAGCCTCTCCTCCTTCTTTAGGTATTTGAATATTTGTGAGTGCAAGAGTTAAAGAAAAACCATAACGAGGAAGCAGCAGAAACCAACTGTTTGTTAATAGTCTAGAGTGCCCAATGAGATTTATCTGTCTCTGTTGGCAGCTATATTTATCTTTTTTATAGGTTTCCTTGAGGATAAGGGAGACTCTAATTGTCTTTTGAACATCACTGATTTTATTCTTTTATACAAAGACACAAAATGATGCTTAGATTTTAGTTCCAGATTTTACTGTGAGACAACAAAAGCACTAATTTAGTGTTGTAGCAGCTACACACTCCTAGATCCTCCACCAATGGAGGGGAAAGCATTAAGGCACATCTTCCATGAGTATCAAATACAGAAAAAGTACTTATACCAGGGGAAAGCTACAGAGGCAATTTTTATAGCAATAAAATGGAAATGGTATACAAATCATCGGTTTCTGTGAGGACTACTGAGAAAATACTTGTGAATCATTCACAGCAAAAACTTTGTTCCCTAGTTCTTCCATTTCTTTAATATGTCTATATCTCGATCTCCATGTTCATCTCCTTCTGCTTCATTTCTCTCTCTCATCGCCACTTCTGCCTCTAGCATCTCTCTGTCTGTCTCTAGTGTCTCTATCACCAGCATTTCAACCTGTATCTCTATCTCCCTCAAGAATAATTTTTTTCATACTATTCACTGAACTCTTTACTTAGTATACAGTTAATCTTATGTGTATAAAGTTAATTTAAAATAGATCTTAGTAAAAACTAAGAATGGGAATAGAAGAGGGAGGAGGAAGAGGGGTGAGGGTAAAGGTAGGAGAGAGGGTAGGGTGGGAAGAATCACTATGTTCCTAAATTTGTATGTATGAAATGTATGTTTGTAGACTGTAAATAAAAGATTTCTAGCTGAAAACAACCTTGAGCAGTGGCAAGAAATCAGAATTGCATGGAAAAATAAATAAATGAATACAATGAATGAACTTAAGAGTTTCTATTATGAACCTGAATTAAACAATGTGCCATAATAGAGTCATTCTATAACACCATGGATAGCTGATGCTGCTATATGGCAAAAGCATGAATTACAAATGAAGAATATTTAAATAAGTATTTTCCATAGAATGGGAATGCCATTAATAATACATTAAGTTTGAACAAAAAGAGACTCAACTACTAAAGCCCAGTTTTTGCTTTTCTCAAAGAGTAACCACCTTGCCTAAATGTTCACATTCAGATAATGTGGAATGGATATCAACGTCCCCCAACCCCCATCACAAGCATTCTGAAGCTCCCATAACCCCAGTTTGATCTCTTTTTACTAAATACGCATGGTATTGAACATCAGTGTAGATCCTACTATTGAAAGACAATTAAAGATCTTCTGAGAAATCCCTGATTTCCCAAATAACCTAGGCTTAAAGTCTTGAAGAAGATTTGATAGCAATTTATGTAAATACACATGATGTAAAACATAGTGATGCCAAAGGGCTTATTTACGATGGCAACTGCCACACACTCAGCTTCTTGTTTGTTTGTTTGTTTTCTGTATGTACAACCAGATCATGAAGCAACATTTTCATGCAGTTTCCCACTAAACTACTAATTTGCTTACATGACTGTCAGAAATAAACTTTAAATGTTGACCTTGTGCCACATATGTGAAGTATGAAATTTCAAAGTCAGCACCACAAAAGAAAATTAGGTTCACTAACTTCAAGAAAATTACACTCTTAATGAGCAGATAGATGTATACTCACTGCCTGCCAGACATCACCAACACTTTGCTAGTTAATACGTTTGTTAGGGAGACACAAGCTCATCTGAGTTCAGCTTTGCTTTCCAAAGCTTATAGAATAATATATCTTAAAAATAAATAGATCAGCATACATAGTTGTAGTCAGTACTTACCCTCAACAAAATGATGACAAATTCTTAAATAATTAGTAACTATAAAATCAAAAAATTATATTCTTATTTTTTTAGAATAGGAGAACATATATTAAAATGTTCCAAATGCTTACCAGATTTTAATAACAGTGCTTAAAAAAACTTCATCTTAAAGCAATTAAAAAAGATTGATTTTTTTAACAGGAAGTATCTAAAGGTAGAATTACCACTAAGAAAAAGAACTGAAAACCTACTAATATATTCAACAGACTATTAAACAAAACTTTACAATTTAATTATTGGAAACTTATAGAACTGCTTCAGTGCTTCTGAACTGAGTACAAAGCTCTGTACATGTGAGAATAAGTGAAATTGTTAATTTTACTGTTTCCCCAGGGAGTAGCAGGGGAAGGAGTGGGAGTCTACTACTTAGATCTCCAAATGGGTGGTGGTTTAAATGCAAGGATAAATCCTGAAAGTGTTGCTAATTAGCTCTACTTCAAGCCACTCCTCCCTTTTTAGAGCACAGAAAACAACTTGATTCCTGGGGTAACTCACCATTCATGTTCTTAAAGATGTTCATGATGGGGAGGATTTGACGGTAGTAGGGTACCAAAGCCTCACCCACCATCTCAGCCGACACGACCAGATGCTGGAGGACTTTGAGTGTGACACAGATGACCTGTCGATTTCGGAGGTTCAAGGCATCTAGACAGCAGAGGGGCCAAGCAGAAAAGACAAAGCATTCATTCAGTGTTGAGGGGAAGCTCTCTTGTGGATACATTTAATCAAAACTGCTCAGCTGGGGATAGCCAATGGGGCTTTATTACTGCGACTTTGATGCCACATTTGCAGTCCCAATGCTACAAACAGGATCTTGGTTGATTACTACTGATTCTATCATTTATGTTGGTTCCTCACCCACCCTATGAATGCAGCTCATGTCTATTCCTAGAAGTGTTTGGTGGCCTTGGATAGAAGGAAGTTGATAGGATGAGAGACAGAGGTTACTCAGTGTCACTGTAGTTAAGGGACTGTCTGAGGTTAACAGCAGACACACACTTTTATGCAATCTTCTCCTTCAGTTAGCAACTCATGCTCTTCTTAAAGTCGTTCCCAGCGAACAAACATCAACAAGGGCACCTCAAAAAGTATATGGAAAATGGAATTTAAAGTAAGTTTACTTTGGTGCAAAAATAGTTGAATCCATGCATAGTTTCTGCGTACTATGCATTTATCATGAACTTTTTGAAAGATCCACATATTTAGGAAGGAGGCAGAGCACAGCTAATGTGGAGAGGAACTGTAGGATGATTACAAACACAGAATATTCTCAGTGGATGTGAACATACAGTGACTCTGTTTAGACTCAGGAGAACAGAGAAACAAAGCTAAACTTTTCTTTTCTTTCTTTCTTTCTTTTTTTTTTTTTAGAATTATTTTATTTATTTGAAAGACAGAGTTACAGAGAGAGGTAGAGCCAGAGAGAGAGAGAGAGAGAGAGAGAGAGAGGTCTTCCATTCCACTGGTTCACTCCCAGATAACCGCAATGGCCAGAACTGAGCTGATCCGAAGGCAGGAGCCAGGAGCTTCCTCCAGGTCTCCCAGGCGGGTGCAGGGACCCAGGCACTTGGGCCATCCTCCACTGCTTTCCCAGGCCATAGTAGAGAGCTGGATTGGAAGAGGAGCAGTCAGAACTCAAACTGGTGCCCATATGGGATGCCGGTGCTGCAGGCTGGGGCTTTTACCCACTGCGCCACAGCGCTGGCCCCAAAACTTTTCAATGCCCTCTTAGAAGGAACCAATAATAATATGTTATAGGAGATGAAAGGAAGACAAAACAGTTCAAAAGGAAAGTTCTTAGCGCAAACTAACAAGCTGCACTGCTGCAGTAGGACAAGAGACAGGGAAATGTCTGGGAGCCCCACCCCCACCCCGCCTCCCATCTGCAGTCACGGAAAGGTGCCATGTGCTGCTGGCGGGGCGGGGGTGGGGGATGGGGCATCAGGACACTGTGAACTTGGTCAACTCACTCACACCTTCTTGTCCCTACTTTCCTCAGTCATGGGAACCTGTTATTTACTTTCAAGGTTGCCTTCAAGTTCTGGGATTTAAATAGAAAAACGAAAGAGTGATGCCCTAGCTATTTCAAGAAGAAGCCTAGGCTCTTGTTCTAAGATGTTCTACCTTCAGATGAAGAAGGCTGACTGTGACCTTAAAGCCTGTTCTGATTTTGGAAGGGGTAAAAGCAGCAAGGCTATTACAGGGGATGGCGCTCCAGCCAATACAAGTGAGATGCCAGCCTCACATCATTTTTGAACCCCACCTCCAATTTCCAATAGCCTTGATCTTGCTAACACTTTAAATTCAGCTTGTGTTCCAAAGACAAATTTTCCACTGAAGACCTCCTCTTGTTTCTTATGGCATTCATATTTACTAATGCGAAGCCAGTGCCCACTCAGTCTCATACGCACTCCTCACTCCACATTTCTCATGCTGCAAAGTCCTGGGTTCTGCACCATAGTACCTTCACTTTGTCTTCATACCTTTGCTCACCTGCACTCCCCTGTTCTGGGTATGCACCCTCACCTCTACTGCCCTGGTCCGGTCTTGGGGTCCTGCCACTGCACCACTACAGGCCCTCAGCACTCCTCTTTGTTTTCTGTCTTTGCTCCCCAAACCTGTCTTTTCTCACTGCTTCTGGATTCACTTTCCTGGAGTTGTCTGATCATTCTCCCACCCCCATCTACTGAAAGAGCCCAGAGTCCACAGCTTCTGGTAGAGAGCAAAGTACAAAGTGTCCAGGGCACAAGGAGGCAAACATAAGTCTGAGCTAAACTAAACCCTTAGTTGAAAGTCCAGGAATATAAAGTATCATTTAGTGGTTTCAGTTATTTCCTCTGGAATCACTAGGAATAAAGTATGGTCAGCTACATCCTCCTCCAGGAAGAAAATAGGGGTTAGGGATGAAAACACTTCAGGGCAGCCCCACAAATTTAGGTGCAGTCAAGACTGTATTCTTGTTAGGTTTGAAAATAGACAAAAATAAATGCGGAGAGATGGCTCAGCCTTAACTCGGTGCCTCCCAACTCCCACCCCAAATATAACTACAGAATTCAATTGCATGATGGCTCATTACTGTAACACTTAGACACATTGCGGGCCATACCATATCTTCTGAAAAACAACTAAAAATAGAATGCTCTGATACAGCCTGAGAGCTGTGGTAATGAGATGTTGGAGAACAAGGCTTCAGGGTCCCACAGGCAGGACACACAGAGGGCCATGCAGTTGGCAGAAGGGCTGACTGGTCTCATCCAGTCTAAAAGTTGCTTTGTCTTTTCAGGAAGGCAGGGCTACCGAAGCTTGCCTACTGATGCTGCTCAGACGACCAGAACACTGGGAATCTGCAGACATGCTCTTCTGGGGACTGTGGGAAGCTGATAATCCTTCCACAGGCTAATCAATGACCCCAGTGTGCTTAGGTTTCAGCACTTCTATATATCTGTGGCTACCCACAGCTACTGAGTGCCTCTTTTGCCACAGATTAAACCCAGCACTTCCTATCATTTAGTTCACTAATGTTCTTTTGTAAAATATTAATTGAAGGTGTATTCTGTTCCCATTACTGTTTTAGGATTTGGAAAGACAGAAATGAAACAGACTGATACGGTACCTCCCTTTTGGGGTTTATCATAGAGTACGGGAGAAGATACAGGATGCATAGTACAGGTGTAATGTTTCCAGTCACAGGGACAAATCCCAGAGATGAAGAGATGTGATTGAGGCAGAGTCCTCCTTTCAGCCCAGGGTCCGCTCTACTCTGCACTGAAGAACCGGGGACCAAAGTCCCTGACAGCAAAGAGGTACCCTAACCAGCTTTAGCATCTGAGATCTCTCTCAGGATCCTTTGAAGTGGTGAGAAGTAGGCAGCTGTGTGTAACAAGAGCCCAAGGCTGTGCTACCCTGTCCCAAGCTAGAGGATTCTTAGGTCCTATCTTGCACTACCAACTGCACACAATTAGATGTGTGAGATCCTGGGTTTCTGTCTTGCCTCTCTACTCATCCCTCCCTCTCACCCCACTCCTTAAAAAAGTCTTATAGTCACATCTAAAGAAATGTTTTATACATTTCTTAGTGAGGAATCACATGGGATTAAAACCATATGCTTGTGTTGCTTGTATTCTTTTGTATCTTAAGGTAAATACACAGTTGAGTGCATAGAGATCTCATTCCTGTGTGTGTGTGTGTGTATGTGTTTCAAGAAAGCCTTTCTTGCCAATTCGAGTTCCGGCCACTACAGTTCCAATCTAGCTCCCTGCTAATGCACCTGAGAAAGCAGAGGAAGATGGTCCAATGACTCGGGTCCCTGCACCCTTGTGGGAGACTCACATGAAGCTCCTGGCTCTGGCCACTGGGGAGTGAATCAGAAGATGAAAAATTCTCTCTCTCTCTCTCTCTCTCCCCCTCCCTCCCTCCCTCCCTCCCTCTCTCCTTCTCTGTCTATAACTCTACCTTGCAAATAAATAAATCAGTCTTAAAAAAAAGAAAGCCTTTCTGTCAACACTAGAAAGCCACAACTAGAAGCATTTGTGGGTGGCCTTTGAAGGGATAACAAGGTGACTGCAGAGAAGATGTGGTGGCCACAGTGGCTGTCAGAAGCTGGGTCATTACAGTGTTCTTGGAGAGTGAGGACAAGCATGTCAAGAGCCGCAATGAAGCAGCCTGCTGGGAGCCCACCTCCTGCAAATATTGAAGAGTTTGCCATAGAGAACATATTGGTGAAAAGTTAACTACACACACATGTGACACATTAAACTTGTTGGTTAGGTTCATGCTTCTCTATGTAGCTGATTGATCACTTTGGGATAAATTAATAATCTCTCTCATCATAAATACTTCCATTAGGAAGTACTTTCAATGAGGCCTTTGTTGAATTAACATGGGTATGATAAATGTTACCGAATTGAGTCAGAAAAATGCCTGAACTATTACTCTTGATGGCATCTAAAATGGAACACTAAGTCCTTCTAAATGACCAGGTAATGGCTCTAACAGCTCTACCATGGCTGTGAAATAAAGCCAGGATATGCAGTATAAAAGCCCGTGAACTTCATCCAAGAGGGAATTTTTAATACAGCCCCTTTCCACTTCAACTCCAAGATTTTTCTTCCTCATTCTCGGGGAATTAAGATATACCAGTAAGATGGAAGGCTTTTTGTTCCTACTGTCTCAAAGGAATAAAAGAAAAAAGTTTCTTTTTATTTGAAACAATGTTCTTTTCCTTTGAAAAAGTGTGTTAACAGATATAAAGAGACTATGATTCCGTAGCTTGAAAGAGAAGCAATGTGTTTATTCTTGTGTTGATAGGTCTGCAAGCTATTGTCAAGCGTAAGTGAGGACTTTGAACTCAGGATTTAAGGTTTTGAAAAAGGTCTACCATGAGGAGTCTGTTGACATTATGAACCTTTCTATTCAGAAAATTGAATTTCTATTGTACTGCTTATTGCCTTCAAGAGTAATCAACAAAACAGACTTTCTAGAGATAGAGATACAGCTGAAGAATAAGGGGAAAATAATTTAAGATCAAAGTAGTAAAACGCATTCATTTTTGATGGTTATAAGCTACATGTATGATTTTTTCAAGCATAAAATCCATTAGGACTATGATTTTTTTGCAAAGTGATACCATTTTCTACTATTAGATATGACTTGCTACTGTGAAATCAGAAAACACAGAAACATTTCTACGAGTTCTTCTAGAACCAGAAACACCAAACAAAATGCAAAAGTAAATTCTAAAAAATATATAAATGTCAATGTCCTTAATATACAACTAGCTCTACCAATCCAATAAATGATTGAATCTTCCAACCAAAAAGTAGGCAAAGGAATATGCGTGCATATTATACAGATTAATCAATATAAATGAGAAACTAATATCCTAGAATGTTCACATTCATTGGTATTCAAACAGAATAAAACACTAAATTCAAATATCACAGTAACGCAAACTTGTTGAAATTTTAGCACTCAGTGGGAACAGATCTGGACAAACACTCTCATGGAGTATCATACTACAAGCATTCCAGCATTTCTAGATGACACATTAGCACCACACCCGAAAGCCATGAAAATGCATGGAAGACGTAACCTGCAATCTCACTGTGGACCTTTAGCCGAAGTGTGCAGATATGCACAGTTATACGTAATAATGCTAGTTAAAGGATGTTCCGAAATCACTGGATTCTGTAAATAAAATATAGCTTAACCATACAATGAATGATCGTAAAGTCAGCAATCATATAATAGGAAAAATATTTTTAAAATAGGAAAATGTTTATAAGATACAAGTGAGTAAAGATACAGATTATAATAGTTCATGATCTAATTTTATAGAAAGGCTATAAATAAAACAGAACAGAAATTTATTAACTTAGATAATAACACTATTTATAGATATTATCTTTGTCAGAGGCATATGTAGACATAGGATTTTGTTGCACTGAAAGAACTCTTTTTTGGGGTCAGCACTGTGGCGTGGTGGGTGAAGCTGCCTCCTGCAGTGCCAGCATCCTTTATGGGCGCTGGTCTGAGTCCCAGCTGCTCCTCTTCTGATCCAGCTCTCTGCTATGGTCTGGGAAAGCAGTGGAAGATGACCCAAGTCCTTGGGACCCTGCACCCACGTGGGAGACCCAGAATAAGCTCCTGACTCCTGGCTTCGGATCAGCCCAGTTCCAGCCATTGTGGCCATTTCAGGAGTGAAATAGCAGATGGGAGATCTCTCTCTCTCTCTCTCCCTCTCTCTCTCTCTGCCCCTGCCTTTCAAATAAAATAAGAAAGATTTTTTAAAGAATTCTATCTTATTAAAAGGGAATAATAACTTGTTTTTTTTTTAAAGATATATTTATTTGAGAGGTAGAGTTACAGACAGAGGTAGTGGTCTTCCATCTGCTGGTTCACTCCCCAAATGGCCACAGTGGTCAGAGCTGTGCCAATCTGAAGCCAGGGACCAGGAGCCAGGAGCTTCTTCTGGGTCTCCCACACAGGCGCAGGGGCCCAAGTATTTGGGCTATCTTCTACTGATTTCCCAGTTTATAGCAGAGAGCTGGACTGGAAGAGGAGAAGCCAAGACATGAAGCTGGCACCCATATGGGACACCAGTGCTGCAGGCAGAGGCTTAGCCTACTGTGCCACAGTGCTGGTCCCACTAAAAGAACTCTTTAAAAAAGTCTTTTTTAAAAAAAAATCAATATACTCTGTGTACTTCCCTCCTGTTATTAAACAATATTCTTCATGATTCTTTTATGTTTTACTGTTTCAGAATTCAAGTCCTTTGTCATTAGTCTTGTTTAATATTTTCATGATTATTCTAAACCATTTAATACTTGAGACAAACTTTAAAATAATTTGGTTGAGTTAAAAAAATTCTTGAAACTCTGACAGAAATTTCGGTAAATATAGAGAATAGATTTAGGGACAACTGTCCTCTTTGCACATCCTCCCATTAGGGACACAATGAACTATCCACTGCTTTGTGTTGTCTTTAAGTTCCTCAGGAAAAACTTTACAGTGTTTTTGTTTAGACCATAATTTTGTTAGATTTATTCTAAGAATTTTTTCATATACACCTGTCTTCTTTTTTTTAAAGTTTATTGGAAATGGAGAGAGAGAGAGAAATAATGAAGAACAGTGTTCTATCCACTGGTTTACCATCTAAATGCTTACAACAACCAGGTCTGGGGTGGGCGGAAGTCAGCTGCCCAGAACTCCATTTGGATCTCCCACAGGGATGGCAGGGGCACAAGCACTTGGGCCACTTGGGCTGTCATCTATTGCCTCCCAGGCTCAGCAGTAGGAAGCTGGACTGGAAACAGCACAGCTGGGACTTGAACCAGACACTCCCAGATGGGACCTGGCCATCCCAAGTGGCAGCTTAACCTGTTGTATCACCACACCCACGCTAATTCTTAGGTGTTTTAATACCTTAATAGATTTATTTATTTTCATTTTATTTAATAAAACACATAGCATAAAATATGTTAACCATTTATATATTTAAACGCCAGAGTAGGCCAG
This sequence comes from Lepus europaeus, assembly GCF_033115175.1. NCBI lineage: Eukaryota > Metazoa > Chordata > Mammalia > Lagomorpha > Leporidae > Lepus > Lepus europaeus. The sequence goes on along the minus strand of NC_084829.1, from coordinate 163,398,948 downwards.
CGCCGTGGCTTAACAGGCTAATCCTCTGCCTTGCGGCGCCGGCACACCGGGTTCTAGTCCCAGTTGGGGCGCCGGATTCTATCCCGGTTGCCCCTCTTCCAGGCCAGCTCTCTGCTACGGCCTGGGAGTGCAGTGGAGGATGGCCCAAGTCCTTGGGCCCTGCACCCACATGGGAGACCGGGAGAAGCGCCTGGCTCCTGGCTTCGGATCAGCACGATGCGCCAGCCACAGCGGCCATTGGAGGGTGAACCAACGGCAAAAAGGAAGACCTTTCTCTCTGTCTCTCTCTCTCTCACTATCCACTCTGCTTGTCCCAAAAAAAAAAAAAAAAAAAAGCCAGAGTGACAGGAAGAGAGGAAGAGACAGAGACGGGGATAGAGACAGGGAGGAGAGAGAGAGCGAGCGAGCGAGTGAGCACATGCGAGAGAGTCTTTCTTTTACTGGCTCACTTCCCACATGCCTGCAGCAATAAGAGCTTGGTCAGAGTGAAGCCAGGAGACTGAAACTCCATCTGGTTCTCTCATGTGGACAGCAGGAACCCAAGCACTTGAGCCATCACCTATAGCATGAAAGAGCATTGGAAGCAGAGTAGCCAGGATTCCAACCAGTACCCTGATAGGGGATGCAGGCATCCTAAGCCGCTGTGCCACCACGCCACCCCAACGATTCCACAGTTACTAAGTGGACAGTTCAGGCATGCATTCCATTCACCATGCTGTGCAAATATCACCACTGTCTTTTCCCCCAAGTTTTCCAACACCCACAGCAAAAGTCTACCCCTATACAGACTCTTCCTCTGCCAGCTCATGATGACCTCTCATCTACGTTCAGTCTCTAGGAATTTGCCTACTATAGACGTCTTAAAATATTTTAAGCATAATTTTCTTCTGAAGTTAAAATGTTTTGTTTATATTTGAGGTTGTCAGGGCCAAAGTCCTATTTGTTGAATTGGATTGAAATGATATGAATTTTGCTAGTTGAGGGAACCTAATCAACAATTCACCAATTTACAGAGTAGAATGAATTCAGGTGGGTTTCCAAACAAAATCTAGACTTATATATTGTAGAAAATTTTCCCCTTCCAAAACAGAACTCAATCACTATACAAGGAAGTGTGATGTGGCCTGCTTGCTCGCATTCCTGGCCAGTTAGGGCATCGTGGTTTAGGTCAGCTTTTGTGGACACAGTGTAAACCTATCATAAGGGTAACAATCTTTTCTTTAATCCACTGTATCCAAGTTTCTCCTACTTGAAGTTTTATGTGTGTGTGTGTGTGTTGATTTTTCTCTTATCCCACATGGAAAAGGAACCATCTTTATGTGAAATTCATATTTTTCATCAAAGCTTTGTCATTTCCAGTGGTTAGGTTTTTTTTTTTATCATATGGGAAATATATTCTGACTTTAGGGCCATAGCATATAATGTAGTATTTGGTTAGTGTTTGGTCTTTCTTTCCATTAAATACTTTGTTTTAAAGATGAATATGTAATTATTACTGTTTAAATAAGTGGAAGGATTCAATTACCAAACTAGTCTCAAGGATGTATCTTATACTCACAACATTCAAGACATAAAGCATGCAAACTGAAGAATCCCGTAATAGAACACAGTTCTTTTCAATCCTGATGCAGCTGATGTTGGGCCTGGGCGTGCTTGCATGCCTACTGATCACCTCTCGTGGTACCAGGGGTCTGAGTTATCTACACACTGCAGCGTGGAGTTTGTCTCACTGGAGCACTTTGTTCCTCTGAACTAGGCTCCTGGCTCAGGTCATCTGGAAAGAGTGGGGCAGTGCTGCAAGTCCTTGTGCACAATGTGGCTACACTGGAGTGTGTTCAGGTAGATCCTCAAAGCTGCACAGCAACAGCGGCTCCAGCAAGGGCTTTGGGGCAGGCAGGCTGCCCCCTCTGGGTCCACAGCGACAGCATCTTGTTCTTCAGGAGTAAGCCTCTTCCGAGAGGCCAGGGGCAGCCCGCAGCATGGACTGTGGCTCAGCCCTCCTGTGGGAGGAAGCGTGCAGATTCCCTGTGTGAGGTTTTAGCTGGGGTGACTAAAAATGTTGTAATTACCAAGGCAGAGAGTGATGATGGTGGTGACAATGTGCTAGTGCAATGGCAACATTCTCACACTTATGTGTAAGCTTATTTAATCAATTGAGAAAAGTCAACAAGTCAGGTGTCAATATTGTCCAAAATTTAAAATAGGACATTGAGCCTCAACATGGTTAACTTGTCGGATGGCTGGTACCTAGTGAAGCTAGGATTTTGAGCAGATAGTCTGACTTCAGAGCCTTTTCCCTTATGCTGGGAAATGATACGGTGTGCTTATTCACTTATTTGAGAGTGGGAGAGGGATAATCAATGTACGGTGGATTCCCTTTGAAAATGCAACCTTGCTATTTTTATCTCTTTTATCCTGTTGAGCCTTTCAGGCATGGTATAGCTGTAATTGCATTCCCATACCTCTGCTACTTTTTCTTTTTAAAGATTTACTCATTTATTTGAGAGGCAGAGTTACAGACACAGAGAGGCAGACACAGATCTTTCATCTGCTGGTTTACATCCCAAATGGTTGCAGCGGCTGGAGCTGGGCTGATCCAAAGCCAGGAGCCAAGACTTCCAGGTTGCCCATGTGGGTACAGGGAACCAAGCACTTGGGCCATCTTTCACTGATTTCCAGGCCATTAGCAGGGAGTGCAATCAGAAGCAGAGGAGCCGGGACTTGAACCGGCACCCATACATGATGCCGGCACTGTAGGCGGAGACTTTACCTGCTACACCACAGTGCTGGCCTCCACCTCTGCTTTCTGTCATTCTTACTTTGGATTGCTCTTACACATCTCCCCTATTCACACAGGGAAGGCCTGACTTGGATTCCTTTTCCCAGGCACAGGAAGAACCTTGCCTCTGGCAAGGGACCAGCTAACTTTTAACCTGTGCCTCAGACCGTCATCTCTGTGCCTCTACTGACACACCATTTCTGTCACATGAATCCATGCAGATCGACTCTGACTGTATTCAGGTGGGAAATTAAAGGGGCATGGTAGTGGTCAAGTGACATGTGAGAGAGAGAGGAAGGCAGAAGAAGCAGCAACCATCAGACAGCCAAATATCAAAACCCCACCTGGCAGTGATGGTGCACACACAGGCGTTTCCATGGCTTGACGTCATAAGAACAACTCTGAGGTATGCGTTCATTTTCTTACTTTAGAGATTAGAGCTCCTTTCCTGAACTCAAGGAGGTGGACTAATTTACACCAAGAGGTAAAGCAGCACTAGGACCCAGGTCCCAGTCCATGGCCTTTCCACTGAGCCACATGGATTCTCAAAGAAGCAATAGAGAGAGGGGGTCTTTTACCCCAGTGTGAGTGCTCACTCAGTGGAGGTGATTTCCTTAGAAAATGAGTGTTTTAAGCTTGAAGATTGCAGGTTCCATTCCCCTTAAAAGCTATGGACTTTCACTTGGGCATCAGAATTGGTCACTATTGCCTAAATTAAAAAAATATTTCTTATTTATTTGAAAGGCAGAATTACAGAGAGAGAAAGAGAAAAAGAAAAAGAGAGAGAGAATGAGAATGAGAATGAATCCTCTACCTGCTGCTTCACTCCTCGAATGGCTGCAACAGTCAGGGCTGGGCCAGACCAAAGCCAGGAGCTTCTAGCTTATTCCAGGTCTACCATATGGTTGCAGGGCCCCAAGTCTTGGACCATCTTCTGTTGCTTTCCAAGGTACAATAGCAGGTAGCTAGATTGGAAGTGGAGCAGCTGGAACTCGAATTGGCACCCATATGGGTTGCTGGCATTGTGGTGTAGCAGGTAAAGCTGCCACCTGCATTAGCCTCACTATTGGCTAATTTTGTTGCAGCATCAGGTTAACCCTAAAATTTCAGTGGCTTACCACTGAAAAGGCCCACTGAAATGCGGTACTCGTGGTGCATGTCCAACTCAGGTCAACAGAGAGTTAGGAGAAGAAATATTTAGATACCTGTGCGTTTTCCTCTCTAATGATCCAGTTACCAGCAATACACATTTCTTCCAGCTGCAGCTATTGGCAGAGTTGGTCCTATGGCTCTTCATTACAGGATAACTGAGAAATACTGGAGAGCAGATGGATGCTTGGTGTGCAGGAAATATCCATGTTATGTTGGAGGAGCCAATTCTTTCTCCTAACCTGTACCAAGGCTGTGTTACATGGTCCAGGATGATCATGTCAGTGTGCTTCACCCCCTTAGGTCACAGTTCTTAGAAACAGCTGGGCATATGTTCCTCTCTAGCTGGTGTAATCTTTGACTTTAGATTTTTCTGGAAACAAATAATCATGTAGTCCCAGGATCTCCTCAGGGCATTCATAAGCCAAGAAGAGAGCCATCTTCAAGATGACCATGCATTGAACAGGGCAGAGAATGACAATGTCAAGTCACCAGATGAAACGGTGTCTGACATGAGAAGCACCTCTGGTTCTCTCAATTATGTGCATTTAAGACAATTTGAAACATTTTTCTATTTGTATCTATAATCAAAGCAATCCTCATATGCCTTTTTTCATATTTCAGAACAAATTACATTTGTCCTTAAATAATTACTTTTTTAGTGATCACTTTTAAAATAATTTATATGGTGACTTTTAAGATATATAGGTAAAATCACTAAATGATAAATAAATAAAAGATAATGCATTTAATTGTACTTGCTCCTTTGTAATTAAATAGAATTCTCAAAATGTTTCTTGTATTCTTTATGAAATTTCACATTTTATTATTACTTTGTGTCTTTACCCCATGGGATATTCTTTAGCAAGGATATTTTCCTAAGATGTTAATTTTAAAAATGTTGTTCATTTCCTCAGCTCTTATAGGTGAGTGACCTCAACTCATTCAAGCTTTCCTAATGAGGTCACTGTCTTGTGTCCTCTCTATTAGTAGGTCAGGGATATTTCCCTGATTCTTATCCACCAGGGTCACCCTGATCACAGCAGGCCATCTCATAAATGCAGGCTTCTGTTCATGAACAGAAGAACCACAAAAGAGTGTAGAGGAACAAAAACAAATTTACTCTGACCATTTACATAATTTTCTCAATAAATGCAAAGCATTATATCTTTATACTCTTTGCTGTTTCATATGAAGCATCCTTATGAGATTATTTTTATATTGTAATAAAACAGTGGCAACCCTGAATGGCCACTTCACATTTGATTATTGCACCTATAAAAATTTTGGTAAGGAAACAAGATGGAGATGGAACCAGTGATAAAGACCCTCCCAACAAATAAAATTCCAGCACTGGGCAGCTGCAGTGATGAGCTCCACTAGACATTTGAAGAACTAATTCCAGTTCTTCTCAAGCTATTCAGAACAATTGAAGAAAGGGAATGAATCCTCCCAAACTCCTTCTGTGAAGCCTGCATCATGTTAATTCCTAAGTCAGAAAAAGATAAAACAGAGAAAGAGAACTATATACCGATATCCCTGATGAACATAGATGTAAAAATCCTCAACAAAATACTAGCTAATCAAATCAAACAACACATCAGAAAGATCATTCATCCGGACCAAGTGGGATTTATCCCTGGTATGCAGGGATGGTTCAATATTTACAAATCAATATATATGATAACCACATTAACAAACTGAAGAACAAAAATCATATGTTATCTCACTTGATCTTAGCCAAAAGGCCAAGAAGCAATCATGTTATCTCAATAGAGAAAGCATTTTATAAAAATAATATCCTTTCATGATGAAAACCTTAAGCAAATTGGGTATAGAAGGAAAATTCCTCAACACAATCAAGGCAATTTATGACAAAACCCAGCATCCTATTGAATGGTGAAAAGCTGGAAGCATTCTCCCTAAGATCTGGAACCAGACAAGGTTGGCCACTCTCACCATTGGTATTTAATATGGTCCTGGAAGTTTTAGCCAGAGCCTCTAGGCAAGAAAAAGAAATCAAAGGCATACAAATTGGAAAGGAGGAAATTAAACTATCCCTATTTACAGTTGACAGGACTCTACATATAGAGGATCCTAAAGACTCCACTGAGAGACTACTGGAACTCATAAAAGAGTTTGGTAAAGCGGTAGGATATAAAGTCAACACAGAAAAAGCAATAGCCTTTGTATACACAAACAATGCCATGGCTGAGAAAGAACTTTTAAGATCAGTCCCATTCACAATTGCTCCAAAAATAATGAAATACCTTGGAATAAATTTAACCAAAGATGTCAAAGAACTCTGTGATGAAAATTAAAAAACACTAAAGAAAGATAAAGAAGAAAACAATGAAAAGTGGAAAAATCTTCCATTTTCATGGATTGGAAGAATCAACATCAAAACGTCCATACTACAAAAAGCAATTTATAGATTCAATGGAATCCCTATCAAAATATCAATGACATTCTTCACAGATCTAGAAAAAAATGATGGTAAAAATCATATGGAATCACAAGAGATCCTGAATAGCTAAATAAATCTTATACAACAAAATTTTACCCCAAGCAAATTTAATTTTATTTAAATTTACCCAAATAATAAACTTAAATTTACCCAAACCAAAAGAAATCAGCATATGAAAGAGTTATCGGTACCCCTACATTCACTACAGCACAATTCGCAATAGTTAAGATATGGAATCAATGCAGATATCCATCAACTGCTGACTGGATAAAGAAATTATGGTATACAAACACACTATGGAGAACTACTCAGCTGTAAAAAAAATGGAATTCTGTCTTTTGCAACAACTGGAAACAATTATAGTTAGTGAAATAAGCCAGTCCTAAAAAGACAGATATCATATGTTTTCCCTGATCTGAGATAACTAATGGAGTACCTAAAATGTAATGTTTTGGAGTGAAATAGACATGTTGAGATTTGATGATTGTTTATAGCTCTTGTCTCTTCCATTGAGGAATAGTTTTTTTTTTTCTCTTCATATTATTTGTTGAATATGAGTGGGAATTTGAAAGGGAAGAAGAAGAATTAGGAGCATGGGAGGGAAGGAGTGTAGAGGGGGGATTATCACTGTGTGCCTAAATCTGTATATATGAAATACATGAAACTTGTTTAACTTAAATAAAAGAAAGATATTTTGGTATGGATAGCAGCTATGTACCCAAAAATTTAATAATTTTGCAGATATGTTGATGCATAAGCTATATACTAGCCAGTGCATTAGATTTTGGGGGAATGTATTGCTTTCTAACATCATATTCTAAGTGATTTAAGAGAGAAACCTGTGCAGTTATGCTGGGAGGGCACAGTTCTGGGCTTGAGGGTAGGGGGTGGAGAGGAGATCAGTAGAAGCTCTACAGAACATTTCTTAGTGGCTCTGAAGGTCACTTCAACTTTAAACATTTGAGATGTGAGAATGGACATTCCCAAAAGAAAGCAAAGATTCAGAATTTAAAAGAGAAGGAAACTTCTTAGCACAATCAATTTGGCTAAATGATGGGGTGAATGAAGGGAAATTGCAAGGAATTAAGGTTAAAACATAATTGCAGTCAGAGAGTTACTGGGATTCCTGAAATGTTGTGATAAAGCAGGCGGACCTTGGTGGAATGGGGGAGGTCTGCCTATGAAACATGGAAGTGTACTGCATGAAGTTTATGAGCTGAAAGCTTTCTTTCATGTCAAGGTAAAAAACTGGATGAGGCAACCCAAGAAGAGAGGCACCTACAGACGGTATAAATCAAAGATCTGTTTGTAACTGTGCCTTAGCTGACTTCTAACAGTTCACACACACGACTGCGTAGGCCCAAGGAAGCTGAAAGGTGAAAGGACTTGAGCCATTGTCTACCACAGGGGAGACGAAGTTTGAAGTCTGTGTCTAATGGGCTGTCTACAAGCATTAGAATTGACAATCTTCTGAGGAACATCACAGAGTCCAGAGGCTTCCACGTACACATTCCTAATGTCTGTGGTGGGATAGTACTCTGTGGCCCTGCTGAAGATGGATGGACCCTGGGCTAGGTCCGGCCAATGAGTAGTGGGTTGAAGGGAAATCTGTCACTTCTAGGATGGAGCATTTCCTGGCCATGGGGAGATCCCTCTGAGCTCTGGTTTCCTGTGGTTCTGTGATAGCAACAACTATCTGGCTGGGTCTCTCAGCAACTACCAGGGACAGTGCTGACATGTGGTAAGGCATGCTGCCCACGTGAGAATCAGAACTTTATTGTTCTAAGTTGCTCATTGTTTTAAGTCTCTAAGATTTATGGAATTGATTGTTTTTTGAACATAGCCCATCTTATTGTGATTGATAAAATCCCCTTTATCAGACAAGAAATTCCCTTTTATTCTTCGTATCTTTTAAAAACATGAATGGATATTGAATTTTATCAAATGCTTTGTACTATTACGATGATCATATGCGTTTTACACTTTAATCCACTAATATTGTAAATTTCCTTTTTTTAAATGTTAAGGCAATCTTATATTCCTGAATGAAAACCAACTTTGTCATGAGATAATATCATTTTTATATATTGATGATTTAACTGGTTAGTAATAGTGTTCAGAAATTTTTCACGAATGTTAATAATTGAGATTGTTCTGGAAGTTCTTTTTTTTTTTAATTTATTTATTTATTTGAAAGTCAGTTACACAGAGAGAGGAAAGGCAGAGAGGGAGAGAGAGAGAGAGAGAGAAAGTTCTTCCATCTGCTGGTTCACTCCCCAAATGGCTGCAATGGCTGGAGCTGCGCCGGTCCGAAGCCAGGAGCCAGGAGCTTCTTCCGGGCTTCCCACGTGCGTGCAGGGTCTCAAGGACCTGGACCATCATCCACTGCTTTCCCAGGCCACAGCAGAGAGCTGGATTGGAAATGGAGCAACCAGGTTTCGAACCGGCACCCATATGGGATGCCAGCACTTTAGGCCACTACGCCACAGCGCCTGCCCTAAAGTTTTCTTTCTTATAATGTCTGTGGGTTTTGGTATCAAGATTATACTAGCTTTAAAAACGAGCTGGAGTATATATTATTGGACTTTACTGTCTGAAAAAAAATGTGTAGAGATTTGAATAATTTTTTTCTAAGTGTTTGGCACAATGAATCAATGAAACAGGATTGAGCCATTTTTGAGTGGGAGATTTTAATTACTAACTTTACTATCTTCATTACTGTATCAGTGTTTGTGTCTTATTTTCTGTTTTGCTTGTGTCAGTTTTGGTCAGTTATGCTTTCTAAAAATTTGGCCATTAAATTTCAAACTTTTAGGGATAAAATATCCTATCACACTATTTCCAGTGTCTCTAGGATTGATATAACACATTCCCTTTTTTTATTTCTAAGATTGGTTATTTCTCTTTTCTCTCATTTTTCATTTCTAAGCTTGCAAAAATATTTACAAATCATTAGTAATTTCAAGGAATTAACAGACATTTGGCTTTTGATCCCCTCAATTGCATGGTTATTTTCTGTTGTTTCACATTGTAGTTTTAATCTAGCATTTATTCTTTCTTTTGCTGTTCTTTCTATAATTTATTTAGACAAAATTTTTACTGTTTTTTTTTTCCTTTTTGAAAGACACATTTAAGGCTATATATCTTCTCTAATGTGTTACTACATCACATGTAAAAAAGAGCGTGATGTAATTTTGGTTATATTTTTCTGTAATTTTGTAGGGTTATTTTTAATGTGTGATTTTGTGTAATTATTTCCTTAGTGCACTACTAAAATACACCTAATTTCATTATGACTCATGGGCTATTTGCAAGTATCTGTTTTAAAATTTTCAAATTGACACATAAAAATGTTAAGTATTCATTGGGTAGCACGCAATGGGTTAGTACTTGTACATGTAGTGTAAGTTCAAGTGAAGATAAGTATATCTATATCCTGAAACATTTATTGTTTGTTTTAAAAACATTCAAAATCCTTTCTTCTCTTTTAGAAACACAAATGCATGATCATTACCCATAGTCATCCTACTATGCAACAAGGCACCAGAACTGACTGCTCCTATCTCACTGGAACTTGGCAGCTGTTGACCACTCTTCCCGTTTGTTCCTCTTCCCTACTCTCTTTCCTCAGCTTGCAGCAACCACCAACTGTTGTACTGTCAACTGAGATGAGATCAACTGCTTTAGATTCCACACGAGAGCGATCACACAGCTTGTGACACTTGTCTTTCTGTGCCTGGATTGTTTCACTTAGCATAATGACCTTCCGTTCCATTCATGTCACAAGTGACAGGATTTCATCCTTCTTTTATGGCTGTGTAGTATTCCACTGTGGCTCTATATATCCAAGTTTATCAAGTTGATGGATAACTTTGTGATTTCCTCTTCTTGGCAGTGGCGAATGGTGCTGCAACAATGATGGGAGTGCAGAAGTGTCTTCAACATACTGATTTCATTTCCTTTGGATATATATACCCAGTAGTACATCTGTGAATCATATGGTGGCTGTACATTTAATATGTTGGGGAGCAGCCACATGGCCTTCTAGAATTGTCATATGACTTTATAATCTTACCACCAACAGAGTAGGAAGTGCTTTTTCTTTTGCATATCCTTATCAGCACTTGTCATCTTTTGTCTTGTTGATGATAGTCATTCTAACTGGAATGAGATGATACCTAATTGTGGTGTTTTTTTTTTTTTTGTTTTGTTTTTTTTTTTTTTTTTTTTTGACAGGCAAAATGGATAGTGAGAGAGAGAGAGACAGAGAGAAAGGTCTTCCTTTTGCCGTTGGTTCACCCTCCAATGGCCGCTGAGGCTGGCACATTGCGCTGATCCGAAGCCAAGAGCCAGGTGCTTCTCCTGGTCTCCCATGTGGGTGCAGGGCCCAAGGACTTGGGCCATCCTCCATTGCCTTCCCGGGCCATAGCAGAGAGCTGGCCTGGAAGAGGAGCAACCAGAATAGAATCCGGCACCCCAACCGGGACTAGAACCCGGTGTGCCGGTGCCGCAAGGTGGAGTATTAGCCTATTGAGCCATGGCGCCGGCCCTAATCATGGTTTTGATTTGCATTTCCCTGATGATTAGTGATATGGAAAATATGCCATATACATAATGGATGTTTTTGCACTTTCTCTATCTTAACTTCCACAAATGAAAGAACACCTGTGGTATCTGTCTCTCTGGATCTAGCTTAATTCACTTATTAAATCCCTTGTTTTATCTTTTTTGTAACACATGTCAAGATTTCATTCTGTTTTATGGCTGAGTAATAGTCTATGAGGTAAATACACCACATTTTCTTTATCCAGTCATCAGCTGCTGGACCACTATGTTGATTCTATGGCTTTGCTATTGTGAATTGGGCTGATATAAACATGGGAGTGCAGATAGCTCTTTCACATGCTGATTTCACTTCCTTTGGATATATTCTCAGATGTGGGGTAGCTGGGTAACATGAGGTAAATCCATTTTTAGTTTTTTGGGAAATCTCCATGGTTGTACTCATTTGCATTCTCAACAGTGCTTTAGGGTACCCCTTTCTCTACAACCTTTGATTTTTGAATGTCAGCTGTTCTAACTGGAGTGAGATGATACCTTATTGTGGTATCCCTCACATCTCTGATGGCTAGTGATCCTGAGCATTCTTTTCGTTTATCTGTTGGTGATTTGTATTTCTTCTTTTGAAAAATATCTATTCAGATCCCTTGCTCCATTCTTAACTGTATTGTTTGTTTTGTTGTTAAGATTCCTGGGTTCCTCACATATTCTGGATATTAACCCTTTATCAGAAGCATGGTTTGAAAATACTTCCTCCCATTCTGTCAGCTATCTCTTCACTTGGTTAATTGCTTCCTTTGCTGCACAGAAGCTTCTTAGCTTGATATAATCCCATTTCTTGTTTTTGCTTTTATTTCCTGTTTCTTATAAAGTCTTACCCAAAAATATTTTGCCTATGCTAATGTCTTGCAGTGTTTTCCTTATGTTTTGCTATAGTAGTTTGATAATTTCAGTCTTAAGTTTAGATCCTTGATTCATTTTGAGTTGATTTTTTAAAGGGTGTAAGGTATGGTCTTGTTTCAATCTTCTGCACGTTGAAATTGAATGTTCCCAATACCATTTGTTACAGAAACTGTCCTTTCTCCAGGGAATGCTTTTAGCACATTTTCCAAAGACCAGTTAGTAGTAGATGCATGGATTCACTTATTAAATACTCTGTTGATTTCTGGGTTGTCTATTCTGTTCCATTGGTCTAACGTTTATTTTTATGCCAGTATCAGGCTGTTTTGATTATAATAGCCCTGTGATATATCTTGAAATCTGGTATTGTGATGCCTCCAGTTTTATTTTTACTGTGTAAGATTGTTAGCTATTTAGGGCCTTTTGTGTTTTCATATGAATTTTAGGATTTTTTTTTCTAGTTCTATAAAGATTGTCCTTAGAATGTTTGTTGGGGTTGTACTGAATGTGTAAACTTCTTTGGGTAGTATAGACATTTTGATAGTACTAATTTTTCCTATCCATGACTAGGGAAGATTTTCCCATTTTTTTTTTTTTTTGGTGCCTTCTATTACTTTCATTATTGTTTTATAATTTTCATTGAAATTATCTTTCACATCCTTGGTTACATTTATCCATGGTGTTTAATTTTTGTAGCTATTGTGAACAGGACTGTTCTTACAAGTTCTGTCCTGATCATTGTAGATATACAAGAATGCTATGGACTTTTGTGTGATGATTTTATACCCTGCAACTTTGCTGATTTCTTTTATAAGTTCCAATAGTCTCTTAGTTGAGTCTTTTGTTTCCCTTGTATAAATAATCAAGGCATCCACAAACAGGGAGAATTTGACTTCCTCCTTTCCAATTTGTATCTCTCTGATTTCGTTTTCTTGCCTAATGGCCCTGGCTAAAACTTCTACAACTAATTGAATAAAGGTAATTAGAGTGGACATCGTTGTCTGGCTGCAGATCTTTGTGTCTTCTTTTGATAAGTGTCCCTTTTGGTCTACTGATCATTTTAAACTTTTTGGGTTTTGTTTGTTTATCTGCTATTGAGTTGGTTGAGTTCCTTATATATTCAAGATGTTAACACCTTGTTACATGGATAGCTTGCAAATATTTTCTCCCATCCTGTAAGTTGTCTCTTCACACTGGTGATCATTTCCTTTGCTGTGTAGAAGCTTTTTATTTGTTGTAATTCCACTTGTCCACTTTTGCTTTTGTTTCTTATGCTTTGGGGATCTTATAAAAAATCCTTGCCCATTCTAGTGTCTGGAAGCATTTATTCTGCTTTCTTTTAGTAGTTTTATGGTTTCAAGTTGTACATTGAAGTCATTAACACATTTTGAGTTTATCTCTCTATATGGTGAGAAATTCATTCTTCTGTGTGTGGAATTTTAGCAGCATCATTTACTGAAGAGACTGCCCTTTCCCAAGAGCATGTTTTTACTATCTTTGCTGAATATCAGTTGACTGTATATGTTTTCATTTCCAAACATATAGGAATGCTCTAGTTACTGCTTTAAGAATTGATTGCTAGCATAAATTGCATTTTCATTACATAACATGTACTATATGATTCTATCCAATAGTGTTTTTTGAGATGGTATCGTGGCCCAAGACATGGTTAATTCCTGTAAATGTTCTAGATGTGATTGGAAGACAAATATTCTTTGCAGCTGTAAATGCAGCATTGAACTTTGGAAATGGACAGAAGAAACTCATGAGGATCAGCTTTGGTTCATATCCTGACTCTACTGTTTGTTAACTGTGGGACATGGAAATGTGTCTTCAGTTTTATATGCCTCAGTTCTGTTACCTGAGGAATGGAGATTATAGTACCTGCTTCCTAGGGTAGCTGGGAGAACTTACTGATGGGGTTCCAGGAAGCTCTGGGCCCACTGACTGCTTTCAAGACTCATATCATTGTCATGATTTTGTTGCTATTATAGTGGGAAAATGCCACATAATTTTCTCAGTCTTTGACTTTACCAATTGTGAAAAAGAAAAAAAAAAGAATAAATTCTTTAAATAATACTGCCAATAGATTTGATCGGATAAATACAAATTAAAATTCATATCACATAGAGTATGTAATTTCTTTCCATGGAATGATGATAAAATTGGACATTTCTTAGAGCCTAATGAAAAAGCTCAGCATATTCTGAAAAAGAACCATAATTAGAGGGATTAGAGGGAAGGCCACATTCTCTTCTCAAAAGCAATAAATATAAATTAAGTAACAATAAAAATGAAATCCTAAAATATTCAGAAATTTTAGTGTGGTGCCTTCCTAGCAAGGCACAAATCAAAACTGTAAGCACCAAATGCTTATGTTTGTCATACGGCGGCAAAGAAAAACTCCTTACCAAAAGGAGTGCAGTGAAGCCAAAGCTTTCTACACAACTATTCATGGTCTTCCATGGTGTGATTATCAAATGCATAACAACAACTGTGAAAGTAAAAAATACTTAACTCAAGTTACAGAAGCAAAATAAAAACATGAGGAAAACAAGATATATCTTTGGTTCAAAATAAAAATATTTATAAGGTATAAAATTAAAGAAGAAATAAGGTAAGAATTTTATAAAATAATATACAATATAAAATGTAGAGGCCAATGACTGACTTAAGAAGAAGATATAAAACATAAATGTGTATGATATCCCCATTTCCTAGATCGCACAAGGGTACCAAAAGGGTTATAGTAATTCACTTCAGGTCCCGGGACCACTAAACGGTGCAGTCTGGACGCAGGCTGGGAAGTCTAATTCTAGTCTACACTCTTAACCAGCGGATTATTCTTTTGAATATATATGCAGGGCAGGAAAGGCTTAAAGGTAGCAAAGGGAAAATTTGTTTTTACTGAATGAGTGAAAGGATATAAGGCCAGGAGTAACTCACTACTAAAACACAAAACACAACTACAAAACACTGAATAAAAAACCCAAACAAGAATTCTACATATCTCTAAAAACTATCTGGAGAGATAAGAGAATAAAAATACTATAGTGATGAAAGAACAGGATACTGAAAAGCAGCAATCCAAAGAAAAAAAGTTACAGTAACTAAAATACTCAATAAGATTTTTTTTGGAAGATAAAGGCAGGGAAATTTCCCAAGAGGTAGGAACCAAGAATCAGAGTTGAAAAATATGAACAAAAGATAAAGAACTCAGAAAAGAGAACAGGGAAACATAATTAAGGAACTAATACATGAAATATTTGAAGTGCTGAAGGATGTTTGTCTCTAAATCAGAATTTCCCAGGAAAATTAATGAAAAGATAACCACATCAAAACATATCACCAGAGCAAATGATTAAAAAACTTTCAGGGACTGTGGGAAACAGTAGGAAACAACATAAGTGAATGATTCAAAATTCAAATAGCATCAATATTTTAAGAAATATTAGAACTTGAGGCGAGAGAGACATGACCACAAAATTCCAATTGAAAATGATTTTCAACACAAGGTAATAATCAGATTTGATGGTGGAGTTTTCAGATGTGCAAAGACTAAAAAAATATACCTTTCACATACGTTCTGAAAACAATCAAGATAAATAGTTAAGCAGAACAGCTTCAACATGAAAAGAAGAACAACAGGAAGTCAGGCCAGGAGGAGATGTAGTCTGGACTGGATCACCAGGATAGCAGCTGGAAGAATGAATGTATCCTAAATGGAAATAAATTGATAGATCACCTGAGGTTTGGAACATTTGGATTATATAGTATATATATAATATATAATGTTCTTTTGACAGATCTTGAAATTTTGGAAAAGTTAAGGTATATATAAAAATAAAGCAAGCAAACTGAGAGGCTATTTTCAATATTAATTAGAGCAAGTTATGTAAGAAATGGAAGCACTGTAGACATGTGGCTTGCTTGCAGTGAACAGCATTTATGTGACCACAGTGGTAAAGTGAACCAGTAAACTATTCTGTTGAACTATGTACAGGATAAAGAAAGTCTTAAAGGCTAGCAAAGGGAACATTGATTTTTACTGAATGAGTGGAAGGACAGAGAAAAACAAATTAGAATGCCAGAAAAGAGGAATCAATATTCACAGGGATAATAGGATAAATATACTGTGCTGATAACATAATAAAATAAAATAAAAGCAGGTAATGATTTACCAGAATTGTGATACAGCACATTTGAAGGCGGGAGAGGGAAAGAGGGTATGCTTGTGAGCGGGAGTTAACATGAGGTGACTAGCGGTCCCTGCCAAAACCAGTGTCCACAATGAGTCCCCAAACAGTACTTTTTCTTCTGACTGGATCAGTTCTCCCGTTTCTTCATGGACACACCGGGGGTCTGGATGCGCTTCTGTCCTCTGGCTGTGTTTGTAGTTTCCACGTGCCATCCTGGCGCTTTCACACACTGCTGCCTCTCTGATCCCCCACACCACATAGGCTGCACCATCTCTTCCAATCCACTGCCCACCAGTGCAAAGGCTGACAAACCTGTGCTTCTCCAGTCGCTCAGACCCTGAGGAAGCAGTACTGCCTGGTTCCCCGGAAGCACCCTCTGTGTATCTGATGTGACCCCAAGATTATGCCCATCCTACCTAATGCGATGTAAATGCCGTGTAACACAGGTAAGTAGTTCCTATGCTGCATTGTTTGGGGAATAAGGACAAGAAAAAGTCTGTCCATATTCATCTTTTTTTCCAAATATTTTCAGTTCGTGGTTGGTTGACTCTGAGGACACAGAACTCACTTGTGGATACAGATGTCCACTGTGTAAGGTACAGAACTATCCATCCACTGCCTTGCAGCCTGTCCCCCCACAATCTGTCCTGCCCGGGCTTTTGAGGTTGGGCCAGGCTGTCCAAGCACTGTCTCTGCCCTGATTGGCCCAGCAGCACCTCCACCGACTGGGCTTGTTTGAAGGAAGCATCTCTGGTATGGCCACAACCACTATTCTGCAGTCTGGGTTTTGTCCAGGGTACAGACGGCCACACACACACACTCGTATTTGGGAAGCGAGTGTTTGGTTCACTCTCATTTGGCAGAGAAAAGAGACCCACATCAAAGCACGTTCTGCTAAGGTTTAAAATATAAATAAAACTCCTTTCAAATCTGGACAAAGGAGAAAAGGCTACACACCAAGAAATAAACCCAAGTGGAGCTATGGTGTTTTGCAATGGTAAATCCCAGATAACAAACCCCAAGAGCATGGTGCAGGCAACTGGGATGGGTCTCTTCGTGGATTTTATTGGATGACAGAGAGCCTTTTCTACCCGCATATTAAGGTCATTTTTCCTTCCAGAAAATCCCCTTCAGTTACCTCTGCCATGATGCTTTTTATTCCTGTTGATCTGATATTTCCTCTGAGATTTTTAGCTCCTGTTCCTGCCCCATATCCTCCATTTTATTCTCATTTCTCACCTTACTTTTATGTACTGTGTTTTCTGAGAGGGTTTCTTGAGGTTGCTGTCTACATTTATAAGTGGATGTTGTGTAGTTGATAATTCTCTATCCGTCTGGGGGAGATCTGAGTTTGAATATGGCTTCTGCAATTTCCTTTGGTTAGTACAGAACTTGGGGTCTTGACCCAAGGAACAGTAGGAGAAACTCTAGATTCTGATTACTCATACTGGAAACCCCACAGCCACTGAATATGTCCACCTCTCATCCCAGTATTCTCAGCCTTATCATTCATTAAAATCCACTCCTGATTCTAGAAACAGATAGGCAGCTAATCCCAGGTCTCTGCCCCACAGCAAGTTTATATATTTTGCTTTGCCTTCATAGATAATAGTTACATGCTAGCTGGTGATGGAGAGGTTAATTTTTGCGCTTGGGCAGAGTCAAATTTATCCTAATAGTAGGACATGAAAATAAGGTACACACAGTCCTACATGTTACGCTAACTGTGTACATCAGCTTGCTTCTGGATCAATTAGTCTCACTCCCGAATTCTACCTGAAAGACCAAGTCTATGCACATCAGGTTTCCACCCTGTGCTGGAACTGGGCGTGGTTTTGTACAGTTAATGAGCAGCTCCTCCTGAGGAAAGGCTGGCTTTTGGTGACATTGGCAGGCTGAGAAGAAAGGAGCAGCGTCAGAGTGATGAGCAGTAGGTGACAACAGAAGCCCAGGGAGCCAGGCAATGGTATCTACCAAGATAAATCGCCACTGCTGCTGGAACCTCGAATCATTAAATTCATAGACAGTTATTTTTCCCTGACAAAATCATGTTTACGGAGCTCTTAATAATGTTTTCACTCATCAGCAAATGACCTCTAATATGTGTGTACTGTAAATTGTGTCCTTATAACACATCACTTCTCTCTCATTTGTGTATCTTCAAAACACAGATCAGAAAAACTGAAAATCACCCCACCTTGGCTTGCGATATTCTATTTTGGTACATAAACAGCATAATCACAATGCTACTTAACAACATTTTCTGCCCTTCAGTGTCGTCAGTGGGGACATAAAGGGAAGAACCCTGAGAAGGCAGTGACCCTAACATGACGTGTTTATTTTAAATAATGACAACCAGATAGTGCTGTTATTCTAATGTGTGTAGGGAGAAATGGACAGAGCTTTCCTGGGCCATTTTGTTTACCAAAGAAACTTCTATATCATCTTTGTGATATCTGGTATTTGGGGTGTGTGTGTGTGGGGTTTGTCCTAGTGGGTTAAGATGGCTGAGTTCCATACTGGAATGCCTGCGTTTGGTTCCTGGCTCTGCCTCTGACTCCAGCTTCCTGTTAATGCAGACCCCAGGAAGCAGTGGTGATGGTTCAGGCGGTTGGGTTCCTGCCACTCACAGGGAGACCTGGATGCACTTTACAGCTCTGAACTTTGGCCTCAGCCCACGACCTGCTCTCAAAGCACTTGGGGAATGGATCAGATGAGAGTTCTCTCTTTGTACCTGTGTCATCTCTTTAGTAAACAAAAATGGAAAAAAAAAAAAAAGATGAGACACATTCCAACTAGCATTTGATATATTCAAAGACCGCGACCCATTGGAGAGAATGAATGACGTTTTGAGGAGGTCTTGCTCAGTCCTGCACATGCCCCTGCCAGGGCTGCAAAGATTGTCCCTGGCTCAGCTGGTGCAGGCAGGCAAGGGGAAGCTTCTTTAAAGGCCCTTTTCTGTCCACCTTACTTTTCTCACCCGTCAGTCTGTCCCTTTGTTTGGTTCGGCTCGCTGCGTCCTAGTGAAATTACTACACGGCCACTTACAGATCACCACAGAGATGTCAGACATGAGAGCAAGTTTCAAAGTTGATTGGATGTAAGCAGTGAGATCAGAACAGCTGTGAATCCCATGTGCTCATGGTCCCTAATTCAACCCAGTGAAAGGTGACTCCAGGTAAGATCAGACAAGCCAGACTGAGACATGACACGAGGTTGAACGGTTTTGCTCTAGATTTGGTCAAATCATGGGGGAAGAGCACACCGGAGACACTGATACTGGAGTTCCCCTGGATGCAGGCATCCAGCCAGGCACCCTGAGAAATGGCTCACCGTGGAGCCAGGGCCAGGACAACTTGGGCTGAGGCCTCTTTAACCCTCAGGAGCTTTGGAGCAGTGGGGCCTGGAGGCAGGGAGCTGAAAATGCCTGCAAGGCTTCTGGTAACAGGTGGGGTTTTCTTCACCTGCGGGGCTCACAGAGACACTCATGTCTGCGTTTGACTTTTACTGTTTGGTGGAGAGGCAGAGACAGAGACAGCAAGAGAGCCCCCACCTGTTGCTCACTTCCCAAATGCTGCCAAGGATTGGAGCTGCGCCAGGCTGAGGTCAGGAGTCAGGAACTCAATGCGGGAGTCCCACGTGGGTAGCAGTGACCCGACTGCTTAAGGCATCACCACTGCCGCCCTGGTGTGCCTTAGCAGCATGTGGGAGTTCAGGAGCCTCAGCTGAGTGGAGAACCTGAGTGTTCTGATCTGGGACGTGGTAGTCTTAAACATTAAGCCAAACGCCTGTCCCCGATTCCCTACTTTTAATTGGCGACAGCATCGTGGTACAGGCGGGCAGTTCTGAGAGAAGCAAGGCATGATAGGCAATGGTAAGAGGAGCCAGGCCTGCCCACATCTAATGGGAGAGCCGTCTTCACTCTGACTTGTCAGTGGGAGCCAGGGTGGCCATGGGTGGTCACGGGTGGCTCTATTCCAAGGGCCATCAGTGGTTCTGGAAGCAAGACAAGAAGACTGGACTGGAGGTTGGAGTTGTGGTATAGCAGGTAAAGCTGCCCCTGAAACACCAGCATCCTACATGGGTGCCAGTTCCTGTCCCAGCAGTCCCATTTCTTATCCAGCTCTCTACTAATGTCCTGGGAAAGTAGCAGAAGGTTGCCCAAGTGTTTGGGCACCTGCACCCATGTGGGAGACCTTAATGAAGCCCCTGACTCCTGGTGTCAGCCTGGCACAGTCCTGGTTGTTGCAGCCATCTTAAGGGGTGAACCAGCAGATGGATGATGATCAACTCTGACTGTAACTTTCTTTTCTTCTTCTTTTTTTTTTTTTTGACAGGCACAGTGGACAGTGAGAGAGAGAGAGAGAGAGACAGAGAGAAAGGTCTTTCTTTTTCCGTTGGTTCACTCCCCAATGGCCGCTGCGGCCGGCGCGCTGCAACCGGCACACTGCGCTGATCCGAAGCCAGGAGCCAGGTGCTTCTCCTGGCTTCCCATGCCGGTGCAGGACCCAAGCACTTGGGCCATCCTCCACTGCCTTCCCGGGCCACAGCAGAGAGCTGGACTGGAAGAGGAGCAACCGGGACAGAATCCGGCGCCCTGACTGGGACTAGAACTCAGGGTGCTGGTGCTGCAGGCGGAGGACTAGCCTATTGAGCCGCCGGGCCGGCCTGTGACTTTCAAATATATAAATAAATCTTAAAAACAACAACAACTAGACTGGACTGAATTGCTGTGGGAGGCTCTGTTCTGGAGCTGTGCAGCTCACAGGACAGTCTCGGAAATGCTTCTGCAGGCGGCCACTTTCTGCCAACTTGTCCAGGGGACTCGGGCCAGATAAGATGCCGCAGAAAGGAAGTATCATCCTACCGCACAGACAGATCAAGTCGGGGTCACCCCAGAGTCACCCTAGGTAACCCACTGCAGGCTAAAAATTTTGTGTTGCTAGAAACATTCATTTTTCTCCAGGCCAGATGTATTTTTTTTTCTTAGAATTACAAATCCTGCTACTCCACATGATTGAGTGTTTATGTTGTAATTTAAAAATCAGGGATGCTGTTTAAGAAGGACTTGGGAATTAACAGCACTGTGTGTGCATATGGGACTTCATTTCTGAATGCATAAGTTAATGCTAATGCTTGCATTGCTACCATAATGCATTTCAGACCAGTGCAGACCCTATGCAATTTAGCTTATTTATGTGGCCAAGCTGTAGGGCGAGCTCGATGATGGGATATATTTTTGGAGATTTGGGTTGTCTGGCTTCATAAGTCAATGTATAAAAATTCCTGCAAAACCTGGGGATCGGTTCTGTCGTGTTTTATTGCTTCATTAGCAACCTGTCAAAAAGTGGGACCATATAAACCGGGTGATGGTTTTTCACCTGTTCACTTACTTTTTATCGGGATAATGAGCTGTGGAATGACAGGTAGAATCTTGTTCCCCCCGTGTTCCAGCATGTCGTGGATTCCTTGCCGAGCAAAAAACTCATAGGGAAATGTCATTTCACAAAGCCCATCAAAAAACAGAGGCAGATAATGGTGGTAATCCAGCTTCTCAATTTCTACCTGGAAGCAGAGAGAGAAGAGAGGCCACGTGAAAACGATAGTGGAGGCAAACGTGGCCCCGGCGGTGGTGAGGCTCTGTCACCGACGCTGGGGAGCCAGTCCTTGAGAACCTCAGGAAGATCTTAGTGATCAGGTCACCTGGCGACCTGAAGCTTGGTCATGTCTTTAGTCTATCAGCATTGAGGTTAAACATCACAGACCGTAACTCTTAACAGCCAAATCTCAGTCACACACAATCTATTTTGGGAGCATATTAATAATTTGTCCCCCCATCTTTTTAAAAATCATTTGGCACAGTGGAAAAACTGGGGAGGATTCAAGAAGTCCATAGTACACATGTGGAAAGACCCATAAATGTAATGTATAGGAGTGAAATGGACATCTTGAGATTCGATGATTATAGCCCCTGTCTCTACTGTTGAGAGACACTTTTTTCCCCTTCTTCTTACTATTTGTTGAACACTTTACTTAGCATAGGGTTAATCTTATGAGTATAAAGTAGACTGAAAGTAATTATTGTAAAAAACTAAGAGAAGGAATAAGAAGGGAAGGGTGGGAGTGTGGGAGGAAGAGAGAGTAGGGTGGAAAATATCACTATGCTCCTAAATCTGTATGTAACAATTACTAGAAGATGGAAGAAAGAAAGCAGGTGGAAGAGATTGGCACCCAGAATTCTAGTGGGAATGTAACAGAGAATGTTTTCCTGAGGAGTACGCTAACAACAAGTGTAGTGAAGTGTATCAGCGTGGGATCAGAGGCCTGGACAGCATGAGGGTGACGGGTCAAATGGTTCTTTGCTTGTTTTCCTGGACCTGGATGACAGACTGCTGGTGCCAATAAGGAAAGAGAGGAAAGAATGGGCTGAGCTCAGATGGACCTCTGACACCTCAACACCAGATGTCCCAACTCTCCACGAGCTTGCTTCCACCCATTCCAACCCTCACCCCAGCACCCTCAGCAGTGCCTCTGTACTCTCTTATCTGGACCTCTTCACCAGCATCCAGTACCACCAGGGAACGGGAACCACAGTTCTGGAGTTGAGGAGAGAGACGGTGAGTTGGGAATTATCTCCATGCAGGAGATTTCCTGTTGCCCTGACCATTGGCTGCCTGGAGTTTCCATGGCCTCTCACCAGCAAGATGCTGGTGACGTTATACATAGAAAGCAGCTCACAGACTCAGACTACTGATACAGGGCAACGGATGTGACCTTCCCATAAGGAGAATCAATTTTCCAGGTTTTCAAGTTCCCATGAATGCATCCAGCTTCCAATAATCACAGTCTAATTACGTAAGAAGCCATCAGGTCAGCAAGGCCATTGGGAAACTCCTTTGTCTGTTCCTGGAAGTGTTTATGCTCTCCAGCCTCCCCCCAGGTTCTGCAGGCTCTTGGCACATGCCCGCCTGCCTCTGTCTGTGAGGAGCCGTAGCAGACCTGGAGGGCTCCTGGGTGTTTACTGTGAGTCTGGATGAACCAAGTGTCTTACAGCTCTCCACTTGTGACCTTCTCTCTTACAATGCACCCTCAGGCAAAGGTCCTGACGAAGAGAGAACCCGGCTAACCAAGATGGTTAGCAGGTGAGAGATGTCATTCAGATCCTCTTTTGGAACTGGGGCTTAGAAAATGAATTCCCAATGTAGACACACACAAATGTCAACTTTACTTTATATTCCTTGTATATTTATAAAATTTAAGCCAGTGAAAGTTGATGAAATATCTACTTAATATTACTTATCTCAAGGATTTTTGTGCATTTAAGATGTTTTAGACAAGTATTTTGTATATTTAAGGAAATTTATTGCTGCATCATTCAGTTCCTAAAGGTACAATGTTATGTATAATTTTGCCTTCTAAGCTACTTCATAATAAAAGTGCTATCTATAATATACTTTTTATTCACATTTTGGGATGTTTTAATTTCCTTTTTTTGGCTCATTGTTGCAGTTTTATGTGTTTCTCTTATAAGCAGCAAAATATTTCTTTACTAATTTAATATGATCTAAGATTCTTTGCATCTTAATATATCAATTTAAGTCATTTACATTTATGGTCATGCCTAGTTTAACTTAAGTCATCTTAATTTTTTTGGTCTCTGGCTGTTTTTTTTTTTTTAATTTGCTATTTTTTACTTTGTACTTTTGTTATGCAGATTATGTTTTTACTTAATTTGAGAATGGAGTAGGGAGGGAGTTTATTGCTCTAGTCTAGGGGAAGATAGTTTAAAAAAACATGGAGAGAGTCCAATCACAGGGTAGAGTTAAGAAGAAAAGCAGAGGAAATGCCATACAAATTAGAGGGACACTGTGGACCAATGTGGAGGGTGTAGATGCACACAACTCAGGACCCCAGCAGCCGAGGGCCTCAGCATCAGATTTGGAGAGTGAGATGAGTCCAGACTGCAGTAGCCCAAGCCACTGGCAATAAAGCCGCTGGAAGAGCCTGGTGTGAACCTGGCTTGGAGCACTCTGGTGGATAGCACCCACCAAACTGGAGGAAAAAAGGGGGGGCATGCTTCTCTCTCCCCGACCACCCAGCACCAGTGTTCTATAACAAGCAGAGAGAGAGGGCAGGCCCCATTTTGGACATATGTAACAGCTTTGCCAGCTTGTGTCTGTGGCCGGCAACCAGCCAAGCAGAGAAGTCTGTGTCTGGATGGGAGAATTGACAGGGGGTTGGGTGCTCATGACTGTGGGACCCTTGCATGCCAGGACTGTGAAACACTGTGGCTGCATCTAAGGGTGCAGGGCGTGGTTGGGTCTTTGAGTAGTCACTGTGGGTGGCTCCATGTGCTTGGGGCTCCCTGATTCCATGGTTAGGGTCTTTGCTATGGGATCTGTGCTCACATCAAAAACTGCATGGATCCTTTGTGTGGTTCTTGTGGCAATGCAAACAAATATTACACCCACTGGGGCTAGCAATCTGGAATTGGTCTCCTTGTAGGAGGGCAGGTGAGTGTAAGATGGTGCCAACAGGATTAATCCCTCCTCTCTGCTAAAAAAGAAAGAAATAGAGACAGAGAGAGGGAGGGATGAAGACTGATTTACCACGCTCAATTTAGGCATCCCTTTGGACACGCCTGTCACCCTGGACTACTAAACAGAGCTCCCTGGCCACACTCAGCACATGACTCTGGGTATTCACTGAAAAGAAGACACTCCACTAATCCACAGAGGAATAGTCCAGAAATAAAAATCACCACAGGGGGAAAAAAAAAGTATCTCCACAAATGCCCAAAAATAAACAAGAAACAAGAATAGAGAAAACAACATGATGCCTCCAAAGGAACACAACAACAGTTCAAGACTAGAATGTGAAAATGAAGAATTGAAGAAATGCCAGAAACAGAATTCAAAAAATTGATCGGATTCCTTAGAAGTAATCCGAAGGAAATCTACGAATTAAAGAAATACATACATGACGTGAATGAACATTTTCCCATGAAGTCCCCATGAAGCTGAGATTTTAAGGAGAAATCTAAATGAAATATTGGAAATGAAGAATTCAATAAAACAAATAAAAATGTGATAGAAAGCCTTAAGAACAAACTTGGTGAGTCAGAATAAAGAAGCTAGGAGACAAATCTCTGGAAATTCTATGTCAGACGAAAAAAATAAAAATAAAAATAAAAAAGAAAGAAAGAAGAAATTAGAAAACCAAAAAAAAAAAAAAAAAGCTTTGGGGATTTATAGGATACTATCAAATGACCCAACATGCAGGTCTTAGAAGTTCCTGAATGTGTGGTGGGGAGAATGGATTAGAAGGTCTTTTTAGTGAAATAATTACAGAAAACTTCCCTAATTTGGAAAAAGAAAGGGATGTCCAAGTACAAAAAGCACATAAAACTCCTAATAGACATGATCAGAAAAGATCTTCATCATGACATATTGTAGTCAAACTCCCCACAATAAAACATAAAGAAAAGATTCTAAAATGTACATGAGAGAAACAGCAGATGACTTTCAGAGGATCTACGATTAGACTCATAGTTGACTTCTCATCAGAAACCCTACAAGCTAGCAGAGAATGGTGAGATATATTCCAAGTCTTAAGAAAAAAAAATGTGAACACAGAATACTGTACCCTGTAAAACTCTCATTTATGAATGAAGGTTACATAAAGACTTTCTATAACAAACAGAATTTGAAAAAATTTGTCACCACTTGCCCAGCCTTACAAAAGACACTTAAGGATATGCTACACACAGAAACACAGTCTTCACACTGAAAGAAGATGAAGGCAAAAAAATCTCCCAGTAAAAGTACAAAGGAAATCCAAAGTAAACAGAACATTTATGGAAAAATGGCAGGGAAATTGAACTCACTCTTGTTTTTATTCAGTAGTTCCTTAGGTTTCAGAATATTCTGTTTCTGGGAACCTAGCCACATACTAAGGCAATCTATTTTTGAATCTTTTTCCAAATGGCCAACAGGCACATGAAAAAATGTTCAGGATCGCTAGCCATCAGGGAAATGCAAATCAAAGCCACAATGAGGTTTTACCTCACCTCAGTTACAATGGCGCACATACAGAAATCTACCAACAACAGATGCTGGCGAGGATGTGGGGAAAAAGGGACACTAACCCACTGTTGGTGGGAATACAAACTGGTAAAGCCACTATGGAAGTCAGTCTGGAGATTCCTCAGAAACCTGAATATAACCCTACCATACAACCCAGCCATACCACTCCTTGGAATTTACCCAAAGGAAATTAAATTGGAAAATAAAAGAGCTGTCTGCACCTTAGTGTTTATTGCAGCTCAATTCACAATAGCTAAGACCAGGAATGAACCTAAATGCCCATCAGCAGTAGACTGGATAAAGAAATTATGGGATATGTACTTTATAGAATACTATACAGCAGTAAAAAAAAAAATGAAATCCAGTCATTTGCAATAAGATGGAGGAATCTGGAAAACAACATGCTGAGTGAATTAAGTCAGTCCCAAAGTGACAAATATCCTATGTTCTCCCTGATTGGCAACAACTAACTGAGTACCAAAAAGGAAACCTTTTGAAGTGAAATGGACACTATGAGAAACCATGACTTGATCAGCCCTTGTCGTGACTGTTGAGACACAACTTAATACTTTATTTCTTTCAGTATTTTTTTGTTCTACTTAATATATTGGTTGAACTCTTTAATTAACACACAATTATTCTTAGGTGTTTAAATTTAACTGAAATGTGATCCCTGTTAAATATAAGAGTGGGAATAAGAGAGGCAGGAGATGTACAATTTGGTACATGCTCAATCAGATTTGCCCCAAATGGTAGAGTTAGAAACGTGCCAGGTCAACCCAGTGGGAGACTGCAGGAGAATTGGAGCCCACACCGAGGGCAGCAGAGATTCCCTGTGTGGTCCTTGGGAAAGAGCTTCCGATCTCTGGCTCCTGTGGGTATATCATTTGCCTGCTAACTACCTCCAATTACGTTCAGCTGTGTGGAATTACTTCCCTTTTGAATCAAAAAAAGAAAGAAAGAGAGATTTACCACACCTAACCTGGGAGTGTCATCTCTGACACACCCTCAACCCTGAGGAACCAAACACAGCTCTCAGGCCACACTCATCTCAAGCCTCTAAGGCTCCACTGAAAGCAGACAGTCCACTTAATATAGAGCCATAGTGTAACAAGAAAAAACACCACAGTGAAGAAACCGAATATCTCCAACATGCCAAACAACAAACGCAAAAACCGAGGTAACAAGAACAAGGAAGACACTATGACGCCCCCAAATGAAAAAGACACCCCAACTCAAGATTATGAAGATGATGAGATCGAAGAAATGCAAGAAGCAGACCTCAAAAAATTGATAAGAACATTAAGAAGTTCTCAAAAACAAATTCTTGAACTACAGAAATCCTTAATGGACAGGATAGAAAATCTCTCTCGTGAAAATGAAATATTAAGGAGGAATCAAAATGAAATGGAACAACTAGTGGAACAAGAAACTGTGATAGTGACGAGAAATCATAATGAAATGAAGAATTCAATAGATCAAATGACAAACACATTAGAGAGCCTTAAAAACAGAATGGGCGAAGCAGAAGAGAGAATATCAGACTTAGAAGACAGAGAACAGGAAAGGAAACAGGCAAGCCAAAGAAAAGAAGAAGAAATTAGAAATCTAAAAAATATTGTCGGGAATCTACAGGATACTATTAAAAAACCCAACATTCGGGTTCTAGGAGTTCCTGAAGGCATGGAGAGGGAGAAAGGATTAGAAGGCATTTTCAGTGAGATACTAGCAGAAAATTTCCCAGGTTTGGAGAAGGACAGAGGCATCTTAGTACAGGAAGCTTATAGAACCCCTAATAAACATGACCAAAAGAGATCCTCACCACGACATGTTGTAATCAAACTCACCACAGTGAAACATAAAGAAAAGATCCTAAAATGTGCAAGAGAGAAACGCCAGATTACTCTTAGAGGATCTCCAATTAGACTCACAGCAGACTTCTCATCAGAAACCCTACAAGCTAGAAGGGAATGGCGAGACATAGCCCAGGTACTGAGAGAAAAACTACCAGCCCAGAATATTATATCCTGCAAAGCTCTCATTTGTGAATGAAGGTGACATTAAGACTTTTCATAGCAAACAGAAACTGAAAGAATTTGTCGCCACTCATCCTGCCCTGCAAAAGATGCTTAAAGATGTGTTACACACAGAAACACAGAAACATGGTCACCAATATGAAAGAAGGTAAAGGAAGGAAACCTCACAGCAAAAGATCACAGGAAGCTCAATTTCTCTTTGACATAGAATTAAACTCTGATGCTCTGTTAAAGCAATGTGTTAAAGTAATCTATTATGTTCTCTTGATGTCTGTTAAATTCTAATTGTTCAAAAACAGCTGAATTTTTATTAAGAGCTATGGGTTATTTAAATATGTGCTTATTTTCAAAGATTTGAATAATCACCTTGTAACAATGATCAAATTTGGTCTATGTTATGTCATGATTTTAAGGAATCTTATTTCAACCAGATATTTTGGATTTTGAGCCTTCTTGGCATTCTTGACAGGCATTCAAAAAATCAAAGTTTCAAACAATCTGGTCTCTAAAATTTCTAATAAATCCTGTACTTTGGTTTTTCCAGTTTGGGCCCAACTGAAAAAATCGAAGGACCTATGTCTCTCATCTTATAGAGACACCAACTAATCAGGCTATTTGGATTATATTAGAAGTACTGTCAAGATGTAACGTGGTACCAAACTTTAGGTTTCTATAATGGAAAATGCTATTAATACAAATGTTTGAGAATTAAAAAGTCTAATGATCTTGTGTTACTAGACATGATAGTTATCTTAATGAGAAAGCCCCAGAGGCCTAAAGGGTTAAATACTTGTAAAATCCTACAGGTGCTTTCAAAAATACTGTGAAGTAAGCAAGTGCCTCTTGTGGGTTGATGAGTTTATGATTTTAAACATGGCGACTTAAAGTCTTTTGTCATCCACAGTTATATATGATTTGCTGCTCATAAAACTAAAGTGTTGTTGGTTCTGTGTTTAGCTGCCCTCCTATAGGTTCCTATGGACTTTTTCCAGCCACTTCTATTGTATTCAGTATTTTGGGATGGCTCTGTAAACAGATGAAGCCAATAATGTATTAACAGTACCAACTGAGAGAAAGTATGGTTAAGTGAGGTTACTAAAAACAAAAGGCAATTCAAATCAATTGGCAATCTACAAAAAGAGTTAAAGATTTTAAAAGCTATTATTAAAATTGCTATATTGGTCTACTACGCTATGTTCTATGTGTGTACATATTGTATGTCCACATGGGGAAATTTTATTAAGAGTTTTATTTTAAATGGCTTATAGATAAGATTGTCCATAAATTTAAGCTGCTAAAATCAATGAAAGATACATTTTAATTTGTGTGACCTGAATCTGTGTATCATATGTTTTAAACTTGTTGGTAGAAAGAAACTAAAAACATTTTATATGGTTGTGCTTAAGTTTACTGGCTAAACAAACTACACCATGTTAGATATTTAAGAGGTGTTTTCAAATACATGATTCTTAAAATTTATAGAAGGCATTGGACCTTCTGGTAAATGTTTTCTTAAGTTGTTATCTAATGGTTGAAACTGTTTGCTAAGTATTCATGTAATATTGCTATTGTCAGCAAGCGATCTAGGACTTGCTCCCTCATTTCTCTATTCTAAGCCCAACTTCTTCTTTCATTTCTCTATTCTCTTCAAGGTAGGAAACTAATTCTATTATGAAGGAATCTGTAGGACGCACAATTTAATCTTTAGACCTTATAAAAGAGATGGCTAACATTTTTCTGTAATAGCATAGCCAAAATAAGAACTTAAATAATAATCTCATAGCTAGATTCACTTCGCCATCAGCCAAGTATACAGTAAGTAGAAAAAACCTCCCTTTCAGACCAAAGGGAAAGAAAGTTTTAAAGTGAGAATATAATTTTCCTCATGGGCATTGTCTACCTTAGAAAAACTACTACAGAACATGCCTGTGACTATAGACTTGTAGTTCAGGCCACCGAAGATTAGAGATGGGACTTGGGCACTCCCTTGACTTGTATCCTCTGGTCTGCTTTAACACAAACCAGGAGGAAAAGAAAGCTAGGCATCAGAAGCAATGGGTGGCAGGCTTATTTATGGCTGATCTGTACAGTGATCTGCCCTCAAGGAGACCCAACAGGCCAGTCCACTGCAGTGGCTTCCAATGTGGTAAGCCTGGGCTTCAGCAGAAGTCAGCTTGTGAAGAGCCCTGGCAGCTCTGCCAAGAGTTGGATCACTGGAAATGGACCTGCCCTGGAGTCGAAGGATGCCCAGGTCAGAGCCGCAGATCTTATTGGCTCTAAGCTGAAAAGCCCTTCACTCAGCCCAACTTCCAAAGTGACCACTGCAGCTGAGGGTATGGTCAAGTAGGGTCAGCAACATTGCAGGCAGAACTGTAAATTTCTTGTTAGAGATGCCCCCTGCCTTTATCTGGCCAGCTCTCCTCCCAGGCCAGCCAAGTAATGAAAGTCAACAGAGTGCCTTCCCCTAGGAGGTTCACACCTCCCTTAGGATATACCCCATGTGAAGAGATAGATAGGTCTGGGCCTCTGAATTTACAAGGCCTAAAGCCCACCAGATTATTATCAAGCCCCTTCTGTCAGGTTCTATTTGCCTCTCAATCAGAAAACTTAATTGTAGCTTAGACAGCACCTTTCTTAGCTCCTCTAATAATGACTCTGTCCTTTGTTCTAGACCCTGTCTAGTGCACTTGGGCCTCATTCCTTTGTAATCATAACCTCTACTCTACCACCAATGGCTCTACTCCCAACATGTGTGTACTGATGGTCCTCTTCCCCACTTAATGCTGTATAATTGTTCAAACCTGGTTAAGGCCACTCTTAGGATCATTGGTTACTATCCTCACCCTGTCTTTTATGACCTTGTCTAAATATGATCAGAGTCGGCAAACTTGGAAGGCTTCCATAGCCTTGGCAACTCATGATGACAGCCTAGGGTGGTTACTGGCGCCATAAACTAGAGTGTCAATTTGTTGGGTCAACAACAGGAGCCACTGTGCACTTGCTCCTCATGTGGGATCTCTGTCCTTAATGTGCTGTACATTTTGATTTAATGCTATAACTAGTACTCCAACAGTATGTTTCACTTTGTGTTTCTATGTGGGTGCAAACTGTTGAAATCTTTATACTAAATTGATCTTCTGTATATATATAAAAAAAATAAAATGACTTATTTTCAATTTACTTAAAAAAAAAAAAGAAACGTGCCAGGGCATTCCAATTCAATCCAATCCAGGTGGCATGTACCAATGCCAGCTCACTAGTCCAAGTGATTAGTTTCAGTTCATAATTTATCATAATGATAGGATTAAGAGTCAAAGGGATCACATAAACAAGATTAGTGTCTACTAATACTAACTGATAGAATTAAAATGGAGAGAACGATCCAACATGGGCAGCAGGATACACAGTAGATTCATAGAATGGTAGATGTCCTAAACAGCACTCTGGCCTCAGAATCAGCCCTTAAGGCATTCGGATCCGGTTGAAAATTCCATGAGAGTATTTCAGGCATGGAAGGCCAAGACATTCTGGCAAAAAAAAAGAAAATGACCTAAATGAAAGATCTCTGTGAGTGAGATCCCAGTGGATAGAACGGGCCATCAAAGAAGGAGATACTGGCCAGCGCCATGGCTTAACAGGCTAATCCTCTGCCTTGCGGCGCCAGCACACTGGGGTTTAGTCCTGGTTCGGGCGCCAGATTCTATCCCGGTTGCCCCTCTTCCAGGCCAGCTCTCTGCTATGGCCCGGGAAGGCAGTGGAGGATGGCCCAAGTCCTTGGGCCCTGCACCTGCATGGGAGAGCGGGAGAAGCACCTGGCTCCTGGCTTCGGATCAGCGCGATATGCTGGCCGCAGCGGCCATTGGAGGGTGAACCAACGGCAAAAAGGAAGACCTTTTTCTCTGTCTCTCTCTCTCACTATCCACTCTGCCTGTCAAAAAAAAAAAAAAAAAAAAAAGGAGGTACCTTTCTCTGAAGGGAGAAGAGAACTTCCACTTTGACTATGACCTTGTCTAAATAAGATTAGAATCAGCGAATTCAAAAGGACTCCATAGCCTTGGCAGCCCATGACAAGAGCCTCAGGTGATTACGGACACCATAAACAAGAGTGTCAATTTGTTAAGTCAACAACAGGAGTCACTGTGCACTTACTCCCCATGTAGGATCTCTGTCCTTAATGTGTTGTACTATGTGAATTAATGGTATAACTAGTACTCAAACAGTACTTTACATTTTGTGTTTCTGTGTGGGTGCAAACTGTTGAAATCTTTATTATATACTAAATTGATCTTCTGTATATAAAGATAATTGAAAATGAACCTTGCTGTGAATGGGATGGGAGAGGGAGCGGGAGATAGGATGGTTGCGGGTTGGAGGGAGGTTGTGGGGGGAAAAAGCCACTGTAATCCAAAAGCTATACTTCAGAAATTTATATTTATTAAATAAAAGTTAAAAAAAGAAGACATTGATTATATGGGACCATCTCTTTTTTTCTCTTCTTTTATTACATATGATTTGTGTGATTACAGTGTTAAGTCTTAGTTCATATGCCTTTGAACAGAAGAGTATATCAGTTATTTTAAATGAATTTTTCCCTGTCTTTGAAGCTTAGTTTGTAAGTGTATTGCTGTCACAAAAGAAAATACTGGTGTGGGGCACCGCAGGCTGGCCACCTGTGAGAACCTCCTCATCTGCATAGCTTGCAGTAATCTGTCGACCTCAAGTCCTACGAAAACAGCCAGGTGAAACAGATGAAACAGAATGGACTCTGCATAAACAACTAGGAGGAACCCGGTGAAACAGATGAAGTTGAGGCAGGACGGACTCTGCATAAACAACTAGGAAGAACCAGGTGAAACAGATGAACTTTCGACCTGAGGCTATACGTGTCCTTTCATCTAATTGGACGATATCAGCATAAAGGGACATTGGGATCTGGGCGGGCCGGCGTGGCCACTCCTCTTCTTTTCTCCTCTCCCCACTTTCCTTCTGCCTCCACAAGTAAAAGTTCCTTGAGAACCGATGAACAGTGATCGTGTCGTGACTACTGGGGCTTGCATTACTTGAATACTTGAAAGTTGAAATTGATAAGCTATATTATGTAATGAATTAGGTTTTTATTTCTGGATAAAATTAGAAATGAAATAAAGATTTGAACTACTTACAGAATGAGAATAATGAAAGCGCTTATAAGCACTGTGAACCTTTTTGTGTTTGAGCCATCCAAAGTTCAAGTGTTTACCAGATCTTTCTGCTAAAATCCTGCTCCTCTTTTCTGTGCTTCCTGCGTTTACTCTTACTATTGACGTTCAAAAACAGCAGGGTGAAGTGTCATTATGTCTGTGCTCATTATGGATCCCATGGCTTTTCTAGTTAGGAAAAGAATCTTCTCAAAAACATTCTTGGTTAATATCTTACTCATTAATGGTATTTTAGGTACTTTAAATCATTTTAATAAGGTATCTATAAAAATTTAAAACATTACATATTGTATTTGAACTAGTTAGTGGAGAGTAAGGAAAAAAAAACAACTAGCTTACTGAGACTTTAGATGTTCCATTAGTTAAATTTCAGAATTTTTAATAAAGAAACTCTCAGAGATAGGTTGAGACCTGACAGTATCCATTAAACTAGCTCCTATGATGTGGAAAGGAATCCCAGAAGCAGTGACGGACATGTGAGGGCATTTACTTGCCATGGTTGTGTTTGTGGTATGCTCATACTTAAATACAGGTAGTGACACACTGACATTTTTGTTGCCCAATAATCTGGAGTAGTGTTCTGCATTTATCTGTCCTAAAATAACTACAACATAATGGAAGCTACAAAGAAGAAACATTATGACTGTACTGTATTTGGGAGCCTTTGTACAGCTAGGTAAAGTTTCCATGATACAAAGTATTTGGATTCTAAAATGTACTATTATAAGGGAGAAGACATGGCATTATTTCATGTGCTTAAATGATAAGTTGCCTGCTGAGTTTCAGAAGAAAAAAATATGAAATGAGTAATTGTCACTGTGTTAGCTATAGTCTTAAATTGGCGCATTGTAGCATAAAGCTTAAATATATGTTTCTCAAATGTGAACCATAGTAGTCTAATGCTGCTTTGTATGTACTGTAAGTGCTACAAATAGGCTCAGCACTAAATATGTAATGATATCTCTCAAATGAATGCAACCTTTGACGTAGGGATTTTGATACGCCTGAGTGTCTGTGAACTTGTTAATATGTTTGGTAATGAAGATATTTCCTGTTCTTTTTTGTTGTTATTCCATATTTTCATGTTTAAATTGAAATTTTTACATTTTTACTACTGTTAAGTTCAATTTGTTCAATGGTTAAAATGTGCTTGTCAGTGAAGGAATTTAATAACAGCTTAAGTGAAAAATACATTTTGCATTCTGGGTTCATACACTTTTAATGATCTGTATTTCTATTTAAATAAAGTGATGATGTTTAGGTTTAGTTTCTGTTCAGTAAGGCTTTCTACCATTGACTAAGTGAAGGAATGTATTCTTTTGAAGAGATTTATATTCTGTGAATAAAAATTGATTGAAACAATGCAAAAAGTGAATTCAGGAAAAAAGACACATTGATTATTTTGTTACAGCTGTCTGATAGCCATCTGAAGCATTTTCAAACATATTTAGCATAGTGACAGGGCAAGTTAAAAAGTCTCCTACAAAGATTGTTGATTTGGCAATTTTTCCTTGGAATTCTATCTTTGTATGATTTATGTGATTCTATCTTTGCATGATTTGGGGCAACAGTACTGACTGCAGAAACAACAGTGCCAATGTTTTGGATGGCAGACACTGTTGTAAGTATTTTGTGTGTCCTAGTTCTCTTAATTTTCACAACCACTCTAAGATGTAGGATTATTAGTGTTCCAGTTTTCAGTGTAAGGAAACCAAGGAACAGTGAGGATTAACAACTTGCTTAAGGGCTGAAGCTGACGACTGTTGGAGCTGGGATTCAAGCTCAGTCAGTCTGGCTGCGTGACCTGGTGCTAACCTGTAGGCTTTGTTGTTAGGCACCTCATGGTTCAATATTGTTGTAACCCCTGTCGAACTGTTCCATTTACCTTTGCCTCCATCCCCCTTACCAATAACAATAGTGTCATGATTGGTGTGCCTGGCATTTCCTCTTC
The DNA here is from genome assembly GCF_033115175.1 of Lepus europaeus. Taxonomy (NCBI): domain Eukaryota; kingdom Metazoa; phylum Chordata; class Mammalia; order Lagomorpha; family Leporidae; genus Lepus; species Lepus europaeus. The sequence goes on along the minus strand of NC_084829.1, from coordinate 163,363,624 downwards.
TAGCCTTTTCCTTTTTCCCCTCTCTCTGGGTCTCTCCTAAACAGCTTACACTGGATTTGTTTTCCCTCTTGCATTTAATAATGCTTTCAGACAACAAGTACTGAGTATCCACAGCATTCTTATCCTCAAAACTTTGAAAAAGAAAGCGATGAGAGAAAAGATTAGAAAAGAGAAAGAAAGAGCAATAGAAACATTGAGTGAAAGAATGGGAAGTATTGAGGAAAAAAATCTCTATGTCTTTAAATCCACATGGTTCACAGACACAACACTTCTTTCATACCAAATATATTCTATAACAAGTTCTTGTTTTGATCTGTTTATCAATTATTTGGTCTATTTGTGATCATTGTAGAGCTATGGCCTTAATAATGTAATGCCAACTCGCTATTACATTTTGAGGTAACAAACCTCTTCAATTAACATTCTAATTGCTCCAGGATAATTTTTTGCTATAAATTTCTGCTTTCATATCTTCTAGTAGTCTATAATTTTATTATAATTATTATCACTACTACTACTACCAAATTGTTTTCAGTTGAATGTAAATCCTCTTACGTTGCACTTTTTTCTAGTAGTCTTTAATTTTATTATAATTATTATCACCACTACTACTACTACCAAATTGTTTTCAGTTGAATGTAAATCCTCTTACGTTGCACTTATATGAAGATCCTTTTTTTGCATGAATATATATGTGTGTTTGTTTTTAAATAGTAGAACAGCCCTCACTTAATGCATGTCTTCTTTTTTTCCTGACAAGTTCCTTTCATTACAGCTCCATTTTCAGTAAACCTTTCCTTGAGCAGTCACTCTCTTCCCTTTCCCATTCCCATTCTCTCTGTAACCTACTCCTGCAACATTTCACTGAAGTTGCTTTTATCAAGGTCACCAGTGACTTTCTTTGGTCCAATCCCCTGATGCTTTTCTGTTCTCATCAGGATGACACAGGTGACCTAGTGAGGTTGTCTTCCCTGGACCTCCTGACAACACATCCCCACCTGATTCCCCACCTTCGACTTCTACGTTAAATGCATCAGCAGTCCGATTGGTCCTATCTCCCCAGACCTCCTCATTCCACCCTCTTTACCACTGTTTTGCTCATGACCAGATTCATCTAAACCAGCAACTTGCCTTGCCTGGGTTGCTCCCATACTTCCCTAACTGATCTGCCTGTTTCTACTTCCTCCGGATTTCCTTTCTCCAGATGTGTGGGGCCCTGGCCTGCCAATGACCGATGGCCGGTGTCTCCGTCTTCTGCCCTCTGGGCTCTTCACTTCCCACCCTCCTCCTACGAGTAAAGTGCTGTGTGTTTCTCAGGCTGGCCTGGCTTCACACTCTCTCCTCCTTAGAGGCTTTCTTGGGATGCAGATACGTTCGTCCCCGGAAGCTGCCAGAACAAAACACTGCAGGCTGGTAGCCTAAGAAACAGACATTTATTTTCTCCGTGTTCTTGAGGCTGCAAGTGTGAGGCCAGGGTGTCAGGATGGCCAGGTTCTGATGGGTAGACAGCTGACCTCCCATCCTGTCCTCTCTCTGTGTGTGGAGAGCCCCCAGTGTCCATTTTCTGATAAGGGAAACAATCGTATCAGATGAGAGGCTAATCTTACGATTTCATTTAACCCTTCTTCCACCTGACAAGCTTCATCAACAAAGACAAGTGCACTGAAAAGAGTGCTTCAGCACAGATTTGAGGGGGCACAATTCAGTCCACACCACACCACGCTCCTCCTCTCCAGACCTTTTGTCTCTGGCAAGGTCTTTCATCTGGACTTGGGCTCAGTGAGGCCCTGCGACCGCTGCCTCTCGGCCCCTTTCATTTTCTTTGTAGCCCTCATCACTTATTCATTACCGAGTCTGAAGTTCTGTTGTTCGGGGTCTTGTCATTGCCGAGAAGGGTGTTTGGCATGGACGAAGAGAGCTCCATACATATGTGCTGAATTTTAATCCTGAGCTTTTGAATCTGTGCTCTTCTTTAGATGAGTCTGTCTTTAGATGAAGTGTCAACTTCTTTGAAAGAATGACTCAGCCAAGGAACAATGACCGGCACATGAATGCTTGTATTTAGGGCTGAGGCAGGGACGTGGCAGAGTGCATAGAGGGTCTGGCGCTGGACACTGACCCCAAAGCATAAAGGAGTATGTAAGTTCCTAGAAATTTATAAATTCTGCAACCTTATATATTAAAAAAATAATGTGATATTTTGCCTTCCCTAAAGGTTTCACTGATTATTTGCATTTCAGGAATTTTATGAGTATTTAACAGATAATTAAAATAGATTTCTTAAATTTTTTGGAATGAAACATATTTGTACATAATTATGGAATATAGTACAATAATTTAAACATGTATGCCTTCTTACAGAAGTATCATACTTTCAGGTCTTGCCTCTAGGACTGTGGCCCATTTTGAGATTTTGTTACACAAGGAGAAGTAGGGACCTGGTTTCATTTTCCTACATATGAAGTTTTCCCAGCACCATTTACTGAAGAGGGTATCATTTCTCCAAACTATGTTCCTGATACTTTGTTAGAAATCCATTGGCTACAGGCACATGGACTAATTTCTTGCTCTCTGTTCTATTCCACTGCATTACGTCTTTCTTTGCCAGAACCATGCTGTTTGGGTTACAACAGCTTTTTAATGTTTTGTAGTTAGGTATTGTGATATCTCCAGTCTTATTATTTTTGCTTAGGATTGCTGTGGCTACTTTGAGTCTTCTGTTATCCCATAAGAATTTAATGAATTTTGATGATTTCTGTTTAGAATTTAATTGGTATTTTGATGGATTTTACATTAAATCTGTACAGATAACTGTTTGTAGATTTAGACACTGTGACACTATTAAGTGTTCCAATTGTTGGACATGGGTTGTCTTTCCATAGTTTCTGTTCTCTTCAATTGTTTCATCTGTGTTTTATAATTTTCATTGTAGAGAACTTTGTCTTTGTTAAATTCAGTTCCTGAAATTTTACTTTTTTGGTAGGTGTTGTGAATGACATCACTTTTGATTCCTTTTTAAGCAAATTCATTATTGTTATATAAAAATGCTACTGTTGTATGTTTAGTTTGTAACCTGCAACCTAACTGGATTTATTTATCAGTTCTAAGAGCTTTTTGGTGGAGTCTTTAGGTATCTCTCTCTCTCTCTCTCTCTCTCTATATATATATATATATATATATATACACACACACACACACACATATATATAAAACATATCATCTGCAGACAATTTGACTTTCTCTTTTCCAATTTAGATGTCTTTATTTCTCTTGCCTAATTGCTCTTGCTCTGACTTCCATTTCTAGGTTAAATAAGAGTGGTAAGAGTGGACATCTCATCTTGTTCTAGATGTTAAAGGACAGGGCTTTCATCCTTTCCTCATTCAATAAGATGTTGTCTGTGGGTTTGTCACCTACAGTCTTTCTTGTGTTGAGGTCTGTTCCTTCTGTGTCTAATTTGTTTAGAGTTTTTATTATGATAGAATGTTTAATTTTATCAACTTCTTCTGCATCTATTGAGATGATCATACAATTTTTTTGTTCTTAATTCTGTTTATGTGATGTATTATGTTTATTTTGTGTGTGTTGAATTACCCTTGAATCCCTGGGTCAAATGTCACTTGATCATGGTATACAGTCTTGTTATTTGATTTGATTTGTTAGCATTCTCCTGGGAATTTTTCTATTTATGTTCTTCAGGGATATATTGGTCTGTGGGTTTCCTTTTTTGTAAATCTTTGTCTGATTTTGGTATGAAGATAATGTGGGCCTTATATAAAGTTTTGGCAAAGGTGCATTTCACTTTTTGTTTTTAACAGTTTGAGAAGAACTAGATTTAATCCTTGTTTGTACATTTGGTAGAATTCAATGATAAAATCATCAGATCCTGAATAGGAAACTTCTAATTACAGCTTCAACTTAATTAATCATTATTGTTCTGTTTATATTTTTCTATTTGTTTTTTATTTAATCTTTGTGGGTTGTATATGTCTACCAACTTACTGATTTCTCCCAGATTTTTAATATTTTTAGTATATTATTGGTCATAGTATTTTCTTATGATCCTTGTATTTCTATAGTTCTCAATTATAGTGTTTATTTTCATTTCTAATTTTATTTATTTGAGTTCTCTTTTTTTATTTGCTAATCTGGTCAGATATTTGTCCATTTTGATTATCTTTTCAAAACTCAACTTTTCATTTCATTAATATTTGTATTTTTTAGTTTTAAGTTTATTTCTCCTCTTACCTTTATTATTTCTTTCCTTCTAATAATATTGGAGTTAGTGTTTTCTTGCTTCTCTAAGTCTTTAAGATGCATTGTTATATTTTAAATCTTTTTGTCTTTTTTTGAGGTATGTATCTATAGCCACAAGTTTCTCTCTTAATACTACTTTTGCTCTACCTTATGGTTTTGATATATTGTTTTCATTTTCATTGGTTTCAAGAACATTTTTCTTTCCCTTTTAGTTTCTTCAATGACTTACTACTCATTCAGGAACATGTTGATCAATTTTTATAAGTGTTTATTTGCTAATGTTGTTCCTAGCAGTGATTTCTGGTTTTAGTCCATTGTGCTCTGACTAGATACATGATGTGATCTCAATTTTTAAAAATTTATTGAGGCATTTCTGTGGCCTAACATACAGTCCTTGAAAACATTTCATGTGCTGATGAGAAGAATGTCTATTCCACAGCCTTTGGATGAATTTTTCTATAAGTATCTGTTAGGTCCAATTCTTCTAGAGTATTGTTCAGCTCCAATACATCTTTGTTGATTTTCTGTCTGAATGATCTCTCCATTGATGAAAGTGGGGGTGTTGATGACACCAGCTATTATTTCCAGAGTCTATCTCAACATTAGGCCTAATAATTTTTGCTTTATGCATTTAGGTGGTCTGATGTTGGGTGTATATATATATATATATATATATATATATATATATATAATTTTTATTCCTTCCAGTGAATTCATCCTTTTTTTCAATAAGTAATAACCTTCTTTCTCTCTTTTTACAGTGTTATGTTTACTTAAGTCTATTTTGAATTATATGAGTATAGATACTCTTGCTTGCTTTTGGGTTCTGTTTTCATGGATATCTTTTCCCGAGTGTTCACTCTTAGCCTATGTGTGTCTTCACTAATAGAGTGAGTTTCTTTTAGGCAGCAAATAGTGGGGTCTTTGTTCCTTTTACCTGTTAAGTCACTTCATGCCTTCTTTTTAATTCTTTGTGAAATATTGAAATTTTTAAAGGTTTTGTTCATTTTCTTTTTTTTTTTTTTTTTTTGACAGGCAGAGTGGACAGTGAGAGAGAGAGACAGAGAGAAAGGTCTTCCTTTTTGCCGTTGGTTTACCCTCCAATGGCCGCTGCGGCCAGCGCATCGCGCTGATCCGAAGCCAGGAGCCAGGTGCTTCTCCCGGTCTCCCATGTGGGTGCAGGGCCCAAGGACTTGGGCCATCCTCCACTGCCTTCCCGGGCCATAGCAGAGAGCTGGCCTGGAAGAGGGGCAACCGGGATAGAATCCGGCGCCTCAACCGGGACTAGAACCCAGTGTGCTGGCGCCGCAAGGCAGAGGTTTAGCCTGTTAAGCCATGGCTCCGGCCACTTCATGCCTTTTGATTGGAGAATTTAATTTTCATTTAAATTCAATTTTACTATTTTTAGGTAACAACTTCCTTAAATCATTTTTAAAAATTGAAAATTGTTTCTAATTATTTTTTCTAATCTTTGTTCCTTTTCTTCTTCCTATTATTTATCTTTGTGGTTTGATGATTTTCTGTAGTTAAAATTTTTGGTTCTTTTCTCTTTTTACTTGTGTCTCTATTTTACTTATACTTTATTATTTTGTGTGTCTTCATGATGATTCTTCATGTCCTTTTCACACCAAATTAAACTCATGTTTTTTTAAAAAAGATTTATTTGAAAGACAGAGTTACAGAGAGAGGTAGAGACATGGAGAGAGGTCTTCCATCTGCTGGTTCACTCCCCAGCTGGCCACAACGGCTGGAGCTGTGCCCATCCAAAGCCAGGAGCCAGGAGCCTCTGGCTTTTGACTATAACCTGACTTGGAGAGTCTCTTTGGTTGAATCTGCTAAGGGTCATTTGATCTTCCTAGATCTGGATGCCTATGTGTCTTTCAAAACTCAGGAAGCTTTTAGCTACTCTTCCATGACATGGTTCTTCTGTGTTTCTCCCCTAACCTTCCTCTGGAGCCACCATGGGGGACCAGTTGCTCACTTCCCGGTGTTCCAAATGTCTCACGTTCTATTTACTTTTCCTTCCTTCTTCTCCCTCCCCCCTCCCTTCTTTCCTTCCTTAATTATTTCAAATGAGTCATCTGGAGATTCAGAAATGCTTTGTTCTATTTGATCTAGTCTGTTATTGGGGCTTTCAATCATAGCTTTTAATTTCAATGAATTCTGCAGCTCCAAAATTTTTCTTTGGTTCTGTCTTGGGATTTGTATCTCTGTTGAGTTCGTCATCAAGTTAATGAATTGTTTTTGTCACTGCCTTGAAGTGTCCGTGTGTATTCTCTCACATCTCACTGAGTTTCTTAGATATTTATTTTGAATTTTTCAACATTTCATAGATTTCCTTCATGTTAGAGTCAGTTTCTGGAGAAACTATTTTGTTCTTCAGAGGTATCACGCGTCCTTGCTTTTTCATTCTTTTTGTGACCCTATGTTGACGTGTGCACATCTAGTGTAATAGTTACTTCTTCCAGTTTTATGGAGTAGCTTTCACAGGGAAAGCCTTTGACTCACATGAGATACAGGTGCTTTGGCTTTGATTCAGAGTGAGCACAAAGGTGTTGCCTCTGTGTGATTCCTTCAGCTATAACTAACACCAGTTGTGTCTATGAAAGCCTCAATCATTTAGTCTGCAGGTGCCTGTGGAGTTAGTGGTGGGACTTTGCAGTTGACATGGATTTAAAAAGGGGCGTGACCACAGGCCCCATGGAGATGACTGGTGGTGCTGGGGTAGCAGCTGCGATGCTTGGACCGGGGGCCATGGGGCCGAGAGTTAACTGTGATGAATCCTCTGGCGGCAGAAGCCACCATGCGGAGGGGATGGGTGGTGGAGGGCTGTATTCTCAAGCCTAGTGGAGGTGAGCGTCAGTGGCAGCAGTGGAAGTCGTAACCTTGGAGTTGCAGGCTGCACAGGAGGATGACCTCAGGCCCCACACAGTCGAGTACCAGTGGCAGTGGGAACAGCTGGGACACGGGCCCTGAGGGCTGGGATGGGGCAGCAGGCACTGTTGGCTCCAGGCTCCCCTCTGAGGCAGGTGGGCACATAGGCTGCCGGATGTCTGTGTTTGCCCTCACTTCACTAGAAACATGGAGAGTTTACTTGGCTGCTCTGTTTACCTCTCAAGTCTTAGAGGCAGACATTTCTGATTTTCATGGCACCATAAAGTGCAAGCATATTAAGATATGTCCATACTGGTAATTATAAGATGGATTCATTTTTAAAAATCCAGATGTTGAGAATAATTTAAGAATAAAACTAAAATTTAAAGAAGAGATTAGGAGATTATTTATCTTTGTGTGGATGTTTGTCACATGGTGACCATGGCCTCTCAGGGTTCTAAATTGCTGACTTCTTACATTTTTTTTTAGATTCACGGTATTTTAAAAGCTTAGTTAGTAATAAGCCTTTTTCAGTTATGAGTTTTTTTTTTTGCTCTTAAGATAACTAATTTAATGACACACATTATACTACATTTCTTTAGTATTGCCATAAAAATAACAATTTCTGAATTTGTGAATCTTTCTTTAAAGTTTAAAAATCCCAGGGGATTCCAATACAATCCCATCAAGGTGGCATGTACCAATGCCATCTCACTAGTCCAAGTGATCAACTTCAGTTCACAATTGATCACACTGATAGGTCTAAGAGTCAAAGGGACCACACAAACAAGACTAGTGTCTGCTAATACTAACTGATAGAATCAAAAAGAGAGAGAATGATCCAACATGGGAAGCGGGATACACAGCAGACTCATAGAATGGCAGATGTCCTAAACAGCACTCTGGCCTCAGAATCAGCCCTTAAGGCATTCGGAAGAGCCCATGAGAGTATTTTAGGCATGGAAAGCCAAGACACTCTGGGGGAAAAAAAAAAAAAAAACCTAAATGAAAGATCTCTGCGAGTGAGATCCCACTGGAAAGAACGGGGCCATCAAAGAAGGAGGTACCTTTCTCTGAAGGGAGAAGAGAACTTCCACTTTGACTATGACCCTGTCGGAATAAGATCGAAGTTGGCGAACCCTAAAGGCTTCCATAGCCTTGGCAATTCATGACTAGAGCCTAGGGAGACACCATAAACAAGAGTGTCAAATTGTTACATCAACAGCAGGAGTCACTGTGTACTTACTTCTCATGTGGGATCTGTCCTTAATGTGTTGTCCAATGTGAAGTAATGCTATAACTAGTACTGAAATGGTATTTTTACACCTTGTGTTTCTGTGTGGGTGCAAATGATGAAATCTTTACCTAATATATACTAAATTGATCTTCTGTATATAAAGATAATTGAAAATGAATCTTGATGTGAATGGAATGGGAGAGGGGGCGGGAGATGGGAGGGGTGCAAGTGGGAGGGGAATTATGGGGGGGGTAAAGCCATTGTAATCCATAAACTGTACTTTGGAAATTTATATTTACTAAATAAAAAAATAATGTGGAGAAAACTAAATATCCACATGCAGAAAAAAAAATCTAGAATTAAAAAAAATATTTAAGTAGGACATAGACCAAGGACTGTTTTGGACGTATCTGTTAAAATTTTTACGTGTTAATATTCTGACTAATGACTTATTTGATATTAACTCCAGAAACATAAAATATTTTTAGTCATTTACTCTTTCAAAAATTTATGCTGGATAGCTTTTTACAGATCGTGTCATGCTTACAATTTGATCTCTCAATCCTACAGTGACCTTTGGGCAAAAGCAATACAACTCTACCTTGACCCTGGCAGATCAAGTATAAAGTTTTATCCTCATAATAAATGTGTAACATAGTGCCGAAAGGTCAGAAACACAATGAGGTTACTGACTTTCACTCAAAACAAAACAAAACAAAACAAAACAAAAAAAACCTAACACTATAGGCTTACCATATCTCTCTTATATTTTCTACATTTTTGTATCAATTATCAAACGAAATATGTTATCATGACTCATGTAATAGATCCCAAAGATCTTGCTTAGATTCACAAGTTAATTCAAAAAAGTGTAATTGTCTATTCTATTAATATATTACGTATTATGGTCTCCTTTGGACTTTTTGTGACATTTCTAAAACAAAACTTCAACAGCTTTGTTCAACTTTTGAGGTAGCTATCAAGTCAACGCAAGGGGTCTTACAAACTGTGCGAGCTTAAAACAGTCAGCAGATGGGACATGTAACATTTCATACTTTGCGGTGCTACTAGTTTTCAAATGTCTGTAGATGCAGTCTGGTCAAATAATTGAGAACAATTTGTTATTTTAGATTTTTTACAATGATGTTGAATATCCTACTAAAATAATGGAATAGTGTGTGAGATTTTTCATGCTAAAAATAAGAATTTTTAACATAAAAACACACAAGTATACAAAAGAAGCAGACTTCAGGTAAGGTGGCAAACAAGACTGAAGTGCAAACATAAACTGCTGCGAGGTCTGAGAAAACGGAAATGTGTTAAATGTGTTAAATATCTCCGGTGATAGAGATGAAGACGAAACCCAGCCCCACAGGTGACTGAAAGGTGATGTCAGGAGAGCCCAGAAAACTTTGGACACAGACTAGACCACGAGGTTGGGACTGAGACTTAATGTCTTGAGTGTTTAAGAAAACAGGACATTTGGTCACAGGAGACTTGATGGTCTCACCTTTACAAAGGGGACTACGAAGTCTCTTCTTACTAACTCGTAGAAAGAGCACTGGTATTTGACAAAACTCAATGGGAAAAACCTCCTCTGAGCAACAGAATCCCCAAGAATCTGAGGCCAATAAATTAATATTTAAAAAAAATGAGTCCTAGGTGATAGAAAACTGTGGGGCCCAGATACAAGCAAATGAGATCATGTTTACACTTGCGTTGTGCAGGCACACGGAGCTGCATCCTTCGCTGGAGAGGGGCCCAGGATAAACACCACTGTGGTCACAGAGCCAGCACAATGGCTCAGCACGTTAGTGAGCGGCGGATAAGCTCCAGGAGTAAAATAGGAAAATAAGTGTTTTTAAAATGATACAGTATCACCAACATAAAAATCACTGGCTAGGTTGAATGACTGGTTGGCCACAGATGAAAGGAGAATGAGGGACTTAGGTCAGGAGAAGCACAGGACTACCTGAGAAGTAGCACAGGGAAGCAACACGGAAAAAGCAGGAACCCCACCACCCAGATGCTCCCACCCCTTACTCTGCGCTCCAGGGAGGACAGAAATGGCTGAGAAGCTTTCCTTACTAAAGAAAGTTGTAATTCTTCAGATTGAAGTTTCACATCTAGATGCTTTTGAGAAAAAAAAAAAAACAAAACTGTGGAACTTCAAAATGAAGGGAAAGATTTTAAAGCAACTAGAAACAAAAGACATTATATATAAAGTATAAAATTTGCACTGACATTGTCCATGTCATTAACAAAATAGAGGCAGGGGTGGGTGCTCAGCCTAGGAGTTAGGGTGTCACTTCAGTTCAGGACCCGGCTCCACCCCTGACTCCAGCTCCCTACTCGTGCAGGCCCAGGAAACAGAGTGCTGGCTCACGGACTGGCTTCCTGCTCCCCACATGGGAGACCAGGATTGACCTCCAAGCTCCTGAATTCAGCCCTGGGCCAGCTCCATGTGGGCATCTGAGGAGTGAACCAGTGGATAGTGGATCAAGTGATCTCTTTCTCTCACATTCTCTCTCTCTAAATATGTGTGTGTGTGTGTATATATATATATATACACACACGTATATATATAATATACAAATAAATAAATATATACATACACATGTTCTCTCTGTGTGTATGTTCGTGTGCATGTGTATACGTGTGTGTCTCTTGAAACAAGCAAACAGGGGCTGGCACTATGGTGTAGCAGGTTAAGCATCTACCTATGGTGCTGGCATCCCATATGGGTGCCAGTTCGAGTTCTAGCTGCTCCACTTCCAATACAGCTCCCTGCTAATGGCCTAGGTAATCAGTAGAAGATGATCCAAATGCTTGGGGCCCTGAACCAATGTGGGAGATCCAGATGAAGCTCCTGGCTCCTGGCTTCCGATTGGCCTAGCTCTGGCCGTTGCAGCCATTGGGGGAATGAACCAGCGAATGGAAGACCTGTCTCTCTGTCTCTTCTGTCTGTAACTCTGCCTCTCATGTAAATAAATAAATATTTTTAAAGAAGGAAGCAAACAAGGCCCAGAAGACAGAGTAAAAATGTTTCAATATGCTGAAAGAATAAAATCTACAAGCTACAATGCAATTCAGTGAAATGAATATTTAAAAATAAAGACAAATTAAATGTATTTGACCAAGACTGACAGGTATTTTTTGTAACTCATGGATCATCACCTTTACCAGGGGATAAAATTCATTTAAAAGTAAGCTGAATCCAGGACGAAGAATGAGGTACAAGAGGGAGTGATAAGCAAACCCCTGAAAACTAAAATTAAATAAGCACTGACTAAATAAGCAGATAAGCTGAATAATTATCGATATGGCAGATTTTAGAAGTAGAGCTTTGATACTAAGAAAGGAATAACAAGGAAGACAAGAGGAAGGCGATCAGAGTTCAAGTGAGGTCCTTGCATTGAGTGCAATGAAGATAGAGCTATCGATTGCCCTTACAATTAAGTAAGCATCTTAAAGTTTAAGGGCGTCTATTGAAAGGACAAAATAAAGTTAACTTTTAAAAGAATAGAAAGGAATAAGGGGAATGAGTAAAATTCTACCAATCCAACGATAGGCTGCTTAAACATCTACCCTCTCCTACACAAGAATGGGGAAAGGAGAAAATACAAATGATGAGTCCAGACATATAAGTAATCATAATAATCATAGATGGATTAAATTTTCTTGTTAAAGTTAAGTATCAAAAGAGGGAAACTATACTCCATTATGGATTTTTAAGGTACACATTCAAAATATAATGATAGAGGAAGGTACAAAAGAAAGATATGGTAAAAAGAAATATGATGCATGATGTAGGATGAATTCCCAGAAGAGAAACTGTTCTATCAAAAGGTATATATTTGCCACTTAATATGTTGCAATGTGAGTTTACCAAAGTATATTCCCAGACAAAAAATGAGTACCTGCTTTATATTGTCCATCTAAAGAGAATGCTATCAAGTTTGATTCTTAACACTATTAAAGGTAAAAGTGGTATTTGTCAGTATGGTTTTCACTGGCATTTCTCTTACTGTGAGAATAATGATCATTTAAAGTTATTTTTTCTCAGTCATGGTATTGTTCATGTATTCAAAGGCTATTAATTTTTGCATTAATTTTATATCCTGATACTTTATCAAACTCTTTTATGAATTCCAATATTCCCTTGGTGAAGTCTTTTGGTTCCCCTATATATAGAATCATGTCATCTGCAAATAGGATAGTTTGACGTCCTCCTTTCTAATTTCTATCCCTTTGATTTCTTTTTCTTGCCTAATAGCTCTGGCTAAAACTTCCAGACCTATATTGAATAACAGTGGTGAGAATGGGCATCCTTGTCTGGTTCCAGATCTTAGTGGGAAAGCTTCCAACTTGTCCCCATTCAATAAGATGTTTGCTGTGGGTTTGTCATAAATTACATTGATTGTGTTGAGGAATATTCCTTCTATACTCAATTGGCTTAAGGTTTTCATCCTGAAAGGATGTTTTATTTTATCAAATGCTTTCTCTGTATCTTTTGAGATAACGATATAACTTTTGTTCTTTAGTTTGTTAATGTGATGTATCACATTGATTGATTTGTGAATACTGAACCATCCCTGCATAAATCCCACTTGGTCCAGGTGAATTATCTTTTTGATGTGCTGTTTGATTTGATTGACCAGCATTTTGTTGAGGATTTTTGCATCTATGTTCATCAGGGGTATTGGTTGATAGTTCTACTCTGTTGTTTCTTTTTCTGGTTTAGGAATTAGGGTGATGCTGGCTTCATAGAAAGAGTTTGGGAGGTTTCTGTCCCTTTCAATTATTTTGAATAGCTTGAGAATTGGATTAGTTCTTCTTTAAATGTCTGGCAGAATTTAGCAGTGAAGCCAGCTGGTCCTGGGCTTTTCTTTGTTTTGAGAGTCTTTATTTCTGATTCAATCTGATCTTGGTTATTGGTACATTTAGGTTTTCTATGTCTTCACAACTCAATTTTGATTGATTGCATATGTCCAAGAAACTACCCATTTCTCCTAGGTTTCTGATTTGTTGACATACAGCTTTTTATAGTAATTCCTGATGATTATTTTTTTTCTGTGGTATCTGTTATTACACATCCTTTTCCATCTCTGATTCTTTGGATTTGTGTCTTCTCCCTCTTTTTTTGGCTAGTGGGGCCAATGGCGTATCAATTTTGTTTACATTTTCAAGAAAAAGCTCTTCATTACAATGATCTTTTGTAATTGTTTGTTTCAATTTTGTTATTTCTTGTCTAATTGTAATTACTTCTTTCATCCTATTAATTTTAGGTTTGGCTTGTTGTTGTTTTTCTAGGTCCTCCAGATACTTTGATAACTCACTTGTTTGGTGCCTTTCCAATTTCTTGATATAGGCACAAATTACTATAAACTTCCCTCAATACTGCTAAGGTCAATCCCATTCACAATAGCTCAAAAAAATTAAGTACTTTGGAATAAATTTAACCAAGGAAGCAAAGATCTCTATGATGAAAATTACAAAACATTAAAGAAAGAAACAGAAGACACAAAAAAATGGAAAAATTTTACATGTTCATGGATTGGAAAAATTAATATAATCCAAATGTCTGTACTTCTAAAAGCAATTTACAGATTCAGTGTGATCCCAACCAAAATACCATGACGTTCTTCTCTGATCCAGAAAAAATGATGCCAAAATTCATATGGAAACCAAATAGACCCCAAACAGATAAAGCAATCTTAAACAACAACAAAAAGAAAGCTGGAGGTATTTCAATACCAACTTTCAAGACATATTACAAGGCTGTTATCATCAAAACAGCCCGGTACTTGGAAAACAAACAAACAAAAAAATGATGTGTAGACCAATGGAACAGAGTAGAAACTCCAGAAACCAATCGATGCATTTACAACCAACTTATCTTTGAGAAAGGAGCTAAAATCAACCCCTGGAGAAAGGACAGTCCTTCAACAAATGGTGCTGGGAAAACTGGATCTCCATATGCAGAGGTATAAAATATTACACCAAATACAAAAATCCACTCAAAGTGGATCAAGACCTCAATCTATGACCTGATACTATTGAATTATACTACAGAACATTGGGGGAAACTCTGTAAGACATTGGCATAGGCAAGGAATTCATGGAAAAGACCCAAGAAACACAGGCAATCAAAGCCAACTTTGACAAATGGGATTACATCAAACTCAGAGGCTTCTGCACTGCAAAAGAAACATTCAGCAAAATGAAGAAGCAACTAACAGAATGGGAGAAATTATTTGCAAACTACGAAACTGATAAAGGATTAGTTTCCAGAATCTATAAAGAGCTCAAGAAATTCAACAACAAAATAAACAACCCAGTTAAGAAATGGGCAAATCACTTGAACAGGCATTTTTCAAAAGAGGATATTCAAATGGCCAACAGACACATGAAAAAAATGCTCAGGATTACTGGCCTCAGGGAAATGCAAATCAAAACCCAAAACCACAATGAGGTTCCTCCTTATCCCAGTTAGAATGACTCTCATACAGAAATCAACAAACAATAAATGCTTGTGAGGATGTGGGGGGAAAAGTACTCTAATACACTGTTGGTGAGAATGTAAACTAGTACAACCATTGTTGAAGACAGTATGGAGATGCCTCAGAAAGCTGAAAATAGATACGCTATATATAAACCAGCAATCCCACTCCTAGGAATTTGCCCAAATGAAGTGAAATCAGCATTTGAAAGATTGATCTTTACCCCTGTGTTCACTGCTCAATTCACAGTAGCTGTGATATGGAATCAATGCAACTGTCCATCAACTGATGACTGGATAAATTATATATACACTATGGAATATTACTCAGTGATAAAAAAATAAAATGAAATCTTGTTTTTTGCCACAAAATGCATGCAACTGGAAGGCATTATACTTAGTGAAATAAGCCAGTCCCCAAAAGAGAGATACTATATGTTTTCCCTGATCTATGGTAACTAATAGAGTACCTAAAATGTAATGTATTGGAATGAAATTGACATTGTGTGATTCAATGATTGTTTACAGTCCTTGTCTCTCTGTGAAGGAAAAGTTTGTTTTTCTTCATACTTTGTTGAACTCTACTTAGTGTAGGATTAATTTTATGATTACAAAGTTAAGTGAAAATATATCTTTGTAAAAATTAAGAGTGAGGATGTGAGAGGGAGAAGGAAGGATGGGAATGTATGTGGGAGGGAAAGTAGAGTGGGATAGGAAGAATCACTATGTTGTCAAATCTGTATATATGAAATACATGAAATTTGTATACCCTAAATAAAATTTTCAAAAAGGAATTTTTAAAGACATTTGTATAAGGGTACTTCAATAAGTTCAGGGGCAAATAGAATTAAAAATGTTTATTTTGGTGAAAACAAATTTGGAATTTGATGCATAGTTTTTAATAACATACACTTTCCATGAATTTTTTGAAGACCTGACATACACATGGATTTGGCCACTTTTTTTACTACATTACTCATTTAATTCCATTTGACATAAACTTTTTGAAGCACCCCCACATATCTCCTTCGGTGATTTTTATTTTTAAATCTTTTTGCCATTTTTCTCTACTGAGCCATTGGCCTTTTTAAGAAGAATTCTTTTTTTGTTTTTTTTTGTTTTGTTTGTTTGTTTGTTTTTGACAGGCAGAGTGGATAGTGAGAGAGAGAGAGACAGAGAGAAAGGTCTTCCTTTTTGCCATTGGTTCACCCTCCAGTGGCCGCTGCGGCCAGCGCCATCTCGCTGATCCGAAGCCAGGAGCCAGGTGCTTCTCCTGGTCTCCCGTGCGGGTGCAGGGCCCAAGGACTTGGGCCATCCTCCACTGCCTTTCCGGGCCATAGCAGAGAGCTGGCCTGGAAGAGGGGTAACCGGGATAGAATCCGGCACCCTGACCGGGACTAGAACCCGGTGTGCCGGTGCCGCAAGGCGGAGGATTAGCCTGTTAAGCCAAGGCGCTGGCCAGAAGAATTCTTTTCTATTAGGGAGATTAGTCTTTAGTGCATGATTGGAATTGCAAATTTTTCTTTTTTCATGCAGATCTTTTAAATATTTTTGAATTTATTAATCTTTTATGGGTTCTGAATGTTGAGTCATTATGAGAAAGGGTATCTCCTTGTTTCCTGGTGTAAAGGGTAGGACCACTAGGAAAGAGTGGGTACACTTGCTGATTGTAGTATTGCTGTATTTCCTCTCTGTACTTCCATCAGCAAGCTGTGGCAGTGGCCCTGGTGTGAAGTGTGATGTGTGCTTCCAACTGTCATTTGTTTCCAGGTGGAACCCCCTTTTCCTAGTGCTCTTACTGAACACTGATTGCAGGTTTCTCCTCACCACATAACTCTATTTCTTAACTTTCTGTTCTATCTCACTAGCCGGTCTATATGGTTTATAAACCAGGAGTATTTTGATTTAATGATAACAAGTTTTTAAACTATTTTGATATCTCTCAGGCTAGTTCCCTTCACATTACTTCCATAGTTCTTTTTATTAATTTAAAAATTTTTATCCTAATTTGTTCATTTTCAATATAAAATTTAGACATAAATCACAGATGTAAGTTCTATTTAATGGACCCACAAAAAACCGTACATTAAAAAATTAGGTAAAATATATTCACAATCATGCATATAGTGTTTTAGAAATATGAATAAATACTAAGCCATAAAACAATTCTAAAAATGTCATATGTGCTACATTTTTTAAGATTTATTTATTTATCTGAAAGTCACAGTTACACAGAGAGAGGAGAGGCAGAGAGAGAGAGAGAGAGGGGTCTTCCATCCGATGGTTCACTCCCCAGATGGCTGCAACGACTGGAGCTGTGCCGATTCGAAGCCAGGAGCCAGGAGCCTCTTCCCAGTCTCCCATGTGGGTGCAGGGGCCCAAGGACTTGGGCCATCTTCCACTGCTTTCCCAGGCCATAGCAGAGAGCTGGACAGGATGTGGAGCAGCCAGGTCTCGCACCGGCACCCACATGGGATGCCTGTGCTTCAGGCCAGGGCATTAACCCACTGTGCCACAGCGCCGGCCCCAACATTTTTTAATAAATAAAATAACCGTTGACTAAAAGATACTCACACTTTTTAAACTCTATTTGCAAATCTCAAAACACTTTTAAATCACTCAGAGACCAAACAGAAATTCATTATAGAAATAATAAGATCGTAAGTACTAAATAACAAAGTAAGTTCTTAACCTCAAAAAAAATAGAAAAAGCCCCACTGATACAGACTCGTTTTAAGAACAGGAAAAGAGGAAAAGCTACACACTCCACTGTATGAGGCCAACACCACCTGACATTAAAAACCAGATTAAGTTCAATCTCACTAAAATAAAAAATAAGATAGTAGGCAAATTGAAATCAGCAACATGTTCAAAATCAGCCCAATGGGTTGTCTTGCCAAATATCAGGAAATTTCAATGTTTAGATTAAAGGAAGAAAAATGATATCTTAGTAGATGTAGATAAATTATTGGATAAAAATTGCTCAAAGATATCACCTCCTAGCAAAAGCCTGTAACAGATATCATACTTTATGATGAAACTTCAGGATCACTCATTTTATGATTAGAAAGGAAACAAGAAGGCACTTGTCATTATTTTCATGCAACATTGTTCTGGAGGTTCTAGCTAACTTTTTATGGCAAAGCCAGAAAAAGCTGTATAAAAATTGGAAAGGAAGAAACTAAACTATTCATATTTGAGCATGATATGACTATCTACACAGCAAACACCCAGAGAATCTATCAACCCATGTGTAGTTAGAGAGTTCAGAAAGATTGCTGTGAAAAATCAATGCTCTCCAATAGCATATATTATGATTAAAAACTACTTAGAAAATATTTTTGTAAGTTCACAATAGCAAGAAATGAAACAAAAGACTTTAAGATATCAGAATTAACAATTGACATATAAGACTTTTCCAAGACAACTACCAATGGCTATTAACAAATATAAATAGAAGCAGGGGCAGTCTTGTGTGCGTAAGTGGATACATCGACTATGCTCATGGATGGGTGGACTGAAACAGAGAGATGGTGACTCTGCCCGGATTAATCACTATCTTGATAGCTTGCTGCTTTACTACAAAAACAGATGGCTTTGTCTAACTGGAAGATATTAATTTCTGAGTAACAAGTCTGGACCTGGGACTGGAGAATCAGATTACTTTATAGAATAACCTTATTTTAAGTTGCTGTCAAAAATGCTAACAAGACAGCTAAAGGTCAGTTGGAAGCAGGTCTCGAATTTATGCACACTTAACCTTTATTATCCAGGAATTGTCTGTTCCTAACAGTAGCAGCCAATGACTGATACTTCCAAGTGCAATAAATAAAAAAGAAATAATCCCTTGTTCTCTGACTTTGAACATGCCCAGTCTCTATCACCTGTCATAAAGTTAGAATAATTTCTTAAAACTTTTTAAATGGCATTTATTTTAACCAGAAAGGGATCAAGAGGAGCAAAGAATATATTAAAAGTACATTTTCAACGTTTCTCTTTCATTTATCACATTTCTTTGCAATGCTAAAAGTGGTATAATTTAGTCATAGGTGGAGAATGATAATTATACTGCGGGGTGACAAGTGTCCATAAAACAGAGAAGCAAGAAAGAGATGACAAACCTGGAAAATCTTGGCAGTTTTAGAAAAGCAAGAAAAATCTGTATAAAAATTGGAAAGGAAGAAACGAAAGTGTTCATATTTGAGTATGATATGACTGTCTCCACAGTACACCCAGAGAATCTACCAAGATCAAGACACAGTTAAAAACACTACTCGTAGCTTTTACCACTGGTATTGATTGGAGACTGTGGCACTATTTTACAAGAACTGTCGATGAGCTGGATAATATATGACACATCAGTTTAAACACATTCAGCCAAGTAAGTAGAACTAGAAAGATTAGGAGAGGAGAGTGTTTGGCACAGCAGTTAGGATGCCAGTTGGAACGCTGGCATCCCTATCAGAGTGCCCGGGTGGAGTCCCAGCTCCACTCCCAGTTCCAGTTTTCTGCTAATGCGAGCCCTGAAAAGTCACAGGAGACAGCAAGCATGGGCCAAGCAGCTGGGCTCCTGCCACCCACATGGGAGACTCGATTTGAGTCCCAGGCTCCCAGCTTTGGCATGGCCCAGCCCTGGCTAATGCATCTGGTGAGTGAACCTGAAGATGCAAGTTCTCTGCCTCTCAAAGAAATGTTTACAAATAAAATAGAGAGGTTAGGAAGAATTCATTTAAGTGAAGTTAGTGCCATGAAGTAAATTTAAGAATAAATTATTACTTTAGTAGCCATATTGCCTGTCTCTAACATCCGCATGTAATTTTATTATATATACCTACGTATACATATAGATACACATAGCAGAAATTAGTTCTAATTTATTGAAGTTCTTAACATTTGGGATGTTTTTATATTTCTGATCTTCACTTAGGAAACTCAAGCAACAAGTACTGAATGGTTACACTAGTTATAGTGTCATGTTGAATGTTAGAGAGGGTAGACAGTGGGTAGGAAAAGAGGAGAGTAAACTAGAGAAATATGACTTATTTCATCATATGTGTAGTTTTATATGGACAGTGTGCTGAACAACGAATCAAAGTCACTCTCCCAGTGCGGAATCAGGCAGAGTTGGGTTTAAACTTAACATTTGTAGGAGGGTACTTCAAAAGTTCATGGAAAAAAATGGAATGAAAGGAAAATTTATTTTGGTGGAAAAATAATTGAAATTCACTCATGGTATTTTCATCACATTCATTTTCCATGATCTTTTCTGTGAACTGCTCATGTGCATGGATTTCCCAACTGTTTTGTACCAAAATAAACTTATTTATAAGCTCTCCTCTCCCCCTTGTATGTAATGAGCTCCACCACTTGGCAATCTTGACTGGTGGGAACTCTCCCAGTCCCGTTGGTGTGAGTTCATCATGAACACAATGCTGCCTCATTCCAGCAGGTGGTCAATGGTGTTAATGCCCTTCTGCAGAGAAAATGATACAATCACAAAAAGTTAAGTAAAATTTCAAATGGTTGAAGGCCAACTGAGGGGTACACATCAAGGTTGTAAATACAGGAAGAAAACCTTAGGGAAAGGGGGATAATTATGGGCTGGAGTGAATGGGGAAAGTGTCACTGGAGAGTGGGGACTTAGCGCAGCCCTGTGGGATAGGAAGGGGTGAGCCTCACGCAGAGATGGGGGCTAGTTTGGTCCATAGTGACCCGACTTGGGATGAAATGGCAGGGAGTGCTGGAGAGGCAAGAAGGGGCCCCTGTGCCAGGCTGGGTCTGAACTGGACACTCCAGGAGACAGGGGAAATAGAAATGACCAAAGAAGCATTGAGCTGTGATGATAAGAATGTGAAGATAAGAATGCAAGAGTGGACATTGAGGGAATGTCCAGGGGCACAATCTTCTGCTCACAGACCATGGACCACAAGTTCAAGTATGGAGCCACAGGGGCCTGGATCATGGCATTTATCCAGCAGGCAGGTTGAAAATGACAGGAGGATGTTTACATAGGGAGCGAGTAGAAGGCTGCTTTACAGGACTGGATGCTCACTCTGGCACTGAGAACTGGGAGCCCGAAGGAGTATGCCTCACAGCCAGGTTCCCTGCACTTGGGGCAGGTAAAATGCCAACACCGTTAGAACAAGAGAGCTTGTGCAGCAACCAGCACTCCAGGCTGTGGCTTCAGCAGGACATGTAGACCAGGAGCACGCTGGGGGAAAGGGGCCACAACTCTGAGAGCCACACTTCGGGCTCTGGAAGAGTTAGAACCCGTGCTGCTGATCGCGGAATCATGTGTGTCAAGACCGTGGGGGTCTTAGAGGCAGACTGTGAGGGGGTCCTTGAGGGGGGCTCTGAGGACTGTCCTCAGCCAGGAGCAGAGTCAGAGGCTGAAGAGGGGGTGAGAACCATGCAGGGGTGGGGTGTCTGGGACCTTTGTTGGATGCTCAGCTAACCCATCACAGCAGAAACAAGAGACAATTACAGGAAACATGAAACCTGACGGGGTGTATGCAATCTAGTACGTAAGCTGCTGTTTTGTGCCAATATACAAACTTTTTTTTTTTTTTTTTTAACTAGGACAGAAATACTTACAAAAAAACTTGTGCTACCTCATGAAGAGGCCTGCTGTCAGCTCTCTCCAGGACCACGCCCCTCACTCCCCACACTGCAGTCCTGCCTGGCCTGTGCACCTGATTCTTTCAGCTTGCCAGGGAGCTCTCTGGGCAGCCTTGGGAACCAGGAGGTGAGGATAACTGGTAGGACTCTACTGTTAAAAATATCTCTACGCGTTTATCAATTAAGGTTTAATTTCATTTCTTTTCAGAAACAAAACACCTTTTGGAACATTTCCGCTTCCATGCTGTGCATATCTTGCAGTACAGCTATAATTAGATCATCTGATTGCTCCTCTCCAGGTACTGAAAGAATTCAACGGTTTGGTCGGGAGGAGCGAAAAGAAAGAAGCAGTGATTTTGATGCAGGGAGCATTTCGGGGAGGTATGCACAGGGGGAAATGGCACCAAACTGCTACAAAGCAAGCCAGCTACCTGAACCTGTTTGGCACTCATGTGTGCAGCCAGGAGAGGGTGATGGGGACCGGGGAGCAGGGCACTGGCTCCAAAGCCTCCACTCGGCCCCTGAGGACTAGCGGATGAATCCCTCCATACCTTGGTCTACCTATGTATAAAATAGAGCAATGGCAGCACCTGTCTGGCAGACACTGTTGTGAGGCAATGCATGGAAACAGATAAGAGCAGTGCCTGGGTAACAGGAGGAAATCAACAAATGTAAGCCCTAAGGCAACAGCAAAGGCATCCTCCATTATCTTCATTGTTTGTTGCCTCTTTATAAACAGCAAATATCAGTTGACTTCCTCTATATTTACGATAGTCTTTGAGTTTTACTCTGTAGAGAAAAATCAATCCTCCTTTTGGTATGCCAACATTTTCTTAAACTATTCTGGTGCTCCTGTCATTTTGTTCAAAGTGATTGAAGCACAGGAGTCATTTGCGAAGGACATAGAACACAGAGCCCTGAGAGCTCCCAGGTCAAAGACCGGCCTGCATTGGCGTCTGCTTGTGGCTCAGGGGACTTCCAAGTAGGTCAGACAGAAAATGACGCCATCTTTTGGGGCTGGCAGGGGGTAACAATCAATCTAGAGGACAAGAACATGAAATGCCGAAAATCTCATTATTTTTATGAAACATCGTACTTGGCCAAGTGTATTTTATTTGCGTACAGATAAGTTCTTGTTTATAAAAGGACCATAGATATGTAAACAACCTGGCTAAATCACAGTACACAAATTTATTGGTACTACATTTATCAATTAAAATCTCTGCCAATTTTTCAGTGAAAATACATCTGTCTGGTAGAATCCCTGCTGTCAGAGTTTGACCTTGGGGCCACACACCTAAGTATACTTTTATAGCAAATACCAGATTTATAATCAAGTTATTTTGACATTTTAGAATTGTATACCAATGTCACACACACAAAATACAGTCAGTACACCAGGTTGTAATTTTGGAAACAAGAATTTTAAGCCATAATATCAAAGCAGAGCTTTTTTTTTTTTTTTGACAGGCAGAGTGGACAGTGAGAGAGAGAGAGAGACAGAGAAAAAGGTCTTCCTTTTTCCGTTGGTTCGCCCCTCAACGGCCTCTGCGGCCGGCGTACCGCACTGATTTGAAGCCTGGAGCCAGGTGCTTCTCCTGGTCTCCCATGCGGGCGCAGGGCCCAAGGATTTGGGCCATCCTCCACAGCACTTCCTGGCCACAGCAGAGAGCTGGCCTGGAAGAGGAGCAACAAGGACAGAATCCGGCGCCCTGACCGGGACTAGAACTCTGGGTGCTGGTGCTGCAGGCGGAGGATTAGCCTACTGAGCCGTGGCACCGGCCCAAAGCAGAGCTTTTAAAACATGTGTTTCCTTTTTGCTATGAGAAACCCTGAACTTCTTAGTACGAAGTATAAAGAGAATTTCCTGGAACTCAGTGAAGGTGACATAGAAACCTCCAACGCACACAGAATGAAGAGGCCATTCTCACAATTCTCATTATGCCACTGGTGAAGCTGGAGTTTCTCTTCCCTGTGAACCCTGTTGTGCCTGTTCTGTGTCTGCTAGGGGAGATCGAGCATCAGTGTTTAGGGTCTTCTTTGCTCTTCTGCTGTTTCTATCTTGAAATTTCTTGCATCATCTTCTATTCCATTAGCTCCAGCATTCCCTAGCCTTGGTGCTTACTGCCTATTGCTATTAATTTTGCATGGCCATCACGATCCAGCTCCAGAGGGTATGTGCAGATAGTCTGCATGTGCTGGCAGGAGCGAGACAATGCTCAGCTCAACCATGACAGTGGCATCACCTTCCCCCATGGTCTAAAATAAGCTCAGCTGAATGAATGCATCCTTCTTAGTTCGGGAGGAGAGGAAATATTCTAAAGTGCATGGATATTGAAGACCCATTTCACGTAGGACAAACATGGTCAAATGATTCCTTATGTACAAGTCCACAGAATAGTTCATCTTATTATGAACTTGGGGTACTACAGGTGCTTGAAATCAATAACCTTATGGTTCTGAAATTTAACAACATCCGGTTGTGCTCCAAGCATTCCCAATTCCTGTGAACTTCACTCCCAGCTCAGACAGCCTTCTAGTCATCTCAAGGAAGGATTCAGCCCTGTGTAGCACCAACACGTTCACACAGACCTCTCCCAGGGCGTTTGCGATGCTGTGTACTTGTTTCTATTCTGTCACCCTCGCCACTGTGGGCCCCGCATGGCACAGCCTATCCATCTGTTGACCCATAACATTCCTCATCGACTCACGGCGCAGAGCCCACAGTGTATTTGTTGAATGAATTAATCAGCGAGCATTCTTCAGTGCCCCTCCTCCCAGTGCTCCTCCCACCCCCATCAGCACTACTCCTCTTTGCTTCATTTCCCTAGGGTACAGCTGGGCCACTCTTTAAAAAAATAAAAAAATAAAAATCCTCTGCCCATGCTGCTCGCCTGCAAAAGCCCTTCTCTGGCTGTGTGCAGGGTGAAGCTTAAACCGTGACCATGGCATCTTCTCCACAATTTTTCCTCAAGTTCCCTTTTCAGCTTCATGTTCTGACATTTCACCCTGACATCCAAATGCAATTACATTAAATATCTCCCTGCTAGCTGAATACGTTCTGCTCTTCTGTATGCCTGGAGTACTTTTCCAGTTTTTCCATTTTGATGTCTGCCTCTTTGTTCTTTATTATACCTTACACATGATGCATCTTCTCCATATAATAACAGCTACCAGTGTAGATTTTGATGCTTAAGCCCAAATTCTGCCCCTGCCTCTGAGCCCATATTAGTGATTCGAACTCGGGGAAGTCCTCTCAGCTTCCTCATTAAAGTGGGGCTGAGAATAGAGTTTGTTTTTTCCAGCTATGATACATAACGCATGTGGTTACTTCATGGATACCATCTAGAACACTGTTTGACACACATTAATTATTATTGTTGCCAGTGTAATACACAGCACTCACTAGACCTGTTCTGTTCTGATTACATGGCAATCGGAGTGTGTGCATAAATATTTACTGTGCAGTAATGTGAATTAGATCTCCCATTGCCCTTCTAGTAGGAGTGGGGAAGGACAAAGAAGTGCCTCTCTGACAGGAAGGGGCAGTAGGGGCAGGAGAGAGGAATTGGAGGGGGAGTGGAGAGCATTCTAGTCCCAGATCTTGTCTGGGTCAAGGTGGAGGCTGTGTGTGTAAATATGTTCACACGTATGTGTGGATGAGAGAGGGATAGAGAAGATAATGGGGTGCCCACATATGCTGATCGAGGAGCATGGCTGTTGGCTATTAAACTTGGTTTGTCAGGACCTGAGCCAAGGGGGGCTGACAGGGACACGAAACCCAACACAGCCAGATCCAACAGCACCAGTGTGAGCTGAGCCCTGGGACTCAGCCAACAGCCAAGCTTTGGGGACAGTTATCAATGCTAAGAGAACAGACCAAAACCAGGCCAGTCGTGGCAACCTCAGCAACAGATACAAGGAAGGAGGTCCACACCCAAGGGCTGGTCAGGTGACCTGTGAGCTCAGCTGAAAGCCTAGGGGAACGAGCAGAGAAAGACAGCGTGAAGTTGATTCTCTGCATACGAGACATCTCAGCTTCCGCCTACACCCAGGTGATGACAACTGGGCAGGAGAGAGGGAGGAAGAGGAGAGGAGCACTAGGACAGGACTGGAGGCGATGCCTCTCCACCCTCTCCAACCTGCGAGGAACAGCAGAAGGCAGAAGAGAGCAGCTACTGACCAGAATGAGGGTTACGACTGTTGGCCGCTCAGACACTTGTTCCCATCACCTTCAGTGTGCTCCCACCGCCGACACACGTACACACACATGTGCATAATGCAGCTCTCATTGGGGTCTCTCTCTGCTTTATATCTGGCCCAGAACTCAGCACGGCACGGTCTGTCACACAGACCTGGCTGGCTGGCTGGCTGGATGAACAGATGGAAGAGAAAATGAGGGGACGAATGAAGGAATAAATTGCTTTTAGTTAATTTGCCCTTCTCTAGATCAAATGCCTTTTATTTTAGTGTGTTTTTCTGTAAATTTCAGCAAAATATGTCAAGCAAGTATTGGTTTCAGACCTCATGGATTTAGTCATCTGGGATAACAACTCATTTTGTGTGACTTTAAATCCTTCATTTCAATCCCCTTTTGATTCACAAGTGAGAACCAGAATTCCATTTAGGGTAAAATGACTCGCCCAAAGGCAGAAAGTGATTGAAGTGCCCACTCATCAATCCTAACTTATTTAGGCTCATTGTTCTTTTCTCAACTGGAAAGGGGCCTTTGATTTCATTTAGTCCCCTGCACTTTCAGTTCATGAAATGTGTCAAACAAGGCGCAGATTATTAGTCTGTGAGCCGCTGCCTCCTTCCAGGGCTCTGTGCTGTGTCCTATGGCATGCAGCCCTGAACAAGGCGCAGATTATTAGTCTGTGAGCCGCTGCCTCCTTCCAGGGCTCTGCGCTGTGTCCTACGGCATGCAGCCCTGAACAAGGCGCAGATTATTAGTCTGTGAGCCGCTGCCTCCTTCCAGGGCTCTGCGCTGTGTCCTATGGCATGCAGCCCTGAACAAGGCGCAGATTATTAGTCTGTGAGCCGCTGCCTCCTTCCAGGGCTCTGCGCTGTGTCCTACGGCATGCAGCCCTGAACAAGGCGCAGATTATTAGTCTGTGAGCCGCTGCCTCCTTCCAGGGCTCTGCGCTGTGTCCTACGGCATGCAGCCCTGAACAAGGCGCAGATTATTAGTCTGTGAGCCGCTGCCTCCTTCCAGGGCTCTGCGCTGTGTCCTACGGCATGCAGCCCTGAACAAGGCGCAGATTATTAGTCTGTGAGCCGCTGCCTCCTTCCAGGGCTCTGCGCTGTGTCCTACGGCATGCAGCCCTGAACAAGGCGCAGATTATTAGTCTGTGAGCCGCTGCCTCCTTCCAGGACTCTGCGCTGTGTCCTACGGCATGCAGCCCTGAATAAGGCGCAGATTATTAGTCTGTGAGCCGCTGCCTCCTTCCAGGACTCTGCACTGTGTCCTATGGCATGCAGCCCTGAACAAGGCGCAGATTATTAGTCTGTGAGCCGCTGCCTCCTTCCAGGGCTCTGCGCTGTGTCCCATGCATGCAGTCCTGCAGTGCCTGGCACACACTGGCAGGCGCAGTGTGGGTTACAGGCACAGTGCAATTCTCTTTAGGACCTGGAACTACAGGAAACAAGAGCTAAGAAGTCCCTCAATGCTAGACAGTTTTCACACACACAGAGATACAAAACAGAGAAAAAAAAGTTGAATAAAATAAGGTTGAATGCTTTAGATGGGGAAACCTTCCACCTTTCAGTGTGCTATTAGAATTAACAACAGATATTACCGATTAACTCAGCAAATCTGAGCAGATTGAGTCAGAAAACTGAAATATCAGTTATGTCCTTACACCAGGATGAGAAATAAAGCCCCATCCAAAGGTATTAAAATCATCAAAAGGGTCCAGAGCAAGTCTTGGCTCTCGTTGCTCCCAGTAGTTTGCTGATACATGGAAGCTCTGTTTCGTAGTATTTGCTGACTTGTGTGGTATACATTCAAGCCACCAAATTAAAATCACTAGGAAAGGGGCCGGCACTGTGGTGTGGTGGGTAAAGCTGCCATCTGCAGTGCTGGCATCCCATATGGGTGCCGGTTCAAGTCCCAGTTGCCCCACTTCCCATGCTGCTCCTTGCTAATACACCTGGGAAGGCAGTGGAGGACAGACCAAGTACTTGGGCCACTGTACCCAAGTGGGAGATATGGAAGAAACTCCTAGCTCCTGGCTTCAGATTAGCTCAGCTCTGGCTATTGCCGGCTATTTGTGGAGTGAACCATTGGATAGAAGTTCTTTCTCTTTCTGTCCCTTCTCCCCTCCCTCCCTCCCTCCAACTGCCTTTCAAATAAAATAAATAAACGTTAAAAAAAAATCACCTGGAAAAGATGCACAGATCAATAAATAAAGCTTATGCTGTGACTTCCTGCACCTTAATAGAATGTTGCCTAATTGCATACAGAGAAACATTTTTCAGGTGCAAATGTATTATACCTTTGTACTATGGATCCTGATTGATCCCACTACGTCACAGAGTGTGTCCTGACTGCCCAGGCCTCCAAAGCACAGCTGCGGTGTAACACAGCGTGCCAGCCAGGTGATGCTATGCATTTTACAACAGAACAAGATTTCATCTCTCTCACTCTGGACAATGTGAAAAAAAAAAAAAAACCAATATAAAATTTGGAAATACAAATCAAAAACTGAATAAAAAGATTTATATTACTGAAATCACTAAAACTAATTTCCTCCTACTTATTCAAACTTTTTGGTATGTGTCATGTGTTGCTTCCTTTCATCTTCTCTGGCCCGCAATTGCTTTCCTCCTGCTCCCTGCTTCCTGCTGGCAGGTCTGAAGCTCTGGCCAGCAAGCACCCCCCAGTCACGTGAGGCTTGCTCAATGGCACGGACTAAAAATTGCCAACTTAGGTCAGCTTTGAAGCTGACTGGTCGGTGGACTGTGTGGTTTAGCAACATCATCAAGCAGTGAGGTTCCTTCCAGATTTCCTCCATGCTCTCTGTAGAGGGTTGGCTAGCTCGCCTTCTTATCATGAAATGACTGCAGAAGCTCCAAGAGTTATCGTGAGACATGGCAACAATCAGAAGCAGGAGAAGGAGCAAGACGACTGTCTCAGATTCAGCTGTTCTTTTCAACCTTGCCACTGAGTCACCACTTCCCTCCTAAGCAGTGCAATCAAATGTGCTGACCATAATGGCTCTTCCTGCCTTTATCCTTTGGGATAATGGAGAGAACAGCATGTGAGCAAAGCCCCCTCAAAGTGTGTGCAACAGCAGGGTCCTAGAGCGATTATACAGATGTCATAAACAGGCCAGCGTGCCCCCGAGGAGCTGGTGACAGACAGCTGGTGTGCCCCTTTCCTGTGGCTGCTGGGACAGTGGTGAGAAGCACACAGGGCTTTGTCTGTGAGACACAGTCTGACATGGGTCTTCCAGGCGGCAGTGACTCTGCAGGCTGGGGGGAGGCGTCTCTTCCGTTGCCTTGTCACCTTCTAGAGGCTGCCTGCGTTTCCTGGTTTGGGTCCCTTCCTGCACCTTGCAAGCACCTCTCTAACTTTGACCTTTTTGCCACCCCTTTGCAAGGAATATCCTTCATGCTCACATGGATCCCACCTGGATGATCTGGGAGAATCTCCCGTCTCCAGCTGTGATTAGTCACACCTGTACAGTGCCCTTTGCCCTAGGGGAGAACATGTTTGCAGGCTCTGGGGATTAGGAGCTGGACACCTTTGGGGGCCAAGTACTCTGTCTTTCAACTTTGTGGGTTGTAAAGTGACACCCCTAACAGATTTGTAAGAAAACTTCCGCTGCTGCAAAGGGAGGCTGAGAGTTGGAGTGACTGAACTAGGCACAAGCACACTAATTGAGATCACTGGGATTAGCCCTAATAGAGATTCGCAATTTCCTATGGGTAACACACCATCAATATCTTTAAGTTATTGAAGACATTTTTAATAACTGACACTTTGTATATGAAAAAAAGACTTTCCATCAGTTAGTTACATTTGGAGTGCTGTCTGGGGATGATTTTACTCATTAAAACATGACGCAGGGGAGGAATGCCCGGCACTGAGGCGGGGGCGGGGACTGCAGGCTCTCAGATTTTGCACTGTCGTCACCAGTGGGAAACGCCCACCTTCACTCTGGAGTCAGGGGGAAGCAGGCTTTGCTAACTGTGTGTATGCCAGGAGCTGCATCTCACGGGTGCCCCAGACACCCCTGCGTCCCCAACTCCTCACTGGCCATGAAGGCCAAGAAAGAATGGACGCTACTACTGAAGTGCTCTCTGCTGACACTGATGTGTCCCCTCTGGGGGCCATCCAGGCAGGCCCTGTGGGGATGGGTCTGTGTGTCCCGCAGGAAGTGCAGGAGGGGAGGATTAGGGGACTGCCTTCTAAAATGTACACATAGATTTCCACAGATGTTCATGGAAGGCTGAAAATACACGTGGGAATACCTTTGAAAATGCTCTCATCACATAGGGGCATTAAATGAATGTTATTCTTTTTAAGATTTTTATTTATTTATTTGAAAGGCTGAGTTACAGAGAGAATGAGAATCTTCCATCCACTGATTCACTCCCCAAATGGCTGCAATGGCTGGGGCTAGGGCCAGGCTAAAATCAGGAGCCAGGAGCTTCTTCCAGGTCTCCCACGTGGGAGCAGGAACCTGTGCACTTGGGTCATCTTCTGCTGCTTTCCCAGGTGCTAGCAGGGAGCTGGATGGGAAGTGGAGCAGCTGGGACTCAAACCAGAGCCCATATGGGATGCAAGCACGGCAGACAGTGGCTTAAGTTCATTTAATGAATTTTAGAAATTCAGCTCTTACGCTGAAACAACGATTTTAAGAGAGAAATGATTCCATATTTTAGCCAATACTTTTCAATTTGCTTGCATCATTAAATATAGCACAATTTTCCATGTAATGAATGTGGTATTATATAGAAATTAGATCTGTTCAACGGTAAATGGCGAGAAAGCCCTGAGCAGTCAGATAGCCTTGAGGAAGAAATCCACAAGCCTCAGGGAAATGCAGAGTGGTTGGGCGCAGTCTGTATGGAGCACACGGGCGAGACCAGAGTCACACCCTATTTCCAGCACAGGTTGAAGAAAACAATGCATTTCTCAACCTCTGATAGCATGCGCTTCCATTCACATATGTTATGGTTGCTCAAGAGATGCAGGGGCCTTCAGACAGGCCCGGGGGCACCCACTGTGGGTCTCCATTTTCAGGGAGGCACAGGGGAAGGCCATTGTTCATCCTTCCACATCCACATGAGACATATCCATGTTTTCATATTTGATGGACAACAACCCATTTCCCCCAGGGCTTCCAGTATAGGTGCAATCCCAACCGGCCACCTGACATCAAGACTCATCCTGGGAAGGAGCCCCTGCAGCGCCCTGTTTGCTGTGACGGCTCCACTGTGCCCTGTCTCTCTGTGCCCAGGCCTGTACCTCTTCTAGCTATGTCACATTCACTCATTCAACATGTATTTCCTGGCTGCTTCCGTGTGCATAAAATCGATGCTGTCTGCACAACCAAGATGGACACAAATCTCCTCCCATCTAGCCTGCTCCCAGGGACCTGCTGGTCAAGTGGAGAACACAGGCCAGTGCACAGATTCCCAGGGGGAGGGGGCTCTGGAAGGGACAGGGAGATAACCTAAGGGGGCTCCCTGATGGCTTTCCTGCCAATGTGCCATTAAGGCTACCGCACAGCAGGAGTTTGATGAGTTTTAAATATGTTTTCTCACATTTCTTCTTTATTATAGTATTCATCTGGCTATTAAGAGTGTTTTTACTTTTGATGCTTCAAATGCAATTAATAATTCCTTGAAATTGTTCTATCAACGTGCTTTAATAATTAGGAAGGTCACATATATTCAACAGTAATAGCTCACCTGCACCAGAATAATTTTGGGAAAAGCGTAATATGCAATATTTGCCATTAGACAAACAAACTCCATTAACTGTGAAAACAAATGAAAACGGAAGCCTGAAGAATCATTTTAAGCACATCCAATTTCATAAATGAGAAATAATGTGAGGAGGAAGACAGATGTACTTGACTTATCTGAATTAAAGGACATTGACTGGTTAAAAGCATATAATTTTCCCCTCTGGGTTCTAATATCTGGATTCTTACACTAGGCTCTTAGAAAACTCTTATTCTGCTCCTTCTTATCAAATTGATTTTTGGAAAAACAGACTATTTTTTCACTCGTTGTCTAAGCTGGACATCCATCTGCATTAGCCAAACACAAGAACATGTTAGGCTTAAGCTGGGGTGCTATTGCATGTGTGCCCTGAGCCTGACTCCTGGCTCTGCCCTGAGGCTGCCTGGGATGACCACAGACCTGGGAACCCGCAGCCTTGGTACTTTCCCATTCTTTTCCCCACAAATCAAAGGCAAAGCCCCAGACTTGAAGTTCAAAAGGAAAGCAGAGCCCAAGTATGCTGGGTGTTAATGCTTGCAGCAAATCTTCATTGCGCTGCACTCTCAACAGGAAGCAAGGTGGTTCACTTAGAATAGCGGTTTGCACTAAGCATCAGGAATTGCCCAAGAGGAGGAGACCTGTGGGGAGAGCTCAGGAGACATGGCAAGTTTGCCACTGACTTGAAAATAAGACTGAGGTGTGTTCTAATTCTTCAGCAAGTAAAGGTAAAATCTGAAAGACATTGGGAAAGCCTTGTGAGGACAGCAGCCCTTCAGGACTGGATACTCACAAAGATTGCTCCCTTCCATTCTTGATAGGATGGAAATCTCACAGGAAGAGAAGCAGGGAATAATGGAAGCCAATTCAGCATCAATTTATTACAAGAAAATCATGACCCAGGACAAATCTAAGGAAATTTCATTATTCTTAAATCTCTGACTTGCCACATGGATTTCTAAAATGTTGAATACTGTGAGAAAACTAACAAATAACCCACAGAAGTGAGGGTTCAGTGCCACAGCTAATTCCATCACACATAACCACGGATGAGTCACTGGAGCAGGTAATTAGAGCTGGCATGAGGCCCACGTGCATTTTGGAGCTTCCTGGGCCTCTTGTTTGATGAGAAGTAAGCCCTACCACACTGCTCCTCATCTCAGCTGTAGACCCCTTCACACGGCACAACCATGGCACCCGCCATTCTGGTTGGGGGCAGTCCCTGGACGCTGGCCCTGAGGAACCTCACAGCGTCTTCCCCACAGGTGACCTGGTCATCTCTGTAATTGAAATAACATTACTGTCCTTTTATTTTCTCTCTTTCCCACTAAACTAAAGGAGGCTGTGTTGGTTATCATTGAGTTCTAACTCAGAGTACAGTGTACATTATTACAATGTATAGTACAATAAATACTTGCTGTATTTATTATAATACATAATTGTTGACAGCTGAGATGCATTAATGTGTGTCCAGTCCTGCCCTCCACCCTAGTTTGAGTCCATGTTCCTCCTTCTCCAGCCCACGTGGAAGGCTGATGGCCTCACACAGTATGACCGAAAGCTTACTGGGCACAGTCCAGCAGCTGCCCAGCAGTAGGGCTGTGCACAGCTCTTCTGGAAAAGTAACTCAACTATTTTAGGGTATTAAAAACTGATGTCTATGAGATAACGTTATGACCAAAGTTTCGGTATGTTATAGGAGAGAAGCTTGACACAGAATGATGAGAGGCAGGTGAGGAGATGATTCTGCAACCCTTGGGGCAGGACGGGTGTCCAGGGCAAGGGGGCGGAAGTGCTGGGGCGTGCGTGGCCTCAGGGATCTCAGAAAGGAGGGGCCCAGGCTGACCGCAGGGCAGTGATGATAAGTGAGGCTGCAAGGAATGATGAAGGAGCCAGGTTATGAAGCACCTTGCCGGGAGTTCCGGTTTTATGCAGAAGGAAATAGAAATTTGCTCATCAGGGCACTGGGAAACTGGATCTGAGTTTCAAGCACCAACAGCTGGGCCAGCTGTGGGCAGAGGCCTGGAGAGATAGACCCGAAGTGGAGACAGACATCTACTGCTAGCAGACAGTGGAATGAGAATTGTGGTGGGAATCCTCTTAGGGTTGGTGGCGCTAGTAAGGGACACTTGGGGAATACAAATCTGAGTTGGAAATAGAGGATTTAAGCATGAGTGAAGAAGTGGGAGTGGGGAAGCCTCCCCGGTCCAGGGTAACTCTTGGCTTTAACCTTGGGCGCCCTGTACATGGTGCTGTCAGTCAGCACAAGATGGCAGCAATGCTGGGGAGCACCTCTGTGAGCTGACTGTGGGGTTGGGATCTGCCCCACGGACATGGCAGGTTCTGACGTGCTGCTGTGCATAGTGTAAGTGAGGCAGAGGTGTCTGGGAGGCGTCTGGATGTGTGAGCTTGGATGGCAAGAGAGTGTGGGCTGGAGATGGCCATGAGACTGACAGTGAGAAATACGAGGTCCAGGCGCTGGCCCTGTGCTCCACCAACAAGAACAGGTGAGCAGGCCAGAAGGGTGCATCCTTGGAAGGAGCCCAAGGGAGAGCCAGGTAGCGAGATGATCAGACTACGAAGCTATGGAGGGAGGTGTGGGCAGGAGGGCGCTGGAGCCATGGGTGACAGCAACAAGGGTCTGGAGGCGACAGGGAGAGTTAATAGCAGACATTGTATGGATTGATAAAGGCAGGACTTTTGGAAGTACAGGCAATAAATAAAAGGCACTGGCTCTCTTCCTCCAAATGTGACATTTTTAAAACAGTTGTCATCCTGAGGTTGGGCTGCAAAATATCACTGGAGAGCAGAGGACCTTGCAGAAGGAAGCACTGTGGAAGGGGGGAAAAGAGATTGTCTGGCTGATTTATGATTCTTCAGTAAATAGAAGTGAAAATGTGACAAAATTAAGAAAGATAATGGAGGGCCTAGCCAGGAAATGGCAAGAATGTGATGTAGATGCGGCAGCTGGGCTCAAGGCAACCGTTGTCCAACACCCACTGCGAAGACTGGTTTTGGTTCATTTTATGTATTTTCAACCAAAATAAACTCTAAACAAAGCATCACATCATTTGCTACTTGATCCGCATGCAGCAGTCAGCTTACTGCTTCTGTGAAGGTGGCGCAGAGTGGAGAGCAGTTCAAGAGCAGTCCAAGTGTGTTTGCTTTTTCATACTTGGCTCACAGCTCCATCTGTCATAGGGGTTGTCCTCTTCCCCCCACAACAGACAAGGTGACCGGAGTAGTCACGTAAGAAATATCATCACATTCATAAACAAGTGCGCTAATTATCAAGACTGTTTTAATTAAGTTTTGTAACAGCTGGCCTGTGCTCCTGGCAGTCGGCCTCGAGATCACACCGTTCCCCAAACTGGTAGAGAGTGGAAGTATTGTGTTTTCTTGACAGTGCGGCCCTGGCAGTTTAAATGGAGGGTGGTGTGTCTCTGAGGAATGATTTCCGATAATGAGGACCCTCTGAGGGCTCCCGTTGTGCCAATACCCAGACGCCTTGCCAAAGACACCCAGAATGTTTGTAGTCTTCGCTTAGCTTATGAATCAGTGTCTACAGGCAAAACGGGACAGGATCAAGGACATATGACAGTGGTATAGCTTTGTAATCTTTCCCAAATCACCTCATAAAAAAATAGACAGATGAAGCAAGTAGAGTAGTAAAGCCAAAATCTGCATACCAAGCTACAGCAAAATGCTGTGTAAGGTGTGCGCACGGCCCTCGAAATACGAGGGGATGGGGCAGGTCACTGGGCACCAGGCCCACGTGGCAGCGGTGACCACGCAGGAGGAAGCAGAGTGATGCAGCGGCCATCTCCTGGTCAGAGGAAAGGAACGTTGCAGCAGAGAGAGCCAGACAGCAAGCGGGGGCACTGAGCGACCCAGGAGAGTCTGCACATGCTCCAGGTCATGGGCAGTAAAAGGTTGGAAGACTAGAGCTGAAAGGGTTGTCCAACCCGAAAATTCCCTGTTCTCTTCTAGGACAAATTCCTTCACCGGGGACAAGCTACTGGGGCGAAATCCAAATTAAACAGGACAGGCTGGCACCATGGCTCACTAGGCTAATCCTCCGCCTGCGGCACCTGCACCCCGGGTTCTAGTCCCATTCGGGGCACCAGATTCTGTCCCAGTTGCTCCTCTTCCAGGCCAGCTCTCTGCTGTGGCCCGGGAGTGCAGTGGAGGATGGCCCAAGTGTTTGGGCCCTGCACCCGCATGGGAGACCAGGAGAAGCACCTGGCTCCTGGCTTCAGATCGGCGCAGTGCGCCAGCCATAGAGGCCGTTTGGGGGGTGAACCAACGGAGGGAAGACCTTTCTCTCTGTCTCTGTCTCTCTCTGTCTCACTGTCTTAATTCTGCCTGTCCAAAAACAAAACGAAACAAAACAAAACAAAACAACAGGCCAGCAATGGGGCAAAAGGAATGAAGGAAGGTTGTCTGGCAAAAAGATGGGAGAGACAGGAGAGAAAGTAAATCATAAATACGAAGCCATTTCTACCCAGTGGAACAGCTATCTTGACCACAGAGATAAAAAAAGATCATT
Organism: Lepus europaeus; assembly: GCF_033115175.1. Classification (NCBI taxonomy): domain Eukaryota; kingdom Metazoa; phylum Chordata; class Mammalia; order Lagomorpha; family Leporidae; genus Lepus; species Lepus europaeus. The sequence goes on along the minus strand of NC_084829.1, from coordinate 163,327,630 downwards.
GTGAAATCCACCGCAACATTGTTACTAAAAAAAAAAGAGAATGAGGTGAAAACTCCAATTAAAGGGTGTGCCAATGCTGGATCATGTTTTGGTAAAGTTATTGAAACTTTGCTAAAGGTAAACATAAAACACAGCAAAATCGCCAGAGCACTTATGTTGACAGTCATCAGACTTTTTGACAACACTGCTTCCTACCAGAAGAAAGAGAGAACTCAAGGGGAAAAAAGTATGAGCCAAGCATTTTATACCCACCCGCACAATGTTTCCAGAGAAAGCCTCAAACGGTTAAAAGAACAACGTGGAGACTGTTGACCTTACGATCACCTCTGTTTCCCCTTGGCTATTTAGGACATATTTTATTAAAGAAAATTATTCACTCTCACACATTCACCACTAGGCTCATACGGGCTATTCACTAGACATCATCTGTAAATGAAGTAAAAAAAATAATCAGAGATTTAATAAGAGGAGCTAGTCACGTAAATTATGTTCATGATAAATCAGTTCTTGTTAAGCACAAACTAAAATAAGCACAGGCTTACAAGGGTCTCTAAAGACACTGTCACAACTGCATTGTAAAACACAAAGCAAAACAAAACTATGTTTATACCTGTGCATAGACTACGTTATGTAAGAATCATTTCAAGCCTTTAACAGAGGCTTTACACTGCGGAGTGGAATTGGGATATGGAAAGAGACATTTTATTTTATATTCTTTTATATATTTACTTATATAACTTCATAGTGATAGCCATTTGAAAAATACCTAAAGGAACTTGATGAATTATCATTTGAACAAAAATGACAGAGGATCTAAAGTTCCATTGAAATAGGACTTTCAATGCTTGCACTCTAAAGTGCATCCGCACAGCTAATTAAATCAGGCACAGTGGTGAGTAGTTTTGTGATGCTATGGTCCAGCCTCTTTCATCTCTAATGTCCTCCATCTTCCTTTATAGTTAAAAGTGACCTCCTGATCACTTATCGAGAACTCCACTAGAAGAACTTAGATATCCAAAATACCTGGAGAGGCACTGCCCAGGATTGGTGGTTAAGAATAGGTATATATCTGCCTATTCATCTCCAAAGACATGCTCCAGAAATGTAGCTGTTTGGAATAAATAGATGTTGTATAGAGTGAACCATGAGGATGAGCTTGAATTTGCATGTATTTCACACACTAAATATATTTGGGTAGGGGCTGTATTGTGGCACAGAATCACCTCATGCAACGCCAGCATCCCATATGAGCATCAGTTCGTGTCTCAGCTGCTTCACTTCTGATCCAGCCCTCTGCTAATAGCCTGGGAAAAGTAGCAGGAGATGGCCCAGTGCTTGGGCCCCTGGCACTGATGTTGGAGACCCGGAAGAAGCTTCTGGTTCCTGGCTCAGCCTGGCCCAGCCTTGGCCATTGCAGCTACCTGGGGAGTGAACCAGCAGGTGGAAGATATCTCTGTCCATCTCTCTCTCTCTGTAACTCTGACTTTCAAATAAATAAAGATCAATAATATAATATATACAAGGATAGTTCAAACTCTTTGTGAAAAAAATGGAAGAAACAAGTTTTGTGCAAATTTTTTTGGAAATACATGCATAGCTTCTCCATAATATCAGTTTCCATGAACTTTTGAAGCCTCTTGTATGAATGGATTACACCAAAATAAACATCATTTAATTACATTTTCTAATAACATTCTTTGACTTTTTAAAATTTTAATATTTCAAATACAGAAAAATATAGAGCTCAATGATCACACATTTAATGATGTTAACATTTTACCATATTCTCTTCATATGCAAATATTATATACATACACACAATTTTGCTTGAAAGAAGGGATATTTATATCACATAATGTGGGATTCATGGCAAGCATCATAAAGTGAGGAAATAAAGGTATATTTTTATATAATGTATAATTTAGTGAAGATAACATTTATAAATATTTACATACCAAATATTTTGCATGCATACATTTCTAATACTATGTATGTATATGAACTTTCACATATGAGAGAAAACATGATATTTCTTTCTCCATCTCTTGTTTCACTAAGCATAATGATCTCTAGTTCTTCATTTTTACTGCAAATGTCAGGATTTAATTATTTTTTATGACTAATATATTCCATTGTGTGTATATACACTTTAGAAAATATTTTTTATTTTGAAAATCAGAATTACAGAAAGAGAGAAACAAAGAAAGGGATCTTCTATCCGCTGGTTCACTCCCTGGACGGCTGAAATAGCCAGAACTGAGCCAGGCTGAAGTCAGGAGCCAGGAGCTTCTTCCGGGTCTCCCACATGGGTGGCAGGGGCCCAAGGACCTGGGCCATATCTTCTGTTTTTCCCAGGCCAATAGCATGGTGCTAGATTGGAAGTGGAGCAGCCAGGACATGATCTGGTGCCCATATGGGATGTCAGCATCACAGGTGGCATCTTCACCCACTGTGCCAAAATGCTGGTCCAGTCATCAGCTGATAGACATCTAGGTTGATTCCATATCTTTGCTATTGTGAGGAGTGCTACATAATCATGGGTGTGCAGGTATCTCTTTCCTATGCTGACTTCCTTTCATTTGCATATGTTCCCAGAAGTGGGTGAGCTGTGTTGTGGGGTATATCTAGTTTTAGTGTTTTGAGGAAACTCCATACTGTTTACCATAATTACTGCACTAATTTGTATTCCAAACAACAGTGTATTAATACTCCCCTTTCTCCACATCCTTGCCAGCATTTGTATTTTTTGTCTTTTGGATAACAGCCATTCTAACTAGAGATGAAACCTCACTGTGGTTTTCTTTTGCATTTCCCTTGTGGCTAGTGATAACTGAGATGGTTTTTCATCTGCCTGTTGGCCACTGTATTTCTTTTCTTGAAAAATGTCTCTTCATATCCTTTGCCTGTTTCTTAGCTGGATTGTTTTGGTGTTGTTGAGTTTCCTGAGCTCTATACGTGTTCTGGATAATAATCCTTAGTCAGATGCATCTTTTGCAAATATTTTTCCCATTATGTTAGTTGCCTCCTCACTGTATTCAATCTTTCTTTTGTTGTGCAGAAGCTCCTTAGTTTGATAAAAATCTGTTTGTCTTATTTTATTGCTTGTATTTTGGGAGTTTTATCCAAAAAAAGTCATTGCCCATGCCAAAGCCTTGGAGCATTTCTGTTGTTTTCTTCTGTAAATTTCATAGTTTCAGGTCTTACACTGAGATCCTTGATCCATTTTGAGCTGACTTTTGTATAAGGTAGAGGTCTTGTTTCACATTTCTCATGTGAAAATCCAATTTTCCCAATGTTGTTTGTTCAATAGACTTTCCTTCCTCCAATGGATTCTTTTTTTTAAACACAGTTGTCAAAGATAAGTTGGTTGTAGATGTATGGATTTATGTCTGGGGTTTCTGTTCCGTTCCATTCATTTATGTATCTATTTTTATGACAGTACCATGCTGTTTTGGTTATAATAGTCTTATATTTAAATCTATATTGAAGTCCAGTATTGAAATCTGGTATTGTGATGCCTCTTCTTTGTTTTTATTGTTCAAGATTGCTTTGGCTATTTAGGGTCTTTGTGTTTTCATATTTTTTTAAAGACAGAGTTTCAGAGAGAAGTAGAGACAGAAAAAGAGGTCTTCCATCTGCTGGTTCACTCCCCAGATGGCCACAAGGGCCGGAGATATGCCGATTTGAAGCTAGGAGCCAGGAGCTTCCTCCAGGTCTTCCACATGAGTGCAGGGGCCTGAGGACCTGGGCCATCTTCTACTACTTTCCCAGGCCATAGCAGAGAGCTGGATTGGAAGAGGAACGGCCAGGACTCTAACTGGCACCCATATGGGATGCAGGTGCTTCAGGCCAGGGCTTTAACCCACTGTGCCACAGTGGCAGCACCTTTGTGTTTCCATATGAACTTTAGGATTTTATTTCCTAAATCTGTGAAGAATAGCATTGGTATTCTGATGAATATTTTGAATTTGAATCTGTAAATTGCATCAAGTAATGTAGATGTTTTGATAATATTCAGTTTTTCAATCCATGAATATATGAGGTCTTTTCTTTTGTGTGTGTGTTTTCTTCTATTACTTTCATTAAAATTTTATAATTTTCATTGTAGAGGTCTTTCACATTTTTAGTTAAATTTATCTCAAAGTTCCTATTTATTATGATTTTTTGTAGCTATGGTATATTTTGAAGTACTCTTATAGGATCATGTAAAATAGAGGAAAAAAGAGATTTTAAGAGTAGATGTGAAAAAAAATTTTATTAATAAAATACTAATTTAAACGAAAAAATGAAATAAAATAGAGTGATCAAGAGTTTTTAAGAGTGGCAACACTTTCTTTAATTGTGTATCACCCTGTTTCAAAATAATACTTGTACCTATATTTTTGTCTCTATTTCCTCTCCATTTCAATTAGGTCTCCATAAATCTCTGCAATAATTACTTGGATAGAATGCTTCTTTAGTCAATTAATTAATTAATTAATTAGATGGGGGAGGGAGAGAGAGAGAAACAAAGAGAGAGAACTGATTTCCTGGTTCCCATATGCTCACAACGACTGGGCTGGGCTAGATGAAGCCAGGAGCCAATCCTCCACCCAGCTCTCCCACGTGGTTGCAGAGACCCAACGACTGGACCTATCCCTTGCTGCTTCCCAGGTTGCACATAGCAGGAAGCTGGAATCAAAAGTGGAGCCAGGACTTGAATCCAGCCTCTCTGATGTGGGATGGGAGCATCTTACCTGGCATCTTAGCAGCAAGGCCAAGCCCTCAACCCAATTTCTACATTTTTAATACTGGTCCATACTAGATTTTTTTTTTTGACAGGCAGAGTGGACAGTGAGAGAGAGAGAGACAGAGAGAAAGGTCTTCCTTTGCCGTTGGTTCACCCTCCAATGGCCGTCGCGGCTGGCGTGCTGCGGCTGGCGCACCTCGCTGATCCGATGACAGGAGCCAGGTGCTTCTCCTGGTCTCCCATGGGGTGCAGGCCCAAGCATTTGGGCCATCCTCCACTGCACTCCCTGGCCACAGCAGAGAGCTGGACTGGAAGAGGGGCAACCGGGACAGAATCCGGTGCCCCGACTGGGATTAGAACCCGGTGTGCTGGCGCCGCAAGGCGGAGGATTAGCCCAGTGAGCCGCGGCGCCGGCATACTAGATTTTAAGTGCAAGGATGCCAGGCGTGCTTTACTTAGGAGGGCACGTGTAGAAATGTTAACATGTTTTCTCTCCCTTTTGGAGCTCTAATCTTCTGTTAATAAAAAAATGGGAACTGAAGAAGGGTGTAAAGCAAATCTTTAATATTTTGGTGACTTTTTAAAAGACAAACTCACAATGACCTATGTTATGGTCAATTAAAACCTAAGGACTTTGTAAAGGATTGATGCTGTTTAGTAAATTTATGTGAACACAAAATATATGTATAATGAAAATTGGGGCCGGCGCTGTGGCTCAACAGGCTAATCCTCCGCCTAGCGGCGCTGGCACACGGGGTTCTAGTCCCGGTTGGGGCGCCGGATTCTATCCCGGTTGCCCCTCTTCCAGGCCAGCTCTCTGCTATGGCCCGGGAGGGCAGTGGAGGATGGCCCAAGTGCTTGGGCCCTGCACCCCATGGGAGACCAGGAGAAGCACCTGGCTCCTGGCTTCAGATCAGCGTGGTGCACCAGCCGCAGCGTGCCAGCCACGGCGGCCATTGGAGGGTGAACCAACGGCAAAGGAAGACCTTTCTCTCTGTCTCTCTCTCTCACTGTCCACTCTGCCTGTCAAAAAGAAAAAAAAAAGAAAAGAAAATTGGATTTCAAACTCTGCTCTCTGAGTTTCTTTTCCATTGTGCTGTAATTAATATTTGACCCTTGTTCATATTCATCACCATGTACACACTTTGTATACACAGTTATATATAAAATAGCTTAATCTTGAATGTGATTAACTTATACTTAATTTGTCTTATTTTATAGTTTATTCAAGTATTGGACTTCAGTGAGGCAACACAAGAAAAAATTAATTGGAAGTAATCAAAGAAAGGAAAAAACCGTTTCTGGCCATAAGTGGTTTTCTAGATGACAAAAACATATATTCCAATATATTGTAGGGACAAATACATTTTCTGATTTCAGTTTTATATAAGGTAATGCATTATAAATGAAATATATTTAGACCTGATCTCACTGATTTTATGAAACACTGTCCAAATATTTGAGTCCATAAGTAGAGAAAAAGTCAGGTCTAAGTAAGTTTGAAATCAGTTCACATTATCCAGTGTATATAAAAATACTAGAACTTACAAAAATAAAGAATTCTGGTATATTGAACTCCTAAAATTTACATTTGTTGAAGTCAAACTGAATAGCTACAGCACAGTGTCAGTGAGAAGCAAACATTAATATTCTGGCTCTCTTGTCAAACGTATGCAAGACAGGGATGCTGTCATCCCGCAAGGCTCTGGCGTTTGGCACGTAATAAAAAATATCATGGGCTCCTGTAGGCAGTGTGTTTTATTTGGACCCACATCATCTTTGGAACCATTATTTAATGGAAAACCAGTCTAGAGATATTTTTCAAGGATTATACAAAACGATTATTACAAAAATCCTTGATGTTCTATAAATAGGTCTGTTATCTGTTTTCTTAATTCAGTGGCTGAATATGGCAGCAGATTTGAGAAATTAAAAAAAAATTAGACTCTAGAATGTGCCATTCATCAGTGATATCTTAGCAATGCTGCAAAAATGAAAAGACTAGATCTTGGTTTGTTTCCACAGCAGTAGCTCTTTTCCAATCCACACTTTTCTCCTTTTTCCCAGCCCCTCAATTCACACAATTATTACACCAAAGAGCAAAGTACTTGTAGTCTTTTTCCTTCAGGATTTATTTATTTTTATTTGAAAGGCAGAGAGAGAGAGAGAGAGAGAGAGAGAGAGATTTGGAGATTTGCTCAGTTTGAAATGTGAGTTCAGGAAAGTTGATATTGTGCTGTACTGTAAAATAGAACATAACTATATAATTTATTTATTAAAATATTGGGCTTTGGGGCTGGCACTGTGGTGTAGGGGATAAAGCTGCCGCCTGCTGTGCTGGCATCCCATATGGGCATCGGTTTGAGTCCTGGCTGCTTCCACTTTCCATCCAGCTCTCTGCTATGACCTGGGAAAGCAGCAGAGGATGGCCCAAGTGCTTGGGCCCCTGTACCCATGTGGGAGACCTGGAAGAGGCTCCAGGCTCCTGGCTTTGGATCTGCCCATCTCCAGCCGTTGCGGCCACTGGGGAGTGAACCAGAGGATGGACGACCTCTCTCTCTCTTTGCCTCTGCCTCTTTTACGCCGCCTTCTAAATAAATAAATAAATCTTTAAAATATTAGGCTTTTGTTGGAGGATAACAATGATATTTTATTCTAAACAACATAGCTATTATGATAACTGGAAATAGTTTATTAAATAAATGCTTGTGGAAAATTATTTGAGTGGGATATTTTCCAAAATATTAAAAAATTATATCAAAGATGCTCCTATATGGCACATATCAAAAATTTAACAAAGACCATGGCAGACAATGGGGGGCTGATCTAAGTGAATGTAATCACATGAAATGTTTTCAACAGGTATGATGGTATTATGTAATTTTCATTTTACCCAAAACCAAGATTTGATAAAAAATTAAAGTGATTCTATTTGTCAATTCTATAGAGCAAAACTATTTTTATTTTTGATGAACATTCTCCTTTTGTATACAATTATTTGAGATAAATAATTAAAGTAAATTACATGATTTTAATAATTTTTCCATAGGGTAAAGTTAGATGTGATAAATTTTGATAGGGAGCTCCCAAACACACCTACTTATTTTCTCATGCATTTATTTTTTCCCCACAAAAACATTTTATTTAAGGAATACAAATTTGATGCACTTCATAATTACAACTTTAGGAGCATAGTGATTCTTCCCACCGTACTCACCCTCCCACCCACACTCCCACCCCTCTTCCTCCTCCCTCTCCTATTCCCATTCTTATTTTTTACTAAGATTTATTTTCAATTAACTTTATATGCATATGATTATCTCTATACTGAGAGTTCAACAAACAGTATATTAAAAAAAACAAAAAAACAAAAAACCAAAAAACTGTTCCTCAACAGCCCAGACAAGGGCTGTTCAAAGTTACTGCATCTCAAAGTGTCAATTTCACGTCTATAGATTACATTTTAGGTGCTCTATTAGTTATCACAGATCAGAGAGAACATATGGTATTTGTTGTTTTGGGACTGGCTTATTTCACTAAGTATGCTGGTTTCCAGATTCATCCATTTTGTTGCCAACACAGGATTTCATTTTTTTTTTTTTTTAAATCGCTGTCTAGTATCCTTCCAGAGTCTAATATTCACATTTGCACAGTTCCTAAAATCTGAGTTCCCTCCAGGCCATGACGTTAGTAATCATTCTTAAAAGGACATCCAAAGCATAACTGAGCTAAACACATCTGAAGGTAGCTTTTGAACGGAAAGACCATCCACACCGTCTCACAAAGCATAATTTGTCTATGAGGTCAACACGAGTACATGGAACAGCTACTATTATAATCCTTAATCACTGTTATTATTGCAATGTACATATGTGTCATATTCTATGGTAAAAGTTCTATTGGTCCCAAGGAATGTAAAAATTTTACACTACACTCTCACAGAGCTGGCTGATGTGTGTGGCTACCAAAAAGAAGTAACTGTAATTCAGATTACTGTCCAAGCTTTCCTCTAAGGCAGCATTATCCAAAAGACATGTGACGTGAGCCATAAATGCAAACTATGCATGTAAGTTAAAATTTTCTCACAGAGTTAAAAGGCTTAAATAGGTAATAGGAATACTTTATTTTACTCAATACAAGGATACTTTAAAAAGTTCATGGAAATTTGAATTAAAAGGCTAGGTTATTTTGTGCAAAAATTTTTGAAATCTGTGGACAGTCTTTTATGTATTTTACATGAACCCTTTTTTTTTTTCTTTGACAGGCAGAGTGGATAGTGAGAGAGAGAGACAGAGAGAAAGGTCTTCCTTTTTGCTGTTGGTTCACCCTCCAATGGCCACTGCGGCTGGTGCATCTCACTGATCCGAAGCCAGGAGCCAGGTGCTTCTCCTGGTCTCCCATGCGGGTGCAGGGCCCAAGGACTTGGGCCATCCTCCACTGCCTTCCCGGGCCATAGCAGAGAGCTGGCCTGGAAGAGGGGCAACCGGGATAGAATCCGGCACCCCAACCGGGACTAGAACCCGCCACAAGGCAGAGGATTAGCCTGTTAAGCCACAGCCCATGAACCCTCTTAAGACCCCATATATGTCATGGACTTTAAATTTTTTGTACCCAAATTAATTTATCTTTAATTCCATTTCCCATGAACTTTTTGAAGTACTCTCATATTTCCAAGATATCAATGTAAAGCTTATTAATGAGATGTTTTGCATTCTTTCAAACTCTTCAAAATCTGATGTATATTTTACAACTTGGACTAACCACAATTCAAATTGTTCCCTAGCTTCAGACACTGGTTACTACACTGGAAGTTCAGCTCTAGATGTTTTAACAGATCCTAAAAGCTTTGGTTTTTGAGTGAATCCAGCACTGTGCTGTGTGTTCAAAAGTGTGCAAGAGATGGCGCTTGCACTCCTGTGCTTACTGTCTTGTCAGAGAAAGCAATGGGTAGCCATGTAACTAGAGAACACTGGCTGTAGCATTCCATTCCTTTCTTCCATGAGCATGTTAACAGATGCACAGCTCCAGAGGGTCTGTGAACAGTGGGGTCCGGTCAGCCCCTGGAGCTGGTGTGCAGTCAGTTGGACAAGAAGAATGTACCATCCCGAGCTGTGCATCCTGGTGGCCCTGGTGTGAAACAGAATCAGGTCTAATATGTACATTTACGGTGCATTAGTGATGAATTTCAGCACTGAATTTCCTACTTTCGGGTTGGCTTTTCTCACTCTCTGCTCCTCATTATTTGCTGGTCTTGGCAGCACAAGTCACGTTTCCAAATCCATTCAGTTCAAGGTGTTACCTGTCCTTGCCAAACAGTAAAAACATGACCTTCCTTTTCCCAGCGTTGAAGACACTCAGATCCACATGAATGAATCTGAAATGTCATAGTGACAAATGCCTATATAATTGTTTTATGATGGGGAAACATATATTGACTCAATTTCTTTTGGACTTCAGTTCAGAGATACTATGCCAATTAGGCTAATAAATCTCAAGCCAATGTGCACCAAGAAATACGAATTTGCTCCTTGTCCTCATGAAGCTAACACCCATTTGCAGAAGTTACGACGGACTTGTTCCCCAGCTTTTGGTGTTTCCTTCCACGTGTGACACCCCGGCCCTTCTTGACCTGCGTTAGCTCTCTGCCCCAGCGGCGGTGGAGTGGCTGATTTCAGTGGTGAACTGGAAGTGGTAGCTGGGCAGCAGCTGATGGCAACACTGCCCCTAAGGAGTGAGCCTTCTTTGGAAGCAGGGGGCACTCTCCAACAGGGACCTCCAGAGCACCGAGGCTTGCAGCGGGAGTGGAGGGCTCAGAGGTGGTGATTCTGTTTAACCACCGGTACAACAGGGGCTCAGACACCCAGGATGGCTGTGTCCTCATCACCAGCTGTGGGCACTCGGGCCCAGGGCAGCTCTGGGAGGAGTGGGGGTGGGGTGGGGTAGCACCAAGCCATTCTGGTGCTTCCTGGCTGACCACTGGAGCCGGTGGTGGCACCCCAGGCTGGAGGGGCTGTCCAGGCTTCTGTAAACCTAAGACAGTAAGTACAGCAGGAAGCAACCTCTCCATGGACCATCTGGGGCATCGTCAGGACTGTGGTAGAGAAGGGACTGCCGCTCCCACGGTAAATCACACTCTGGGTGTGTGAGCCTGACGGGCGACACCAGCGGTGCTGGGTGGGAGGGTGCGTCCTCTCCCGATTTCTCTTCCCTGTGGTGGGAAGTACAGCCTCCTATCGTTATCTTCCGCTGCCTTCCACTCACCCCTCCCCCAGAGAGGTGGAGTAATTTACTGGATTGGTAAGTGTGGCACAGTGCCTCTACTTCTCCCCTTGAGAGCCATCACCGGCCCTGCCGGGGGGCTCCAGCCTGGCCCCATGACCCCTGCACTGCCACCTGGCTGAGCAGCTCCCAGGAGGCCTGCGCTTGCTGGTCACCACACAGCCTCCAGCCTCGGCCAGCATGATCTTCCGGCCCCGTCTGAATGTTTTGTTACAGGTGCCTCTACCTCTGGTGTCTTGGACTTGCTTTTCTCTGCTCCTCTTTGTTCTCCTGAGGCAGTGACTGCCAGCAAACGCACCCGGTGACTGACTGAAGGTTACGGTTTATTTTTCCCCTCCTCCAGTTAGAATGTGAGCCCAGGAGAACAAGCCTGTGTATCCGCATCATTCGCTGATGCCCGGCACTTGGTGGAGCCTTGCTGTCACCTGTGTGAATTTGCAATTCATTCAGAATTCTGGAGGGAAGAGGCTGTGTTTTGTTAAGTTTTTGGAGACCCAAAGTTGAAGATCTGACATAACAAGACGCATCTAACGATGAGCGAAAGAATGCCATCAGGCAGAGTGTGAGGGCCTGGCAGAATGAAGATACACTGCTATCTGCTGGGAGCATGAAGGGGCATGAGGGAATGAGGCTCGGTGGGCAGGGTGGGTTCCACAGAGGAGGCCAGGGCAGTGTTGACTAAAGAACACCGCTGGACGCGGAGTGGGAGAGCAGTGCATTCCGGCCCTGATGCCACCCTGCTGGTTACAGCTGGAATCATCCGCCTTTCAGCACACTAGCGAAAGGCATGAGCGTGACCTTAGAGCTCCTGTGCTTCTGAGGGAATGAGAGCCAAAACACAACAAAGCAATGGATCTGGGCTGTGAAATGCTAAGTCATTCTGAATCTAGTATTTTGATTTATCTCTGCAAAACAACAATTAGAGAACAGCTCTGTATCATCTAGTATAGCGAGATATATTTGATTATATTTTGTGCATTACAGTCCTTTGGTTTTCAAACTTAATTTATGGGCTGTATCTTGGGGTTTGTTGCTAATGGAATCTAAATTTTTTTTTATTAGATGAAATCCTACTGGGACTTTACATCTTGAAAATGACTCTGAATCCACAACTTTGACAAGATCACATTTGCTATCAATTCTCATTTCTTTTGAAATTAAACTTTGTTTATTAACTACTCAAGACCAGAGATATACACACACACACACACAAATATATAAAAGCAAGAAGGTAGGAGTATCTCATTTTTCCTAAATATTAACCTCTTATGTTTGTAACTTTCTATTCTCTTCACTCACTAAATCTAACCTTTTCCTTTCTCTTCTAGTCATCCTTAATTGATGGAAAAAACATGTTATAAAAATGAAGGTTCATTATAATAATAATAGTAATAAAGCTTATGCTATCTGCTTTTTAAGCGTGAGTTTAAAACTCCACTGGCATGTCTAGATGTGTAAGATTTTGCACAGCCTCCAGAGCTGTAGCAAACCCACCCGCAGTCGGTTAGTCCCCACTGGAACGGCCACTGCACACCTAATCCCATTCCTGTTCATCATATTAAGCATGCAAGTGGCTAGCAGGACTACTAATTTCTATAACTTGTACTGTCAAAGAAATCGTGCTTAGATTAAAATTCTGGAGAAGACCCACATGGGAAAATCAACAAAATCTTTTTCCAAGGACCATGGGAAGAAGATGTGACTGTTGAGAACTATTGTCTTTAACATTGTTGAAATCACTAAATGAAATGAACCATGTTAACGTAATGTTGAATTTGAGAGTCTAATAGGATAAGTTGCAATGACGGAAGTTTTATATTTTTAATTCTGAGTTCACTTTCCTTTAATGTGGCACACTCTTACTTTATGGAATAATGTATAAAATGATAGCTTCATAGAGGATAAAACACTTTGGGATATCTTAGATTTTTATTCCTAACTGTGTCACTAATTCCTCATCTATGGTCACATGATACCAAATCTCTCAATGAATGAGACATTTTATAAGTGAATTCACCTAAGATGTGAAGAATCAAGCCAGTGCCTTAGATTGGCCAATTATCTGGTTTTTGACATTGCTGTCACATGGATCCAGTATAGAGGTCCACACACATTTCATTCAGTCTCCTGCTTCATACACTTCACTGAATGAAACACAATATTCTATACTCATGTACTTATTTTTCCTAGCATTTCAAAAAAACAGAGTTAAAGTCTCTTGGAACTGGAAAGAATCTTAGAAATGAAGGCGAGGGGCCGCGGGTAAAGCCACCGCCTGTGGTGCCAGCATCCCAAATGGCTGCTGGTTCAAGACCCGGCTGCTCCACTTCCAATCCAGCTCTCTGCAATGGCCTGGAAAAGCAGTAGAAGATGGCCCAAGTGCTTGTGCCCTTGCACCCATGCGGGAGACATAGGGGAAGCTCCTGGCTTCTGGCTTTGGATTGGCGCAGCTCCGGCTGTTGTGGCCATTTGAGGAGTGAACCAGTGGATGGAAGACTTCTCTCTCTGCCTCTGCCTTGCTGTAATTCTTCCTTTCAAACAAATAAGTAAACCTTAAAAAAAAAAAAAAAAAGAAACGAAGACACCATGCCCCTTCCTTACTCAGCAGGTAAAGAAAGAGAAGGTCAGAAGCGCAGGTCAAGTGCCTTGTGCAGAACTAGCCAGCTGCTGGGTAAGAGAGGTAGAGGTCATTGCAGGAGGCAGGTGGCCCCATGTCCCAGTCAGAGAAGATGCTGACCTTCAGCCTCCAAACATGGCCAATGCATGTGTGGACGCCTCCTTCCACACTCCCCAACTCAAACATCCCTCAGACCCACGGCATGCCTGAGAGCCTGCGTGGAGAAGGCTGGGGAATTCGCGGTCCTCCTACACTATCTCAGCCAGCCAGAATGCAGTTCCCGGGGGTCAGGGACTCCTGGAGAATCGCTACACTGGGCTTGATTAAATAGCCTTGGGCCAAACTTGGTTCAAACTTGAAATACAATATCCTCTGCCTGCCTCTTACTCTGGTGCCGCTCACAAAGGAGGAAGGGAGGCACATTTATGAGCTGATGCGAAATAGAGGATGCTCTTTTCCCTTGAGGAGCAGACAGAATCAGCAAGACTACGTGTGGGTCTGGAGAAATGCCCAGACGGGGAGATTCAGAGTCACTTAGCTATGATTTTGCTGCAGAAATTTTCTTGTTATGTTGGTTTTTATTTAGGAAGAGCTGACAGCTAGAAATACAGGCTGAAGAAGTCTCACAGAAGGGCATGTGGAGGCCCACCTTTGAGGGACCGAGCTGGCCCACGTGTGTGAGTGTGTATGTGTGTCTTAGCATTGTGGGTTAACTATGGAGAAATGTGGGGTCCAGGGACTGGCTAACATTGGGCAAGGTCCCTTTATTTCTCTGATGTGCTTCTGAGGTTGTAAGCCCAGAACAACCACAGCAAAACACATTCTAAGTACTGCTCCGGTCAGCCAGAGAAGTGAGATTCGGGAAGTTTGGAGAGAAGGAATTCAGCATGGAAGCAAACTAGCAGAGGCAGCCCTGGCTCTGGCTGGCCTGCTGGGATGCTGCCCTTTAGGCCTCGGGATCTAAATGCCAGAGAGACCGCTGCAGTCGGAGCCTGGTGGACTGGGAAGGGCGCTTGGGAAGATCTGGGCCATCCAGAGCTCAGAGACCTCCACTTTTGAGCAAGCTGGAGAAAGAGGAAACAGATTCGCCCTCAAGTCTGAAACAATTAACAAAATTTTAGAAAACAATGGTTCTTGGACACTGGATGTCAGGCAGTGACCCTGGAGAAACAGAAAACAAAGCCCTAGTCCACTGCCTGGACAAAGTCTGCCAGCAGTGGAGCCCAGGGGTCTCCTCACGTGGAGGAGACAGAGCAGGGAGCCCAGGAAGCCCGGACAGCTGGAGTTCCATGGGCGGAGGGCCAGGGAGCAGGGCACTGCACAGACAGGGAGCTCTGGAGCTCTGTGGCAGGCCCTTCTTGAGTCTCCCGCTGAGTACTGACTCTCGCGGGTGAGAGGAGGAAACCATCTGAAAGACGGAGCACACCGCAGGAGCACTCCTGGCTGGGACAGTGCCTGCTACCGCCGGCACGAATGCACAGCCTCACAAATTAAAGGTCCCTGGGTAGAGCTCTCAGTGGGGCAAAATTACCTGTCGAGCAGATGCCACCTCGGGTCAGTCTAGCAAAGCTAAAAGCCCAGACCTGAAAGGACTGGACTATTTTCAAGTAACTGGACTATGTCCCAGATCAAAGCTATACCACATCCATAGGAATCTAAAAATGCTTGGTGCCCGGCAAATTAAATTCACAAAGCCTTTGCCTAGCAGCTGTGCAAAGCAGCAGGAAGCTGAAATTCATGATCATAACAGAGATCCAGCTCTCAAAGTGACTCAGAAATGACGCATGGAGAGAATTGGTGCGTGAGGACATTAACACAGCTATTACAACTGCATTATGTGCTCAAGAGCAGAGGAAAGACTGCACTTGTTAAGTGGAGATATGGAAGGTGCTAAAAAAAAGTGCACCCACCCCAGACTTGAAAACAAGCATGCGTGAGACAAAAAAGTTACTGGAAGGAATTAATGGTAGACTGGACACTGGAGAACAACAGCTTGATGTACTTGAAGAAAGCAATAGAAAGTGTTCAAATAGGAAAGGACTGACAAAACTGACAGCGCAGTGATGGTGGGACAACCTCCAATGGGCATGTGAGCGAGCGATGAGAAAGGCAGGGCGGCAGAGGGGAATAATGCCTCCCGAACTTTCAAATCTGGTGACAACTTTAATCTTATAGATGCAAGAAGCTCAACAAACTTCAAGCACAAGAAACATGAAGAAAGCCACACTACGGCACTTTATAATCGAACAATTTAAAAAACTAGTGATAAAGAGATTAACTTTAGGGGCCAGTGCTATGGCATAGAGGGTAAAGCCACCACCAGCAGTGTTGGCATTCCCATGTGACCACCAATTTGAGTCCTGGCTGCTCTACTTCGATCCAGCTCTCTGCTATGGCCTGGAAAAGCAATAGGAGATGGCCTAGGTCCTTGGGCCCCCGCCCCCACATGGGAGATCTGGAAGAAGCTCCTGGCTTCGGATCAGCGCAGCTCTGGCCATCACAGCCATTTGGGCAGTGAACTAGTGGATGGAAGATCTCTCTCTCTCTCTCTCTCTCTCTCTCTCTCTCTCTCTTTCTCTCTCTCTTTCTGTGCCTCTGCCTCTCTGTAACTTTGCCTTTCAAATAAATAAATAAACTTTTAAAAAAGAGATTAACTTTAAAAGCAGCTAATGAATAAAAGGCACATTCTTTCAACTTTCAGTTATTCATGTTATTTATTTGAAAAAGAGGTGGGGGAGAGACAGTCTATATCTACATCTATATAGCCATATATTTACATCTATCTACATCAAGACAGAGAGAGAGAGAAGGGAGGATGAGGAGAGAGAAAGAGGGACAGAGAGACAGAGAGATCTCCCATCCCCCTGTTTACTCTCCAAATGCCTCCAACAGCCAGGGCTGGGGCCAGGTCAAAGCTGGGATCTGAAGATCTAATCCAGGGACCAAACCACTGAGCCGTCACCTGACGTCTCCCAGGGTGCACATCAGTAGGAAGCTGGAATTGGGAGCAGAGCTGGGACTCAAACCCAGATACTCCAGGACACAGGATGCAGGCATCCCAAGGGCATCTTGACTGCTACACCAAATGCCCTCCCCCAAAGACCTGCTTAACATAAACTAGGTGTCTTTATCCAGCAAAAATATCTTTTAAGAATGAACATAAAATTAAGACTATTTCAGACACATAAAAGAAGTCATAGCCAGCAAACCTGTACTTCAAGAAATGTGAAAGGAAGTCATAGAAGAAGAAAACGATACCAGAGGAAAATGCAGAGCTACACAAAGGAATGGAACACATTAGAAAGGGCAAAAATATGGCGAATGTGTAACTTACTTCTTGTTATTTAAGTTTCTAATAGACAATTGACTATTTAAAGCAAAAACAATAATGAAAATGTGTTGTCGAATCTAAAACATACAGAAGTAAAAGCTATGACACAGCATGAAAGTTAGAAGGAAAGAAATGGCAAAATGTTGCAGTAATACTCTTTTATTTATTTATTTATTTGATAGGCAGAGTGACAGGGAGAGAGGGAGAGCACTCGTCCACCCGGTGGCTCCCTCCTCAAATGGCTACAATGGCCAGGTCTGGGCCAGGCTGAAGCCAGGAACAAGAACTTCATCCTGATCTCCCACAAGGGTGATGGGGTCCAAGTATTTGGGCCACCTTCCGCTACCTTCCCAAGTACATTAGCAGGAATCTGGCTTGGAAGCAGAGCAGTTGCAACTCAAACTGGCCATCTGACATGGGATACCAACGGTGTAAGTGGCAGCTTAACTTACTGTGCCACAATGCCAGCCCCCTGTTGTAATATTCTTATTGTAATATGTATAAGGTTGTATGGTCTCTTTTGAATCTCTCATGTGGTAAGCTAAGATAAATACTACAAAATTTAAGGCAACCACTAAAGTAGCTCAACACAGACTATTCATAGGAATGACAGTGGCAATACCACTATAGATTCTACATTAAGAGAAGATTATGAGGATGTTATTAATAAAACAATTTATACCCATGGATAAATTTCTTAAATACAGCTTATTAAAGCATACTCAAGAGGAAATATATAACCTGAATATCCTCACATATATTCTAATTTTATTTGTACTCCTATTTTAAAATAAGAAAAGTGCAATAAAAAGAATTAAGGAAACAGAGCTAGTTCCAATGGCAGGTAAATAACAGAGGTAGATTTTGTGTACAGCATTGACTGAATCAAAGCTGATGCTTTCATCTGTATACTGCCACTTTGGATGAAAACATGAACAAATACATATTTTCATTAAGAAATATTAAATCCCACACATATATCACATCTGCATATATAGGTAGATACATACACACTAGAATTTAATATATACTAATAATATACAATATTTGTGCATATAAATTGGAAAACTATACAGTAGAAGCTCTGAAGTTTTTGAATCTTTTCATGTGTTAATTTGGAAAAATAAAGACTTATTGTGGCTTAAATTATGGTAAGAAATTTTTTGTAAGTTATAATTCAGGATCAATGAACACTGAAACAAACTGACTTGGCTATTATTTTTTCAAAGCAAGGGTTAACAATCCAGTTGGAATGATTCTCCAACTTTTAAGCAAGTCCGACTTGAACAGGAATGTGCAGGGCAGCCATGTGGACCCAATCTGAGTCTTGGGTTTGCTCTCAGTAGATGGGGAAAACTACTCAATCATTCTAGGCTTCAGCACGTCATCCGTTAGAAAGGGACTGCAGTGCTACCTACGTAATTGTCATGGGGATTAGGCCAATGTACTTAAAGCACCTAGCCCAGGGGTGGCAGGACCATGAAGGACAGGCATGATTGTCATTGTTACTATTGCTGGGTTAGATTTCATTTCATTACACACCCATCCTACTCTGGCTGTTGATAAGCAAAAGAATTTCTGAGAAGGTGGGAACAGTAAGGGTAATTAAAACTGGAAATGGGGGCCGGCGCCGTGGCTCAACAGGCTAATCCTCTGCCTTGCGGCGCCGGCACACTGGGTTCTAGTCCTAGTCAGGGCACCGATCCTGTCCCGGTTGCCCCTCTTCCAGGCCAGCTCTCTGCTGTGGCCAGGGAGTGCAGTGGAGGATGGCCCAAGTGCTTGGGCCCTGCACCCCATGGGAGACCAGGAGAAGCACCTGGCTCCTGCCATCGGAACAGCGCGGTGCGCCGGCCACAGCGCGCTACCGCGGCGGTCATTGGAGGGTAACCAACGGCAAAAGGAAGACCTTTCTCTCTGTCTCTCTCTCACTGTCCACTCTGCCTGTCAAAAAAAAAAAAAAAAAAAAAACTGGAAAATGGGAAGAGAGAGAGAGAGAATTGAAAGCAAAACAATATCCAGCAAGAAGTGTATAAATAAAAAAGTGAGGTTTGAGTTAGAAATGTTTCCTTTCCCCTCTTTCTATCTCCTGGTATCTACACTTTACCAGATTTTTCCAGCTCATATTATTTCTGACTCTGTTCTCGCATTGCAAATAGGCTAAATTTCTTCCTTTCATCATTATATGCAAAGCAACAACTTAAAAGTTCAAACACTTAGAAGAATTACCAAAGTATGGAAAATTAAAAAATACATTATTTGGGTACAGAAAGTTATGAAATCTGTGCATAATATTTACATAACACACATTTTCCATGAACTTTTATAGTCTCTGCCTATTGTATCCTCTCCCTGGGGACATGTTTAATTTGCATATTCATCAACAGGAGAGAATTAATCAATTCCACTCAAAATTTGCTCTTCCATTTTTCTGGCAACATGCACTTGCCAGGCAATCTGAGGCCAGTGGACTGTTTATCCTAAGAAAAGCTGATGTAAACAAGATAAATAGCATCGAGTGGCAATAGCAGCAGTGGGCAGAATGGAGACCACTGGAGAGCAGGAGCCGTCTGGAAGCAGGTGTTTTAAACCGAGGATGTTTACTGACACTTGGGAAGGCGGGTCTGCTCTTGCTGCTGTCTTGCAGTTTTCAAGAACAACTGGACATTCGGATATAAAAATCCTCAATTTTTAAGTGTCTCAAAAAATAATTACTTGGGCTTATCAAACACATCTAAGGTTGTATGTAGTCTTCAGGCCTCTACATTATAAACCCTGTCTCAGAGAGTTCAAGCTTCTCTGTGGTCTGATGGTCATGGCTGGGTAGGCCTGCCTAATAAATACAGTTTGATTACAAGAAAATGCTCAGTCTCTCTCTCTCTCTTCCTCTCTCTCATACACACACGCACACACACATACACAGACTTTTATAATCTCTTGATCATCTGCAGCAAGATTCTTCTCTACTCATTTGTCAATAAACAGAACTTTCCCAGCTATTGAACCGAACTGTTTGGCAAAAGAATAAACATTTATTTCATGGACCAAGTAATTAACAGTTCATTCTTTTAGTGACTATTTTAAAATTGTATTTAAAAGTCAGAGTTACAGGTGTGTGATCTTCCATGCGCTGCTTCACTCTCTAAATGGCCACGACATCTGTAGCTGAGCCGATGTGAAGCCAGAAGCCAGGAGCTTTCTCCAGGTCTCTCGTGTGGGTGCAGGGGCCCAAAGGCCCCAGCAGGGAGCTGGGCAGGAAATGGAGCAGCTGGGACTCAAATATGCACCCTTATGGGAATCTGGCGCCACAGGTGGCTACTTTACCCGCTACGTCACAGTGCCAGCCCATCAGTGACTGTATTTTTAATGTATATTGTGGTCAAAGCATGGTGGGCAACACCGAGAGAATTAAGATACGTTGCTGCTCTTGATCAATTCTGTCCTTTCTTTTATATTTCAAAAAGGCATTTAAAAATCACTGCTGTTCTGTGCAATTTTTCTGTCCCTCTTGTTCCTTCCATATTTGCATATATCACCTATGTCACGGGCTGTTGGGGCAGCTGGAAGGAGGCTTCAAAGCCAGAGTCTTCCCGACAGTTAGTCAAGGAATTTCTCTATGGAAAGCCTTGTCTAGCAAGAAACCCATGCTCCAGTGCTCAGCAAATCAGACTGACTTCCACACCACCACGTTCGTCTGCAGCTGCTTCCCCAAACATCGCTCTGCTGTCAACCAGACAGTGTAATACAGCAGCACCAAGGTGACGTTTTAATGAAAAGTTCTCAAGAGTCTTAATTCTGAAAAATACTGACGACATTTTGGTGTCCTTCTTAAAAATTTTCCTTTATTCAGTTATAACAAGCCTGGGACAAAAATGCTCTCAATATCTTACGTATTACAGCTTCGGTTATTTCATTTACAGCTCGCTGCAGTGCTGAAAGCAGGTTGCCTCACTCTCTTTACACACATTATTTTATGCATAATAGGGTAATTATATTAAATGAGTACACCATCATTGGACTTCTTGGATGAGTGAATTTTCTTGGGCTAAACAAATGCCAAAATGTGCATTATACTGTTCTGTCTTGGCACATTAGGCTGGAATTTAATTACCTTATGTTAAAAGTTATAGCAGAATCTTACCAGTGTAACTTTCGTGTATTTTCCTGTGTAGCTTAATGCCTTGGCCCTGAAACCCACGTTCAAGGTCATTTAAGAAAATCAAAGTCCCACCAAGAGTCCCGCCCAGTGAAGACTGCTCTCTAAAGCAGTGAGCATGGTGTTCAGACAGGAAAGGGTGTCATGTTCTTGAGGCAGAGGCTCGTGCCCCACATCCACCATAGAAACGGGGTCTAAGGGAAGCTGCCGGCCGAGACCTGCTCTTTCCTCTCCTTTTCTTCTCTCTGACTTGGCTTCCAGGCCTTCAAATCTATTGGGGCTGCTTTCTCTTCTTTGACTGTCACTCCTACCTGGAAATTAATTGTAGTCCACATTGTTTGCTGTAGCTAGGTTTGGAGATAAGTAAAAATAAAATTTGCACATGTGGTAGAGAAAGCAGGTTTCCTTTTTTTTTTTTTTTTCCAGGTGGTGGTGGTGGCGGTGGTTGGGAAGAGAGCACTTCCATCTGCTCATTGACTCTCCAACTGCGTACATAAACCACAATGGCTGGGTCTGGGACAGGAGCCACAACTCAACCCAGGCTTCCCATGTGAGTGGCAGGGACCCCAGGGCTTACTTCCAGGAAGTGCATTACCAGACATTAGTAGGAAGCTGACATCAGGAGCAGAGCTGGAACTTGAACCCAGGCACTCAAACATGACACGTAGGTGTCTCAGCCAGTGTCTTAACCGCTAGGCCGAATATGCTCGCCCCAGAGGCAGATGCCTGGAGTTCTAGTTCTGACGTCCCCATCTTCAGCATGTTGCTCCACTGCTCTTTGGAGAAACTCAGTGTTGTTCACTATTCTTACAGAGACCCAGTTCCTCCTTGGCCAGTTTCATAGGCTCTGTGGACACTGCACAACATTCATTATTGAATCATGACTATCCCATCTATTCAAGAGTCTTCAGCCTGCACTGCAGTACCTGGAGCACTCAGCTCTGGCCTCCAGGGTCTTAGCAGAGCCCGTGATCTCTCTCATCTCCCCCTGGACCCTGGGATGTGCTGCCACCTCTGTTGAGAGGGCTCTTCCTCTCCTTCCGGGGACTTCAGAAGGGAGGACCCTCATCTTCCCAGGGAGCTTTGGTGGCCTGGGCGAGGAGTCCCCCGATGTGTTCTAGAGTCCCCACTGCTCACCCTGCATCAGCATTTGTCCCACGCTTCGCTGCTCTCCCCACTGAACCATAACTCCTCTGGGGGTGGAGGCCATGTTGTTCGTGTGACGTCCTCAGTATCTAGATGTCCTCAGTATCTGACACAGGGCCTGGAGCTTTGCGGTGTCCAAGTTGAGCCCTGGATATGTAGCTGTGCGGTGATGTGAAGTAACACCGACGCGTACTATGCTGAGCCCCTGCTTGTCCAGAGGCTCCCTGATATTTGCCAACCAGGCCACTCACCCACCTGCCATGGCCACATCTCACAGAAGGAAGTTATGAGGTCACCTGCAGAGAGGATGCCAGAGCTGCCATTTAAATCCAGATTGACCTAGCTTGAGAGACTCCAGACAACACAACGTGCTATGGTTTGAATATTTTCCTCTCCAAAACTCTGTGTTGGAAGCTTGGTCCCCAACAAGACAGCATTGGAAGGGGGTGTCATGAAAGTTCTATTTCATGCTGTTATTGAGGGTATGGCTTAGTTATCATGCGAGTGAGTTTCTGATCAAAAGGGAGAGTTCGACCCCCTTTCTTGCTCGTCACCACCTCTCTCCCATTCTTTGACACATGACACACTCTACCATGTGATGACGTGGCTACAAGGTTCTGGCCATATGCCAGCTCCATGCTCTTGGAAGTCCCAGCCTCCAGAAGCTAAGAAGTCAATCTCCGTTCTTTGTAAATTACCCACTCCCACCTGTTCTGTTACGGTAGCAGAAAGCAGACTAAAACAAGACGTAGGGAAGCCACCACCTACATCCTCTTTTGTTTGGAGTGAATGGTTCTGCACTTCCAGGGGGGCCTCGAAAGCAGCCTGGTGTAAGGGGTGGGGCCGGGTGGGGGACGAGTTCCACCTACTGGAGAGCCAAGGGGCCTGGTCTCCATCAGCACTCTTACAGGACAGTCTCTTCCCATCACCAAGAGCTTGAAGCCTTCCAAGGGCTTCCAGAAAGGCCCAGAGGAGGGCACCCTGCTCACTGACAGGACACTTGCTGCTGAAGCTTGATCCCCGTTAGAGAAGAGTTGGCAGGTCTGCATTGGAAGAAGAACACCAATGCTAGCCTGGTGAGCTCGGCTGATTTTCAGTTCATGACTACATCAAACTTGTAACCCTCTACAAGGGTCCTGGCAGATGAATTTAAGTAGAATTCAGCTTGCAGCTTCCTTGTCCAAAGTCTATTTAAATGAATTCACCATAGGAAACATTAGTCGGAGATCTCTGGGACAATTATAACTTGCAAAATGATTACCAATGGAGGTATTTGTGTTTATGATTATATTTCAAAATTAATGTTCCTAAGTAACATTTCAGGTTCACACCTCCATTTGCAGTTTTCTAAATGAAAGATTTCATACTAAAGACTATAAAATACCAGGAGTAGGTCATGAATCACTTGGATTAATAATGCTACACTCAGAAATTGGAAAGGCTGAGGTTAAGGTAAAACTCACAAGAGAATTAGTCATGTTTAGTGGATTAAACCTTGCATGGAAAGATCAGACTTCATACAGTAAACACAATCCTTCTAATTAAAACTCTAATCCTCTTTAAGAAAGGAATTTCTGTTTGTCACAAAAAATGTTAAGGAAATATATAGAAGACCAAGGCATTTTATTTCTGAATTTTGATTGTGTTTAATCCAATCTAAGTTTGTTAAGGCTCTAAAGAGTAGGCGGGCAATGAATTCACACTCTTACATGGGGTTTCCACTAAGAATTAGGGCATTTGGATATTTCTTTCTGATACAAGTTACCATTTAGGTACCTGCACCTCACAGGTCAAAAAACAGGTTGCATATAATAGGTATTCAAAAATACCTGCAGAATTAATGAATATAGGTGAAATGATTGTCCAGTGTTACACATCCAAGTGGCAGAGCTGGGGTTCACGTTCAGATACACAATAATTCTGACAAGAGGTACTTGCAAGCTTGGCTGCTGCATAACCATATGCATGGGTCTCCCGGTAATCTTACAATATCCTCAGATTTTTATTTATCTCTAAGCATCTCCAGAATAGTCCCCTCTTGCCCTAACATTTCAAGTCAAAATGGTTTGGGACTGATCAGACAATTTACATTCCATTTCCCCCAATTCTGCATTACATATATCTTTCCAGTGGGGGATAATGAAAATTCTTTATTCTTTGGATATGGGAAAGTGTAGAACTGGTGCTTCTTACACTGGCTGTGCCCCACAAAAGATGAGCAAAGTGGAGTAGGCAGCTAAGCTGATGGTAATTCCCACATCCAGGCTTCCTCTAACAAGGAAAGAATCATCACTCGGTAAGAGGTGTGGTGACAATGAGGTAAACATTTTGGGAGAAACTCTTAGATTCCATAATTGACTTTACATGCCAAGACTGATTCTAAATGACATTTAGGGTCTTAAATGTATAGGAAGGAAATATAAATAATTCAACTTTTAGGCAGTGATGGGAAAAAAGAGGTCTTCTTAAACATGCTTCCAAAAGCAAAATCATAAAGGTTGCTAGATTTGAGTATTAAGTTTTGATGAATAAAAAAGCATATATGAAATGAAATAAATATTTTATGTTTAATAAAGAATGAATTCTTGTAAACAAGAAAAAGAAACATCATACTACAGAGAAAAATGGACAAGGACTGTTACATCTATCAATATGACATACTAAATATCTCAGAAACAGTTTATCTTAAAATATCTTTAAAGATGGAGAAATGCTACATAAAAATGTAACAATTATCTGTTCACATTCTTCTTTCAGAAAGTAAGGGCTGGGAAGGAAGGGGGAACAGGAAGGGTAAGCTGGGTGACGGAGCCCAGAGCCCTCAGGGAGGCCTCCACACAGGAAGCTGGATTCTGAGCAGGAGGACCTGAGACAAACCCTTGGGTCCCTACTGCTTCCGGAGCTGTGATTAAGTCTCTGGACAAGGCAGGCCTCTGAACAAACAGCACTACCAGTGCTGTATGGACTACAAGGTAATTCACCTGTGAGTGAGGACACACTAACTAACATTAACAGTGGCGACAGAAGCCTTGTTTAATTAGGGCTTACTATGTGTCAAACACAAAACCAAACTCTCTTGTCTTTGAGCTCATTTATTCTACGCAACAACTCTTCCTGGTAGGTACTACTCATCTCCCGGTTTCACTGCTGAGCGTTTTCAAGGGAGAGAGGCTACATAACTGGTTGAAGGACGTACTGTTGGTAAGTAAGGATGTATTGTTGGTAAGTGTGAGCAGACAGTCTGCTTCCAACAAGGGAGAGAAGACTCTCTTCTGGCAAGGAATTAGCATCAACAATACATAAAGAAATCCTACCGGTCAATAAGAGAAAGAGAACTCAAGAGAAATTGGGCAGAAGATATTAACAGGGAATTCACAACAGAGAAGAAATGTACTCCCAGATCAACATAAGAAAGATGCCAGGGTCACAAATGCAGACTGAGAAACGTCCTGCCCTGGACGGCGGAGGAGCGGTGACTACCGCTATGAACACTACGCACAGATGAACACACTGAGGAACCCCTGGGGATGCCAGGTGAGACTGCCGGTCCCTCTTCTTTAGGACTGCCTTGCTTCAAATTGTCACTCCCTTAGGAAGTCTGTCGTGCGCCTGTGGGCACACGGCGACACTGCCTTCTTCAGATTCCCGGCACCATTCCACCACTCATTGGAGTACAGGATCTGCTGCCTTTTGTCGGCAGTTTTTATCTGTTACTTCTAGGCCAGGGAGGTGTTATTCTGTAATTTGTCATTCCTAGCATCTAAGTAGGAGCTAAATAAATGTTGCTGGCTTGACTATAAAAAGGACTAATGTAACCAAATAAACCATATTTTGGCTTTCTTACTGTTTCATTAGCATATGTCAGAAACATTCTGACAATCCAATTATAATGAGCAAAACATATCTTAGGGCAAACAAATCTTCAGCATTTTTGCCTTATGTAGATTTGCTCTATATTTTCTTGAAATTAAAATTGAGCTTGACATATTTTCTGAGGAAAAGAAAATGGATTACTGTACACTAATGTCAAGTTTTATCTTTATTAAATCAATTTTAAAAACCCTACTCATTCTATTGAACATCCCCAAACAACACAGGCCTAAGACTCTAATTGACTTTTGATAAACATGACTGGATCGTTAAAATGTCTTGGTTTATTGCACAGCTCTGTGTACTAACTGGTTATGAATAGAGACAATACAATTGAATCTCTCTCTGGAGCTTCATGACCACCCATGCCTTCTGGGATTCCCTGCGTGGCTCACAAAGCCAAATTTTGACACTGATTGCTCAGCACATAGCCTTTCTCTTTCATCTTTCTTTTTAAATCTGTTGATAAGAACTCTCTGTGATCTTGGTAGGAAAGAATTAACCGCTGACAGGATAGCATCATCCAGAATACTTCCACCAAGATTTGAGGCAATCACTGTTAATACCTTGATTGGGATTACTTCAGTCTCACCTAATTTTTCACAAGGCCAGAGTCTTATGGTGTAAATAGTTGTAACATGCTATTTTAAAAATCTGACATAATGTATTTTCTTTTTAATAATGTTAGAATTAATTGCTGTATAATATTCCATTGAGTGAATTCATCAGAATTTAATTAACCATTTTCCTAGTTTAGGGAATGTTTCATTTTTCTCTTTTTGGTTTTTGTTTTTTGTTATGAGCAATACCTTACAATGAACCCCTTTGTGTAGGATGATTTTTTGCCATTATTCTATTTTGGTCTATGTTTAGTTTGAAGAAGATGAACATATTACCAAATTATTTATCATCATCTCAATTCTAGGACCTGAAAGTGGTGGTATTATGGTATATTTGTCAAGACTGAATATTATTTTTAAGAGCTTTACTGAGACATCATTGACACCTCAAATTATATGTTTAAGGTGTACAGCTTAATGTTTTGAAATATATATATAATATATATATATATATATATATATATTGTGTGTATATATATATAGGCATGTATAAACATTTCCATATATATTCACATGCAATTTGCAAAAATGACCACTACGGTCAACCTTATTAATATGTCCATTACCTTACATACTTTCTACTGCATGTATACATGTATGTGATGAGAAGATTTAAGATCTATCCTCTTAGAAAATTATAAGTAAATCAATACAGCAATGTCAAATATCTTAACTATCATCACCATGCTGAACATTAGATTCCCACAAATTATTCTTCCTGCATAACTGAAACTTGTATCCTTTGGCAAACATCATATGATGAAGTAGTTCCACTTCTGGGTGTATATCGGAAGGAATTCAGAAAAGGATCACAAAGAGTGGGCACACCATGTTGACTGTGACATTATTCACAACTGCCAAGACATGGAAACAGTCCCAGTGCACTTTGATGAACGAATGGGAAAGGAAAATGCATCATATACACACGGTGGAACATTATTCAGCCTTGAAAAGCAAGGGGCTACTGAATGCTTTTATCTCCATCTGCTGGATACCCCAAGGGTCCTCCAGACAAACACGGCCAGAACGTAACTTGTTAAGTCCCCCCACACCCCCGCCGAGCCTGGTTCTCCTCCTGCATTTTCTGCTGTGGCTGAGAGCAGCTCCACGTAGCTGAGTCCAAGCTGCATGTCAGCTTTGTCACAGGCCTTTCCTACCGTCTCTCCTCCGAGAACAGCGCTGTGCTTCACATCTGAGTCAGGCCCTTTCTCTACATTCACAGCGTGTCTGCTTGGTTCAAGGACTCATCCACTCCAGAGTGGGCTATTTAAAAAGATACTGAATTTCTTTCACTGCATAACCAATACATACTTAGAGAAAGGTATTGAACACTGTGCTACAGAAAGAAAAAAAAATCACGAATGGTCTCACCACTCGGCAGCTCTCACTTAACTATTTTGTCACATTTCTGTCCAGGATTTTTCCTACATATAATTTTGCTAAAGTATTTTGATCAAGCCACATCCATACTTTTTATGTTTTCCATTTTATGATTATAGCATGATACTTTTTCTGACATTATTATGAACTCTTTGTAAACTTCTAAACTTACAAGGTTTCCCTGGAGTTTCATAGGTGACTGCATCATAGTTTACACTTGCATAAATGTTCCCCTTACTGTTTGGTATTTCAATGAATAGCATCAAATATAAAGCATCTCAGTGCTCGGTTGTTTCCTTAGAATAACCTCCCTGGAATGGGATTCCTCCACGAAGATCTATAAATATTTTTAAGATGACCTATTTTTAGCTACTCTTCACAGAATGGCTCCATGGCTGACCTCCTGAAAACAGCTTTCCTTTCCAAAACAGTGAGGCAGTGGCCACTCCCACCCTGTGAAGCAACGCTCAGCTCCTGGGCCTGGCATTCCAAGACCTGTCCCACGTGGTTCCGTCTGTGTCCCGGCTGCACTGCTGGCCTCCTTCTCCGTTCTCGTGTCCTGGCTTCCAACCAGAGCCAACTCTTCCTTATTCGTCACATACCTGTGCAACCTTGCTCCTGAGGCTGCCTCTACCTTGATCACCTTTTCTCTTCCACTCAGTGAAAGCTCTGCTCCAACTCCAACTGTCTCCTGAGTGAAATTCATCCCAACCATCTTCCTTGGTTTACAAATAATTGCTCACTCTTCCTGTTTTCTATTCTAATGATACTTAACTGATACTTCCAGTTCAGCAGTTGCCATGGTTTCTTGTTGCAGAGTTTATCATCTATAAATGTAACAAGCTTTTAAAAAGTTCATTATATTAATAGATGTTATCAATATTTGGGCCATCTGTTACCAATATTTGTATCAGGAGTATATTGGGTGTCCTCTACATAAGTGATACAAAGTCTGATCATAGGTGACTTAAGTATCCTTCTGCATTTGGTTTACTATATACATTTTTGTGTTTTTATGCCATAGGATATTTCCAAAATGAAAAATACTAATATACGAATATGCTTGGAGATTCTAAGCCAACAAAAAGATCACCAGAATATTATAATTTCCTACTTCAGCCATATTTCTGATAACCTTCTTAACCCATCACATTTAATCCTAACAGAAAAACATCATGGCAGCATCTAATTGAAAACTTTTCCTAATATAAGACCCAAAACTGCAATTAGATTTTACTGTTCTTACTGTGCCTACATTCTTTTTTTTTTTTAATATTTATTTATTTATTTGAAAGGCAGAGCCACAGAGAGGCAGAGGCAGGGAGAGAGAGAAAGGTCTTTCAACTGCTGGCTCACTCCCCGGATTGCTGCAATGGCTGGAGCTAGGCTGATCCAAAGCCAGGAGCCACGAGGTTCCTCTGGGTCCCCCAAGTGGGTGCAGGGGCCCAAGGACCTGGGCCATCCTCCACTGTCTTCCCAGGCCACAGCAGAGAGCTGGATGGGAAGTGGAGCAACTGGGACTTGAATCGGCACCCATATGGGATGCCGGCACCACTGGCATCAGCTTCACCTGCTATGCCACAGCACCGGCCCCTGTGCCTACCTTGAGTGTGTGTGTACGGGAGAGACACAGCTGTGACATGTGTATTTCTCATTTTTTCTAAAAGGAAATTTGTATTCTTCTAAACTTGGTGCTTTTAATTTTCTAATAATGAAATATGGACAGCTTTCTAAATCAATATGCGTAACACAAATTCATTCTTTTAAATAGTCATAATAAAATATTCCATTGTAGACATATACAGTGCTATAATTCCCACAGCTATTTTCTAATTGATAAGCATTCTGTCATTTTTATTTTTTGACTTTTTAAACTATACTGTTATAAACATCTTTATTCATCTATAATTTTATGCCAGTACTTTCATTTTTATCGGTTTAAAAAATGAAGTTATGTGTTTTAAAAAAAGCAGATTCTGAATCTTAATGGACAAGGTCACTTAACCTTTCAAAGAAGATTCAATAATTCACACTTCTACTTAGAGTAAAAAGAAGCACTCCTTGTTGCTATGCCCGTACCCAGAGACAATTTACATCTTTAGTAATAAGCTTAGAGAGTAACATTCAGATGCTTGCTGTACATTAACCCTTGCATTCCGAATCCTCTAAACATTTCTGAAGTGGAATCTGAGTATGTCAGTGCTGAAACAGCCTACCACGGAACTAGCAGCCCAGTCACTGGTAGGACTGTGATGTTACTGGGTTTTTAAGGACAGAACGTGGTATCTCATTGGCATTTTTAATTTGACTTCCTTAATTTTCAGCTTAAGAGAAAAATTTTTAGATGACACTTTATACTTGTTTACCTGTTAAAATTTTCTCTTTGTATTTGTGCTATTTATCTTTTTATTTTCAATTTGAAGGAAATATTTGTAAGTTAGTGATACTGGTTTTCTGTTAAATGTTTACAAATACTTCCTCTGGGTCTAGACTGCATATTTTGTCTTTGGTTGTTATAAAATTTAAATATTGATAAACAATCTATTAATTTAAAATATTAAACTTGTTCTTTTTAAAGTCCAGCAATTTTCTTGCTATATATTTTCCTTAAGAATTTTATAGCTTTATTAATTTTTTTGATATTTTCTCATTTCATGTCCAATTCATTATTGATTCTATAAAGAAATATACTTTCATTTTGCTTATTTATTTCATATCTATTCATCTTGATAAATTCTTTTACTTCTCACAGTATTGAGTATTTTGATTCTGTTGTCATTATTATGTAATTATTATGTATTTATTTTATGTAATTAATATGTAATTAATGTCTTAACAACTATATCCACTCATCTTTCCATGGACTCTTTCAAACCTTCAGAAAAAAAGTTAAAAGCTTGAACAGGACACATTATGCCTTTCGCATTAGGGACCCAAGCACCCTTGCAAGCGTAGTCCTGCGCCTCTTGCTGCTCGTCCTCACTGCAGTGGGTGGCTCCTGGCCTGCGGTTCAGGGTTTCTCAAACACTTGCTCTTCTCAGCTTTGCACCCTCCTTCTGCCCAACGTTCCTGCTCAGCATCCCTGTCTACATTCCCACGCTTCCCCTCCCCTCCCCTCAAGCCAGCCCTTCCCGCCTCCCATTCACTATGGGCTCCCCTAATACCTCCTGCTCACTGGGCGGGGGGCGGGGGTTCCCCAGGGGCAGGCTGCTGACTCTTCTTTGTATCTATAGCAGAGTCCTTGGCAGGGAAGTAGTTTAATGGTATTTGTGTACCAGGGAAAGTATTTGTGTACCAAGAGGAAGGGAAGAGCCGGCGCTGTGGCTCAACAGGCTAATCCTCCACCTTGCAGCGCCGGCACACCGGGTTCTAGTCCCGGTTGGGGCACCGATCCTGTCCCGGTTGCCCCTCTTCCAGGCCAGCTCTCTGCTGTGGCCAGGGAGTGCAGTGGAGGATGGCCCAAGTCCTTGGGCCCTGCACCCCATGGGGGACCAGGATAAGCACCTGGCTCCTGCCATCCGATCATTGCGGTGCGCCGGCCGCAGCGCGCTACCACGGCGGCCATTGGAGGGTGAACCAACGGCAAAAGGAAGACCTTTCTCTCTGTCTCTCTCTCTCTCACTGTCCACTCTGCCTGTCAAAAAAAAATAAAAAAAAAAATTAAAAAAAAAATTCATCGGAAAAAAAAAAAGAGGAAGGGAAGAGGGGAGGGGTTGAAGGAGGAAGGGAGAAAGAATCTACTAAAGATTTTATTTGAATAGAAGTTTTTTGGAAGCACCTATTCCTGAAAACAGAGATAGTCACTTTAAAAATGTTGGGGTGATTAAGGATAAACGACCCCAAACTAATTTTTAATAGACAAAATTGTAGAGAATTGTGTAACTAAAAGAAAAAAATTATTATATGTCAGCAAAATTATCTGCAGAGAAAAGTGATGTAGAAAGCAGAAAGTAAATGAAAAACCTCAAGTAAAATGTGAAAAATGAGCACAGCGCTTTGTGCTTCGTAAACACTTTGCTGCATCTAAAGTAAAAATGTAAAGCAGAACACAAAGAGCAGACATCCTATGCAAGGCAACTCCGGTGAAAGGCAGGGTGATTAATTTTCATACGTAGCTCTCCAGCACTTATTGCAGAACCACCTTGTATTTTAAGGCATGTTTGAAATTTGGAGAATTGTAATACATACTGTTCATTGGCCAAATAAAAGGCATCTTGATATTTGTAATCCTGTGTTTTCATTATTACTAAGCTTAGATCAAGGCAGCACTTTCCAAGAGGGTGGTGCACCCCACTCGCACCTTGAGCTCCCAGATGCTGGATTATCTTCAGTCTCAACCAACATGGACCCAGAGTTTAAGATCCCGTGGCAGGCATGATCCCGACAAGAAAACAGGGGTGACTTTAACAAGCCAGCTCAGATTACTGTAGTGGTATCCTTGAAATTCTACTACATCAATACGTATTTTCTGTAAGTTTGCAGCAAAAGACAGACAATAGATCCTGAGTACTGCAGGGCTCATTTCTATAAGACTAATCAGGGGAATCCATGGCAGGGACTGAAGCGACAGGAGAGTGACTTTAGAACATAAATTCTGGAGCCAAACTGCCAGGTTCAAGTCCCACTCATCATTAACCAGTTCTAAGGAGGGCAAGTAACTAATCTACGACTCAGTTTTAGCATCTTTAACAAGGAGATAATAATACCTCCCTGATAAGGTTGTTCATGTTTAAATATAAAGCTCTCAGAAATATACTATGAATTATATAAATGTTATCAAGCATTGATATCATCATCACCAGTATTATTTAAGGAAGTAGGGTCCATACCAAAAGGAAACAGGAAAAAGGCAGAAATTCTTATGAAATAACTAATATTTCTATCTTGCTATGTTGTGAACCACCATGTCTAGTATACATATTTAGTAATACATAGTAGGGTCACCACATTCCAGAAGAAAATTGGTTACGAGAGGAATCATCTTAAATGAAGTAAGATAAATTTTAAAGTGCAGTAAAGAGATCCAAGCAAAGAATCTGTCTGTGATGACAGCTACATTACTTTTCAAGTCCAGAATTTGGTATATTGGCTTTCATAAAGTGGAACCACATTGATATATTGATATGTTCTGTGTAATTTATTTTGGCATTATATTTTGCATTTTTGTGGAAAAATGGTTTTGTAATTATAAAAACAAAAATGGCTTGCCATTAATTATACTGGTGCACCATTTACATTGATTATAGGAAGGGTATACAGCAGCAGCTGCCCAACATTCACAATGAAAAACGATGGTCATGCTGGGGTTTAAATGTCTACATGAGCTCCAAGGTACACAGCTCTTTAATTCAAGCTGTGGCAAAAAACAAAAACAAAAACATAATCATAGAAATCTGGGCCCTTTTCCTCTGTTTAACAATTCTGAGATTACCTGGAATTCTTCTCCATGTTTTGACTTTGGCAAATTGTAATACGTATTACTCATTGGCCATATATAATGCATATTTATATTTACAGTAGTGTGTGTTAATTATTATTAAGCTTAGGTCATGGCAGAATTTTGTGTGAAGGTGGCTGGATCCCTCACACAGCTTTCTACTTCTACTGACCTTCAGGTGAGAAAAGATGCCTCCCTGAGGAAAGTTAGAAAATCATCATCAGGAAATACTGGCATACCTTGGGTCCATCTGTGGACTTTGGCTGGTTTCCTTTCCTTTCTGCTTCCTGAAATCTATGTTTCTCCTAACTTTAAGAACCTGTGGGTCCATTACCTCCCTCTGTCCTAACAATGGAACTCCCAGTTAGTTCTGTTCTTCAGAAGATCCATCACTGTACTTGCCCACGTGTCATTTTTAAGGCTCCATGCAGAGCAGGACCATGGATGAGTTTCTAGCACTGTATTTTATTACCCCTTCTTATTGAATCGATGACTTGTGCTGAATAACCTAAAAAAAGTAGATAATAGTGGAATATCTAATTTAGGGAGAATTCTGATAGAAGGAAAAGTTGAGAAGGGTCCTTAACAACTTTAAAGATAAAATGATACAACGTTCCAAGAGAAAGATCTGCTGTGCTTGCTACAAAGAGCAGGAGCCACCAACAGGACATTCATGGAAGGTCCCATCAATGGCTGCAGTCAAAGCTAGAGGCAGGCACGCATTAAATGCCTTTGTTCCAGGAAGATAGTGCATTAGTCTTGCAAAGGGCTCACGCACCCACTGTTTTTAAGTTGTTAAGTCAATGGGGTGAACTAGTACGGGCAGAGCCCTTACAAGACGGCTGAGGATGCATTGTATAACGAATCACTAAAGAAGCCAAAGTGGTCTCAAAGCTCACCTAATCCAGGCTCTGCATCTGTAGAGGAGGACATGAAAATCCCCCACGCCTGCTGATGTGACAGGCCGAGCAAAGACTGGATGTTGGGTTCGGATCCTAGCCAGGGACTCTCCCCTCCATCATCCTAACCTGTCCCCATGTGGGGGTCGGAGCTCTTACAGCCACACAGAGTGTGTGAGGCCTGGGAACCTGAAATACAAATGTGTTTCTTGAGAAAACTTTGAGCTGTGTGGTGGCAAAGCAGAGGAAGAGACACGAGAAAGTGAAAGAGGAAAGGCAGCACCAATTACACGACAGCCTCAGAGATGCAGGACCATTCAGGGGAAGGGAGGAGTTTGGAGCGGACGTAACAAGAGAGGCGGTCCCACCTCCCTCCACCCCTGGTGCTATCTGGAAATGAATGATCCATTTGTGTTTGGGGTAACATTAAAAATATTATCCAGGAAGATTTACTTTGCAGACAGATTATTTTCCTTTTAACCCACATTCCTAGTCAAATGTTGACTGTATTTATGTGCACTTCTGAAAGCTGGGGTTCAGTTCTGGAGGAGGATACACGGCCACCATGAATCTACAGTCCCAAGCAAGGTGACTGTAAGGAAATTGGAGGCAGCAACACTTTAGTGGGTTCTATTTCATGTGGTGTATAAATTCGTTGTGCTCAGACACTGGTGTCAGCCCATGGCATTTGGGAAGCTCTCTATACATGCTCAGATCTCCATAACACTGCTGTGCTCACGAGACACTTTTGATCAATGCTGGCTCTTTTCTATGAGTGACTTTGTGGATTATCCAATTGACAATATGATCCCTATCTTATAAATGGCAGAACCAAAGCCCAGGGAAGAAAAAAAAAATAGCACAGGGCTCTACAATCCAGTGTCGGGGCCACAGATAGGGCCTGGTTCCTTAGATTGCTTTTCTGATTTTGTTTTCCAATACTACCCCTCCAGGATGCTTGTCAAATGTAACTGGCACACGGGAATTCTCTGCCAGGAATGATCTGTGACAGTGAAGAAAGTTCAGTCTCTACAATCTGAATTTGTGTTCAGGAAACTGTTGATACAAAGTGAAATTGCAAAACATTCATGGAGATTAGATCAAAGCGATCGCAGCTCTAATAATCAAGTAAAACCTGTCCACATCTTTACCCAACCCTGTTTTAAATGTTAAATGTTAAAAATGGAACACGCTTCAAAAACCCACAGCCTCTGAAACGACTGTTGAGTTACAGCGTGAGCACACCCCTTGTTGATTACTGAGGTCAAGAATATATGGCTCGGGTGACAGGGGCAATGCTAGTATTAAATTCTGTTTTATGTTGTAATTTTTACCTGTTTGGGATCTGAATTGTGATGAGAAGTATTTCAATCCTTTGATTTACAGTGTAGAGAACAAAGATTAATGGTAGGCAACTTTAATTTAGCGCTCTCAAAAACTTTCCAGAGATAAAGGACAGTGAAAAGACACTACTGGAGCTTCAGGATTGCTTTCAAAGTTGTACTGAACAGACAATGAGAGGGAAGTGTTTTCTTAATATGGCATCTGTTTGGCAGGATTTTCCTCCGGTGGGGAAGTAGGATGGGGAGCCAGTAGGTGGGGGGAGCAGCGGCTTGTGAAACCACATCAACATTGCTGTCTTGTTAGCTACAGGGGAAAGCAGCTGGTTTGCTCATCAGTGGCCAGGACTGTCACCCAATGAGAGGTGCCCGGGTGGGCCATGTCATGGGTTTGCAGAGTAGGGCAGGAAATCTGCTCCACGGAGAGGTGTGTGCACAGCTCATTGCTCGGAAACAGCTGGCTGTGCCCCCATCCGCTCCTCCCAGTGCTCATTCTCTCCTTCATGCAGGGACTCCTCGGCCACACATGTACTTCAAGCCGTATCTGGGAAAGTGGGCATCTACACAGCCACGGAGGTCATTCCGGGGCGGCGGAGGGTTTCAGAGCTGGCAGGCTGATCATTGGCTCTCACCTTCTTTTCTTTCAGGTGAGGAACTAGAGGCCCACTTTGCTAACAAATGAACTCTCAGTGGAAGGAAATATTTGCATGGCATGGCAGCCTGCAGAGTTAGAAAACCGATCAAACTCATATCCAACTAGTTCTGCAGAAGCATGTTGGGCACATACATCTCAACTCCATCCAGCTTCCAGGCGTTTTTCATTCGACTGTTCATTCACTCATTCCATCAATCAATAGTACCATGTGCCAGCCTGGTCTGGACACGGTGAGTCACAAGTGTGCTTCCTGCACTCAGAGCTGGCCTCTTCCTGGAGAGACAACAAACAGGCAGAGCAACTATGGAAGGCGCTTTTGAGGAGACACGTGCTGCGTCATTCCATGCATCTACCATAATAAATGACGCCTGAGCTGATGAAGTAGCACATTGACTACACATAAGGGGTCAAGAAAGATGGCTTGGAGTGGCGATATTTGAGTGGAGACCTAAACGACGGAAAAGAGCTGTCCATCCCCTGCAGAAGCTGTCCGGGAAGAAAGAGCAAGGTCTTCAGGGAAGTGAAACAAAGTCAAAGAGACAGAACTACATGAGCAAGAGGCAGTTAGGGGCCAGGGAACGAGTGGGAAATTTAAAGTAACTTCAGTGGAAAGTCACTGTGATTTGGCTGAGTTTCAAAGCTCACCTTTGTTTCCCACGGGTATTGGATGATAGGGAGAGGAGGGAGGCAAGAGAGAAAATGGAGGGACAAGCAGGGGCCAGTTGCAGCTTTCAGAGTGAGCCATGATGATGGTAGCAGTGGACATGGAGAGAAGTGGCTGGACTTCAGATGTCTGGAGATAGCTAATACCCACAGCTCTCACTAAAGGTTTGGAAAGGGAGGCGGAGGGAAAGAGGGGTCCATGGCCAACTGTGGCTTTCCATCTTAAGACCTGGTCAGGAATAGTGATCTGTCCCAAATAGCTTTGTTTTGAAGCTCACTGATGGAAATGTATACCAAATATTATTGGGGTGAATAAAATTATTTCATGTCCCACTAGTGTAAGTTACTATTAGAGAATCACTAGTATGCAGGCGAGTGAGACCTGGTCCTTTATTGTGTCTCTAAGTTTTGATTCACACGTAGCCTGAATTTCTGTCTTTCCTGCTGTTGAATGTTGCACATCCCTGCTCCATCATTTGATTGAAAGTGGGAAACGATCGCTTCCACCTACTCGGGTCCTTCATTGCTAGACTTCTGTCACACTGGAACATCAATAATTTGATATGTCCAAGAAAGCAGAAATTTAACTCAGAAAAGTGTATCATTCTGACTGCTTTAAGTTTGGTTTGACAGTAAAACATGTTTCTCAAGAGAAAGTGCTATCTTGTTCTTGCTTTAGGATTCCTGGAAGAATTGCACAATCAAACTACAAATGTCTCATTAATCTTCACAATATTTCAGTGAGGAAGGCAGGTACATATTTCTTTTATTTTGAGAATATTCTTTTTGAGGTAGGTTATTTAGCAACCTTTTAAAATTCATATAATAAAATTCAGGCTAATGTAAATGCACATGTTTAATTTTAGACAATCTATGCTACTTTATGAAGGTGAACCACATAATAAGATCACCTCACAGATGCAGCCAAAATTTATTGTGCATTAGAACACAGTGGAAGGGGATAGTACTATATATAGTACACACAACACAATTGAGGGGTGTTTAAATGGACACACAAAGCATCAGAAATTGGTTCACCTACCTAATTTACAATCTGGAATATACTTTGACTAAGAAAGCCACAGATGCTATGTAACTCACTACATAAATCATCCAACAGATTAATGCTACTTAAATGAAAATAATTTCTTAGTAGTGTTTGCCAATAAGATCCAAGGTTTTTTTTTTTTTTTTAAATCCTTTAGTTACATAAAAGGGAGAGGGAGGGGGAGAAGGAGGAGAGGAAGAGGGGAGATAAAGAGAGAGATCTACTTTCCACCTATTGTTTCTCACCCCAAACAGTTGCAACAGCTGGGGATGGGCCAGGCTGAAGCCAGGAGCCCAGAACTCAGCCTAGATCTCCCTTGTGAGTTGGCAGTGGCAAAGCATTAGGGATGAATAGTGTGATGGTTAAGTGTAATCACTACAGAGGCCAGGTTTAAGCTGCCCAAATGGTAGCTATAGATATATTTATTCATATATCTAATCTCTGTGTAGTACCATGCAATTTGGAGATAATCACACATATTCCCACTCCTTATGAGCCAGAAACAACCCATGTTCTAATAAAGCACTATTTGTCATTGCATTTACCAATCTTTTTGCTCAGTAGAGCAATTCACAAAACCTTACAAGACACCATCAAACAGTAAAACATTTTAAAACATGTCATTCCCTTAGGTAAAATACACAGGTAGGGTACTGTGGACTGATAGAGCAGCTCCTGGACTGGCACTTAGGATGCTGGGGTTGGCGACACAGTGGGCTGGACGGAGGGCACGAAAACAGTTGTGGATGGCCGACTTGTTAACTGTACCTCGGCAAGATCTGAAGGGAAGGCACCAGGTGTCTTTGAGACTGTAAGGTGACATAGAACATTCTGTGCCACACACAGCTTCTCTGAGTAAGAACATCTTAGGAAACAATATTATATGTTCCCTGATTTCTCTTTTCTTGCATGATATCCCTAAAAAGCTCCTTTTCAGCAGTGGCTGAATGTGCACTTATTTATCAACTACTCACAGTGAACGCTTGCTTAGCCAAACCCTGTCTTTCCCTGATGTTCTCTGCCAATCCTTAAACTTTGGCCAACTCAGTGGTCAGTGGGCTTCACTGGTGAGCCCAGGCATTGGGGAAAACCATGCACATCTGTATACTGGGCTGCAAGTGTTTCTTTCACTTGAGTTGCCTCGGTACCTTCTCCCATCCCAAACCTTCCTCGCCTCCTCAAGCCTTCTAGTTCACCGTTAGCTTCCCTATTCTCAGCAGCTGCTCTTACTTTCTACTTCCAAGAGAAAACAAAAAAGCCAATGCAAGGAGAGTCCCTCTGCCCACTTCTAGCAAATGGACACCTGTATCTGAATTCTGCCTTCTTCCCCTTCCTCTCACCAATTCCTTGATACTGGTGCTGCTGTCTGAATGTGTGTGTCCCCTCAGAATCCTAACCCCCAGGGACTAGGTCCCCCTCTGGGGATGACTCCTCATGAGTTGGTTTAGTGTGCTTACAACAGAGGCCCAAGAACCACCTCTCATCTCTTCCAGCCAGGACACGGCTAGAAGGTACCACCCTGAACCAGAAGGCAGGTCTTCATCAGACACTGAATCCATAATGTCTCCTTCCTGGACTTCCCAGCATCCAGAATTGAGAAAAGTAAATCTCTGTTGCTTACAAAACACCCATTGGAGGGTACTTTTTAATAGCAGCCCAAGTGGACTGACACAACAGGCATCCCTGACCTCCGGCCTGAGGGCTTTAGTAACATTCCTGCTGTCTCTGCTGTCAGTCTTTTCCTGTCCATCCTCCAAGGCTCTATCAGAGAGGCATTTCTAAGTGCAACTGTGTCACTGTCGTACTCCTGCTTTAGCAAGCATGGCTCCCTATAGGGATGAAATCTAACCCCTGATGCAACACTTCGTGGATACCTCTGCTCCCCTCTAGTCCCAACCCAGGCTGGGGGGCACTGCAGCACTTCCACCTTCGAAGCCCTGGCTGGTGGGCCCCTTGCAAGACAGCTCTGTGAGTCCACTGTCCTACCGCACTCTCAATCTTAGCTCAAGACTGTGCTCCACAAACTGGCTTCTCTTGGCTCAGTCCTTGACGCACTTGGCAAAGCTACTTTCCTCCATGTGACATGTGGCTTCCCTCTGTCATGAGCTCAGCTGTAAACTTCTAATACAGCCAAGTCCAAATGAGAAGTTCGCTTCTAGCTTTCTCATTGCAACCGACTTGTCTTGGAAACCCTTACTGTCCAGAAAATCTGTCGGTGGGGCCCTCTACCTTCTTGGACCACACACTGCTTGTGGGGTGTTCTCCCCCAGGACTGCTTTCTTCTCTTTCTCACCAAAGTACATCCTTCAGTAAAAATGTCAGTGATTAACAAAAATGGAGACATTATTATTTCATTAACTTTATATTTTTGTGATTATGACTTTTTATAAAAAGAGAAAAAAATAAGCAATCAGGATTTGCCTAGCAGAGACTCATTTTAATCTCAGAGGAACTCATTTGTTTTGTAGATGTGAAAGACGAGCTTTAGTGAGATTAAGTAATTTGCCCAAAGTTATTTAGTGTGCAAATGGCAGACTTAGGATGTGAGATAAGGTCTGGCTCTACCAAACGGGATTATAACCAATATAATACACTACCTTCTTCTCCTTTCACTGTTTTGTATTCTGGCATTACTAGTGCACTAGTAAATTTTGGTTGTATTTATTCATTTTTCAAATCAATTCATTAAATATTCATTGAATTCTAGCTCATTCTGGAAAGAAATCTCACCAGTCTGCATGGATTGGCAAAGATGGGTAAGGCAGCTTCCTCTTCCCAGGGGAATTACTAAGTTGAAACAGTGCTAATAAAGGTGAGTGCTTCTGTGGCTTGAACTGGTATAACTGATGTGTTGCAATTGCACTGAAATACAGTAGCAAAATAAAGATCGGAAAATATGCAGGTCTGTATAGAGTTTTCTGATACTGATCACACTCCTGAGACTGGTGAATTGCAAGGTCAGTAAAAATTGTGTGTATTTATACACAACCACGTGTTTTTATTTATCCATATGGGCATCTGTGTGGACCAACAATACACTTATGCATACGTGTTTCAGCGTCAGTTCTGGGCACTTCTGTTTTCTGCTATGTCAACACAGAATATGAGTTGAGCTGACAGTCCATGTGGTCTGCCAGGGCTTTATTACCACCTTCTAATTACTCCCAGCACAAGTTCAGAGATTAGAAATTCCATGCTTTGATATTCGCATACCTGAGACATGAGCATCTTTTAATAGCCAATATAATCACCTCTTGGAGAATCTTTTGTTACACAGAATTACTCATTACAAATTACACTCCCTAAACAAAGGAAAGCTTTCATACTTTAAACCCTCGACCTGCCTTTTCCTGCCCAAACAAGAGTCCATGGCAGTTTTTGCAAGCATTTGTTGGAGAAAACGTTGCCTTCCTTTTTCACAAACCATTCTGATTTTTGTCCTATACTTCCCTAGATATTTGTCTTATTGCAGTGAAACCAATATCATTAAAACTAAAACAACTCTATAAACCCAGAATTTTATCCCTCAAAGGGACCCTAGGGGTATTGTAATCAAAGTCCCCTAATTATGAGACAGGAAAACAGGACTCCTGGAAGTCAGTTTGCCCCCAGAATGATCTGAACGTGGGCATGGTCAATGCCAGGACATCAAGGGGAGCCCTGCGTCACCAGCAGCTCAGGACAACTGTTGGCTGCCTCGGCCTCAGTGACTGATCTTTCGTCTCCCAAACTCCCAACACCTGTATTAAGCATATGGCCTGTCTCAGCTTGGGCTGCTGTAGCAAAATACCATAGCTTGATGGCTTAAACCAAGACATTGAGTTCTCACAGTTCTAGAAGCTCAGAAATCCAAGATTAGGCGCCAGGTCAGCGGGGTTCCTGACGGTGTCTCTCTTCCAGCTTTGCTGACAGCAGCTATCTCCCTGGGTCCTCATGCGGTAGACAGACAGCACAGGTCACACTTTGTCTTCTTGAAAGATCACAAATCCCATTGTGGGCTGTACTCTCATGACCTCAGCTGAACCCAACTGCCTCCCAAAGGCCCCGCCTCCAAATGGCATCACACTGGACTTCAGGATGTCACTGCATGAATTTTGGGAGATCACCAGTCAGTTCATGGCATGTCCCAACCACCTACGGAAGGAAGAGTGGAGCTAACAATTTCTTCAGCAAAACAAATGCTCTCTCTTGTTTGCTTTAGAAATGAGGATTAAGGGCTAATCCCTGTCAGTTACTGAGATAAGTGAGACCAGCCTCTGCCTTCAGCAAGGCCACAGACTAGGAAAAGGGTGAAGGGAGCAGAGGTAGACAGAGGCCATGAGAAAACTACAGAGACCATAAGGAGAGTGGTACACCCAGGGCAAGGTGAAGGACCATGGGCACAGAGTGTTAGTGGAATGGGGCCAGCGAAGAGTTTGTAGAAGAAGTGGGGCCTGACCTGAGCCTCACAGAAGAACCAGCAGGTTTCATCACACCTGCTAGAGAGGGAAGTAGGTCAGGGAGGAACAAAATTGTAAGCAAATGTGCAAATCACGCAGTTAGTTCAGGAACCCCAAGGAATGTACGATCAGAGCACACACGGTGCTTAGCAGGCACAGTGGAACCGTGATGAAGACCCAAAAGGAGGTAGGGGCCAGCTCACAGACAGCCTTGCATCTTCAAGAAGGAATTCGGGCTTCAGCTTGTAAGAAAGCAAGTGTCACTTGATGCATGTTAAGTGGGAAATACATAGTCCCTCTCACAGCTTAGGTGGATCATCTGGGCCAGACCACAGGTCTGAATGGAGGGACATTAGGCCAGAGAGGGACCCAAAGAAGGGGCTAGAAGGGGCAGGTGCTATGGCATAGCAGGTAAAGCTGCTGCCTACAGTGCCGGCATCCCATATGGGTGCCAGTTTGAAACCCAGCTGCCTCTTTTCCAATCCAGCCATCTGCTGTGGCCCAGAAAAGTAATACAAAATGGCCCAAGTGCTTGGGCCCCTGTACCATGTTGGGGACCTAGAAGAAGCTCCTGGCTTTGGATCGGCTCAGCTCCAGCAGTTGTGGCCATTTGGGGAATGAACCAGCATATGGAAGACCTC
The DNA here is from genome assembly GCF_033115175.1 of Lepus europaeus. Classification (NCBI taxonomy): domain Eukaryota; kingdom Metazoa; phylum Chordata; class Mammalia; order Lagomorpha; family Leporidae; genus Lepus; species Lepus europaeus. The sequence goes on along the minus strand of NC_084829.1, from coordinate 163,284,383 downwards.
ACCTCTCTCTCTCTGTCTCTGCCTCTCCGTAACTCTGCCTTTCAAATAAATAAATAAGTCTTTAAAAAGAGGAGGGAGCTAGACGTGGAAATGGTGAAGCAGAAGGTGGGCCCTAGGGATGACGCGAAGGTTGCAGGCATGGAGAACGGGAAGAAGTGGGTACCACGAACCAAAATGTGAAATGGAGAGAAGGTCAGAGATGGGAGTGGCATGGGGAACTGGGATGTGGTTGGAGTGGTGAAGGAATAATAAGAGAGGCTGAGCAGTCTGGTGCTGGGTGAACCAAGTTTGAAGTGCTTGTTGAACTACGGCATTGATGAAAACCCATGATTCAGGGAGAGAGATGGATCTGAGCTCTGGAGTGATGGATATAGACAGGATCGTAGAAATCCTAGGCTATATTTAATTACAAGTTCAGAGTTACTTGCAATCATGTGCTGGCCCCCTTGGAATGGGACCAATTACATTGCAATTGCAAAGCAGCCAGGATTTGGGGGACTTTTCATTCTTCCCTAGAAAGCTTCCTTAGCAAACTTAAGAGTCAATACCTTCCTGGGGCCGGCGCTGTGGTGTAGCGGGTAAAGCCGCCTCCTGCAGTGCCGGCATCCCATATGGGTGTCAGTTTGAGTCCTCGCTGCTTCACTTCCAATCCAGCTCTCTGCTATGGCCTGGGAAAACAGTAGAAGATGGCCCAAGCCCTTGGGCCCCTGCACCCACATAGGAGACTCGGAAGACACTTCTGGCTACTGGCTTCATTTCAGTGCAGCTCCAGCCATTGTGGTCAGTTGAGGAGTGAACCAACAGATGGAAGACCCCCCTCTCTCTGCCTCTGCTTCTCTCTGTGTAACTCTGACTTTCAAGTAAAATAAATAAACCTTAAAAACCAGTCAGCATGTTCCCAGATAGCCCCACACTGACCACATGGAGGTCAGTACTAGGAAGGTCGCTGATGGGACACCTGGCAGTGGCCTCCTTCCTGCCAGATTTGCATGGGTCTCCGTGCTGCATCAGGAATCAGTTCATGGTGGTATGAGAGACAGCAATGCTTCAAACAGCAAAGGAAGCCGACAAGCTTCAGTTGACCCAAATGGATTCTCTCTCTAGGCCATGGAAATTGATGCTGGCCAGGGCGTATGACCTAACTGAACATCTTGTGATGTGATCTTGAGAACGAGGAGCCACATTGCCGGTGGTGTTGCTAAGCTACCTGCGAAGGTGGCCAACACCAAGGAAAACAGATCTCAACAACAAAGAAAGAGGCTGAGTGCTACGACACTGTCTGCGTCTCTGGATCCCACCGAGCCTGAAGCAATATCACCATTGTACGTTTCAGTTATGTCAACCAATCACCAGGGCAATCTGAGTTGTATCTCTGCCACTGGCCACCAAAGAAGTCACAAAAAATTCTGAGGGCAGTACTGTGCTCTAAACCTAAACCTGTGCATTGGGTACAGAGGCAAGACACATGCAGTCATGAAAGCTGACATTTGGGAGCAGGGGCAAGCTTTATGGCAGTCTGGTCCACTCAATCACCGGGTGTCCAGAGGCCAATGTGAAAAAGCCCCCAGGTCTCCAGCTACCTTTACAGAAATCGCTTCTGACTGCCGGCCTCGTCCCAACACTGGCTCTCTCCTTCTCCCTGGACCCTTTTCAGCTTCTTGGTCTGAAGCCTGAACTCCCATTTACAGCCCAACTCCTACCTTCTGGATCTGACAGCCGCATTTGGCTGGCTTGGCTCTGGTTCTCTCAGCTCCTGAACCCTCCTCTATCAGGTCCCACCATGGCATCCAGAAGCAAACTTGATTTGCTTCCCACCTGGCCTCGGTGAGTACACCACATACACAGAAATCCAGAGAGCAGCAAGCAAAGCTCAGATGCTGACAGCTAAAGCTAAAGAGTTGGCAATTGGGAGAAAACCTAGAACTCTGCAGAGAACAAAGTCAGTAGCTGAAGTGCATGGGCTCTGGGCCACAGCCACAAACAGACCTGAGATGCTTGTGGATTTTACTGGGCACTGGTTCCACAGTGCCTGAAGGAATCAGACAGCCCAGGGGTGCAGGGCAAGTTGCAAACATGAGAAAGGACTGTGATTTTTGGCCATCATGGCCAGGTCCTTTGTTCCTTCTGCAGGCCGTGCAAACGGCCAGGACCTGACCACATCCCACCTCCTATACCATTAGCACCCTGGTCCATGTCAGCATCGTGTCTGTCTCCTGTATTCTTGTGTTGGCCTCTCCTTCCTATACTTGCCTCCTCCAGTTTCTTCTCAACATGGCAGTTAGAGGGATGCTTCAAGTGTGGGAGTGGGTTCCTGTCATTACTGTGCCTGAACCCAGTGGGTCCCTCCCCTCCCCATCACTCAGAAAGTCCTCGTCACAGCGTGCGAGGCCTCCAGCATCTGTGGCTAGGACTGCGCTGCCCGTTCTCCTGCAGTGACTCCCAGTCAGGGACAGTGTTCTCCTCCATCTCTCTGGGCCTCCCCCTTAGGGGGACAGAACGGTGGGGCCTCATCGCCTTCTGATCTCTGTTCAAAGCTCACTTTCTCAGGGAGCTCACTCTTGACCACCCCAGTTAGGGAGTCTCCTCCGCTCACCCCCACTTCCTGTTCCGTTTGGCGACTGCTGTTCGGTATGCCCCATACGGTACGCGTGTACTGATTCTGCTTCTTGTCTCCTTCCACACTCCTGAGTCTAAGTTCCATAAACAAAAGGTTTGACCGGTTTTATTTGCAGCTGTACCCTTGGCATCAAGACAATGCTCAACATATTGCAGGTATGCCCTTGATAAAAATTTTTCAAGTGAATAAATTAATGTTAAAATCAAAACAAGAACCAGCACTGTGGCATAGTGGGCTAAACTTCCACCTATGGCACCAGAATCCAATATGGGTACTGGTTTATGTCCTGGCTGCTCCACTTCCGATCCAGCTCTCTGCTATGGCCTGGGAAAGCAGTGGAAGATGGTCCAAGTTCTTGGGCCTCTGCACCCACATGGGAGACCCAGAAAAAGCTCCTGGCTCCTGGCTTTGGTTCAGCTCAGCTCCATCTGGGGAGTGAACCAGTGGATGGAAGATCTTTCTATTTCTCCCTCTCTGTCTGTGCCTCTCAAATAAATAAGTAAATCTTTGATTTTTTTTTAAAAGCAATACTTTTAGCTGTTGATAAATGGGATGTATGTGAACACAAATGACCATCTTGGGCCCAGTCAGAGGACCTACCAAACAGGCTTCGTTTGGAAGCAAAATACATAAGTAAAAATGTGTCCAGTATACTGGGGAATTTCAGTTCTCATTTCAAGAGCTGTTGGAGGCGATGTTGTGGCATTGCACGGTAAGTTGCCACTTGTAGTGCTGGTGCCCATATCAGAGTGCTGTTTGGAGTCCTGGGTGCTTCACTTCTGATTTGGCTCCTGCTAATGTCCCGAGAAAGGCACTGGAAAGTGGCCCAAGTGTTTGGGCCGCTGCCACAGACATGTGAGACCAGGATGGAGTTCCTTGCTCTTGGCTTCAGCCTGGCCCAGCCCCAGCCATTGTGGCTATTTGTGGAGTGAACCAGTAGATGAAAGATCTTTCTCTCTCTGTCACTCTCCCTTTCAAATAAATAAATACATAAATCATATATATATATATATATTTATACACACACGTATATATGGAAAGAATTGTCTATGAGGCACTGTGTACAACAGTCTGTCATGCAAATGAGACATATTGTGAACAGCTATATCTGAACCATTTTAAAAATGGGGTTTTAATTGAATATTTAAATATTAATATAGAATATGAATATTTGAAATTCATTCTTTTTCATAACACAGAGTTAATCTTATAGATAGCATGGTTTTCAAATCTTTTTCTAGCTTGACTTGCAAACATTTCATGAACCACGCTGGCCTAATTAATGTCTGTTTGTTCTTATTAATTTATTTTCTTTTGCTCAGTGTTCTGGAGTGTGACTATGTGATCCATTTGGTCAAAGGTTTGATTATTCTCAGAATTTCACTGGCTTTCACATCTCACTAACGCATACGTATGTTTTACATCATTAGTGAAAAATGTTCGAGATGCTTAGTCCTGAAATCAAAGTACCATCAACATAGCTCCAACTCCATTTCATCTTTCCTGTCCTTAAAACCAAAGTAATGTACATGATGTGTTTCTCCAGACTGTATCTCTATTTATTGTGATTGTGGCTTGATTGATCTCTGTCCTTCACAGTCAAATTCTCGATTTTCTTAACCCAATAAAATTCTGAACTTCCTAGTTTTGAAAGAAAATTTTCTTTCAATTGACCTTACTTTATATGAATGTTTGAAAAAAAAAAAACGCAGAATGAAATAACAATAAATCCCAGGAGGGAAAAAACCCAGATGTAAATCTACTTTACCTTAGGAAATACATGATGCTAAACAGAGTCTATGATTGCAAAAATTGGGAACTGCTGTGCTATGCAATCAGCGATCACAAATCTTGAAGTCAGTGAGATGCGTCACTGGGCAGTGGAGAAGACAGGAGTGAGAAGTTACCGAGCCCTTCAAACGCTGAAACTGCTGTTCATGCGGTTTTTACTATGCACGCTCTGTGTTTCAACCATGGACACATCTAGAATGGCTTCCGTATGCTTCCTGAGAGCTTGACCACTCTGATACTACGACTCTGTGGCCCTCGGAGGGGAGCTGAGCTCTGTGCCTACTTTTCTGGCTGCAGCTGCCAGTGGTCAGGAGATGGAGTTGGGGCCACCTGGGCCTTCCCGGCTCTGCTCCCATGGGGATGCCCCTGATTCACAACCCACTGGCCTCAGGCCTGGTCACTACCAAAAATTCCTCTTCATACAGACTCACAAGTGGAATACAGGGCTTTTCCTTTCCACAGCATAGTTTTAGATCAACGAGCAGGAACCAGAATTTCAGAATCTGAGGCAATGGGGGAGCAGGAAGGAAAGAGTGGTGAGTCCATCAGGACCTCTAGAACATTCCTGAAATTCAAGCACAGAGGTGGTCACTGTGCTGGATAACGAACAGAGCAATTCTACCAGCATCACTGATTAGCCTTTTAGAGAGTCTGACGGCTGCCCTACTGGTACCTGGGTTAGCTCTAACGCCGGATTGCTTCCATTTCCACCAATTATTTCTTGCATGCACCTCAAAGCCCGAGGCCTCCTCTCACAGCTGGAGTGGGCTCACCTGCCTCTAGTTCCAGGCATGAGGGGTGCTTGCCCCTGGCTCCTCGTATTCCCAATTTCCTGCTTCCCTCAACTCAGATCCTCACGCCATTTCCCACACCACTTCCTGCACCCTCTACTTCCTTCCGACTGCCCTCAGATGCCTCGTGCTCTCTGGGCAGGGCACGCACAGCCTCTAGCAATCACCATTATGTTTTTGTCTTCCATGAGATCACCTGTCCAGCCTGAGGAGCCAAATGCCACCTACAGGAAGTCAGGGGTGCAGGGAGAGAATTCTGGTTTGGTTAAGCAAACCTCAGTGAGCAGCATGTCAATGAGGCTGGCACTATAAAAAGCCTGTTACTCTGACAGAGGAACTTACCGAGATGAGAATCCTGAGACTGGGACAGGCCAAGCCCAAGTCACTTTCCTAGTGAGCAGCAGAAGTGAGATTTGAACCCACATCTGTCTGATGCTGGAACCTACTATACTAGATCATGGTTCTTGTTTGCCTGTTGGCTTTTATTTTTACATTTTTTGCTACAAAAGGTTAAGCATTTGTGTTTCTAAGAAATATCACCTGAGATCTATGTACTCCCCATGTTGGAAACGTGGCTCCAACTTGGATAACTTAGCTCTCTGGTATGACGTAGTGGGCTGCATGCTCCCTGCTCACCAACAAAAGAAAAATTTGTTGAACTCCTAACTTCCGTCCCCAAATGTAACCTTACAAGCACCTGTGGTCAAGGTAAGATGTGTCATGAGGTGGGTCCCGATCCAACACGAGTGGTGCCCTTATGAAAAAGGAAACGTGGAAGAGCTAAGCCTATGAGAAGAGACAGGGCAAGGCCCCATGCAAGCTGAGCGATGCAGCCAGCAGCCAAGAGAGGGGTGGGTTCTCTCGGCAGCCCTCAGAGGCAAGGCAGGCTTCTCGCTGTGGGGAGCTGAGGGGCCAGGCCTGGACACACCTGGCCTCAGCCTCTGCCTTCCTTCTGTGTCCATGGTCTTAAGTCCCCCAGGCTGCCCTGGCAGCATTTCGTACCAGCACCCGAGTAGATGGAGGCAGTGTCACTGATAACTGTGAACCCGAGTAAGAGTAATTTGGCAGTTCACATGGGAGAAAAGGAAATTAAGACAAAATATTAACAGGAACACAAAAAAGAAACTGATCCCCACTTTCTGGGACTGCTGTGCGAGGAATGTCAGGGTGCGGATCTGTAACTGGTCACTAGGGTGTGTGCCTTTCCCCAAAGTGGAATGCCGCTGTCCTCTCTCCTCTTGTGCCTTGTCCACTTCCCTGTTCCATTAGCACGGACCTCCACTTTGTCCTACATTTCAACCGGAGACAGGGTTGGTTTGCACAGTGGACTGAGCCAGAGCAGTGTGCGGTGTCTGCATTGTGCTCCCGGGAAAGAGGCAAAGAGGAGAGGGGCTCCTCTCTGCATCCCCAGCTCTCTCTCCAGGTCTGGCTCTGCCTCCCCCACGAAGCCCAGTTGTCTACACAGCATTCAGTGTGGCTGACAGCGTGGCGGAGGGAAGGTCCAGAAAGGACACGGAAGCGGAAGCAGCAGCGGAATCAAAGGACCCCAGGCGATTCAGACTGTAGACCCCTTCCCTCCCCCCAGCCCCCCACTCCCACCCCCCACACACGGCTTCTAGCACTGAGGTAGGCCCCTGCCCTGTAACCCACCAGTACCCACCAGGATATCCTCCTTCCTGCCAAGTGGGGAGAATCTTGGAACTTTGTGACAGAATCAGTAATTATAAATAAATTATATTCAAGTCCGAGTGGCCCAGAAAGCATAAATGGAGCATTAAAAGGGCTTCCGCGACCACCCCGGGAATGGAGATAACCCCACCCACCATCACATTCTGCCAACTCGGCACTTCTGCTTTTTCTTCCTTTTCTTCACTCCCTATAAGTGGGAATGCTGACAGGCAAGGTGAAAACAATTAAATTTTTAAATCCACGTACATGAACAGGGAGCACCGGTTACTGGTGCTGTTTACGTGAGATCTGACGAGTTCCCAGTTACCAGCATTAGCAGATGCTTTGGGTCTCCTACCAGTTTGTCAGGATCCATCAACTACTGACATGAGGCTGATCCTTAACTTATGAAAAGGTAAAACCAGTATGACACGAGTAGTCAACACATATTTCTAAAGTACTCTAAGAATCAACTTACAGGAGTAAGTCAAAAAGACGTGTGCTGAAACACTGCATGTATCTGTTCACTCCTGCCTCCTTGCACTGTTAGATACTTGGCATGAGATTTCCATCAACCGGCACAATGCCTCATACACAGCAGGTCACAAAACCTGGTCGGTTAATGAAAAATTGCTAATAAGGTGAAGAAGAAAATCACTCCACATTACTTAGTGGGAAGTGTTCTGGTGCTCCGGGTACCAGAAAGACTGATGTGGTCATCCTGTGTTTGAGGTGAGGTGAGAGTTTGCTGCCTCTGAGAACACAGTGTGTAAGTATTTGGAGTGACCACTTTTTAAACTGGGGAACTTAGGGTTATGTCAAAAGTTAGGAAATTCTGTAGCTTTTTTGCTTTGTTTTGTTTTCAATGTAGAGGCTCCAGGAAGAGAAGCTGATGACAAATTTATACACATTAATTTCTACACATTACCCACGTTGTTCATGTTGAACACGAAGGTCAGGGATCTCAAAATACCTGCTTCATTAGTCTGACAACTACATAACTGACTCATCATTCTCTTCTCTAATGTAGCTGAAAAATTAATTTAAAATATATTAAAACAGACTATTGCTTTGAACTGTTTAGTATGAACACATACAAAATGAAGCCGTTGATCAGTCTGCGACTTGTGAGTACACTTTGCTATGCAGGAATTATTTATACTTTGATATACAGTAAGAATACACATGTTGTGAAGATTTCCTTTTAAATATATCTATCCACAGGGAAAACAATTATATTTTATACTGTTTTTCTTACTATTCAATTCATAATAAAGACTGAAAAATACTAAGGTTTCACTAGTTTTCCTATGTCAGAATTTAGAAAAAAAAATAATTGGTGTTCTATAGTAATATTTCCCTTTTATTGTTAATATAATTAGGGCATTATCTGTAAGTTCATTTACAATTTTCCATTTCTGTTTTTCTGCCTGTGTATCTTGACAAAACCAAACAACAGCCCTATATATGCACTATGAAGTCCAGAGTTAGTGAAAAACTGAATTTACATTTGAGAACAGAATATGCCATCTTCTTTCCTGTTTAATCTTCAATGATTGACACTTGCTAGAGGAACAATGAGAGAGAGGGAGAGAGAACTCTCTGTCAGTTAAGTACTATTGTAGTTCTAGACCATTCCAAAGGAAAGTCACCACTATGTGATGTTAGCTTGACAGAGAATAATGTCAAGGTCATTTAAACCCACACACTTCTGAGGGCAATTTGCAGCAAATGCTCTATTTTTACCATATAAAAGCTGTTGCTTTGTTTATGTTGCCTTTCAGGAAAAAGCTCATTTTATTTAAGAATCACTGTCTTACAATATTATTTTTATTTTTTTCTGCTGCACACTCAAAAAAAGTTCCCCATGTCTTTTAAATAATTGAATTAAACCTGAAAACTGTGAGATGTTGTTCCGTGAGAGCATAATAAAAATTCAAAAGTGCTAAGCAATACTGATTACTACAGCTGTACCCTTCATATATTTCTCTTTGAGCTGCTCCTTAACTACGGTTACCACAGAGCCTAAAAAGCAATGGACAGGATTGATTACAGATAGGTTAAAAGGAAAGTAAATTTTTTCCTGCACTTATGACACTCCTGGTTTTTAAATTAAAGCAATAAACTCCATTGAATCCCCAGGTTTCACCATTTAAAAATATTTTTTAAAGTAGCTAAATAATAGGTAGAGAAATGCTATGAATTTTTGAATGCCAAAGAATGCACATTTTTGTACGTTTGAAATATATGGCTATTTTTTACCATTTCTAGAGGCAAATTATTTAGCAAGAAAAATTCACATAGTTATCAGTAGACATAATCACACAGTGAAAAACCTGAGGCTACTTCTAGGTGGCCCATGTGAAGGAGGCACATCATCCGGTGCCGTGGGAGCCACAGACCCTGATCCCAAGGAGAGTCCAGGAGCAGAGCTGGATGCCATCCTCCGCCTTGTCACAGGCGAGGGATGACGCGTGTGGCTTCCCACAGACCTTTCGTGTAACTGAGCCCTCACTAAACAGGGCTATCTCCTCTACAGATGCCATACAATTTAGTGTGGTTGTTAGTTCAATTCTGGGACTCTCCGGAGCCAAGGCTATCAATCATACCCAATGGTGGAATTATTCATACGGCTCAGCATGCCAGGCTGCTGTGCACAGAGAGGAGATACAATCAGGCTCATTTAATTTAGACTTAAGGCTAGACGTGAACTTCACTCCCCGAGGGACAGTGCTATTTATCTACTGAACCGCCCGATTCCTTAGGTTTCGTTGAAGTGGTTTCTGATGGCAGGTTCTTTTAGGTCATTTTGCATTAAAGAGGAAAGAGTTATAATATGAAAATCCAGTAATTTAGGGAGCCACAAGCGATTCTCAAGTTTGAATACTGAGTTGGGAAAAGGTTAAAAAAAATTAGATATCAAGAACTTCAAACTATTTCATGACAACAAAAGTGTACTGTGTAATTTTTTAAGATTATAGCTTTTTCCTTTAGCACTGTCTTATAAGAGACTAGGTTAGCAGCTAAATAAATAATTTCTTACAATATATAGAGGGGAAAACTAATTTATTAGAAAATGAGAATCCAACTTTAATGGCTCTCAGAAGTACAGGGAAAATGGATTCTCACCCCCATCACGTCAGGTTCAGCTGCGTGGGAGCTACTGAACCTTTTGTTTAATGACGAATCTCATTTCTGGGCTTGTGAAATGCACAGAGCATTTCTCTCCCAAGATTTATCAGCAGAAACCTGGGAAGTCAAACAGAACTCTTGGAGGCTCAAAGCAAAGCTGAGGAGTTAAAGCTAAGAAAGCCAGGTGAGCGGCAAGTCCTCCGGCTCTCACGCTACCAGCTCCTCTCAGACGGAGACTAAAACAGAAAAAGCTAATCAGACTCACTTTTTAAAAGCCATCCACTGAATGAAATACAGAAGTATTCGCTCTAGAATGTTCTTAACTCTTTTGCTCATAAATTGGCTTAAAATGAGAAAGGAATTAAGATATAAGCAAACATCATCCAACTTATAGGGAAAAGACACAACATCAACCATCGCTGTTAGTCACATACAGGATTCAACTTCACCTGAAGAGGACAAAAGCCTTCATCTCAGTATTCAGAGAAAAGTGAAACATTCTGTTTCCATTTCCATTTTTCTCTTGCATCAGTGACAAACTGTATTGTAGCCCCATGACTCATTCACTTGGTTTCCAGAAGGGCTAGAACAAGTTTATTTTGCCTAAGTTGTTTATTTGAATTATTCTGTCTATGGTTATTTTTAATTATTAGCCCTTTCTACATGGAAAAGAAACTTAGGTACTCACATTAAATTCTTTCCCATATATGTTTTACATGTTTAAAAAATCAGTTTTGGCTGGTCAAGCCACTATGGAAGTCAGTCTGGAGATTCCTCAGAAACCTGAATATAACCCTTCCACACGACCCAGCCATACCACTCCTTGGAATTTACCCAAAGGAAATTAAATTGGCAAAGAAGTGGTCTGCACCTTAATGTTTATTGCAGCTGAATTCACAATAGCTAAGACCTGGAATCAACCTAAATGCCCATCAACAGTAGACTGGATAGAGAAATTATGGGATATGTACTCTATAGAATACTATACAGAGTCAAAAACAATGAAATCTGGTTATTTTCAACAAAACGGAGGAATCTGGAACACATCATGCTGAGTGAAATAAGCCAGTCCCAAAGGGACAAATATCGTATGTTCTCACTGATCGGCCATAACTAACTGAGCACCAAAAAGAAAACCTGTTAAAGTGAAATGGACACTATGAGAAATGGTGACTTCATCAGCCATTGCCCTGACTATTTTTTTTTTTTCCTGACAGGCAGAGTGGATAGTGAGAGAGAGAGAGAGAGAGAGAGAGAGAGAGAGAAAGGTCTTCCTTTTTGACATTGGTTCACCCTCCAATGGCTGCTGCAGCCGGCGCATCTCGCTGATCCGAAGCCAGGAGCCAGGTGCTTCTCCTGCTCTCCCATGTGGGTGCAGGGCCCAAGCACTTGGGCCATCCTCCACTGCCTTCCCTGGCCATAGCAGAGAGCTGGCCTGGAAGAGGGGCAACCGGGATAGAAACTGGTGCCCCAACCGGGACTAGAACCCGGTGTGCTGGCGCCGCAAGGCGGAGGATTAGCCTGTTAAGCCATGGCGCCGGCTGCCCTGACTATTGATGAACAACTTAATATGTTATCCCTCTTAGTATTTTTTTGTCTGTTCTACTTAATACTATTGGTTTAATTCTGTAATTAATACACAGTTATTCTTAAGTGTTGAAACTTAACTGAAAAGTGATCCCTGTTAAATATAAGAGTGGGAATAAGAGAGGGAAGGGATGTACAATTTGGGACATGCTCAAGCTGACTTGCCCCAAATGGTAGAGTTAGAAACATACCAGGGGATTCCAATTCAATTCCATCAAGGTGGCATGTACCAATGCCATCTCACTAGTCCAAGTGATCAATTTCCGTTCACAATTGATCATAATGATAGGACTAAGAATCAAAGGGGTCACATAAATAAGACTAGTGTCTGAAATTACTAACTGATAGAACAAAAAAGGGAGAGAATGATCCAACATGGGAAGCAGGATACACAGCAGACTCATAGAACGGCAGATGTCCTAAACAGCACTCTGGACTCAGAATCAGCCCTTAAGGCATTCTGATCTGGCTGAAAAGCACATTAGAGTATTTCAGGCATGGAAAACCAAGACACTCTGAAAAAACAAACAAACAAACAAACAAACAAAAACGACCTAAATGAAAGATCTCCGTGAGTAGGATCCCAGTGGAAAGAACGGGTCATCAAAGAAGGAGGTACCTTTCTCTGAAGGGAGGAGAGAAATTCCACTTTGACTATGACCTTGTCTAAATAAGATCAGAGTCGATGAACTCAAAAGGCTTCCATAGCCTTGGCAACTCATGACTGGAGCATAGGGAGATTACTGATGCCATAAACAAGAGTGTCAATTTGTTATGTCAACAACAGGAGTCACTGTGCACTTACTCCTCATGTAGGATCTCTGTCCTTAATGTGCTGTACATTGTGATTTAATGCTATAACTAGTACTCCAACAGTATTTTTCACTTTGGGTTTCTATGTGGGTGCAAACTGTTGAAATCTTTACTTAATATATACTAAACTGATCTTCTGTATATAAAGAGAATTGAAAATGAATCTTGATGTGAATGGAAGGGGAGAGGGAGCAGGAAAGGGGAGGGTTGCGGGTGGGAGGGAAGTTATGGGGGGGGAAGCCATTGTAATCGATAAGCTGTACTTTGGAAATTTATATTCATTAAATAAAAGTTAAAATCAGTTTTTTGTTGGATCCAGAAATAATGAGTTATTTGTAGCATTTTCAGTTTAATTCATTCACAAAAAGAGCAAATAGATTTGAAAAGATTCATATGTTTTTAAATAACAAAGTTTGAATTACAAAAATATTTCCAATATTAGCACATTTTAATTTGGAGAAGAGGAAGCATGAAATTTATTGTACAATTTATTCACTAATATTTAAAATTTTCCTATTATGTATCTCATCTCAGTAAAAATCAATACACAGAAATAAACACATTCAAAGAAAAATATAAATCAAAATTTTAATTACAAAAGTATGATTGTATTCATGAAAAGAAATAATGCAATTTCTTAATTTTCAAAAAAATGTGACTAAGATAGTATTCAAAAGCAAATATATTCCAGTTAGATTGGCTGTTACCAAATGGACAAAAGATAACAACTGTTGGTGGTGATGATGTGGACAAAAAGGAACACTTGCACATAGTTGGTGAAATGTAAATTAGTATGGCCATTTCAGAAAATAAATATTGAGATTCCTCAAAAAACTAAAAACGAACCTACCTCACAATCCAACAATCTCATTTCTGGGTATAAATCCAAAGCATATAAAATCAAGCTGTCACAGAGACATCTGCACTCCCATGTTTACTGCAGGACCACTCACAATGGTAACAACCTAACTATCCATCCACTGATTAATGGACAAAGAAAATGTGGTACACATTTACAATGGAATGCTATTCAGCCACAAAAAAGGATGGAATCTTGCGATTCACAACAACATGGATGGAACTCCAAGTCATTATTTTAACTGAAATAAGCCAAGAATAGAAAGGTACATATCACATAATCTCAACTCTTACATATAGTCAAATTTAAAAAAAAAAAAACAGGTAATCTCATGGAAGACAAAAACATAATGATGATGCTAGAGGCTGAGGAAGGAAGAAGAGAGGGAGGGATAGAAAAAGTCACTTAATAGGCATTTAACTAAAGCTAGATTGGACTCAGAGGTTCTGGGGTCCAGTTGCACAATGGGTTATTATAGATAATGTTAATGTACTGTGTATTTCTCTCTCTAAAAAACCTAGAAGATAGGATTTTGTATATTTTTATCATAAAGAAATTTAAATGTTTGGGGAGATAAATATATTTACTATGATTGGCTATTACACAACACACATACAGATTGACACATCACATGGTACTCTGTGAATATGGACAATTTTCAAGTATCTTTAAAAAAATTGAATGCAGGTGCATAGACTAAATAGGGCAAAAGCCCCATTTTTTTCAAGATCAAGATTACCATGAATTTTGCTTTTTCTAATGTTTTTATTTATAATTGTTTTAATAAGATTCTAATTGCACGTCTCAGGGGCGAGGAGGAATGATGAAGTTGCAGCCATGAGTTGCTTGCGCACCTTCGTGTTCCATGGATTGAAGCACACAGCAGTCACCGCCCAGGGGAGCAGGTTCTGCCTTCTGTGCTGTGGTAGCCCCAGGCACACCTGAGGTGCCTCGGCTGTGGTGCTTTAGGGTCCTTCCACGCTATGCCCATTGTGAACTCCAAACAAACACACTCACAGAAAGTACGGATTTTATAGGCAAAACATGAATGATTAAAATAAACTTTTATCATGGAACTACAGTACTCTAATTTCTTTTAAAAAATGCTTCTTAAACTAAGATATTAACCAGCAAAATGGTAAACGGGTGTGAATGCTGATTCTCCTAGTCCAGTGTAAGCCTTTCCAAGGGCACCTGGGGTCCTCTTCATTCACGCAGGTAGAATGAGAGTAAGAAAGACACGTGGCAATGCTAACGCATATGAGGACTGGATCTGCATTACCCTCCCTGGCCTTCCTTGACAAGAGAGAATAGCGTTGGTCAAACAGCGGCGTTTTCAGAAATGCACTGTTCTGTTTATCTAGGGGGCAGGAAGACCCAGGGCAAGAAGAGAGAACTCTTAACACAATCAATATTCAGGGATTTCTACTTCTGGGTATCTTAAGCCAACCCTACTTCACCACGCTTACCTTGTATGCAAAAATAGCCTGTTCAAAGACATCAGACAGTAACCGAGGGTCTAGGACTGAAAGGTTCGAGTTCCAGGAACGGAAGAATTTCCTACCTGCACCCGTGACTCCCTCCTTGAGGCACAGGTACTCCAAGTCACTTCAAAGGGCTGAGGCTGCACAGAAAACAGCAGCTTAGAACTTGTGTTGGCCTCACGGGGTTGGGAAAACACTGGGATGTGAGCGGTCTCAGCTCCAAGGTCCTGGAGATGAGGGGCCCGCAGAGGTCTGAGCTCAACAGCTGACATAATTCCCTGAGACACCTGCCACGCCCTCAGCTCCATGTGCCAGGGATGGGCCTGCACATCTTGTTGGCAGCAGCTACTAAGAGGTGAAAGACCTAAGTACAGAGACCTGTGAGCAGCTTAATCTTTTTGTTCATCCCAGTAGGGGCTGGGGAAAGGCACAACGCAGCAAAGAGAACAGTTCTCAGAAAACCTAAATTGCAGCCTCAGAGAATTGGACTGGAGTTCAGCCTGGTGTGTGGATCTGCCCATATCGTACCTCCAGAGAAATACTACATCACCAAAGTTGATCACACACAATTTCCGGCACTCCATCAAGCTATTTTTAGTGGCCCCAGAAAGACCAGATGAGCGAAAGCTATGAAAAAAAAAAGACAAAAGTGACGGACAAGTGAATCAGACATGATGATAAGATATGGACTTCAATTGTAATTAATAATGTTCATGAAGATCCCCACCAGAGAATCAGGATATCCAGAAAGAACCGCATGGCGCTCCTGCGCTGAAAAATCTCTGTGATTTTGAAACTAGGGATTCAGTGGAGAAGGTTAGGAGCCAATGAGCCATACCGAAGTGGTGACTGGTTACGGGCCAGGCAAAGCACCCAGAAAAACACAGAGGGAGAAGTAGGGTGCGGTCAGAAGAGCAGGAGTTGCAGGAAACAGTGAAAAGGACTAGTAAATGTTGCCGAGTTCCTGACGAGAGAAAAAGTCCGATGGAAGGCGACTGGTGGATAATCATCCCTAACGAAAACAACCCTCCCTCTGCTTGGCCGTCTTCAGTGTGTGGGGAGAGTTAACTCTATCCTCCTGACTCAAGACTGGCCTCAGAAGCGTGGTAAAGAAATTATGATTTCAAAGTTCCATAGCGTTGGTGATTTCCATTCATTTGTTTTGTTTTGGTTTTGGTTTTAAAGGCTGGACAGGGAGTATTGGACAATTTGTTTGGCAAAGCTTCAATTTTGCTTTGGCAAAGGAAGCATCTGTTCTCATCTGAGGTGATGCATGAATAGCTTCAGGTGTTTTGCATGGAAAAGAATAGCAATTTGGGATTCAAATCTGGGAAGTAGAGGCAGGATAAAAAAGTTTTAAAGTGCGTGGAAAGAGCTGGAAACAGTTAAGCTCAAAGGGTAGAAAAATCCCTAAAAAAACTCATTCGGGAAACACAGATGAATTTTAAGGGTAGTGGTGTCTACTACTTAGTTTTGTTCTGATTCAATTTCCTTTCCTTGTGATGTGCTGTACTGTGCGTGCATTTCCTCAAGGCCTCAGTGAGCATGGATGACACACTGAAGCCGGTGCCAGGTGCTCTGGGGAGGAAGGTGCACTGGGCAGAGCGTGGCACATTCTGCCTAGAGGGGCCACCAAGTGCAGCATGCAAGATGCAAAGGAAGACGGAGAATCCCACAGGAAACAGTTTCAGGAAAGGAGCCAGAAGAAATCCAGTCACCCAATACACATCCTCACAGTCCATGGGGTGGAGGCTTGAGCTGGTCTGGTCTGCTTTAGTCCACAAGGGAAAGTGGAAAGACGTGGCAACTCCAGGGGAAGAAGTTCGGATTCCATGTGCTGTCTCATACATGTCTGTGCCAGGAGGGGACATGGTGACTACACTCACTCACAACATACACATTTGTCTGGATAATTTCATTTAAAAATATGTTCCAAGTTCTGACACTACTCATCATCTTCTGTGTGGCAGTTTCTAATAACCTCATAAAAACTCATTTCTCTTAGATCACACAGTAATGATCCTGTGTGGTAACATGACAGATGACTGCTGCTGTCAACATCTTCCTTCATAACATTTCACCCTGAGAGAGAGAGAGAGAGAGAGAGAGAGAGAGAGAGAGAGAAAATGAAGCCCACAAAGGCAAGCTTGAGGGAGAGAGAAACTGCCACTTGCCTCTGCTGCTACAGAGTCAGCTGGGAGCATGATGACCAGGCAAGGGAGAGAGGAGCTGCAGAAGGAATTGTTCATGTCTGGTGAGAAACAGATCCCTTTCAATTGCCATCTGAGTCATAGATAAGCAGTCCTCTAACTCTTGCTTCCTTCTAGACTCAGAAATTCAGATAGATAGATAGACAGATAGATGATAGATAGATAGATAGATAGATAGATAGATTCCAAAACGGAGACCCAGGGAGGGAATGCAGAGAACTGCCCACCATCGACAGCCAGAGAACCAATGAGCAGGGGTGTATCAAACTCCAGCCTTGCCTGCAACAAAGCAGGTGCTACTGCCTTTGAGTTCTCTGTAATTCTTTTCTTCTAAACTTGCCTCTATGTCTACTTGGTTATCTGACCCTGGGTACACCAGGGCACACCCCTGAGCTTTAGCATGAATATCTGTATGATGAGAAATTTCTGGGAAGATTTGCTGTTGATAGTTCTTTTCAACTGTAATATTCCATAGTTCCAGATCCACGATCCAGAGGAAGTATAGAAATCTATTATGAGGAGTGTTTTTATGCAATTAGAATTAACAAAAAACTTAAATTATAGGTTTTGTTCAGCTTCATTTGAGAAAATACTTTGACATTCTAGTTTTGATTTGGTTCAATAATTTTAGAAAATATAATTACCAGTATGAACTAATTTATTGCATGGTTCTTAATTTAAGAAAAAGACTGACAGCAGGCACTAAATAAATTTTGCAAATCGATTACTTAAATGTAATTATGAATTTAAAACATTGCTTAAACAGAACTAAAAGCCCATCACAAAATACAGTGCTCAATAACATAACAGATGAGATTATATGCCTTTCCAGTTACCTGAATATGCCTGCCCTCAAAAAGCTATGCCTTTTTTATCACACAACCAGTAAAGGGAACTGTCCCTCCAGGAAAGCTGGATGGGTTGAAAGAGTAGAATGAGATACATAGGAGAAAATCAAATACAGAAGATGGAAAATAGATGAGACAAAAAAAAAAAAAAGAACACGGAATAGGAAATAAGAAAGATAAGGAGAAAAGATATAGGGAAAGGACAAAAAAAGGTATGAAAGAAATAGAAAGCAGAAAACACAGAGAAGAGCACACAGAATAAGGAATGGAGAAAACACTGACAGAAACAAAGCTGTGTTGCCCTTCTTCCCCATGTTCCACCCACCTCTGAGTCCCTGACAGGGCTACCTCCCTGAACAAATGATGGATTGGAGTTATGGAGGAAAACATAGCACTAAGCAAGAGAGCGGGATTGTTGCTCTATACTTTTCTCACATTGTTACTTCCTAGACCTGATGCCTTGGTCCAACTGTGACAACAGTATGTGCCACAGATGTACAACACTGTCTTAGAGGGCTGTCCCTGCATTGATATGGTTGGAAAATACACCTGTAAGACTTACGTTGTGAGGTCTCTAGCTCTTCTGTTGCCAAGGGAGGAGACATCCTCTTGCAGAATGGACACTGCTTGGGGAGTGAGGCTGAGAGCAGTGTACAGATAATACAAGATCATCAATCAGACTTCACCATGAGTGTGACATTTGTCTAGAAAGTAACTTCCAGAAAGTAGATGTGAAGCTACTACTTTTTTCATGTGGAAATGCTGGGATGCAAAAAGATCCCCCTTAACCTCCAGATGTAGGTCCTCGGCATCCCCCGTTCTTAAATGTTGGGACTCCCCAGTGTTTGGTTCCTAACCCTCCTTTCTCACTGTACACCTGCAAGGTCAGATACAAGAACTGGTTGTGAGCACTGGGAATGTGGCTACTGCCCCAGGTTGAGGGGATATATTTAATACACCAGGCTAATAGCATTAATCGTAGTTTCACCAGTTTCAGTTTCCTTGGCAAAATGTGGCTAATCAAAGAATCTAAATCCATGTTGTGGTTCATACTCTGTTTTGATGGGATCGTGCTGCTCCTCCCAGCCACCTGGATTCTTTCATGTCCTTACCTCCAGCTCTGACACAAAATGAAACATACCTCAGACCCATGCTTCTGAAGACCAGGGCTCACACCCTTATTCATGTGTCCCCCTTCCCAGCCATCCCATTCACTTTAGTGATTTCAATCATGAACTCCTTGGCTCCTCTCTGTCCTATACATCAAACACTTTGCCAAGTCCCAAATGTGTGGCTTCTAAAGTATTTTAGGAATGCACATCGTAGTAGGACCATGAAGTTGAGTAGGTCTCTCCATGAAGGAAACCAAAAGGTGAGTTTTCTGAGAGATCCCAGATAAACTTCTTCAAATGGATGATTTGGTTTTATATAATCCAAGGATAATTCCTTGAGCAGCTTATTAACGACAGAGGCACTATTTAGAGCAAGCAATGTGCAATAGAAGGAGTGAAACTCAAAATTATTTCAGAGGTAATAAATGGGCAAGGTACCAGTCCTCTTTTTGGATGGTATTGCAAATGTTTCTGCAAGATCATCTGCTTTACAGGGCTGGGAAAACTCTTTTCTACCAAGAGCCATTTGGAAATTTATAACATCATTTGTGGGCCATATAAAATCATCAACTTAAAAATTAACCTGCTACAGATTTATTAAATTTTGAGTCCTGTCTGCAGTTGCCTTGAGAGGTCAGACCAAATGATTTCACAGGCCTTATTCGGCCCATGGGCTGGACACTTCCTGCCCCTAGCAGGACTCAGTGCCAGACTGCTCCTCATCCCCAATTATGAATGTAGTTTTAGGCACTGCAAAGTAATGCTTGTACCATGGAATGAGCTAAGTCAAAGCAATTCTGTATTAATAGCTTTGAGACACACAGAGCATTACAATGAAATCATGTTGAGTGTATAGCAAAGATGATTTAAACGAATGCATTTCTAAGTAAAATTGAGCTCTAGGGTCCTTCTTACAGCAAGTCTGTAGAATGCCTCTGAGTGACCATTGCTGGTGCTTTGTTCCTTTGAAAAACAGCAAATCTGAGGTATCTCTCATTTTTTTCCAAGTAGTCTTTATATTTTAAGTTTAAATTTGATAATATGTTATCCAACGTACAACAAATACTATCCTCATTTTGTACTCTGCTTTCCTACAACCTATTTTTTTTTCAGAATTTTTCTTCATCTCTGAATAAACCCCCAGTGATTCCATTTTGACATTGTTGACAAGTTTTCTGAGATAATAGTGATGAAATATTTATAGTTTCTCTGAGATAATAAACAATGCTATATTACTTATTCTTTTGAATACCTAGAAAACTCAAGTATAGAAATTTAAGAATTCATGGCAACATGGTAAAACATTTTAGGTAAAAAATAAAAAACAATTCAAGAAAACAACTTTATTTCCTGGCCACCATCACATTTGAAGGGTAATTTGGTAAAACACCCAAGGTTCCAGTAATCTCTAATGGTGTTCTCATCACAGGCAATAGCATACAATATAAGACAGTTTCTCCATGTTATGCTTTTTGTCCATTCACAAAAGTGTTGAAACTCTGCCTTCCTTTCTTGGTATTATTACAAAAATAACTGACAATACAGAGAATATTTTTGGATGTGATGTCTTTAACTGCCTCATTACCTTCAGATCAATGCAGCCAAGATAGAGTAAATGGGGCTGGATTTATTCTTTCTCCTGAAAACACTAAACAGAAGAATAAAATGTAGGAAAGAATGCTGTTACACACTGAGCACTGGGAAACACAGGACAGTGGCCCCTGATGGGTGCAGAGCAGGAGAGCCTTGACCAACCAGGCTGAGTTGAAAAGATGGAACTGGATGTCCTGGGAGGTCAGGGTGACTCTAGTTCATAGGGCAGGGAAAAAGAGAGAAGGGAGGGAAGAGGAGGGATTTGCTCAGAAATGAAGACAGTGTACCCTGGAGACCAGCAGAGGCTCTTCCACTGAACACTCATCAACACAGGCATAGAAGGAAGCCACCAGAGGCTGGCAATGGGAATGAACCCAAAAGGAGCTGAGCAAACTCGAGCATGTGGACAAATTCATAACCACATGGGCATTGCCGGGGTGGTGGGGAGAGGTCAACCCTCAGTTTCCCACTGCTCAGGTTCTTCCCAGCAAAGATTTAACAAAATCCTTGGAAGGAGCAAGTAGTTTCCAGGTAATTTAACTGCATCCCAAACCAATGGTCAAGAATATCTAGAGGCATAAAAAAGCACTGAGAACTCAAAGCCCAATAATGTTTTCAAGATGCCAGTGCCTGGGTTTGACCCCACACCAGGTGTCAGCATCTCTGGGGAGTGCAGTCCAGATGTGTGTACATTTTCAAGCCCCCTGGATAATTCTGATCAACAAAAAGTATCGAGAAGAGGGAGTGAAACACCCAGGGGTCAGAGTGGCGCAGGATGCTGGGAAGCAGGATGGGCAGGGGTCTACGCAGTCTTCCTTGTCAAACGCTGGCTCCTTTTTTGTGATGGCCTTGGCTACCAGAGGAAAGATGGAGCCATTTTCCCCACTCAGCCCTGCCTTCTGTGTGTGCCCCTTCTGTGTCCAACAACAACGCTGGCTGGTTTAGGTACAAAGTCAAAAAATAAATTTTTTTAGGTTTTTCAGACAATCTCTGGTAACTAGAATTTGTTTATGAAGAAACATATTAACATTCAAGTTTGGTTTGTGGTTCAGCGAATGATTGCAGTTTGTTCCACTGCTTAGTTCCAATGTCCCTGAGTAGAAATATATGTTTCAAATTATCTTCACAAACATAAAATATAACAGATACATTATTTTGGAAATTAGCTGTGTTTTTATGATAGCCTCAGGCAGATATAATATGAATAGCATCTATTTTCATATTTCCATAAAATTTAAAAACAATAGCTTTTGTTCTCCCTATTATCTGAGAAGAGAGTAAGCTCTAATTTAAATATAGATTAATGAACTTTACCTTCTGTTCCACTGCCTAAAAATACTAATTTTGGTAATCAAATTAGATTCTCCACGTTAGCTGTACTCTACTGAAAGGGACAGAGTATTTTCATTTACTGACATATGATGATGACCGATAGCTTGCTGTCCTGTTAGAGAACTGTACTTTTGAGGAAAACATAATATTTTCATCCTATGAACCAGTAGGTTCTTCTGATTCCAGTCTGTGGTTTCAAAACTACTTGTCAACAGCTGTAAAAGAGATCAGGAAAGAGGAATGTGGATGGATTAATAAAACTCTATTGCACGTAGTAGCGATAAATAGCCAGAAAAAATATACAGACTCCATTGCTTACTCATCCATCTGTGACTGTCAGGCCCGTGGAAGTCTGCCATCCCAGAGTTCTGCTAAGGAAACAGACAAGGGGGAGGAGGCGACATATAGATGGTAAACTATGACAAGGGGGAACAGTCTTAGCTCCTCTATCAGCCCGGCATAGCAGTCGGATGTCAGATGTCATAATACATTCACTCTTAAATGTTCACAACAATCTTATTGTCTCCTTTTTACAGATAAAAGCACTCAAGCTTCAGGCAGACTCATTAACTTGCTAGGGTCCTGAGGCTGATGAGGTGCAGGCAGAGCTCCTGCCTTCTTTCCTCCCTTCCTCCCTCCCTTCCTTTTTCTCTGTTCCTTTCTCTCTCCCTCTCTCCACCATATTTTCGTTTCATTCAATAAGTAACAGTGAAGACCAAACGTGTGCCAAAAACTATGCTTGGGAAGAGAGACATAAAGAGATCATGGACTTCAGTGGGGAGAGGGTCAGAGATGAGGGTGGAAGGGCCAGGTGCAGCCAAGCTTAATTGCCTAGAGTGGCAGAGCGAGCATCTCTACAACAGACAGATGTTCAGAGATTCTTCTCAGAAAATAGGGATGTACTTGTATCTTATGTGTGCAATATACTGACAATATTATATAGCTTTTTGTACCACTTACATTGTGTAGTGCACATTTTAAAATTTATCAGAATCTGCAGTGAATTTTAATGAGTCAAGTATACTAGAATAGCATATTTATGGAGGCCATGTTTTTCTATACAAACTGAATTTACAAAGTAAAATTCAATGTAATGATTTCATTCAATTCACATTAATTCATTTAACTACAGCAGTCTGTTGGGGAAGGATGCACTCTGAAGGCCTTGCCTGGGACATCACAGACTCTGTTTCTATCAAACCCTATCTTTTCCTCTCCTTCATGGCCACCATTTGTCTTGGCCCTCAGCTGGGAGCCCGACTGGTTTCTGTATTTGACCTCATCTGTTTTGCACGGTGATACAGGGCATCTTTTTCTGGGACATGGCTCAAAAAGCTTTACTTCTTTTTCTTCTTCCTCCTTGTTCACACCCTCCCTTCTTGCAATACCAGCAGAATTCCTGTATGATGATTTTAGGCCTTGGGCATCAGGAACCCCACACTGCTTCTTTGTGCTCATTTTCCACAAATCACAGACATGAACTCTACCAACCCTCAAAATCCTTGCTTTTCTAAAAGCACACAGTGCTTTGTCTCCATAAATTTGTTCATGCTGTGTTCTTCATCTTATGTACACCCTCAACCCCACAAGGCTCATCTCAAACAGGATCTCCTTACCTCAACAACCAACTCCTCTCCCTCACTGCATCCCATCAGGCTTCATCCTCTCCAGGGCACACGGCACTGCTCCCTTGTCTCATCAACTCCCCTTGTCTCTCTCCTTTGCCATGTCAGCCTTGCACCCCCAACAATACAACATTTACTATAAGACTAGACAACGCAATCCACCAACAATTTTTCTTTCATAATATGAAAGGGGGACCTAGAAAAACACAGGAGAGTTTCCTTGAAAGCAATTGGCCAAGTCTACTTTAGAGTGGCATACTTTCATGAATTAATCCATTGAACATGATGTGTGTGTATGTTTGTGTATACTAGTTGTTTAGTGCTGTAGTAATACATAGTATCATATCCCCTTTCGAAACAAGATACTCATTTTTTCCACCGTTTACAATGTTTCTCCTCATCTACCACCTGAACACACATATTCCTCCCTGCCAGCATGCTGCTACATTTTTCAGTTTTCAAAGTCATCCTATTGGTGTCTGAAATACCAGAAACCAAAGTTGCGGGATGGAGCTCAGCACAGCTCACTGACTGCAGGCAATTGCTGCAAAAACTTGTATTCTTGTCCTCAAAATTGATGAGAACATAAAATTTCAGAAGTACTTTGTTTTAAGTGTGTCGTTATAATTGGCTTGATATTCATTATTATAGTATAGATAATTCTGGGTTCATTTGATATTCATATGGATGTCACATGTGCTTCCAGAGGCGTTACACTATAATTTAGTATTAGTTAATGGTCACTAAAAATAAAATGTTATCAAATTTTCTAACAGAACACATTTTAAATGAATTAACCCAGAAAGATTAATAGGCAATATCTTTTAAAATTAGCTTCCTTTTACAATGAAGAGAAAACTGATTTATCATTTGTTGAGTATTATTATCTTGAATAACTCTGTGGTCTAAAAATGCTATTTCAAATCTACTAAAAAAAATGGCAGGTTAAACACATTTTGGTTGCTCTGCAGTTCAGTGTAATGGGGGAAACACTCCATCTGCACTATTTCAGGATTTCCTCATTTAACCCAACTGTATAGGTGAAGCCATTATTGTCTCAATTTTACCAAAGAGGAAACTGAGACAGGCTGGAAGAGTTTCTCAAAGCAGCACAATTAATTTGAGACTGGCCTTAAACCCAGACAGGGGAGACACCAGAAGTCAGGCTGCAGTGCAACCTGGAAGGCACAGGGATCAAAACTAAAACATTCTTGGGAAGAGACAAAAAAATACATTATTGGAATTGTAACACTTTGGAAAAGCAGAAGACAAGGTAGTATGGGTAAAAGAACTAGTCTACCACCTGAGAGACCAGAGCTTAGACAGAGCTTAGAGCATAACACTGAGAAAGTGAGGTGGCCTCTTCGCCTGCACACAGGCATCAGAGCCCAGATCCATGACCCCATGTGTCTCTGGACTGACACTTGTGAGGTCTTGCTTTGTTTGAGAATGAGTTATGATTGGAAACCTCTCAAGGGGACTGCATGGAAGGAGGACAGCATCTGGGACAGACTCAGAGAAAGCATAGATTTGTAAATTTGTTCACTTGTATGTAGCAGTAGAAAACTTCATGAACTATTTGATATCTTCAACAGAGTACAGTAGAATATGGAATCTATAAAACAGGGAAATGTTCCAAGAAAAGCAGGCTGAGGAAATCAAACTAAACAAAACAAAATGCAAAAGGTGCCAAGTGTCCCAAGGAATGTGTGATTTAGCTTCCAGAAGAAAGGAGACAAAGATTACAGAAGGAGGTATATTTGAAAGAACAATGGACAAACTTTTTCTACATTTGTTTGAAGTCACAAACATGGGTTCTAGAACCCAACATATCAAAAATAGGACAATTTCAAAGAAGCTATGGTTATGTACATCATTACCCAACTGCTGAAAGCCAGAGACAAAGAAAGCACTCCATGGGGCCGGCTTTGTTTTGCAGTGCTTTAAGCCACTGCCTGTGAGGCCAACATCCTTTATGAGTGCCAGTTTGAATGTTGGCTGCTCCACTTCCAATCCAGCTCCATGATAATGTACCTGGGAAAGCATCTGAAGGTGGCCCAAGTCCTTAGGCCCCTGCACCTGCATGGGAGACCCAGAAGAAGCTCCTGGCTCCTGGCTTTAGATCGGCCCAGCTCTAGCCATTGCAGCCATTTGGAGACTGAACCAGAGGATGGAAGACCTCTCTCTCTCTCTCTCTCTCTCTCTCTCTCTCTGCCTCTCCTTCTCTGTCTGTGTAACTCTGATTTTCAAAATAAATAAATCTTTTTAAAAATAAACACAGAACAAAAAAAAACAAAAAAAAGATATACACATTGAGATATAGATAAATACATATCCAATGATTTTGACAAGAACATCACAGCAATTGATGAGCAAATGATAATTTTTGAACAAATTACACTAGATAAATTTCACATCAGTATGGAAGAAAATAGACAACAAATTATACCTCAAATCATAGACAAAATAATTACCAAAAATTTGGGAATAAATCTAATTGTAAAACCTAAAAATATGGAACTTTTATTAAAATTTTCAAACAAAACCTAGGAGATCTTGGGACAGGCATAGATTTATTGGCTGGCATCTGAAAATCTAAAACAAAAAAATTGATAACTTTGGTTTCATCAAAGTTAAATATGTTTCTCTTCAAAAGATACTTTGAAAAAAACCAGAAAGGCTGGGGGAGGCAAGATGGCTAAACAGGGGTACCCAGCACTGGTCTCCCCCTTACAGGGAACCCATGTAGCAGGTGAACAGCTGCATCACCAGGCAAGGCAACAGCTGGAACTTAATGGGATGTGAAGATCAGGAATGGATGGCAGCCTAAAGAGAGGAGCAAAGCCAACTGGCCACTGAATCCTCAGTCCACAGCAGGGGGACCCCAGTTACAGTGAAACAGAGAGAAAGAGAGCCCCGGGGGAACCAAGTAGAAACATTAGAAATGAAGAACTCAAAAGTTAAATAAAAAAGTACAACTCAACTCTCTGTGAGAGACTAGATCAAGTAGAAGTGAGAATATCTGAACTTGAACTTCTGAAATATCTTGGTGGAACAACAACAACAAACAAAGAAAATAATGAAAACAACATTATGATCTCTGGGATACCATTAAAGGAAGTAATATTCAAGTTTTGGGACTTCCTGAAAGATTGGAAAAGAGGAGTGGCTTAGCAAATCTACTGAATGAAATAACATCTGAAAACTTCTCCAGTTGGGAGAACGAAGGGATATTTAAGTACAGAAAGCCCAGGGGACCTCAAACAGGATCAGAAAAGAACACAAACACATTACAATCAAGTTTTCAAAAGTACAACAGAAGGAACTCTAAAACTAAAGGGAAAAGAGTGTCAGGTCACTCTTAAGGGAACCCCCGTTAGGTTGACAGCGGATTTTTTTTTTTTCAGCAGAAACCTCACTGGCAAAAAGGGAATGGAGAGAGACATTCCACGTTCAGAAAGGAAAGGAAAGAAAAAGAACACTTAACCCAGTGAAGCTAGCTTTCATAAACGAAGGAGAAATAGACTTTCCAAGACAAGCAAAAACCAAAAGGATTCATCACCACTCAGCCAGCCTTACAAATGGTACTAAAGGGTGTCCTACACATAGAAGCAAACAAACAAACAAACAAACAAAAAACACCTCCATCATGTAGGTACAAAACCTACTAGAAAAGGAGTAAAGGGTATTCACAGCAGACAAAAGAAATTTTAAAGGAAAAAGGTCAGAACCAATATTAACCTTGAATGTAAACAGAGTTAAGTCCCTAGTTAAAAGATAGAGTTGTGACGAGAGAGGATGACTTGTGAGGGAAGAGAGAGAGGGAGGGAGAGAGAGAGAGAGAATATAACATGCAGGATAGAAAAGGATATTCCATGTAAACAGAAATCACAAGTGAGCATAAGGAGAATAGCAACTGTGCTTATATCAGACTCAATAAACTAAAATAAAAACTATAAAAAGAGACAGAGAAAGTCACTGAATAATGATCAAGGAATCAATTCAACAAGAAGGTATAACCGTTATGAACATGTACTCACTTAATGCAGCATCAGCTCTATAAAACAAGTATTATTAGATAAAAAGAGAGACATAAGCTTCAATACAATAATATTGGGGGACTTCAATGCCCCATTTTCATCAATGGATAGGCCATCCAGACAAAAAGTCAACAAGGAAACAGAGATGGACTGCTCTGTTGGTCAAATGGACCTTGCAGACGTTTATGGAGCATTCCATCCAATAGCTGCAGAAGACACACTTTCCATCAGTGTATGGAACGTTTTCTAGTGCAGACCATCTGCTAGCCCACAAAGTAAGTCTCAATAAGTTGAAAAAAATCTAAATTATATCATGCATCCTTTCTGGCCATAATGAAATGAAACTATAAGGTAACAACAAAGGAAGCTCTAGAAATTATACCAATACACGGAGACTGAACATCATGCTCCTGAACGAACAATGAGTCATTGAAGAAATCATAAGGGAAAATTGTAAAAGTCCCTTGAAAGCAATGAAAATGAAAAAAAAAAGATATATCAAAACTTGTGGGATTCAACAAAAGCAGTACTAAGAGGAAAGCTCATAGTATTAAGCACCTACATAAAAAAAATGAAAGATATCAAATAAAAAATCACAAGGGCTTAGACAAACAAAAACAAAGCAAATCCAAAATTAGTAGAAGGGACAGAAATAATAAAAATCAAAGAAGAAATAAACAAAATAAAAATTTGAAAAACATTACAAAAAAGAATTTGTTCTTGAAAACATCAAATTAAGAAACTATCAGCTAGACTAAGAAAAAAATGAGAGACTCAAATCAATAAAATCAGAAATGAAGGAGATATTACTACTGATACTGCAGAAAAACAAAGCATCACCATAACTATTATTAAAACTATAGCCCAAATAATTAGAAAATGAAGAAGAAATTGATCCATTTCTGGGTATATATAACTTAACACAACTGAATCACAAAAATCTAGAAAACCTCAATAGACCAATACCCAGTGATGACACTGAATCTCTCATAGTCTTCCAACAGAGAGCCCAGGACCAGATGGCTTTACTACTGAATTGCGCTAACTTTTTAAGGAAGAACTAATACCAATTCTTTTCAAAGTATCCCCAAAATTTCAAAGGGGGAGGACCTTTCAAAACTAATTCTACAAGTTCAGAATTACCCTGACTAGTAAACCAAATGAACAACAAAACAACAAATAAAACAACAAAACTATAAACCAATATCCCTGATGAACATAGATTCAAGAATTCTCAACAAAATACTAGTAAATTAAATCCAACTACAAGGCAAAAAGATCCTTCACTCTGATCAAGTGGGATTTATCCCAGGGATGGTTCAACATATACAAATCAAGAAATGCAACACATCATATCAACAGAATGAAGGATAAAGATCATACGATCATGTCAATAGATACAGAAAAAGTATTAGATAAAAACAACATCTATTCATGATAAAACAACAACACCTTGAATAGACTACATACAGAAGAGACAGACCTCAGCACAATGAAGCCTATTTATCACAAACCCACAACCAGCACCATATTGAATGGGGGGCAGCTGAAAGCATTTCTGTGATCTAGAACTAGACAAGGACATCTACTCTCACTGCTCTTGATTAGTATAGTTTTAGAAATTTTAGCCAGGAATATTAAGAAAGAGAAAGACATAAAAAGCATACAAATAGAAAAGGAGCAAGTCAGATGATTCTTTATAGAGATCAACCAAAAACTCCATCAAGTTTTATTAGAAATGATCAACAAATTCAGCAAAATTGCAGGATGTGAAATCAACATACAAAAATAATGAGCATTTTTATACACACACACACACAACCTTCTGAAAAAGAAGTTATAAGAGCAGCCCCATTCACAATAGCTACAAAACAATTAAATACCTTGGGTTAAATTTAGTCAAGGACATGAAAAACCTCTGAAATCAAAATTACAAAACACTAATGTAAGACACTGGAGAAGACACACTCTGTAATGGAAAGCCCCCCCCCCCCCTTGTTCAACTATTAGAGGCCTTAAAATTATTAAAATATCCCTACTACCCAACGTGATTTGCATATTTAACATAATCTTTGTGAAAATAACAATGGCATTCTTCTTAGACTTAGACAAAACAATCCTTTTTTGTGGAAACACAAAAGACCTGAACAGCCAAAGCAATCTTGAACAATAAGAACCAAGCTGGAGGCACCACAGCAGCAGATTTCAAGTCACAATACAGAGCTACTGTAGCCAAAACAGCATATAGATGCATAGACCAGTGGAACAGAACAGAACCATGGAAATGAATCCACACATCTGTAGCCAATTTATCTTTGACAAAGGTGCTAAAAACAGTTCCCGGAAAAAGACAATCTCTTCAATAAATGGTACATGCCTAAGTTTGAAACAAGACCCACCCTACCTACCTCTCACTCTGCACAAAAATCAACTCAGAATGGATCAGAGAACCAAATTATGGCCTGAAACTACAAAACTACGAGGGGAAACACTTTAAGGCCTAGGAGTAGGCAACAATTTTTTGGATAAGATCACAATAGCACAGACAATAAAAGCAAAAACAAACAAATAGGATGTTATCAAACTAAGAACCTTCTATTATACAGTAATGGCAAAAATCAACAAACCAAGAGAGACAAATAACAGAATGGGAGAAAATATTTGTCAATGATAAGGCATTGATATTCAAATTATTCATTTACATTTATGGTACTGGCAGAAGTTACAAAGCTGCTGCGTATCAGCAAGGATGTGGGGGTTACAGGAACACTTGCACAATGCTTCTGAGAGAGAAGAGGCCTACACAGAGTATGTGTTCCCGTACTCCCTCAGTCTAATTGGTTCTGGGTCTGAGTCTATACCCAGAAGAAATCCTCAGGTTCATAAGGGGACTTGTACAAGGAAGTGCATTGCAGAATTATTAGTGGCAACAAAGCATTGAAGACCATCTAGGGAGAGATCACGGGGAAGGAGGAGTGGTAAAAAATGGTGGAATTATTCTAGGGAGTGCTCTATGGCAGTCATTAGCAACAAATGAGATATACTTTTAATAACTTGGATAGATCTTGTAGCTAGATGTATTCAGTTTCTGTTTCCAAATTCTCTCTGCTCTCTGCTGTGAGAAGCCGACCTGCATGGCCATATCTTCTGGCTTCCAGTTTTGCTGGAGCAGTGAGGGGCTCTGGCACAAGAGCACGGAGTGAAAAAGGACCTTGTTTCCCTGACAGCTCTTCTCACACAGGTCCTCTTCTCCTTGAGGCGGCTCCTTCTCCAGGACCTCCAGGGTCAAGGAATCCTTCCCCCAAGCTCCTCTTCTGGCCCCTGAATGTCAAGCTCAGCTGTTACCAGCCCCAGGGCACCACATTGTTACCTGGTTTGCCTTCCCCTTATGTCTTTGACAGTATTTGAAGATACACGCTCCTTGAGTTACGTGAATTTGAATTCAGAAATTCTGTGTCATAAATACTGTAACTCGGGTTATAATCTATAGCTTAAAGGGTCGTCACCCAGGAAACATCTACAAAGTTGTATACATACACACATTACATTCTGTAAATAGTCTACATGCAGTAGCTATTTCAGCCAATTTATTTTTCAGAAATGTTGGAAAAGATACTATATCAGCCCAGAACATATCATTTATTTTTGGTAATAGGAGGTAGAAAATCCATAGGTTCTATAGTTTGAGTAAGAGTGATTTTTGGAAGAGAAGAAAATCTGGCATGCTTTATACTTTCAGAACACTTGAGGTAAAATTGTACATCCGCCTGAGTGATATAATTCTTCCACCTATAAACAATGGAGCACAGTCTATTGTGCTTGATAGTATTATAATGCAATTGAGTCCCATGCAAAGCGGAAATAAATGAATGTAAAATGAAGCTGTTTGCTCAAAATAACTTAGTTCTTGATTTTAATTGCCTAAGTTAATGAAAATAAGCTGATAGCAATGCAGATACATATATCATGACTTAGAACACTGATTAACTATCTTACTCCAAGAACTTTCCAGAATATTCCTTATGCTTCTAGTAGGACACGGTTTGTTCAGTTGTCCTTGTTTGTTCAGTTGTCTTGTGGTAAAATGAGCTTTACATAATCCTCAGAATCACTGTAGCCAGTGGGTGTCTGACCTGCCTCTGTAGTGGGCCAGAGGTAAGAGATTCTTTAACTTTCAAGCTGAGCCCCCCCCTCCCCTTTTTTTTTTGTCATTTCTTAGTGGGTTCTCCAAATTTTTCTATTGAGAAAATTTGGGTCAGGGAACAGCTAATGCTTCCACATTTGGCCTGTCATTCTCCAGAGACCCAGTGTCTCTATTAGGGGATGTGATACATGGTTACTAAGAAGGAAAAATCCAGTTTAGCTACTTTTTGAAAAAAACCATCCTGAGAGCGGCAAGATGGCGGAATAGGAAGGGAGCACACTGATAGTCCGGGAAGAGACAGTTTAATAAAAGTGGAGATACTGCAGGTTCAAGGAAGAGTAGGGGAAGAAACAGCAGAGGAAACTCTTCTGGAACTAGTGATTCACAGTGGACCTGCGTGGAGAGCGTGGGAGCCCAAGTTCGGGACACCAGCGACAGAATCAACACACCAGCGCTGGAACGCGAGGTGAGCCGAACCTCAATAGCCCGAGACACCAGCGGGGAAGTGGAAAGGGGAGACTAGAGGGAATGAGGCTTGAAACCCTGTGGGGAACATTTCACCAGGCTAAGTAGAAGAGAGAGAGGAAAAAAAATAAAAAGTGACCGATACGGACACAAGTTTCTCTCTCTCTGCTCACCTCTCAAAAGCGAGCAAAACAAAGAGCAGGTGCCATTTTGGACATATGTCATAAGCAGGGCGACCTCAGGTCTGCACTGGCCCTGAACCTAGCAGAAAAACCTGACTCTGCGGGGGTGAAATAACAGGAGATTAGGATCTAACTTGGTAACCCAGTGGGAGACTGCAGGAGAATTGGAGCCCACACTCAGGGGATTCCCTGTGTGGTCCTTGGGAAAGAGCTTCCGATCTCTGGCTCCTGTGGGTACATCATTCGCCTGCTAACTACCTCCAATTACATTCAGCTGTGCGGAATCACTTCCCTTTTAAATCAAAAAAAAAAAAAAAAAGAATGAAAGAGAGATTTACCACGCCTAACCTGGGAGTGTCACCTTTGGCACACCCTCAAACCTGAGGAACCAAACAGAGCTCTCAGGCCACACTCATCTCAAGCCTCTAAGGCTCCATCGAAAGCAGACAGTCCACTTAACCTAGAGCAATAGTATAACAAGAAAAAACACCACAGTGAAAAACCAAATATCACCAACATGCCAAACAACAAACGCAAAAACCGAGGTAACAAGAACAAGGAAGACACTATGATGCTCCCAAATGAAAAAGACACCACAATTCAAGATTATGAAGATGATGAGATAGAAGAAATGCAAGAAGCGGATCTCAAAAAATTGATAAGAACATTAAGAAGTTCTCAAAACCAAATTCTTGAACTACAGAAATCCTTAATGGACAGGATAGAAAATCTGTCTCGTGAAAATGAAATATTAAGGAGGAATCAAAATGAAATGGAACAACTAGTGGAACAAGAAACAGTGATAGTGACGAGAAATCATAATGAAATGAAGAATTCAATAGATCAAATGACAAACACATTAGAGAGCCTTAAAAACAGAATGGGTGAAGCAGAAGAGAGAATATCAGACTTAGAAGACAGAGAACAGGAAAGGAAACAGGCAAACCAAAGAAAAGAAGAGGAACTTAGAAATCTAAAAAATATTGTTGGGAATCTACAGGATACTATTAAAAAACCCAACATTCGGGTTCTAGGAGTTCCTGAAGGCATGGAGAGGGAGAAAGGATTAGAAGGCATTTTCAGTGAGATACTAGCAGAAAATTTCCCAGGTTTGGAGAAGGACAGAGGCATCTTAGTACAGGAAGCTTATAGAACCCCTAATAACCATGACCAAAAGAGATCCTCACCACGACACGTCGTAATCAAACTCACCACAGTGAAACATAAAGAAAAGATTCTAAAAGGTGCAAAAGAGAAACGTCAGATTACTCTCAGAGGATCCCCAATTAGACTCACAGCAGACTTCTCATCAGAAACCCTACAAGCTAGAAGGGAATGGTGAGACATAGCCCAGGTACTAAGAGAGAAAAACTGCCAGCCCAGAATACTATATCCTGCAAAGCTCTCATTTGTGAATGAAGGTGAAATTAAGACTTTTCATAGCAAACAGAAATTGAAAGAATTTGTTGCCATTCGTCCTGCCCTGCAAAAGATGCTCAAAGATGTGTTACACACAGAAACACAGAAACATGGTCATCAATATGAAAGAAGGTAAAGGAAGGAAACCTCACAGCAAAAGATCACAGGAAGCTCAATTTCTCTTTGACATAGAATTAAACTCTGATGCTCTGTTAAAGCAATGTGTTATAGTAATCTATTATGTTCTCTTGATGTCTGTTAAATTCTAATTGTTCAAAAACAGCTGAATTTTTGTTAAGAGCTATGGGTTATTTAAATATGTGCTTATTTTCAAAGATTTGAATAATCACCTTGTAACAATGATCAAATTTGGTCTATGTTATGTCATGATTTTAAGGAATCTTATTTCAGCCAAATATTTTGGATTTTGAGCCTTCTTGGCATTCTTGACAGGCATTCAAAAAATCAAAGTTTCAAAAAATCTGGACTCTAAAATTTCCAGTAAATCCTGGACTTTGGTTTTTCCAGTTTGGGCCCAACTGAAAAAATCGAAGGACCTATGTCTCTCATCTTATAGAGACACCAACTAATCAGGCTATTTGGATTATAGTAGAAGTACTGTCAAGATGTGACGTGGTACCAAATTTTAAGTTTCTATAATGGAAAATGCTATTAATACAAATGTTTGAGAATTAAAAAGTCTAATGATCTTGTGTTACTAGACATGATAGTTATCTTAATGAGAAAGCCCCAGAGGCCTAAAGGGTTAAATACTTGTAAAATCCTGCAGGTGCTTTTAAAAATACTATGAAGTAAGCAAGTGCCTCTTGTTGGTTAATGAGTTTATAATTTTAAACATGGCAACTTAAAGTCTTTTGTCATCCACAGTTATATATGATTTGCTGCTCATAAAACTAAAGCGTTGTTGGTTCTGTGTTTAGCTGTCCTCCTATAGGTTCCTATGGACTTTTCCCAGCCACTTCTATTGTATTCAGTACTTTGGGATGGCTCTGTAAACAGATGAAGCCAATAATGTATTAACAGTACCAACTGAGAGAAAGTATGGTTCACTGAGGTTACTAAAAACAAAAAGCAATTCAAATCAATTGGAATCGACAAAAAGAGTTAAAGATTTTAAAAGCTATTATTAAAATTGCTATATTGGCCTATTATGTTATGTTATATGTGTGTACATATTGTGTGTCCACATGGGAAAATTTTATTAAGAATTTTATTTTAATTGGCTTATAGATAAGATTGTCCATAAATTTAAGCTGCTAAAATTAATCAAAAAGAAAAAAAAAAGAAAAAACCCATCCTGAATTTTCTGCCATTTTGAACTGTCTATACTTTCAATGTATTGTGTTCTCTTTCTGTAAACTAACTACAAATGCCTACATAGACAGAAATTTTCAATATAATGGCTTTCGAATTCTTTCAATTTGAATGAAAATATTGGGATTTACCTCAATGGTCTATGTTCAATTACCCAAAGTGGGGAACAATATGGCTTAAAAGTAGTAAACTGCATTAGAGCAATATATACAGGCTGTTCAGTTCAGACCATATTTTTCTATAGGAAATAATCATTCGTACAGAATTATGTGAGGGAAGAAAGACACTTCCCTTAATCATCCCTCTGGCCAAAAAAAAAAAAAAAAAAAAAGAAACAAAAATCTCTGAGCAGTTGTCTGACCAGTTGAAACTGTCAGAGCTTTAGAACGATCAAACTTTGACCAGAATGCCAGGTCACCATTTCAGAATCTGTGTGACTCAGCAAAAATTATTTAACTGTTCTGAGCCTCAGCTTCCTCACCTGTAAAATGAGAGCAGCTGTGTTTTCTGAAAGGCTGGTGAACATAAAAGAAGAAAACATTCGGTAGAGTGGAAACTGTGACTGTGTATGCGTGCCCTTCCACACACGACTGCTAGTGAAGAGGCAGGGATGTGAGCCCAGGCCTTTTGGCTGTATCTTTAAAAATTCATAGAAAATGCATATAAAAAACCAGCATGCTTTTAACTTATTTTTGGTACCAAAATGAACTAATACTTTAATTCATTTTTCATGTACTTCTGAAGCGCTCATTTGCAAGTGACTATCAGCTGCCTCTTCACAAGACTGTCAGCAGAGAGGAAACAGGACATGGCTTCCATGTCAAATGGGTCTGGAGCCACCCATTCACACACATGTATATTTAGTCATCGATCAACCATTTGTTCAACACCTATTACGTGCCAAGCTCTCCACAAGGTACTGGGGGATAATTGTGATCACTCATGGCCCTTACTCCTTTGTGTAATGGAGAACAGACCTGTAAGTCTACGTCTACATCACAGCATCGTTGTGCTGTTGATACCTGTGTGCACAGAGGGCTACTGACATGCAGAGCAGAAGCATCTCAATTTGTGTGGGAAGGCGTTAGGAAAGAACTGGAGCCAAGAAAAGACATTTGAAGACGGCAAATGCTTGACAGTGGTTTGGAAGGATGAATCCAGACAGTGATGTAGAAGGGCTTGCGGGCAGAAGGAATACCTTGGGTTTGTGAAGAGGAAGACAGCACATGAAAGAATGCAATCACTTGGAAGAACTGCGAGAATTCTAGGTGGCTGGAGTACCGGACTGTGGTGGGAGGGAGACTAGGAATGCAGGACAAGGAAGAAACTAGGTTAAGAGCAGTCATGTGTACTAAGGAGTCTGCATTGTATCTTGGCACTCTTGACAGAAGAGTGGGATTTTGAGGTTTGTTCTAGAAAGAATCCTGGCGGTATGGAACAGGCGGAGGCACAGGCTAGCAGTCTGAACATCCACCCTGCATGTCTGCTGTGTTTTCCCACCCTTTCATCTCCCACATCCTCCTTTAGGGAACCAATATGGTTTCCATCCTGTATGGTAAGTGGGGGCTGATTCAGACCCTTTGCCACTGCCAAGAAGTAGGCACAGGATTCAGGCTAGTTCAAGCAGCCATCACCCTGTCCCCAGGGACTGGATCCTGGAGGTTCACATGAGCCAAGGCTGACTAATCAAACTTTTTTCAACTTATTTATGGTGGGAAAATTAGAAAAATGGATGACCTGTGCTGTGGTTGCTGAATCTACAGAATGTGGGTAATCATCTGACAGATCATTTCATATGCCATTTGGTGGAGAGCCTACCGAGAAAATATCCCCTGATGTTCTCTGTGTCTGAAGGCAGCCTGCTGCTGGGCTTCCCTGTGGTGTGCCTGCAGATTTCCTGCTTTGTAATTAGGATAAGTTAGGTTTCTTTAAGATACCACTAAAAGAGTCCTGAATACTTTTATGATGATCCAGTTTGGAACAGCGGAAGCATATGCCTTTGGAATTACAGACACCCACTACTACTACTCCGTATGTACATGAGATTTTCAAAAAGTTTGTGGAAATGAGCTTTTATGAAACAAATATGCATGGCTTTTAAAATTTTTGCATCAAGATAAACATCTTTTATTTCAATTTCCATGAACTTTTTGAAGTATCTTCATAAATAAATTGGGACAACTTGAGCTTCAGAACCACTTTTAAGTGTCCCATTCTCATTGCTTCTGTATAAATAATTATCACTTGATCCATATGAGAAGTTGGTCCAGTAACTCTAGCAGTTACAGTCAAGAGACAGTGAAATGTATTGGTGATATACCCAAATGGCAGTTCCAGTTTATTTGAGAGGCACATAAACATCAAAGATTTGTAGGAAATGCCACTTAGAGTTTTCTATTTTGTTATCACATGAACACTTAAGTTTTCAGGGCATATACGATATCAGTCACTGAAATCATAGGTCAAACACCCTGAGTATGGTAGTTTTGTAGTAAGTCTGGTCCCTAAAATATTCTGAAGAACAGAGGAATGTCCATCTTGTTAGCCTTTCAGGAAAATAGACACACACTAAAGGCATTGGAACTCATTTTCAAAAATGTACTTTATATATTTGATAATATCAATGAGTCCAGTTCAATTGTAAAGACAATTTTTAGAAATAATAGACACAAAATATTGTAGCTCCTACCCCATCCTAAGAAATCAGACTCTGAAAGTTCCTACAGCTTTCTGTGACTTGAGGTTGGTATAACTCTTTTTCCCACCATGCTATGCTTGATTGTCCACGAGAGAAATCCTGCCTGTTGAGTCCTGGCATCTAACAGATAAACCTTTGAAAAAATTCCTTCAATTACATTTTCCTCCTCTTAACCAGGAATTTTTCAAATGATCCCAGAAGCTGATTTTCAGACTATTTAAAAAGTATTATGCATATCTAATTAGAAGAAAGAGAAAATCCTTAATTTAAAATTTTCTTTATGAATGAGTTCAGACATCAACTTACTAAATACATGAAATAGGCATATATTGATAATATTCATACATAGCACACAGAATCTAAGCCATTTCAAAACTATGGATCAGAGAGCAGCCATATTTAAAATCTGCAATATTTAAAGGGCAAAATTTGCATAAACAAATTCATATTTTCTAGGACAAAAATGTCTTAAGTAAAAAAAAACTCTAATGTATGCAAATAGTTCAAATAAAGAACTCACGGTAAATGAACAAAGTGATTTTCAATAATGAGACTTAGTTTTATTTGAGAAGTCTTTTTATTTAAGGCTTCTTTCTTTCTCAGAAGCATTTCATAGAATATTAACTTTCAGTACTCTAACAACCTTAGCTTCTCACATCGGTGAGATGCCCACATTGTAGTACAATTTACACTTCCTTGCATTTATACTCTTCCCTAAAACTCATTGGTTTTAATATGTTGTCATGTACTAGGTTCTAAGAACTTATTCTGCATTTCCCATACCATGAACATTTCTCTGATATAGGGGAATATAATCTTAATTTTCAGCAAAATTTGCTTTGAGGTAAAGAGAGTCAAATGAAAACTGGGAATGGATGCTCAGTCTACACTTCAACAATATATTGATTCCATATAGAAACCCCACAGGTAGAAGGAATAAGATGTTCAACACTGCTAACTTCCTCTGAGTTGCTCCTAGCATTGATTTGCAGGTAAACATCAACACTAGCACTAGGTATGTCCTCAACCTGCACAGCTGGAAGATGGGGAGGAACTCCCACAATAGGCACATTCATCAGTAGGTGGTGTGTACCTTTCATCATTACTACATTATTAAATTCTGTTAATATTAGTGATAACTATATTTCCTAATTGTATTTCACTGTGATTATTTTCTCAAGTATGATCTGGCATTAACATTGTTTTAGAAGCACAATTCTCTACGGATAATTCAACTTTTACTAACAGGACAAAATTTCCTCCCCCATTAAAGTTATTTCCAAAACACTTAAAATGCTCAGCAATAGGCCGGAGCTGTGGTACAGTGAGTTAATCATGGCCTGTGATGCTGGTATGCCGCATGGGCACTGGCTTGAGTCCCTGCTGCTCCACTTCTGATCCAGCTCTCTGATATGGCCTGGGAAAGCAGAGAAAGATGGCCCAAGTGCTTGAGTCCCTGCCACCCACATGGGAGCCCTGCTGGAGTTTCAGACTCCTGGCTTCGGACTGGCCCAGCCCTGGCTGTTGGCAGCCATTTGTCAAGCGAAACAGCAGATGGAAGATCTCCATCTCCCTCTGTGTCTCTCCCCTCTCTCCATAACTCTGGCTTTCAAATAAGTAAATAAATCTTTACAAACAATGCCTACCAAAAGCAGAAACTATTACTTTTACAGATTTAATTTAAGAGGAAGGAGGACTGGCTTAAAAGCAGAAGGATGATTTAGGGTTAGATTAACATTCACAATATTTTGAGCTATTTCTTTGGAGTCAAGGTAGACTTATAAAAAGTAATGCCATTTTAATTACTCATTTTGGAACAAAAAGCATTATTAACATTCTAGACCAATATAGAATGGATCTCTATGTAGGAGACAGTAGTAAAAACAATTCAAAAACTCAGCTGCAGCTGGGATCAATTTTTCCTTAGCTTTTTCTTCTTTTACATTCAAATCAAAATTGAAACAAATACTAATTTTGATAGGAAAACCATGCAAACCCAGGAACTGTGACGACAGCCTCTGCATACTTCCTTCTTCTCAGCCCCATGGCCGGGGCAACCACAGGTTCCCGTTCCCTGGGAGTTAGTCCCAGTTCACGCTGTCTGCATGATCAATAATCTCCATTTCACTCTTTTCTGAGAGTGGCTTGGATGTCAGATGCATGCCCTGTTTGCAGTAGACATCACAAACCAATGTGGCTTCAGGCAGCTCCCACCAATCAATCAGCACTCAACACTAATGGAAGCTAAATTAGGTGAATGAACATTCAAATAAAGTGAAAAAACGGGAAGATTTGTCACATCAAAGTGTCCTCTTTCCCTCTTACCCTCTTCCTTTCCACCAAACTGTAGCAGAAAGATCAATGTACTAAGTGTCAGAGTTTTGGTTTTGGTTTTGATCATTTCTTGGATTTAACTGAATTAAATGAGCGGCAGCATTCTTTCTTGGTTTCTGACTGAGTGACTGGGGCTGGCCTGGTCAGCAGACTAAAAAGATTTCTCCTCTTTATGGTTGATGAGCTTCTTTGAGTGGTGACTAACAGAAGTACTGCATCATCATTATTATTATTATTATTATTATTACTTCGCCATCTTCGGGAAGAATCCTTTCCATCTGTAAGTCCCATCCCGTAGATGAGAGGACACGGCACAGGCATCTCTTCTGAGCTCCAAACACTTCTGGAGCTCATTAACATCTATTCTGGAATCCTCTTAGCCCAAGCCCAATGATTCTCTCTTCCCCTTTCAAACATTTCCTCCTCCAAGTACCACTGTTTCAGGAAATGGCAGCACCACCCATCATGTTTCCATGGCTTTCCAGTGAATCAAGTCTCTGGCTGATGGCCAACTCTGTCAAGTCTCCCTGTCTCTCTCCCACGTCTGTGTCAGCCATTCTGCCCTTTCAGGTTCACGCGTAATCTTTGCTGTTGCACTCTGGGACTTCCACTCATATTCTTTCCTCTGACCAAAATCCTCTCCCCCTCCCTGCTAAATCAATTCCATCTATCACCACACACACGCGCGCGCACACACACACACACACTTCCTTATTACAAATAAGGCCAGCCCCCCCTGCATTATTCTCCCACTGTGTCACCTGCCCCACAGATTCCAGATTCAAAACTGCAGCATCCCGTCTTATCTGAATTTCCAGCCTGTTGGCCTGCCCTGTGATTTTGGACTCACCAGTCCACGTGATCATGTGAGCCAGTTCCTTAAAGTAAATTCCTCTGTGTGTGTGTGCATGTGCGTGTGTGTATATGTATATGTATATGTATATATATATATCCTCCACTGATTCTGGTTCTCTGGAGAGTCCTGACTGATAGAGCAGCTCAGCCATGAGGCAGACTGACTATAGGCTCTGGCTGACAAACCCATCGCTATGGCAGGAACCAGGCGAGAGCTGGGGGCAGTTCCCCAAATTAAAGGAAATAGACAAAAAATAGGAGACATCTATATATTCCCCGATAGTAAAAATTAAAGTATTTAAATTAAGTTATTAATATGTCACTCTTTTTCCCCAGAGGAAAACACATTCCCCATCATCCTTTAAAGTTTTTTGAACCCAGAGACAGATATGGGGGGTGGGAAAAACTCACATGTGCTATTAGTACCTAGGACAAACAAGAGACAACAATGTTAGAGGAAAACTCATTAATCTGATATCCATTTTATCAGGATCTACCTCCATTTTAGCTTTCCTTTATCACAAAGATAGAAAAAAGATTACAGCTTTGTATGTTTAAAAATCATATATATTTCAATCTAAGAGCTTCAGTCCCATAGCCATTAAAGATTAACAGTAAGGTATATTATTATAGTAGAAGCATAGGAGTTGTGAAAATGATCAAACTATAAATATTTTATCTTTTTGTCTTGGATTATGGTTGTTAAAATGCCTTTAGAATCTAAGAATAAAGCCTCAAGAGTAGCATTGTAACAGGGTCAAACTGATAAAAAGAATACTTTATTTTCCTTTTGGGAGACTCAGAAGAAAATAATTTGGCCAACTACGAAACTATAGGATTATTCTTGTCTAAAGCATTGATCTGAAAACTCAAGTAAAACCAAATAATGCTTTCCCTTTATTGTTAAGACTTATACCATCTCTACCAAAAAACCTCTCGTTAACAACATGTAAGGCCAGCGCCGCGGCTCAATAGGCTAATCCTCCGCCTGTGGTGCTGGCACATCGGGTTCTAATCCCAGCCGGGGTGCCGGATTCTGTCCCGGTTGCCCCTCTTCCAGGCCAGCTCTCTGCTGTGGCCTGGGAGTACAGTGGAGGATGGCCCAAGTGCTTGGGCTTCTGCACCCCATGAGAGACCAGGAGAAGCCCCTGGCTCCTGCCTTCAGATCAGCGCTGTGCGCCGGCCACAGCGTGCCAGCCGCAGCAGCCATTGGAGGGTGAACCAACGGTAAAAGGAAGACCTTTCTCTCTGTCTCTCTCTCTCACTGTCCACTCTGCCTATCAAAAAAAAAAAAAAAAAAAAAAAAAAAAAAAAAAAAAAACAAACAAAAACACACACACAAAAAAATTCCATGTAGGAAGGAAGATTATCTTTTTTTTTTTTAAAGATTTATTTATTTATTTGAAAGGCAGAGTTACAGAGTGGCAGAAGCTGAGAGAGAGAAAGAAATCTTTCACCCACCAATTCATTCCCTTAGTGGCCGCAATGGTTGTAGGTGGGCTGATCTGAAGCTAGGAGCCAGGCACTTCTTCAGGGTCTCCCACATGGGTGCAGGGGCCCAACAACTTGGGCCATCTTCCACTGCTTGCTCATGCCAAATCAGAGAGCTGGATTGGAAGTGGAGCAGCCAGGACTCAATCCAGTGCCCAAATGGGATGCCGGCACTGCAGATGGCGGCTTTACCCACTACGCCACAGTACCAGCCCTCTATTATCTTTATATTAATAAAAGCTTTTAAAAAGACATATGTTCTATATACATCTCTAGTTTTGCTTTTCTTTTAAAATATTGTCAGAATAGCAGGCCAAGTGTTTTAATAAGATAGGATAACGGTCTGTCAGTTCATTGGGCATATGTATAAAATGGTAAATTGGAACAAGACATGAAAAGCATTTTTTCTTAAAAAATAAAAAAGATAAAATATGAAATGTTATGCACTGAGAATATGCTTAGAATTTTGGCAATCATGCATAGAAGATAACTACATTATTTTAAGGCTGTTTAAAGGTATACAGTCAGTGATATATTTTACACAAAACATCAAAAGATTTACAAAACCATTCAAATCACTCTTTGGAACATCCAAATTGATCGTTTCATGCTTGCTGCTATTCTCTTCATAAATGCAAGTTAATAACCACATATGTAATGGAAACATACAATAAATTTGAAAAATGTTATGAAAGAATCTTTTAAAATGTCAGAATCAATTCTTATTACTTTGTAAAAGCCTAAATATTTATGTGGGCAGTGTGTAAAACCATATAGTAAGGATCTTTATACTAAAACAAACTGAAAAACTACAAAGAAAAAGAGTCTTGGTGCTTTGGTAACTATGTGCACATGGCCACCTACCATGTAGCACACACCTCTGGGGCAGAATACCTGTGTATTTTTCCTTAACATGCCCAGAACAGGCGTTTATCACCAAGTCATCCTCTTGGAAGGAATTGAAAATATTTTAATGATCCTGCCTT
The DNA here is from genome assembly GCF_033115175.1 of Lepus europaeus. Classification (NCBI taxonomy): domain Eukaryota; kingdom Metazoa; phylum Chordata; class Mammalia; order Lagomorpha; family Leporidae; genus Lepus; species Lepus europaeus. Next base: position 163,240,972 of record NC_084829.1, on the reverse strand, counting down.
TATGAAAAATACATTTGGTGTGCTCTTTTAGAACTATTGGAGAAGCTGTGTTCTTTCCAATATTCTAAATAGAGCCATCTCTTTCCCCTCAGGAATATATCTGAAGCAAAAATTGTTTGAGTTGACACCTAATGAATAATATGTGCAACAAATTCGGGTAATCCAGTCTGTTGTAAAATTTGTAGCGAGGTGACAAGAAATAAAGCTCTTCCTTTAATGTGACTCCATAGGAAATTCTGGAAAAGGGACATTAAAAACTTACTGAGCAAAAGCGAGGCAGAACCATGGAATTAGAACACATATTGTTGCTTGATTCCTTTCTGTCTCATCTTAAAATTAAAAAATGTAAATGTTCAATTGTTCTTGATAAAGAGCATTAGAACATTTCTAAAAACTCTTGTCTGATTTCCTGTCAACCTCACTTTTATCTACTGCTGATCCCAGAACAATGAACACTTAGAGAAAATCGCTGATTTCTCATTTTTGAGAAATTGTTTTCAATGAAGATTGAAGAGGCTGGAAAAGGACCTTAAAGTTATTTATTATATAACTCATGTATCTTTTTGTAACATTTCTGCCCCAAAGCAATCTGTTTCTGACCAACTGTAGCCCCAAGGAATTCATCTCTTCCCAAAACAGGCCATTCCATCTTTGGAGAGCTCTTATTGGCATCATCCCCTGTAGGTGACAACAGACCTTGAAATGTTAGAATTTAGATGTCACATATCTGGTCTCCTTTTCTGTGCTAGTTTACATTGTATGATAGGTCTGTGTACTATACAATCATTAGTGTATTCATTCATTTCATTAAAAAGTAATGAGCATGTAGTACACTCCAAGTCCATGGTCTAACAGGGAGAGATAACAAGACAAAAGGGAGACATAGTACATATCTCAGAAATTCTAGGGTGGAGGGGTCGGCAAGGGTTTGTCTCAGCAGTTAAGCCTCTGCTCCAGACACTCACATTTCGTACTGGAGTGCCTGGGTTTCAGCCCTGGTTCGGCTTCCACTCTGAGCTTCCTGCTAATTCACATCCTGGGAAGCGGTAGGTAAAGGTTCAAGTACTGGGGTCTCTGCTGCCCCGGTGGAAAACTGGGATTGAGTTTTGGGTTCCTGAGCATTTGGGGAATGAATCAGCAAAAAAAGAGTTCCCTCTCCTCCCCTCCCCTCCCCTTCCATCTCCTCTCCTCTCCTTTCTTTTCCTCTCTTTTCCCCTTCCTCTTCCCTCCTTCCTCTCCCCTCCCCTCCCCTTCCCTCTCCTCTTCTCTCCTTTCCTCTCCCCTCCCCTCTCTTCCCCTCTTCTCTCCTCTCCTCCCCTCTCCTGCTCTTTTACCCTACCCTACCCTCCCTTCCTCTCCCTTTTTCTTCTTCCCTCCCCTCTCCTCCCCTCCCCTGTTCTCTCCTCCCCTGCCCTCTTCTCTCCCTTCACCTCCATTTCTCAAAATAAACAAAGCAAAAACTAAACAAATAAATACTTTATAAAGAATTCTAGTGAGAAGAAAGGACATGAGCAAATAAATAAGATTATTTCAGCCCAAGATAAGTCTTCTGAATTAAATAAACGAGATTATAAGTAGAGAAAGAAAATGTGTGGGGACAGACTCTCAGATAAACCTGCAGGATGAGAAGGAGCCAGCCATACAGAGAGCAAGACAGGTTGCAAGAAAAGCCAGCAGGAATCTGTGTAGCAAAGAACTCAGCACGTGGACAAGGGGCCAGCTCTGTGTGTGCAGTCTGGAGAGCAAGACAGACGGCCAGAGAGGAAGGAATTCAGAGTGACAGCATGGGGGCCAGCAGATTAGCCAAGGGGTGAGGTGGAAGGAAACACAGAGGGGGATGAAAGTTGATGGAAGAGTCTCAAAGAATGAGCAACGGGTTCATACGTGGTTTTATTGGTAGCTTATAACCACGGCGGCACTTCCATTAGGTTGAAATTTCTGAAAGGTTACTAGGTAATTAGGCACTCCTTTACTGACATACTCTGCCCCAACAGCACATGCAGGCAGCATTGTGTGTTCTAGTACAGAGGCAGCACACCATCCGTGTCACTGTGCAGACAGACTCGACTCTGTGAGGCTCAGGCTTCAGTTCCTTTCCTAAGGTCACACCCTAGGCCTCTCTGCTGGAGCCTGGGACATCTTTCTGGGCTTCTTGCATTACCCCAGGTCCTCCATAGAAAGGAGACTCCATCTAGCATAGCGACCATTGTGTTCAGGGAGGAGCACTGCACTGCACTGAAAGCTGGGGTGAAGAAAAAGCAGGTCCTGACCCCCAGCCACAGACAGTGCAGTGGTCTTAAGTCAATCAGAAACCTAGTCTCAGGGAGCAAGCACTCAGCCCCATCCCTCCATATGCTCTCTCCTGGGGAGTGGAAAGGGTCTGGGAATGTCCACATGGGTACCTAGAGGCAGCCCAGGGCTCCTGACTCTGTGGTTCCCTTCCCATTAGGGTGGCCAACTCACCCCCCTGTTGCAGCTTCAGAGTCCCAAGTGCCCAACCTCACACAGCAGCAGTTTCAGTTACCCACAGTCAATAATGACCCAAAAATATTAAATGGAAAGTTTCAGAAATAAACAAATTTTTAGTTTTAAATTGCACACTGTTCTGAGAATTATGATGAAATGCTGCACCACCTCACTGTCCCGCCCAGGTCATCATGAATTATCTATCGAGTGTGTCCACGTTGTATATATTATCTGCCACTAGTCACTCGAGTCTCCTAGGTTTTTGGGTCAACTGCTGTGGTACTGCAGGATTTGTGTTCAAGAAATCCTCAATTTAAGCACAGGCGTAGTGATTCTGGCAATTCAGACATGCCAAAGAGGCAAAAATTTCTGCCTTTAAGTGAAAAAGTGAAAGTTTATCATTTGTATGAATAGGAAAAACCATTGTACTTCAAAAATTTCATGTAAAAATGGAATTAAAAATTCTTTGAAGTCTATACAGAGTTTTTTCATAATAAACATTTTTTCATGAGTTTTTTAAAATTCTTTTTCAAATGCACAGATTTCCAAAAGTTTTTCTATCAAAGTAAATGCATATTTTAATTCCATTTTCCATGACCTTTTTAAAGTACTCACAGGGTACAGCACTTTTGCTGGGGATCTTGGACTCCAACTCCCGTGGATAAGAGAGGATTCTTGTACATTAACTGATGTCAGAACTATATGTCAAATTACAGAAGACCCAAGTCTTTTCTCAGTGGGTTCAGATGTGTCACTTCTCTTCATTAACTGCATTATCAAATAGTCATGCAGCCTATTTATCACTTTTATTTAAAATTCATCTTTTTCTCTTGGTGAAGTATTTGCTTTGGCATCACACGTGTGCTGCTTGGAACAGCCACACTGCCTCAAGACAAGATGATCAGTTATGCTAAGGCACGGTTTAATGTGTTAACAGGCATTAAACACCCAACTTCACACACAGACTGCACGCTTACTAAAGTGCTACTCTGTCATTGCTACAAAGCAAGGAATTCCGACAAATTTCATTCCACAAAATTCACATGACAAAATAAGTCACCACATGGATACACTTGTAACATGCAGATGCCCCTTGACTTGTGATATAGTTAGATCCTGATGAAACCATCAGCTGAAAATATTAAGACAAAAATAAAGTTAATACACCTAACCTACCAAGCACCATAGTCTCAGAATACTTAAAATAGCCTACAGTTGGGCAGAATTTTTTAGAAAGATTTATTTATTCATTTGAAAGTCAGAGTTACAGAGAGGCAGAGACAGAAAGAGAGATCTTCCATTGCTGGTTCACTCCCCAAGTGGCTGCAATGGCCAGAGCTGAGCAGATCTGAAGGCAGGAGCCTCTTCCAGGTCTCCCTCGTGGGCACAGGGGCCCAAGGGCTAGGGCCATCCACCCCTGGTTTTCCAGGCAGGGAGCTGGATCAGTAGTGGAGCAACTGGGACTTGAACAGGTGCCCATATGGGATGCTGGCACTGCAGGTGGAGGCTTTACTCACTATGCCACAGTGCCAGCCCCAGGCAGAATTTTTTTAAAGCCTATTTTATAATAAAGTATTGAGTATTTTATGCAATTTTTTGAATAGTGTACTGAAAGTGACAGAAGGATTTTATGGGTGCACTTTTACACCATACTAAAGTCTGAAATTCTCAGCTCAGACCATTGTAAGTCAGACTGTCTGCATACTGCATTATTAATTAGAACACAGCCTTCTTCTTACAACTTTCCCACATGTGTAATATATTTTATAATTCTTATAAATTTAAGAAATTAGCACAGACTTGCTTTCTATTCCATAGGTTGCAAGTTTGTTTCTCCTCTACTGTGCATGTAGGACTGCTGCAGCCCCAAGGTCACATTCAGAGCCAGATACAAAGTCTGACTTTCCTGTAGTAACTCCTGCTTTGTCAGCAGCCAGCAGTAAGAGTGAACCACAAACGTGTCTCACTAAACTCACTCAAAGTACCGCCAAACCAGATTCTTCCTAGCCAGATCCCTAAACTTCTAAGTAACACTTCAATGTCTCGGAACAGCAGAAGGAACACGCTGGAAGGAAGTTGGAGCAGAAAAAAAAATAGAATTAACTGATTATAGCTAACATGTCTCACTTTTCAAAGTTTTCAAAACTATGTGACCTCCTAGGGCAGAGTGAGGGGTCACACCAGTGAATGATTCCTTCAGCCTCACGGTAAATCCATCTCCACATAGACATGGTCAAAAGCCATCGCGATCAATCATTGTGTTACTGTTTCTTAATGCACTCTGAAAATCTCTCCCCGTGTTAACCTCTAATAATACTATTCTTCAAGAGAGGGAGAAAAAAAACTGACTAAAATATTTATCTCCCCTCACAGTAAAATATTACATAGAATAGCTACTGGACTTGGGCAAAATCTGCAGTAACCCACAGGTGAGGTGAGCAAATGCATACATACAGTGTAAAGTAACAGTGTTTACAGCGTCTACTAGTAAAAACCAGATAATTCCAGTTAAGACTGTTGAATACATTGTACCCAGATTTTCTAGGGTTTCACAAAGAAGATAGTATCCAGATAGAGTATAAAATTTATTGCTAGTTTTATCTTCAGATTGTACAGGTCTCAAGCCATTATATTTGGAAGGATTAAACAAAGCTAAATACGAACTTACTTAGCATGAGGTATTACTGTCAAGATTAGGTTAGGCAAAGATGATGTATTTTTATAATAAAACTTTAAAATATATAAAGAACGTAAGTAATAAATCATCTGACACAACTAAAGATTGAGATGTAAGAACTTGCAGTTTTAGACAAGGTCATAAAAGACAGGGTGAGGATAGTAACCAATGTTCCTAAGAGTGGCGTTAACCAGGTTTGAACAATTATACAGCATTAAGTGGGGAAGAGGACCATCAGTACACACAGGTTGGGAGTAGAGCCATTGGTTATAGAGTAGAGGTTAAGATTACAAAGGAATGAGGCCCAAGTGCACTAGACAGGTCTAGAACAAAGGACAGAGTCATTATTAGAGGAGCTAAGAAAGGTGCTGACTATGCTACAATTAAGTTTTCTGATTGAGAGGCAAATAGAACCTGACAGAGGGGCCTGGTAATAATCTGGTGGGCTTTAGGCAGAGTCAGCAAACTTGGAAGGCTTCCATAGCCTTGGCAACTCATGACAAGAGCATAGGGTGGTTACTGGCGCCATAAACTAGAGTGTCAATTTGTTGTGTCAACAACAGGAGTCACTGTGCACTTGCTCCTCATGTGGGATCTCTGTCCTTAATGTGCTGTACATTGTGATTTAATGCTATAACTAGTACTCCAACAGTATGCTTCACTTTGTGTTTCTATGTGGGTGCAAACTGTTGAAATCTTTACTGAATGTATACTAAATTAATCTTCTGTATATAAAGAGAATTGAAAATGAATCTTGATGTGAATGGAAGGGGAAAGGGAGAGGGAGAGGGGAGGGTTGTGGGTGGGAGGGAAGTTATGGGAGGGGGGAAGCCATTGTAATTCATAAGCTATACTTTGGAAATTTATATTCATTAAATAAAAGTTAAAAAATAATAAAAAAAGAACTTGCAGTTAATACTCTTTACAGAGTGGTAAGCTCAACACTCTTAGAATGCTACAAAAGGCCATGAACTTCAGGTGAAAGAAGACAGAGAGAATGATGTTGAGTAGCTGTAATATTTTGCTTTTCTTATCAGGAATTATCACTTAAAACAGAGTACATATTCATCTGAAACTGTATTTTTAAATTATCAAAAAGGTAAAGTACATCTTATTTTGTATACTGATACTGTTTGTTTTAATCTTTAGTACAGTGGATTGAAAACTTTTTATGTCTTTTTTCAGTATTATCATTTTTGCTGTACCTAATGAACACTTTCATTTGTTTAACAAATGCCTTTAATAACGGTAATACATGCCACACAAATTGTGACAGTTTCTAACAAACTATTGTGGATCTATTTGCTTCTATTTCAAAGAAAATGTTCTCCCTAAAAATAAATACCCTTTTGGCAAACCTGGCATAATAACCTCTACAACTGTGTTTTACCCAGCAATGAAAAGAAAGATTTCCATATCACCAAGAGGAAACCATTATAAAATATTTATCTGGAGGCTCTACCATTAAGAAAAACCACACAAAACTGCCCAATCTTCCTCACCTGAGAATGTCTAGGAGCCCTGAAAGCCACAGGCATTGATGTAATTTTCATAGGTGGATGGCCAGACAGGCCCAATACACATCCAAATGGAGCCCTCTCCCAAAATCTTACAGGCCCTCAGAAGTTACAGATCTCTTCCTCAATTTTTGTAGTATTTATTTTTGGCTGCACATAATTTTAAACTTAAATATTGATATAAAAGAGTATTATATTAGCTATGTTAGTCAACATGGCTTTATTTTTTGAATTGAATTATTATTTTTTAGAGCACAAATTGAAGTTTCATCTTCATCTTCATTTTCCATCTGCCTAACCTTGAATCACTTCCTATAAACAAGAAATACTCACTGGGACAAAGCCTACAGTTCTGCACTCCATACAAATGCATGATGTTCCACATCACGGATCTATGCCTGATGGAGGATATCACAGAAATATCTTTATATTCATCAAGAATTTTTATCACAGATAAGAGGTCTGTCCCATCCCAGGTGCCAAACTACACCAAGTCAACATTTATAGAAAGCCAAGCAATAGTGCCTTAGCAAAATGAGAATGAAAAAATAAAATCATATATCCAGTGTGGCTCCAGTAGCCATATTATGCTTTTGTTACTGCCAATAACTAATTTCTATTTGTCCCAAGGTATTAATGATTGCATTAGTGAATGTGCCCACAAAGGGTGCATCTCAGGCAATTCTGTCATCAATAACAACCCTGGCCAATGAGTTGAGTCAACTTGATTGCCTTCCAGGGCAATATCATTGATTACTTCAGCTAAAGTCTGGGGCAAATTACATACCATCTTTCTAATTGGCTGACTCCCATGAAATGGGATAACTTCCCACAGGGTTAGGGTGGCCAAGGGCAGCCTCATTTCAGGAGGTTGCCACGGTCACCTGAACACTACAACATCCTTGATGGTGTTTACTTCAGTTCTTACAAGTCCCCAGAAGGTGTGAGGGGCTGGAAAGCAAGGCAATGCCTGACTCCAACACAAGTAGTACAGATCCCAGGCGCACGTGGTATCCCTGAAAGTAAAGTGCTGGTTATGATGGCTGGCACCCTCACGAAGGTTTACTAAGATTTTTGATGGTGTCCATAACAAGGTCTCCTATTGGGTACAATTTAAGGTTTCCAGCACGATTTGGATAGCTGAGCAAAATCCTTGTTTTTGAAGGTATTGCTTAATAACTCGCATCCATCTGGCCTTATGGGGTCAATTCGGGCCATCCACTATTGTTTATAATGGATTTATCTTCTTGGTAAATTAGAGGCCATGGTCACCCAAGTTCTGATCAGTGCTACCTGGCAAAGGAGAGCAGACCCCACAGTCAGTGAAATTGAAAGTGTTTGTTGTAGTCTGGGTGAGCTGTACTGTGTTTTCCTTGAGGAGGAACACAGGCATCGGGGATGATTGTAAAGGACAATGGTCACCATGTCCCCCTCTCCCCTGCCTCTGGTGGGGGAGGGCTGAGGTTCTTGCTCTCCTTCCACCACCACAAAACTGGTGTGCTTAACCTCCGTGGCATAGCTCATCTTGCTCCCACTACTTCTGCTCGCCTCAGACCTTTCATCTGTAAAGTCAGGTGCAAGAGCATGGAACATTTTAAGGAATTTACAGAGAATATTATGGCCCCCAAGTTGGCCTGTACGAACTGTGACAGGGACTCAGCCGGCAGAGTTCTCGGCCCACAGTCATTGTCCTAGTCATCATGCATGGTGACCCAGTAGGGGAGTCCAAGGGACAAACTCAGAGCCAGATCTGAATCTACCAGGCCCCCAGATGGTACACCACCAGGGAGGTCAGGGGTGCCTTTAGGGATAAGGAGGCTTTCTGTGCAGCAATGGTTAAGACCAGACTTTGAGAAGAGGTCTGTGTGATGCCTCAGTGCTTCATTCTGATCGTTACCCAGTAAGGAGCTAAGAGGAGAGGTTCCCTGGTCTGGGAACAGCCACCTTCAGTGACCAAAATGTCAGATTAAGGTGACAAACCAAAGCATTTTTCAATCAGCGTTTGAAGAGGCTACTCTGGTGCTGCCTGTGGATGGTTGGCCATGGGGAAGGCCCACCTGCCCATTTCTGAATGGTCTCTGTAGTGAAGATGTCCCACTGCCTGATGTAAACATGAGCTCAAAGAGGAGCAGGTTGGTCCAGTCATCTGGTCATATTGGGACATCAGTGGTGGGTGAGGCATCATTCAGAGTCTTGAGTAGAGATCAAAGGTCTAGTGCCGTCAGTCCATCTCCCAAAAGCAGGCTGAGCCGTGTTCAGTGGCATGTGGTCCCTTGTGGGCCACAGCCCAGCATTCCAAGGCAGCTGATCAGAAACAGTCCTTCACTTTGCAACCACTCTGGCATGGTGGATGTGTTGCTGCCTTGTGTTCAGGCAGCCACGGTGGCCATGGGAGCTGTGTGGGTATGATTAGCTGTGTGAGTCCCGTTGGTCTGATCAGAGAACAGTCCCTGCTGCGGCTGTCTACATGAGTGACCCATTTGATTCCATCAGCAGTGTGATTTGTTATGCTCTGCCTCCCCCAAAAGAGGGTGGCTTTATCTGCCTCTTATTTTCTCAAGGGGAAGACCAAATAGCCGGGCTACTGACAATAGAGCCTACGGTTGGGAAAAATATAACAAACTTTACTAAAGGAAGAACCAGCTGGGGATAATGGCTTTGATGTCTGCCCATAAACACAGTAGTCAAGCCCAACTTTGGTTTTGCCTACTTGGAGCAGTGGCTGAATGGCTGCAGCAGCCCAGAGCACACCCTTGGGTCTCATCATAGCCAAATCGTCTGCTACCCAGGCCTCAGCACTCTGTGACTGTAGGCCCCATGGTGGCAGAATGGGAGGTGAATGCCCCACCCAAGACTCCCACTTGTGAACAGCTGCTACTTTTTTATTCATGTGAACTACTGGGGTTAAGTTCCTGAATGTCCCACGCCTATTTGACAAGCAAGGCTTGTTGAGCCTTTTCCACTTTGTAGCCATGAAGCCCATGTTCTTCCACTCCACAATGTGAGTGTCGGGCCAAAGCATCACAAGTTTCCATAGATCAGATGCTCGGTTTTGGCAAGGGGAAGGACAAGACCAAAATTCCAAAGGGTGCTGAGTGGGGGTTGCCTTCCTTTGTAGTCTGTCACCATCAAAACCAACAGCCACAGAGACTTGACATTCCAAGGGGTCATGAGGGGAGAGTATGTGTACAAGTTTGCCAGACAGCTGCCGATGCATTCTGTTGGTTTGGATCTCACCCTAAGTAGACCTCTTTCTGGGTCGTGTGAGGTGAGGACCAAGGAGAATGCCCAAGTGGGGCTTGTTTTGTGCCCATTCCCCTAGTCAGACACACACTGGGCCTTTCTGCTGGGAGCTTTTCCTTATCTGAGAGATCTTGTGGAGGGATGTTAGGTGCACTAGCATAAGCCACACTCTTGGAAGGGGATAGTTCTAAAGAACAGGAGCACTGGGTCAGTACCTGAGTCAAGGAAACCATGTTCATGTGGCTGAAGTAAACATGAGGATATTTAAATGCTGATGACAAAATTCCCGGACAAGCAATTTTGTCTGAGAATTTGGAGATGTAGAGAAAAGCCATAGATGTCTCAATGCAGTTGGTCAGGATTTCAGGCTTAGAACCCAGAGGAGACAGCTTCACTCTACATTATCTGTGCCACTAATATAGAGTAGACAGAGTTTATCACTCAAGTCTGCTTTATATTTTTTCCTGAAGACTAATAGAAAAGTTGGAAGAATCCAAGGTAACAGTCGAGTTAAAACCAGCCTTGATTTTGTGTTCAACAGCAAACTGCAATTTATGGCAATAGTCTCTCAGAGTAATATATTTTAATCTCCCAAGTTTACTGGCCTAAGATCTAATGACTAGTCATTTCTTTCTAAAATATCTGCCAATTTTCCATCTGTACTCAGACCTTCCTAATCAGTCTGGTATACTTTATTTCAGGTCATAAAATTGCACATCACCATTACTTTGTCTATTGACTCATTCTGCCTTTTTTTTTTTTCTTTAGCATGCAGTAACCTTCAGTAGGTCATGTTAGGCTGTGGGTATCTGAGTGCCACTGGTGCTTTATGTTGTACCTCAAAGTAAGGTAGCTCCCAATAATTTCACATAATGAGTATAAAGTATGGAAGTGCATTTTGAAGAGTGTTAGAAGCAACTGAAATAGAAAATAACTGGACTATAAAACTGAGTTAATATATTTGGTAGATGCTGATATAAGTAGAAGGTACATACACAAATTTCTATAAGATGCTAAAGTCAGCTGAAGACTATTATTCATATTCAAAATATAAGTATAGGAGAGAACACCTTGCCAGGCTGGATAATCTCAGAAGACAGAGCGAATCCGTTCACTCTGACTTTAAAAAGTCACCGGAGAGCGCTGCTCTGACAAGGCTGATTTAGACAGTAAACAATGATCTGCTCACATTATTGTAGAAAGGATATCCACGAGATCTGGGCTAACAAGCTATAAAGTGCATCTTATTGCTTAAAGCAGCAACCCAGAATGCTTTGAAGTAAAACACTTCTATCTGTAAACTGCTGCAACATTTAAGGCTGGGTTTTCAATTTGTCAATCTCTCTAAGAAACTGAATAGAATAGCCTGAATCAGGGCAAGCAGAATTCAGGGGAAGATTTTTTTTTAATGGATCAATGGTGTAGAAAATTTAGTATCATCTGAACAGACTTAAAATAGAATGCATATCATAGAACAATACAGAGTTCTTCATTACTGCAACTACCCTGATGAATAACCACTCAAAATGCGCATCAAAAGCCCGAGGGCTATAATGGCTTCTCGGATGAGATGAATACTTTATGCAACCAGTTCTCTGCTTCTCATAGTGTCCCTATCATGTTTCTGCTATAATGATCATGTTTTTGACAATTTCATACTTCTCTATCACAGAGGGATTGTGTCTAATGCCAAACAGTGGCTTAATCAGGCAACTCCTAATCTGATCATCGTGGCCATGCTAATCACACCCGGCAAGGATGTTACTGGAAAACACACACCCATGATTTCTCTCATGGCCATGGCCAGCATCTATAAGCCTTCACTCTGTTCCTTGTTTGGGCAGCAGCGTGTATCTGTCTACCTCAGGGAAGGATTGCTATACTGGAGGAAAAAGTGCTGCTAACATTAGAGAAAAAAATGCTTCCTTTCACATTCCTGGCCACTGGATGTTCCAAGGCTGAAGGAGGATGCCAAATCAACACCCAGAGCCTCTCAGGAAACCGGAGGCTTGATGACATGCTCCCACTCCCCTGTCCGCCAGGGCAGAGGTCACTCTCCAGGCTGAACAGGACAGCACCAAGGTGTCTTTAGGAAGCAGGCTGCTCTGACTCCCTTTTCTCTCCACCTTGCCCAGGAGCTGAGATCTGAGAGAGAAGATGGCCTAATCTGTAATCTCTCTCCTGGGAGAGCTTGGGAGAGAGCAAACTCTGGGGTCCTCTGCAGGCCGCCATGGCTGAGCAGCCGTTCGAGGGGAAATGACTGGGTCTCCTGTCCACTCAGATGAACCCAAGTTCTCTGAGAGTAGCCCGATGATTCTGTGGGTGACCGAGGGGCACAGGGTCACCTCCTGAAGCTCCAGCTGGAGAGTCCCTGGACCCACTGCACTTCTGCCAGGGTCTCGTGAGGGAATTGGCCCATCTCCCACCCGCCATGTCCCTGGAGTGCTCACTTACGTGATGCCAGCATGCACAGCTCACGTTTGAGGGAAGGGTCACTGACCCTTGGGGACTGAGTGCTCCGTCACTCTTTGGTTTTATTGACTCTGAGATTCACGCCAAAACGTAAATCCTCCAGGTGTTGGTGGGGAGAAGTGGTCTTTGGGATTGCACCACGGGGCTCCGTCCTCATGAAGGGGACTAAGGTCCACAAAAGGAGGCTTCACGCAGGGTCTGAGCTCCCCGACCCTCTATGGCTCGGCCGTGTGAGAACACAGAGACAAGGCGCCCGCTCAGAAGCAGAGAGCAGATTTCCTCGGACGCTGGACCTGCGGGCACCTTGATGTGGACTTTTCAGCCTCTGGAACTACAAAGATATGTGTTGCTGTTGTTTAGAAATCCTCCAGTCTGGGGTATTTTGTTATAGCAGCACAGGAAAACAGACAGTAACCAAGGCTGAGGAACAGACCCCACACACCCTTGGAGACTGGGAGCGCTGCAAACCAAGGGTGGTGGTCAGACCTGACCCTGGGGAACACATTCAAGGAAGGCGATGGGGGCAAAGCCAGAACCTTCTGGAATTATCTCAAGATTCAACTAAGATGGACACATAAAAAATAGTTACATTCCTTAACACTTTATATTACATCCAGGGATAAGTTTACCCTGAAATATTAGTTCTCACACTCTGCATATTGCAGAAACTTTCCAAACAGACACTGCTATGGGAGTATCTTAATAATTACAGAAATCACACACCACACACACAGGAACATTTGTGGTCATGTGCACCAAGGGAACCAAACTGTGCAGAGCAGCATCAACTATTTGTTTGTTTGTTTGGTTGTTTTTACACTGAGATTCCAAATAATACAACAGAAATCACCTACCATTATCCACTCATGTCATGTTCACTGAATTTCTTAATGATGAAACATTTGGGAGGAACTTGTCCCGGTCTGGTCACTGGTAAAGAAGGCTTCTACCAACCAAGAGCAATTATACAAAGACATCAGGTTGCTTATTTATCCTACAAGTAATATTTCCTCCTTCTCTCTTAGAAATTATTTCCATTAAAAAATTAATGATATATAGAATTTATAGTTCTTGTTCCCACGTATTTTTGTCTAGCAAAAAAGAAATTGAATGTGATTATTAATTATAAGGGAATAGATACTGACCCACTTCCTCTAGATCTTTGTAGCAAACGCAAGACATGGAAATCAATTTATTTAAAACTAGTCAGAGCTTTAGAAAACAGCAGATACTTGAAAACTGAAAAAATATTTCCTAACAAAGATGATATGAAGGCTTGGGAAGCATCATGGCTTCTATTCCTCCCATCCTGCTGTCGTGGAGATGAAGGTGATGCTTGGAGGAACCACTGAACGGATCTCTGCACTTTCTAGGAGATACACTTAAGATCTCACCAGGTTCACAACATTCATAAGAACGAAACAGGTTTCTGACAAAGAAAAACCCAGAATAAATGAGGACAGGGAAGTAGCCCTGGATATGAAGAAGGTGCGGAAGGAGGGACCAGGCCTTGTAGTCTACGAAGGACTAGCCAGAGAAGCATCAGGGCACCCACAGACGACAGTCATCTAGAAAGGCAGGGGGGAAAGAGCTGTGAGACAAGGGGTTGGTCAATGTGCTACACTTAGTGGAACACTGAAAAGAAACCATTTCTTATTTGTGGCTTATAATCCCTGCCGTGTTTAATACACTGTTGTATGTAGAGTGGCCTCAACAAGGGTATGCAGGGGTGGGGAACAGCTGGACCACTGGGCATGGAAAGCCCATGAAATCATTTGACCTGGCCCTGCCAAAACAATCATAGGTGAGACTCAAAACTCAATAAATCTACAGAAGGCTAATTTTTAAGCTGATAATTTTGTATTATCTGCAAATGTTGTAAATATCCAAATGACCCTTGGCAGAAAAAAGACCCCCACTCCTGGATAAAGATGCAAACAATAATGGGTATCATTATGAAGGTAGCATTTTTTTAAAGATTTCTTTTATTTATCCAAAAAGTCTTCCATCTGCTGGTTCCTCCTCCAGATGGCCACAACAGCCAGCGTGGGCTAGGCCCTAATCAGGAGCCAGGAGTTTTATCCAGGTATCCCATGTGGGTGGCAGGGGCCAAAGTACTTGGGCCATTTGCCACTGCTTTCCCAGGCCATTAGCAGGGAGCTGGATTGAAAGAGGAGCAGTGGGGACTCAAATGGACACCCATATGGGATGCTGGCGCTGCAGGCAGCGGCTTGACCCTTACAATGCCTGCTGGTTGGTGTCATCTTACATGCACACGGTGGGATAGTTAACATTTGGCCCTACTCCACCCCTAAGGCAAGCAAGTTACTCAGCAAAGGTATCACGAGTGATTGCAGAGGATCTCTGGCTGTGAAATGTTGGATGACATGGCGCAATCTGAGTACATTTTCATGAGCCAGATTCAGGCTCTACTAATATGTAAGTTCGAGCCCCTGAAATCTTTGACTTCTCTGACTCTCTAGTGCTGAGATAAGTTAGTCATTCATTGCAGAGTTGAAAAAATACATGCAATTTGGATCTGACTGAAGAGCCTATGAGAGTATTTTAGACATGGAAAGCCAAGACACTCTTTCAAAAAAAAAAAAGAAGAAGAAGAAGAAGAAGAAGAAGAAGAAGAAGAAGAAGACCTAAATGAAGGATCTCAGTGAGTGAGATCCCACTGGAAAGAACAGGGCCATCAAGGTAGGAGGTACCTTTCTCTGAAGGGAGGAGAGAACTTCCACTTTGACTATGACCCTGTCTGAATAGGATCGAAGTCGGCGAACACTAAAGGCTTCCATAACCTTGGCAACTCATGACTAGAGCCTAGGGAGATTACTGACGCCATAAACAAGAGTGTTAAATTGTTAAATCAACATCAAGAGTCACTGTGTACTTACGTCCCATGTGGGATCTGTCCTTAATGGGTTGTCCAATGTGAAGTAATGCTATAGCTAGTACTGAAACAGTATTTTTACACTTTGTGTTTCTGTGTGGGTGCAAACTGATGAAATCCTTACTTAGTATATACTGAATCGATCTTCTGTATATAAAGATAATTGAAAATGAAAAAAAAAACTTGGTGTTAAATTGGAAATTACATAGAAAATTAATCAATCTTTTAAAAAAAATATCATGTAGGATCTCTATCATTAATGTGCTGTACACTGTTATTTAATGCTATAACTAGTACTCCAACAGTATTTTTTCACTTTGTGTTGCTATGTGAGGGCAAACTGTTGAAATCTTTATATATACTAAACTGATTTTCTGTATATAAAGAGAATTGAAAATGAATCTTGATGTGAAAGGAAGGGGAGAGGGAGCGGGAAAGGGGAGGGTTGCAGGTGGGAGGGAAGTTATGGGGGGGGGGAGCCATTGTAATCCATAAGCTGTACTTTGGAAATTTATATTCATTAAATAAAAGATAAAAAATACATGCAAATATCAACCACTACACACAGGGCACTCTATATCAGAACATTTGCTTCATGTTCCAGGCTCATAATAAATACTATTTCACTCCCAATTAATAACAATGCATTTACAACATACCCACATACCCTACTGATCACTAAAATGTATAAAATAATCATAAGTTTGCTTGTTTTTTCACTTTTATTGGAAAATAATTTCAAATTTATAGCAAGTTCTAAAAATAAAATTGGGCGACTAACACCTAGATACCATGTACCTTGTATTCAGATTCAGCTACTGTTCACATTTTACTACATTTACTGTAGAATTCACTATTTATCTATCCATTGATCTATCTCCCTCATTTATCTGCATGTGCATGTGTATATTATATAGTATCTGAACAGTATATATGTAAGCATACGTGTACATATATATCAGCATACAAACACACACTTTTGAAAAATAATTTGATGCCCTCTAAACCATCTGATGTTTGCTCTCACTGAATAAAGATCATATGTACTGAATTTGCCCCAAGACTGGAAAATATTAAGAAATGATAAAATCAAAGATGTAATTAAAAAGAAAATAATACATAAGAAATCAATCTCTAAACTGGTTAACACTGGGAACATCATGTAGACAAGCAGAGAACCTGGATGATCCACGTCATGAGAGGAATGGAAGGGGAATTTATGTTTATTGGACATTTGTAACGTGCCAGATACTTGACATACTACCAGCAAATATGTCTTTATAATTATCTGGAAGCATACTTTAAAATCTAACAAATCAATTAGTGGCCAGCTAAAAAGACAGCAGAATCCAGTGACCTGTGTCGAGAAGAAGAAAACTCATTACTGGACACTTAGGTGCCAGACTGCTTACGTATCATCAGCAAATATGCCTTTATAACGATATGAAAGCATGCTTTAAAAAATCTATCAAATAAATTATGGTCAATTTTACAAAGAACTGGTAGCTATAGAATAGAAATAGAACTCTAATTTTTAAATTCTTAACTACTTACAATTAGTATAAGTTAGTGGTAGCCACTGAATGCCTGCTGTCAGACACTGCTCCCGGAATACACCCATGGCAGTGAGGGCAGCAGAGCAAGCCCTGCCCGGGAAGGTGGAAGCTCAGAGTGTTCCTCACAAGCTTGGCTGAGTGCTTCTGAGAATGCTAGCCCTCCCTCTCCCAGATGATTCGACTGGGGTCTTTGGGTTTTAGAGACCAGCACTTCTGGGTCAAGAGTGCTAAGACAGGCCAGGTGAGAGAAAGTGCTATGGAAATAGGTACAGACAGTCAGAAAGTGCTTCCTGGACAGAGTCGTGTGAGGTTAAAAATGCAAGGGTGGTAGGTGGGGTGGGGATGTGGAAGCAATGGCCTGGGTGAGGCCCTGGGTGCAGGAGCACACCCAGGCGGGCCGTTCAGAGGGGTGAGTCTCACAGAACGGAGCCCATCTACTCTTCAGGATTCAGACCCAGTGGGTGTGCTTTATGCTCTCAAGACAACAGAATGAAACAGCCCCGAAGTCTACCATGTCCATGGGGCACACCGTCTGCGCTCCTTCAGCCCACGTGGATATCCACGGATGCACACCAGCATCTGCCTCTTGGTGCTTTAGTCACACGTAGTTGCTGGGATATTGGTACTCATCACTCCATCCCCTCATTTAAGTTCCCACAGGATTGAGGCTGCTCACATTTTGTTTTCTCCCAAGAAATCACCTTGTGTTTCAATGTGTGCATGACTTAGTCACGAAGGCTAAACCCCATTTGTAGCTAGACCTCTTCACCAATGAGGAGCAATCAGTAAAGTTTACATACCTTAGAGAACGGCCTCAGGCCTCTGCTATGATTTGAACGGGTCACCCAAAAAGCATGTGCTGGAAATTTGATCCCCGGTGCAAAGGCATTGAGAGGTGGGACCTAACAGGGGACGTTCAGCTCGGAAGGGCTCCACACGCACAGATGAATGCGGTTATATAAGGGCTGGAGGCTTTGCTGCTGTGGGGTGAGGCAGCAAGAAGGCCCTCTACAAATGCAGTCCTCAAAACATGGATTTCCCAGCCTCCAGAACTGTAGGAAACAAATTTATTTTCTTTGCAAGTTACCTGGTGTGTGGTATTCTGTTAGAGCCACTCAAAACAGACCAAGACAGGTTCTAAGCCAAGTAGGCAGCTCTCAGGATCAATAGTCTGCCAACAGGCACAGTCCAAGGAATCACTGAGGCGTGCCGTGGTTGTGGTTCATATACCAGATTTGGAAATCCAAGTTAACAACTGGATCCCACCACCAGCTCAATGGTAGAGGCTACCAAGACAGGACAATGATGAATGAGCACCTCCATATGACATGCAGACTGTTTTATCTTTCCATGGCATAGATGTACGGGGTTAGTGTGGTTTTTATGTATTTATCTTCCACTGCATCTAATGCAATACAGCTGGCACGTACTGAATGGTACATTTTTGATGCCTGCTTTACTATGCAACTTTGATCTGACACATTAAGATTAAAATAAAGTTTTAGGATACCTGGGAAGAAGAATTCAGATAGGTACAATTTATATTTTATTGCATATTTTCTATAATATGTATAAGGCATAACATTTTATAGAAATTTAAGGTAAGTTCTATTCTAAAAGGAGTATAAATGTTCATCTTATCTTTTGTAAAGCATCCTTGTTTCATGATCTTGGGTGACCTTATTCTATACAATCTAGCGCTACCTAAAATGCACAAAGCATTATATTTTGCCCTTTTTTGCACAAATATGAAGAACCTTTGCTGCCTGCCGCCATCTACCTCAAACATTGAAAATGCTTCAAGAAACTCATTCTTCTGGGGTGTATTATGTGATAGATTTTGTTCTTTTTCCTTCCTGAGCTTTTTCTGTAATAAACAGAAATGGACATTGGTTTTACAATGTAGCTAGCAAAGCTTCTGAGTGAAACCCATCAACATCTGGTGTCAGGAAGGGGATTTTCCAGATCATTCCTTCTACAGCTTCCAGGAAGGGACCTGGCCTTATGGCTCACAGATTCCCAAGTAAAGAATGGCGGTTGTTAAATAAGACTTACAATCCAGCAGGTCCTGGGGTTGCTATGTTTTATACAGGGACAGAGCCGAGGGTCACAGCCGAGGGTCTGCTCAGCTGCTGCCTCCCCGGAATCTGCCTGCTCGCTGAGAATACACCTCCACCAAAGGGGTGAGGGAGGCGAACAGCTCCCACAGGACTCTGTCTCCACAATTCTGTTTTCTGCACTGTGCTCAGCCTCTCTCTGGCTGCTATCCCGCTTATCAGACCGAAACAGAAGGACAGGGCTCCCAAGGCCTGGGTCGGCCTTGACACAAAAGAGGAAAGTGGCTACCAGGTACCTTGTGCCTATCACATGCCAGGTGCTCTGCTAAGGGTTTGAACATGTATCTCCCACGCATTGCAACAGATACTTTGTGTGACAGTATTTTGTAAGCCTGGGAAGAAACTGAGGCTCGAGGGAGTAACCAGCTCAAGGCCCCTGCTCTTTTCACTCTATTTCATGGCCCTTGAGGCTGCCTGAGCACTCCCTGCCACATCTCCTGGAAGATATACAGCTACATCTGTGTCTTGCTCACTGTCTTATCTGCACCAACCAGCCTAGGACATGGCACACAGTAGGAGTTCAATGAATATTTGCTAAATGAATGAATGAAGTCTCCCATTTACCCTAACTACTGATTAAAATCTTTACTAGATAAATGTACTACATCTTATATTGAATTCATCAAAAATTTGTACATATTTTATGTACTGAGTTGATGCAAATGAACAGAATAGATCAATTTTAGCACATACCAGCCCCTGCTGGCGTATATTATATACCATATATATATAATATATATTATATGTGTGTATTATATATTTAGTGATTGCTAAATATATAGTCAGTCTCTAGACAGAGACAGGAAAATCAGTCTACTCCACATCTATTGATAAAGATCACATGGTGGAAATGCAACTTTTTGTCCAATAGATATAATGATATAACCTTTTAAAACTTCAAACCTTCTGAGCATGATGGGCAGCTGACCATGCGTGACCCTCCGTGCTGCCTTCTCTGTTTAGCAAGGGACAGTTTCTATAGATCAGAGGGTGTATGACCCTTAATCAAAGTTTAAAATAGTCTATGCCTCTTCAGGCACAGGTAGCAATAAAGTATTTACTTTACAGTGCATACTGAGCATGAAGATGAGTAGTGTTCCCTGCCAACTGACTAGGAAACTCCACACGTTTACTTTCTGGGGCCATGATGTAACCCAAGAGGCTCTTGAACGAAAGCAAGGGTTTACGTTGTTCAGGACTGCCCCAAGAATCCTCTGTGTGCAGTTACATAGTGCAGGAAAAGTAATATTTAGCAAATAGAAATGTAAGTAGTACTAAAATTTTAATATTAAATACAAACAGCCACTCTATAACAGCCATAATAATTCTAGAACATAAACTAAGGAAAGTAAGACATCTTTAGTTAAGCTTGTCACCACACTCATCTTACTCAGATTAGAATAACATGGGGTTTATGCATATTCATTAGTCTTTTTTTTTTTTTAATTTGGACAGGCAGAGTGGATAGTGAGAGAGAGAGACAGAGAGAAAGGTCTTCCTTTTTGCCGTTGGTTCACCCTCCAATGGCCGCTGTGGCCGGCGCATCTCGCTGATCCAAAGCCAGGAGCCAGGTGCTACTCCTGGTCTCCCATGCGGGTGCAGGGCCCAAGCACTTGGGCCATCCTCCACTGCACTCCCGAGCCATAGCAGAGAGCTGGCCTGGAAGAGG
Source organism: Lepus europaeus (assembly GCF_033115175.1). Taxonomy (NCBI): domain Eukaryota; kingdom Metazoa; phylum Chordata; class Mammalia; order Lagomorpha; family Leporidae; genus Lepus; species Lepus europaeus. The sequence continues at coordinate 163,220,359 of NC_084829.1, read as the reverse complement.
GGCAACCGGGATAGAATCCGGCGCCTCGACCGGGACTAGAACCTGGTGTGCCGGCGCCGCAAGGCGGGGGATTAGCCTGTTAAGCCATGGCACTGGCCTCATTAGTCTTAAAATAGTATGAATCATGGTGAGCTACATGTTAAAAACAATATATTATGTGAAGCCAGAGGATTAATTTTTAATTTGTCCAATATATGTCAGCGTCTGTCTAAATTCAAAGACCAGGAAACTTAAAAATTTTCTTACTAGCATTAAAAATATTCTTAATGGAAAAAAAGGAGTAACTAACACTACAGAAAGGAGTGAAGAGAAAGAAAGAGAAAACAAAAATTAGCCTACCCAATATTTTAAAAGCATCAAACACGAAAAGAGTAAAGCACTTAGTCCTTATAAAAAATGTTTTTCATTTTACTTTGTTCAAAAAATAACAAACAAACAAACAAACAAACAAAAAAACAGGTAGCTCTGGTGTACTTTTACTTACAGAAGAAACATTGAGAACTAGCTTTTAATCATTATTTTCTTCTCATTAATAGTCACATATTGACTTCAAAACTGCTATTGTAATTTGATACCTATTATTTCAATGTTTCAACATTTACTCTTAAATTATTAAGTGTAAATTGTGATATTGTCTCTTACTTAGTAATAGTGCAAACATCTGGAACCTATAATTCCTCTGAAATAAAAGTTTTAGAATTTTAATCCATTAATTCTACACTTTTTGATCATATCATTTGGTACTCACAAGTACATTCTAAATTTAGCGTTTTAATGCTTAAAGTAAACTACCTCCAACTTTAGGTAAAGTTCCAAAAATAGTGTTATAAGAAATGTTATAGCACTCAGTGTAGTTGCCATGGTGACTGGTTGGCTATCTGATAGTTAGGGATAGGAGATGCTCACTGGTAGCTGATGACTGGCCATCTGATAGTTAGGGATAGGGGATGCTCGCTGGTAGCTGGTGACTGGCCATCTGATAGTTAGGGATAGGAGATGCTCGCTGGTAGCTGGTGACTGGCAATCTGATAGTTAGGGATAGGAGATGCTCACTGGTAGCTGGTGACTGGCCATCTGATAGTTAGGGATAGGAGATGCTCACTGGTAGCTGGTGACTGGCCATCTGATAGTTAGGGATAGGAGATGCTCACTGGTAGCTGGTGACTGGCCATCTGAGAGTTAGGGATAGGAGATGCTCACTGGTAGCTGGTGACTGGCCATCTGATAGTTAGGGATAGGAGATGCTCACTGGTAGCTGGTGACTGGCCATCTGATAGTTAGGGATAGGAGAGGCTCACTGGTAGCTGGTGACTGGCCATCTGATAGTTAGGGATAGGGGATGCTCACTGGTAGCTGGTGACTGGCCATCTGATGGTTAGGGATAGGGGATGCTCACTGGTAGCTGGTGACTGGCCATCTGATGGTTAGGGATAGGGGATGCTCACTGGTAGCTGGTGACTGGCCATCTGATGGTTAGGGATAGGGGATGCTCACTGGTAGCTGGTGACTGGCCATCTGATGGTTAGGGATAGGAGATGTTCACTGGTAGCTGGTGACTGGCCATCTGATAGTTAGGGATAGGAGATGTTCACTGGTAGCTGGTGACTGGCCATCTGATAGTTAGGGATAGGGGATGCTCACTGGTAGCTGGTGACTGGCCATCTGATAGTTAGGGATAGGAGATGCTCACTGGTAGCTGGTGACTGGCCATCTGATAGTTAGGGATAGGAGATGCTCACTGGTATCTGGTGACTGGCCATCTGATAGTTAGGGATAGGGGATGCTCGCTGGTAGCTGGTGACTGGCCATCTGATAGTTAGGGATAGGAGATGCTCACTGGTAGCTGGTGACTGGCCATCTGATAGTTAGGGATAAGAGATGTTCACTGGCAGCTGGTGACTGGCAATCTGATAGTTAGGGATAGGAGATGTTCTCTGGTAGCTGGTGACTGGCCATCTGATAGTTAGGGATAGGAGAGGCTCACTGGTAGCTGGTGACTGGCCATCTGATAGTTAGGGATAGGAGATGCTCGCTGGTAGCTGGGGACTGGCCATCTGATAGGGATAGGAGATGCTCACTGGTAGCTGGTGACTGGCCATCTGATAGTTAGGGATAGGAGATGTTCACTGGCAGCTGGTGACTGGCAATCTGATAGTTAGGGATAGGAGATGCTCACTGGTAGCTGGGGACTGGCCATCTGATCGTTAGGGATAGGAGATGCTCACTGGTAGCTGGTGACTGGCCATCTGATAGTTAGGGATAGGAGATGCTCACTGGTAGCTGGTGACTGGCCATCTGAGAGTTAGGGATAGGAGATGCTCACTGGTAGCTGGTGACTGGCCATCTGATAGTTAGGGATAGGAGATGCTCACTGGTAGCTGGTGACTGGCCATCTGATAGTTAGGGATAGGAGATGTTCACTGGTAGCTGGTGACTGGCTATCTGATAGGTAGGGATAGGAGATGCTCGCTGGTAGCTGGTGACTGGCCATCTGATAGTTAGGGATAGGAGATGCTCGCTGGTAGCTGGTGACTGGCTATCTGATAGTTAGGGATAGGAGATGTTCACTGGTAGCTGGTGACTGGCCATCTGATTGTTAGGGATAGGGGATGCTCACTGGTAGCTGGTGACTGGCCATCTGATAGGGATAGGAGATGCTCACTGGTAGCTGGTGACTGGCCATCTGATAGTTAGGGATAGGAGATGCTCACTTGTAGCTGGTGACTGGCCATCTGATAGTTAGGGATAGGAGATGCTCACTGGTAGCTGGTGACTGGCCATCTGATAGTTAGGGATAGGGGATGCTCACTGGTAGCTGGTGACTGGCTATCTGAAAGTTAGGGATAGGAGATGTTCACTGGTAGCTGGTGACTGGCCATCTGATAGTTAGGGATGGGAGATGTTCACTGGTAGCTGGTGACTGGCCATCTGATAGTTAGGGATAGGGGATGTTCACTGGTAGCTGGTGACTGGCTATCTGAAAGTTAGGGATAGGAGATGTTCACTGGTAGCTGGTGACTGGCCATCTGATAGTTAGGGATAGGAGATGTTCACTGGTAGCTGGTGACTGGCCATCTGATAGTTAGGGATAGGAGATGTTCACTGGTAGCTGGTGACTGGCCATCGGATAGTTAGGGATAGGAGATGTTCACTGGTAGCTGGTGACTGGCCATCTGATAGTTAGGGATAGGAGATGCTCACTGGTAGCTGGTGACTGGCCATCTGACAGCTAGGGATAGGAGATGCTCACTGGTAGCTGGTGACTGGCTATCTGATAGTTAGGGATAGGAGATGCTCACTGGTAGCTGGTGACTGGCCATCTGATAGTTAGGGATAGGGGATGCTCACTGGTAGCTGGTGACTGGCCATCTGATGGTTAGGGATAGGGGATGCTCACTGGTAGCTGGTGACTGGCCATCTGATGGTTAGGGATAGGAGATGCTCACTGGTAGCTGGTGACTGGCTATCTGATAGTTAGGGATAGGAGATGTTCACTGGTAGCTGGTGACTGGCCATCTGATAGTTAGGGATAGGGGATGCTCACTGGTAGCTGGTGACTGGCCATCTGATAGGGATAGGAGATGCTCACTGGTAGCTGGTGACTGGCCATCTGATAGTTAGGGATAGGAGATGCTCACTGGTAGCTGGTGACTGGCCATCTGATAGTTAGGGATAGGAGATGTTCACTGGTAGCTGGTGACTGGCTATCTGAAAGTTAGGGATAGGAGATGCTCACTGGTAGCTGGTGACTGGCCATCTGATAGTTAGGGATAGGAGATGTTCACTGGTAGCTGGTGACTGGGTATCTGATAGTTAGGGATAGGAGATGTTCACTGGTAGCTGGTGACTGGCTATCTGAAAGTTAGGGATAGGAGATGCTCACTGGTAGCTGGTGACTGGCCATCTGATAGTTAGGGATAGGAGATGCTCACTGGTAGCTGGTGACTGGCCATCTGATAGTTAGGGATAGGAGATGTTCACTGGTAGCTGGTGACTGGCCATCTGAGAGTTAGGGATAGGAGATGTTCACTGGTAGCTGGTGACTGGCCATCTGATAGTTAGGGATAGGAGATGTTCACTGGTTGCTGGTGACTGGCCATCTGACAGCTAGGGATAGGAGATGCTCACTGGTAGCTGGTGACTGGCTATCTGATAGTTAGGGATAGGAGATGCTCACTGGTAGCTGGTGACTGGCCATCTGATAGTTAGGGATAGGAGATGTTCACTGGTAGCTGATGACTGGCTATCTGATAGTTAGGGATAGGAGATGCTCACTGGTAGCTGGTGACTGGCTATCTGATAGGGATAGGAGATGTTCACTAGTACCTGGTGACTGGCCATCTGATAGGGATAGGAGATGCTCGCTGGTAGCTATCATTCTGTGAGGGAAGAGATTGCCCAGCGTGACCTCTTCCAGGATGCAATGCCCTCCTGGCATTTCACAGGCTGCGGATGCTTCTGTGCTAGACAAGAAGCGGCAGCACGATTCCTAACCAAAGGACGCTGTGCAATTCCCCTAAAACACTGCTTTAAGATAGAAAACATCAGCTACATATTTGGTCTCTATCAGTCAGCATCTGATTGAGGATTCCTGAATAGTAATGCGATTTGATGTGCACAACACAGAGAGAAAAGTCCATAAAGGTCAAAGCAGTCTGTTGGTTCTGGATGTATCTACACCTGCGGGGAGCTCTGACACCATGCTCTCCTCTGTGTATCAGTGGGCAAGAAGGGAGGGTGAGGGGTCCAGTGGATCTCGTGGCCTCATCCTCCCCTCCTACTCTTGACTTCCTGCTTGTCAGAAGAACACTTCAGTATGGTTTAAGTCCCCCTGGAATCTAACTACAATAAGGTCCCATTTGTAGTTGTTTGCCTTTGCGATTAACCCCATGATAGTGGCCACAAATATTTAAGCTCTGCAGGTAGCTTCTCCCTTGTGGCCACACTGACACTCAGTAAGCATCACGAAATATATGACTTTTGCAAGTGTGGAGGGCAGGGAGGGACAAAGAGCTGAGAGACCACTTCTCCAGCCTGGGCTCTATCTAGGGAAGGAAATGTAAACAATTTTCCTTCCAATCACTGCAGCTCACATCAGACAAATGTGATGGAGAACAGTTAGCATCAGACCTGGGAGCTCAAGCTCCAGGGAAATAGAAAAAAAATATTTCCATGACGGAATAATCAGTGAGAATTTAGCAGATCACACTGAAGGAAGAATACCTCCCTGAAAATATGATTGTTGAAAACTATTTAACAAATAAAGCTTGGGGCATTAACTGATTGCGAGACTGATAACTTCTTACATTTAATATTAAGCACACAATTATTACAGCAGGAGTTTTCATGGACGATCAGTGTTGGAGATAGACTCTATGTCACGCAGAGGAAAAGCACAGGTGGCTGCTGGGGAGCCGGCAAGAGAAACGAAGAATACAGGACAATAAGCAGAGTGCTTCCTCCAGCCACTTATGGCTGAAGTTCTCTATAATCTTCAACAAGAAAAGATGGGGGCATTCAAACACGGTGCTCCCCGTGAGTCACAGTGAAGGGGCTGTGTGTTTGAGAACAGCTGTCTACTCGTGTGCAGACCACACCCCAGTTCCTCTCTCCCCAGCCAGATGTTCCTGGGATGATTGATTGGCCTTTCCCCCCACACTGAAGCGATGATAACCACGTGAGGGGTTCGTTAGGCTGAGAGAGTCAAGGGAAAGAAACAGTCTCCCTGCCTGGCCTTGCATTCCCCGTGACTTCACAAGAAATCAGAGTTTGAAGGGTAGCAGGCACTTCCCAGTTTCATCACTGAGCTGGCACTCTGTCTGCCCATTTGTCTGCTGTCTGTTTGGGTACAGATGCCTTGGCTGACACTCCAAGGAGGAAGATGGGTGAAGACAGGATTCAGGCCCAAACCCAAGCCCCAAACCCTAAATAACACAAAAATACAGGAATTACACTCCAACAGTCACAAAACTGTAGTCAAATCGGCACATAAAGTTTGATGGGGAAGATTAAAATAATTTGTCTTTTAATACCTTTAAGATATCTGAGCCTTTGGAGGGGAGGTGAGAGCAAAGTTTTGGTTTTCTTTTGTTAAATCAACTATTTGATAATCTATCCCTTCATTTGAGTATTTTTTATTCCCTTATGTTTCTTCCTGATCTGAGTTAGAATACAAAACAACTGTAAAACAGTCCATTCCTGCGGGGGAAGCAGGACGCACAGCAGACTCATAGAATGGCAAACGCCCAGAACAGCACTCCTGCCTCAGAATCAACCCTTGGTCCATGAGAGTCTCACAGGCATGGAAAGCCATGACACGGTGGCAAAAAACAATCTAAATGAAAGACCCTGGTGAACAAGACCCCAGCAGAAGGAACAGGCCATCAAGGAGAGAGGCGCCTTTCTCTGAAGGGAGGAAGGAACCTCCACTGTGACACGCCTTGACTAAACAAGTTCAGAGTCGGTGAACTCAAGGGCTTCCATAGCCTAGACAGCTCATAGCAAGAGTCTCGGGTGATTGCTGACATCATAAATAAGAGTGCCAATTGTTAAATCAACAACGGGAGTCACTGGGTACATGCTCCCCATGTAGGATCTCTGTCCTTAATGTGTTTTACTATGAAACTTAAAAACACTACTAGTCGGACAATACCCTATACCTTGTGCGGTTGTGTGAGGGCAGCCTGTTGAAATCCTTGCTTAGTATATACTAAGTTGATCTTCAGTATATGAAGGTAATTGAAAATGAAACTAGATAAAGGGCAGGATGGGAGAGGGAGAGGGGAGGGCCACAAGAGGGAGGGAGGTGGGGGGGGGGAGCCACAACAATACAAAAGTTGCACTTTGTAAATTCACATTTATGAAATAAAAAATAAAAAAAAAATTAAAAAAACCAGTCCATTCCAATATTGAGTTTATGCAAATTCCCAAAATAATCCATGTTGCTAATATAGGTCTAACATAGACGTGCACAATCAGAAGCACCACGCATTTGTAAGCAACAAAATCTGTTTGTAGCTAGGTTTAGCTTATTGGAAAGAAGATGGCTCGAGTTACAAGGAGTCCAGGAGAGCCTGCACAGTTATTTGGCTCTTCTTTTCCTCAGGGAAGAGTCGCCAGCAGTCTCCTGGATCCCCATGCTTCCCTCTCCCACCTAGTATTGGGTCAGCATGTCTAATTATTTTTAAGGCAGCCTGATAAGATAAGAGCCACTGAAAGTTTTGGGGCTAAATTGGTTTTTAAGCCAGCTAGTTTCTAGAAGTATATTTATTTCATTTACAAGTAGCATTAACTGTTCCCAGGCTAGCTAGAATAAAATTTCATGTATTTGCACTTGAGAGTGTATGTAATGACATTTAGGATCCAGTTGGGATCTAAAAGGGTCATCTTGGTTTGCATCATTATTGATTTTATGCTAAAATAATTACCCATGACATACAGCACTGCTCTCTACAGTATGGGCTTTGCTTTAGACATTTTGATAATTGTAATGCTTTCCTACTATTGAACACATGAACATACCTTCACATATCATATTAAGAACAGTTTGGAAATATCCTGTTGATATTTGCTACAACATGCATGTATTTGGGTGAATGAAAGTGAGGGTTTAATGAAAATTCACTCCCACCACAAAAATTTTGGACAAAATGACATATGGCCCATCTGTAATGAGTCACATGGGATCTTATTTGTCATCTACCATGGACTAGGCACTGCACCACCCACCAGGAGAAAGCAGAAATGTGCCCTCACAGAGCAGGTGGTCCAGCTGTTTAAGCCACTAGCTAGCTGGAAGAAATTGCTCTAAGAGTTCAGGACTCCTATTTCTTTATAACCACAACTCATATGCATGAATAATATATTTAGACCGGGGGAAACATATTACGTAGAAAGCCCAGGCTTAGCATTCATTTCTGGAATCTGAATTAAGCTTACATTTGCACTGTAAATGACTGTATTGCACATTAAACCAGCTTTTGTAACTTTCCCTTCTTAATTGAGTAATTACCTTTTTTTAATATACTAACATAATTGAGCTTTTGATCTAGTGTTACTCAGGTCCTGAGGCCATCTGTATCAAAAGAAACAATAAGGTACTGAACTACATTTGAGCACTCGTTCTCTTAAACGCTACAAACTTATCTTTATGAAAACTGCCCTTGGACGTCTCTTAGGTCTGCACCTAGACAGCGGTACAGTTAGTGGGGTGGAATGGGTATAACCAATGTAGTTGCTAGAATGTGTCTAGATCTGCAATTTTCCTTGATAAGGTTTGACTGAAATAATCTAATTCAAGAAGTCATTTACTTGGGTTTTCTTTCTGTGAAGCTTTTCTTTTATCTGTAAATTTCTTTATAATTCTTTTAGGAAAGTTTCTAATTCCCTAATGTACATATACATATATAGATGAACACATACACACATATAGAAACATACATTTTTTTCTTAACATAATCATACCCTGCTTACTCTTTTCTTCCAAATTTGAAGAAAAAAAATGTTCCTAGAATCAAAAGTGTTAGATTACAGCACACTCAAATTATATATTTGAAAGCCAAAAGACTGAACACAAAAGGAAATTCAGAACGGGCCATTTCTTTGTAGAGAAGAGTGTATGGAGGGGATGCTAGATTAAAAATGTTCCTCCTTTTTTGGTACTCAATTCAACATGCTTAATTTTTATGGTATATGTTTCTGACTAACATTTTCTGAGATTGTTTTTCCTTGATTATATAACCAATTGTAATCTCCCACTCCTTGAGACAGCAGAACTCAACTTTTACTCAGAGCTGTGTTCCAGTATTGAATACATTGCCTGGCACATAAAGGCACCAATCAGTTTTTGAAGCACAGAAAAGAAAATAGCAAAGAAGAGAGGGAAGCAGAGATGGGGACCAGGAGAGAACTGACATACTAGTATCTTTTGTGTGTTGCATTTTTTCGTCTTTATTACATTCAGAAATTTCTGCTCTATAAGAAGCACTCTAAGGTGTCAGATGTGGTCTCTTTATTTTCAAAAATACATGTAAAATAGAGCAGACTCAGAAAGAAAGCTATGCATGAGGAAGGAAATCACACTGTGGGGTACACTGAGAGCTATCACAAAGTCACAGGGAGGTAGGTGTTTGGTCTAAAGGTTGAGACGCTGGTTAAGACATCCCCATCCCACATCAGACTGCCTGGGTCTGGGACTCATCTCCAGCTCCCGACCAGCCTCCTGCTAATGAGGACCCTGGGAAGCAGCAGTGATAACTCAAGTACTGGAGTTCCTGACACCCACGTGGGAGACGTGGACGGAGCTACCAGCTGGGCTTCATCTTCAGTCCAGTCCTGACCATCAACAGCATTTGGGGAGTGAACCAGCAATGGGAGCCTTCTCTGTGTGTGTGTGTATGTCTTTCATTAGAAAAAAAGTTACTGTGATAGATCTCCAAATGAAAATTTAAAAAAAAAATACTATAGAGTATTGTAATAATTCATGTACAGAGAACAATAGTAGCTGCACTTTGTTGAACACTTAATAATTCTTAGGCAGTTTGTTAACTTATTTGCACATTCATTCTCTATTAAAAAATAGTCATATGAAAATGCACTTAAGTAATGCAAAGACACGTAAGGGTGATGATGACAGTGACGGTGATCTGGGACGGCTCTAAGAGGGGCACCCGGTGGTGTCTCCAATTCCATCTCCAGAAGCCTGTAGAAAGATCACACCCATCTTTCCTAGAGGCAGATGATCTTGTAATGCATCTTCTAGTTCAATTACTCCATGATTTGTCCTATTTTTATAAGCCTTCAAGTCTACAGTTCCCTAGTATAGTGATGAAGGAAAAACGGGATATGAAACAATCCCACAAAATGTCCCATTTACTCTCAGAAGGATTCATATCATATTTTCAGGTACATTTTTAATTACTTGCAAGTTATAATGATTACAATGTTCAATTAGCTTAGAGTAATAATAAAATATTATGGAAGAACATCTTTGCTGGAAATGTAATTTTATTCTGCATATGGTATTGTTGATAACGAATTTATCAAGAATCAGGCTTCATATCTCCTAGCTTTTGAACTTTGAAATTATATTAAAAATAAATCTGTTACATCTTACAAACTCCTTGGAAAATGTGTAAGGTTTTAATTTTATCATGGTAAACAAAAGGGCCCCCATAACCTGCCCCGACTGCTTGTAATTCAAGCATTTATCTTGGCAAGGGCAAAGCACACACTCATTAGTCCTCTGCCTATCTCTTCCCTGAACACAGAAATCATTCTCTTTCCTGACAATAGGCTGAATTAGAAAGTAAACATTATGAAAATTAAATCTCATAAAATAAGGATTAGTAAACTCAAAACTAATAATATACCATGAACTGTACATCTTCTTTGCTCTGGTTTATTATTCCCAAATAATAAATTTCAGCCTTTTGCAGACAAGGGATTCTACTGGGATAGACTCAGAAAACATGTGCTAAGACTTTAAGGATATGTTGGATTGATTGGATCACAGTAGCAAGGAATGCGCTGAGCCAGAGAGAATCTGAAAATCACCCTAGCCCAACTCCTTTATTTTACTACATCAAAATACACCCACATTTACTTTGGAATTTGCTACTGCTGCCATTGAGTGGCAAACCCCAATATCACTGGCCACTCATTGTCCTCATCCTGTAGAGACCCATTGGGACACCACTGCTGGCAGCACTGAATCAACCCTGGGCAGAGACCCTGAGGTCACTATGAGCAGCGCGCACAAATGAAGAACGATTAAGGGCACCGTGCGGGCTCACGCAGGACCTTCATGTGAATGTGCTGATTTCTCAGCAGCCACCAAGTTTCATTTCCCTGAGTGAGTCTAAAAGGAATTTGGCTTCAGGTTCTAGTGCAATGTTGGAAGAGCCCGTGTATTTTGGAGATGGATTCCAAGAGATGGTGTGTGAATGGCTGACAGTCTCAAATGATGCCCCATCTGTAGGAAGAGTAGGGCATTCCCTGGCTGACCGTGTGTGCATGTGGAGCCTACACATTGCTCAAGCAGTGAAGGAGGAGGTGACAAGCTCAGAGCAAGGATGTGCTCTGGCAGAGCTTGGGAGAGCTCTGGGGTGAAAAGCTGGGGAGTTGGGGTGAAAACTGGAAGCACCTGCTGACCCAGAACAGGGTTCCTCTCCAGGCCAAGACGGACCAGCCTCCATCCTTCACTCTTTACAGGAAAATGACAGCCACAGGAAAGTCATGAGTCTTTCCGCTCTGCCTCGGGACCCGGCCTGCTGCAGCTGTGTACCGAGGGCTGTGTGGAGTACTTTCCCCACAACAACCCCAAGGTGCAGTATTATCATCTCCATTTATGAGAAATCAAACTGAGGTCCAAAAAGCTAAATGCCTTGCTATTGCCCCTCTATAATAAGTGCAAAAGCCAGAATTTGAGATCAGGGCTGTGAACCTGAAGGCCTATTAACCTCACACCATGGCAAGATAACAGCAGGCTCACTTCCCAGGTTGGCCTCAGGAACCGGGGATGAGACATCATCTCTGACTCAAAAGGTCGTGTGCAAAGGTATCACCACCACCGTGCAAGGGTGCCTGGAAAGCCTTTGAGGTAAAGCTGCGCTTTGTGTAACTAGAGACATTGCTCAAAATGCAAGCAGCCTACAATGAAGAGAAGCCTTGTTGAAGGGTAAAAGGCACATGGAACACAAAGTTAAGATTTCATCTGTCCATTTTATTGATGAGAAAGGAGAGGCTCTGGAAGATTCTGAAAATTGTACAAAAGTGAACAGCAAACCAATGAATTACAGAGAAAAGAGTTAAACCAAGGTCAGTCTGGCTGCGAGCAGTGCCTTCTGCTTCTTGTGCTGTCTTCTGGACCCAGGGTTCCCCAAAGGAGCCTCTGCCTCGGGGAAATGTGCATGTGCTAAACAGGGGATGTTCAGAGGGTCACCAGGATGCCAGGGGGTCACCACCTGAGCCTCAGGATCTCCCTCCAAGATGTGTGCATGTTGCAACGAGAAAACACTGAGCATTTTGGAATCTGGTTTCCACGAGGGCCAGCTGCCTGAGAGAGGCCATTGTGTTTCCCTGTGGGGCAGCTCTTCTTTCTGCCAGGAAAATGGGTCAGTGCACATCTGGGTTATGCAAAGATGGACCTTCTGCATAGTGTGGGCAAGAGGCAGAAGTCAGAGTCAAGTCGCTCTGTGCAAGGAGGAGGGAGGTGAATAGCTCTCAGACAGACACCCAGAGGCCAGGGCCACCCAGTTTCTCCAGGACAGCTTCCTTGAGCTGGGCCAGATGTACCTCGCTGCTCCTCAGGCCCTGCACAACAGGAAATTCGTGGCTGTGGATTTCTATTGCACGGAGATGCAGAGAAACTGCATAGGGACTGAGCGATCACAGTAGAGGTTCGAATCAAATCAAAACAAAACAAAAAGCAGAACAATGCGAAATCCCACATCACCATATCCTGGGCAGGGTCCTGACGCTTACAATGTTTGAGATGAGGGCTCAAACTGCGTCAACTGGTGCCAAGGAGGATGGGCCAGAGGGCCGGGGAGCAGTTGGATGCAGTCTCAGGTGCCACTGGGAGCTCAGGGGTGCCTTCCCAATGGACAGGAGTCAGGCGAGCGTCATTCGTTCTGTACCATCCATCCAGAACTGATCCATGCTGACCACGTGACGAGCCCTGAGGTAAGGCCCAGAGGAAGCAGCACCTGCAGTTCCATCCGGCCTTCCCACTGTGGCCGTCCCTGCACACGGATGGATTCCTTCAGTCAAACACGGTCAGCGGGACTCCTCCAGCCTCCCGTTCTCCCTGGCCCATCAGGGCCTACCATCCCTGGGTCCAGGTGCAAATCGCCTTTGTTAGCATCATTTCCCTAACACAACTCTCCTTCTCCACCCTTGGCCCAGCCTCTGTTTAGACTCTTGTGGCCAGAGTGCCTTTTAATTTCCCTCGTATTATTTTTAGAAGTAGGAAACTCACTTAGGGGATGAATTAGAGGGATTAGACATCAGTGTTCTAGCTAAGGGATTTATTTTTCTGTGAGTTTGTTAAGCTTCCCTTGAAAAAAAAAACTAATGGGAAAAGCAAGTATCTGCGGTAGCACATTCCAGTGCAGAGAACCGCGGGGAGAGACAGTGACTGCGTCAGGTCTAAAGGCTACTGGGCTTCTGAGTAACCAAGAACAAACAGTTTCTTATGGAAAAATTCAGCCTTTAAACATCGACTTATTTAAAAAAAAATGTTAGAACAGGGGCCAGTGTTGAGGCAATCCTGCAACGCAGGCATCCCCATGTAGGCACCGGTTCATGTCCTGATTGCTCCACTTCTTTTTTTTTTTTTTTTTTTTTTTTTTTTTTTTTTTTTTTTTTTAACTTTTATTTAATGAATATAAATTTCCAAAGTACAGCTTATGGGTTACAATGGCTTCCCCCCTCCCGTAAATTCCCTCCCGCCCGCAACCCTCCCCTCTCCCGCTCCCTCTCCCCTTCCATTCATGTAAGGATTCATTTTCAATTCTCTTTGTATACAGAAGATCAGCTTAGTATATATTAGGTAAAGTTTTCAACATTTTGCCCATATAGCACTACAAAGTGAAAAAAACTACCATTGGATTACTAATTATAGCATCAAATAGCAATGTACAGCACATTAAAGACAGAGAACCCACATGATTTTTTTTTTTCAAATTAATTAACTTTCTATGCCATTTCCCCTTCAATACCAGGTTGTTATTTTTTTTTTTCATTTCCAATTCTCTTTATATACAGAGGATCACTTCAGTATATCATTAGTAATGAGCTCATCAGTTTGTGCCCACACAGAAACGCAAAGTATAAGGATAAAGTATTACATTCTATATCTAGAGTCAGGACCTAAGCTGATCAGGTCATTGTTTCTTATAGTGTCCATTTCATTTCCGTAGGTTTCCCCTTTGGTGCTCAGTTAGTTGTCGCCGATCAGGGAAAAGAAATGATATTTGTCTCTTTGGGACTGGCTTAATTCACTCAGTATGATGTTTTCCAGATCCCTCCATCTTGTTTCAAATGACTGGGTTTCATTGTTCCTTACTGCTGTATAGTATTCTATGGAGTACATGTCCCATAATTTCTTTATCCAGTCTACTGTTGATGGGCATTTGGGTTGGTTCCAGGTCTTAGCTATTGTGAATTGAGCTGCAATAAACATTAATGTGCAGATGGCTTTTTTATTAGCCAAATTAATTTCCTTTGGGTAAATTCCAAGGAGTGGGATGGCTGGGTTGTATGGTAGGGTTATGTTCAGGTTTCTGAGGAATCTCCAGACTGACTTCCATAATGGCTTAACCAGTTTGCATTCCCACCAACAGTGGGTTAGTGTCCCTTTTTCCCCACATCCTCTCCAGCATCTATTGTTGGTAGATTTCTGGATGTGAGCCATTCTCACCGGGGTGAGGTGAAACCTCATTGTGGTTTTGATTTGCATTTCTCTGATTGCTAGTGATCTTGAACATTTTTTCATGTGTCTGTTGGCCATTTGGATTTCTTCTTTTGAAAAGTGTCTATTGAGGTCCTTGGCCCATCTCTTCAGTGGGTTGTTTGTTCTGTTGTTGTGGAATTTCTTGATTTCTTTGTAGATTCTGGTTATCAACCCTTTATCTGTAGTATAGTTTGCAAATATTTTCTCCCATTCTGTCGGTTGCCTCTTCACTTTCCTGATTATTTCTTTCGAAGTACAGAAACTTCTCAATTTGATGCAATCCCAAATGTTAATTTTGGTTTTGACTGCCTGTGCTCCTGGGGTCTTTTCCAAAAAGTCTTTGCCTGTACCTATATCTTGCAGGGTTTCTCCAATGCTCTCTAATAATTTGATGGTTTCGGGCCGTAGATTTAAGTCTTTAATCCACGTTGAGTGAATTTTTGTGTAAGGTGAAAGGTATGGGTCTTGCTTTAAGCTTCTGCATATGGAAATCCAGTTTTCCCAGCACCATTTATTGAATAGACTGTCCTTATTCCAGGGATTAGTTTTGGATCTTTGATCAAATATAAGTTGGCTGTAGATGTTTGGATTGATTTCTGGTGTTTCTATTCTGTTCCATTGGTCTATCCATCTGTTTCTGTACCAGTACCATGCTGTTTTGATAACAACTGCCCTGTAGTATGTCCTAAAATCAGGTATTGTGATGCCTCCGGCTTTGTTTTTGTTGTACAAGATTGCTTTGGCTATTCGAGGTCTTCTGTGTCTCCATATGAATTTCAGTATCATTTTTTCCAGATCTGAGAAGAATGTCTTCGGTATCTTGATTGGTATTGCATTGAATGTATAAATTGCTTTTGGGAGAATAGACATTTTGATGATATTGATTCTTCCAATCCATGAGCATGGAAGATTTCTCCATTTTTTGGTATCCTCTTCTATTTCTTTCTTTAAGGTTTTGTAGTTTTCATCATAGAGTTCTTTAACGTCCTTGGTTAAGTTTATTCCAAGGTATTTGATTGTTTTTGTGGCTATTGTGAATGGGATTGATTTTAGAAGTTCTTCCTCAGCCTTGGCATTGCCTGTGTATACAAAGGCTGTTGATTTTTGTGCATTGATTTTATATCCTGCTACTTTGCCAAACTCTTCGATGAGTTCCAATAGTCTCTTAGTAGAGTTCTTTGGGTCCCCTAAATAAAGAATCATATCATCTGCAAAGAGGGATAGTTTGACTTCTTCCTTCCCGATTTGTATCCCTTTAATTTCTTTTTCTTGCCTAATAGCTCTAGCTAAAACTTCCAGAACTATATTGAATAGCAGTGGTGAGAGTGGGCATCCCTGTCTGGTACCAGATCTCAGCGGAAATGCTTCCAACTTTTCCCCATTCAATAGGATGTTGGCCGTGGGTTTTTCATATATTGCTTTGATTGTATTGAGGAATGTTCCTTCCATACCCAGTTTGCTTAGAGTTTTCATCATGAAAGGGTGTTGTATTTTATCAAATGCTTTCTCTGCGTCTATTGAGAGAATCATATGGTTTTTCTTCTGCAGTCTGTTAATGTGGTGTATTACGTTGATTGTTTTGCGGACGTTGAACCATCCTTGCATACCAGGGATAAATCCCACTTGGTCTGGGTGGATGATCTTTCTGATGTGTTGTTGCATTCTATTGGCCAGAATTTTATTGAGGATTTTTGCATCTATGTTCATCAGGGATATTGGTCTGTAATTCTCTTTCAATGCTGCATCTTTTTCCGGCTTAGGAATTAAGGTGATGCTGGCTTCATAGAAAGAATTTGGGAGAATTCCTTCTTTTTCGATTGCTCTGAATAGTTTGAGAAGCATTGGAGTTAGTTCTTCTCTAAATGTCTGGTAGAACTCAGCGGTGAATCCATCTGGTCCTGGGCTTTTCTTTGTTGGGAGGGCCTTTATTACTGTCTCTATTTCTGTGTCAGTTATGGGTCTGTTTAGGTTTCCTATGTCTTCCTGGCTCAATTTAGGTAGGTTGTATGTGTCCAAGAATCTGTCCATTTCTAATAGATTTCCCTGTTTGCTGGCATACAAGTCCTTGTAGTAATTTCTGATGATTCTTTTTATTTCTGTTGTGTCTGTTGTTATGTTTCCTTTTTCATCTCTGATCCTATTGATTTGGGTCTTTTCTCTTCTTTTTTTAGTGAGTTGGGCCAATGGGGTGTCAATTTTGTTTATTTTTTCAAAAAACCAGCTCCTCGTTTGGCTGATTTTTTGTAATGTTTTTTTGGATTCAATCTTGTTGATTTCTTCTTTGATTTTAATTATTTCCCTTCTTCTACTGGGTTTGGGTTTGGTTTGCTGCAGATTTTCTAGATCCTTGAGATGACTTGAAAGCTCTTCTATTTGGTGCCTCTCCAATTTCTTGATGTAGGCACCTATTGATATAAACTTTCCTCTTAACACTGCTTTTGTTGTATCCCATAGGTTTTGGTATGTTGTGTTGTTATCCTCATTTACTTCCAGAAAATTTTTGATTTCTCTTTTAATTTCTTCTATGACCCATTGTTCATTCAGGAGCATGTTGTTCAATCTCCATGTGTTTGCACGTGCTCTGGGGATTCCCGAGTTGCTAATTTCCAATTTGATTCCTTTGTGGTCTGAGAAGCTGCATGGTATGATTCTAATTCTTTTGAATTTGCTGAGACTTGCTTTATGGCCTAGTATGTGGTCAATCCTAGAGAAGGTTCCATATACTGCTGAGAAGAATGTAAAGTCCTTAGATGTAGGATGAAATGTTCTGTAGATATCTGTTAGATCCATTTGAGCTATAGTGTCATTTAAATCTGCTGTCTCCTTGTTGATCTTCTGTCCTGATGATCTGTCTATCTCTGAGAGTGGAGTATTGAAGTCCCCCAGTACTATTGTATTGGGGTCTAAGTCTCCCTTTAAGTCCCTTAACAAGTCTTTTAAATAAGCTGGTGCCCTGTGATTCGGTGCATATACATTGATAATTGTTATATCTTCCTGTTGAATGGATCCCTTAATCATTAAATAGTGTCCCTCTTTGTCTCTCCTGACAGTTTTTATGGTAAAGTTTATGTTGTCCGATATTAAGATGGCTACACCTGCTCTTTTTTTATTTCTGTTGGCATGGTATATCTTTTTCCAGCCTTTCACTTTCAGTCTGTATGGATCATTGTTGGAAAGATGAGTTTCTTGTAAGCAGCAAAAAGATGGGTTTTGTTCCTTAACCCAATCCGCCAATCGGTGTCTTTTAACTGGACAGTTCAAGCCATTAACATTCAATGTTACTATTGAGAAGGAGTAACTTTGCCCTGCCATTTACCAAAGATATTTTCTGATATCTGGTTTGAGATTCCTGTGTTCTTTTGTTGTGAGGTTTCCTTCCTTTACCTTCCTTCATATTGGCTACTGTGTTTCTGTGTTTCTGTATGTAACACATCTTTAAGCATCTTTTGCAGGGCTGGACGAGTGGCGACAAATTCTTTCAGTTTCTGTTTGCTGTGAAAGGTCTTTATTTCACCTTCATTCACAAATGAGAGCTTTGCAGGATATAATATTCTGGGCTGGCAGTTTTTCTCTCTTAGTACCTGGGCTATATCTTGCCATTCTCTCCTGGCTTGTAGGGTTTCTGATGAGAAGTCAGCTGTAAGTCTAATTGGGGATCCTCTGAGAGTAATCTGGCGTTTCTCTCTTGCACATTTTAGGATCTTTTCTTTGTGTTTCACTGTGGTGAATTTGATTATGACGTGACGTGGTGAGGTTCTCTTTTGATCATGTTTATTAGGGGTTCTATGAGCTTCCTGTACTAGGATGCCTCTGTCTTTCTCCAAACCTGGGAAATTTTCTGCTAGTATCTCACTAAAAAGGCCTTCTAATCCTTTCTCCCTTTCCATGCCTTCAGGAACTCCTAGAACCCGAATGTTGGGTTTTTTAATAGTATCCTGTAGATTCCTGACAGTGTTTTTTAGATTTCTGATTTCTTCTTCTTTTCTTTGATTTGCCTGTTTCCTTTCCTGTTCTCTGTCTTCTAATTCCGATATTCTCTCTTCTGCTTCACCCATTCTGTTTTTAAGGCTCTCTAGTGTGTTTGCCATTTGATCCATTGAGTTCTTCATTTCATTGAGGTTTTTTGTCAGTATCTCAATTTTATGTTCTACTAGTTTTTTCATTTCATTTTGATTTCTCCTTAATATTTCATTTTCACGGGAGAGATTTTCTATCTTGTCCATTAAGGATTTCTGTAGTTCAAGAATTTGTTTTTGAGAATTTCTTAGTGTTCCTATCACTTTTTTGAGATCTGCTTCTTGCATTTCCTCTATCTCTTCATCTTCATAATCTTGCTTTGGCGTGTCTTTCTCCTTTGGGGGCGTCATAGTGTCTTCCTTGCTTTTGTTACCTCGGCTTCTATGTTTATTGTTTGGCATGTTGGAGATAATTTATGTTTTTTTTTTTTTTTTTTGACTCAGTTGGGAGTGGAGTTGAGGGTAGTTGAAATCTGGCCTCTGTGAGTATTCGTTTGATCTACCTCTGGGACCACACCAAGAGTTTATTCAGCCCTCAATGTGTTCTCCAGTTTTGCTAAAGTTATTGAGTTTGGCTGCACTTTAGATATGTAAGATCGCAGTGCTCTTTGTTTTGCTTGTTGAGTGAAGGGTGAGGCCTCTGTTTCCCTCCCCCCTCAATGTCTTGGGTTTCTGAGGTCTTACCCTCCTCCGTTGGTTCCCGCGCTGGTGAGATTCTGTCACAAGGCTCCCGCCGCACTCGGCTCCCGCCGCACTCGGCTCCGCTTCCGCCGCACACGGCTGGCCCCCGCCGCACTCGGCTCCGCTTCCGCCGCACACGGCTGGCCCCCGCCGCACTCGGCTCCGCTTCCGCCGCACACGGCTGGCCCCCGCCGCACTCGGCTCCGCTTCCGCCGCACACGGCTGGCCCCCGCCGCACTCGGCTCCGCTTCCGCCGCACACGGCTGGCCCCCGCCGCACTCGGCTCCGCTTCCGCCGCACACGGCTGGCCCCCGCCGCACTCGGCTCCTGATTGCTCCACTTCTGATCCAGCTCTCTGCTAATACGCCTGGGAAAGCAGCAGAAGATGGCTTGGGTCCCTGCCACTCACCTGGAAAACCTGGCTCCTGGCTTCAGCCTGGCCCAGCCCTGGCTGTTGTGCCATCTGGGGAGTGAACTAGCGGGGAAAGATTCTCTACCCCCGTTCCCCACTCTGTAACTCTGACTTTCAAATAAATAGACAAATCTCTAAAAAAAAAAAAAAAAAAAAAGTTAGAATAAAGAGCATTGGAGCAGACTGCAGGTGCCTAGGAAGTCCTGACAGCAGATTTTTTTAGGTGATTGCTGAAAAAAGATCGGGTGCTCTGGGGCCCAGGGAAGCTTAGAGAGCAAAGGCGAGGACAGGATGCGTAGCTTTCCTTAGAGTTACCTTGGATGAACAAGCACTGAAAGTATCGCCTCTTTCCTCTCTGATGAGGATGTACTTTTTTATCTTCCATGCACCAGTTTTTTAATCCATCTGATTAATTAGAATGCTTGAGTAAAAGTGAGTTTGGGTTCATTTAATTTCTTGGTTTTCAGCGTGATAACTAGGAAACCAATTTTGCTTCCATCTTTCATTGCTGAAAATATTCTCAGTATCTGTTAGCTCACTTTTCCGCCTTAGCAAATAACACTATATCAGACTTAATTTAATATTTCTTTCATGAGTCAGGAAACATTGCTGTCTCTGGCTCATTATTTTGAATGAATCATAGCTTCAAAAGTCTGTAATATGAAAACCCGGCTAGCTATTTACTGATCCCTCCACAACCTTTGAAGGCTGATTTTTAAAACAAATACTTGCTATCTTGTTTGTTTTCTAGTGATTTCAACCTCTAAAAGTAGAGCAAAAAAGGAAAAAAAATCTAGTTAATTAAAGGTTCTATTTAGCTGTGTTCCAGTTAATTTAAGCCTTTCTAAATACTAATTGCATGAGGCAAGTTAAATTTATTCTGGAGAAGATAAGCCTTTTGTGAAATAAATATAAGGAGTTCTGAGTCTTCAAGAAGTGTAAAATAAACTTTTAAATAATTTAAATTATATGTAGTATTCTTAAACATTTTCAGGATCAGATAATAGGTTTTAGTAGAATTACAAATCTGGACAGCTACTGTGTAAGTCTTTTAAATCATTTTAGAATATTTACAATGAATCAATATGTTCACACTTGATATATACATTTCCAAAAAGAATACTGTTTCAATGTGAAACTCCCAGATGAATTTACTATGGGAACTTTTAATGTAAATTATATTAAGATGCAGTATCCTTATAATAATCTAAAATAGTAACTAACAGAATGAAAACTAGCATTGAGGCAAAATTTGTCATTCTTCTCAATGCACTCACATACTTTTACAAAACTTCTTAATTTTATGAGAGCCATAGCAGGCTACATGTCTACCTCACAATTTTATATTTCAAATAGTATTCCAACTGGAGCAGGTTTGGGGTCCTAAATAACCATTACATGTCCATCATGGTTGAGAGCCACAACCCAGATCGAGAATTTGGGCATTTTCCTAGGTTTCCTAAGGTATTGTTCTAGAGGGAGTAAATTGCACATATGAATTGATGTGCACAAGTGTTCAGTTAATGTTTATTTACCAGCATGAGACACATGCAAGGTTCTGCGAACTCAGAACAGCCAGATATCAGTCTCTAAACAATTACCATGTGAGTTTAAGGGGCTTTGTGAACTTTTAAGTTACACATGTATACTAGACCTGATATGAAACAAAACATTGCATATACTTTTATAGATCAATTGTAGGAATACAATAAAACAACACATTAACCTTGTCTACAGTGAATGTCAGTATATGGAATCAGTAATCAATAAAGATGCAGGAGAAGGAGTAATTGGAGACATACAAGTCTCCATCCCTCTGCAAAATTGACACCTCATTGGCCCAACTAACTAAAAAAAGAAGAGAAAAGACCCAAATCAATAAAATCAGAGATGAAAAAGGAAATGTAACAACAGAAACCACTGAAATAAAAAGAATCATCAGAAATTACTACAAGGACTTTTATACCAGCAAACAGGGAAATCTATCAGAAATAGATAGATTCCTGGACACATGCAATCTACCTAAATTGAACCAGGAAGACACAGAAAACCTAAACAGACCCATAACTGAGACAGAAATTGAAACAGTAATAAAGGCCCTCCAAAGAAAAGCCCAGGTCTGGATGGATTCACTGCTGAATTCTACCAGACATTTAAAGAAGAACTAACTCCAATACTTCTCAAACTATTCGGAACAATCAAAAAGAGGGAATCCTCCTAAATTCTTTCTATGAAGCCAGCATCACCTTAATTCCTAAGCCTGAAAAAGATGCAGCATTGAAAGAGAATTACAGACCAATATCCCTGATGAACATAGATGCAAAAACCCTCAATAAAATTCTGGCCAATAGAATGCAACAACACATCAGAAAGATCATCCACCCAGACCAAGTGGGATTTACCCATGGTATGCAGGGAGGGTTTAACATTCACAAATCAGTCAACATGATACACCGCATTAACAAACTTCAGGAGAAAAAACATACGATTATCTCAATAGACGCAGAGAAAGATTTGATATAATACAACACCCTTTAATGATGAAAATTCTAAGCAAATTGGCTATAGAAAGAACATTCCTTATACAATCAAAGCAATTTATGAAAAACTCACAGCCAGCATCCTACTGAAAGGGGAACAGTTGGAAGCATTTCCACTGAGATGTGGTACCAGACAGGGATGCCCTCTCTCACCACTGCTATTCAATATAGTTCTGGAAGTTTTAGCCAGAGCCATTAGGCAAGAAAAAGAAATTAAAGGGATAAAAATTGGGAAGGAAGAACTCAAACTATCCCTCTTCGCAGATGATTTGATTCTTTATTTAGGGGATCCAAAGAACTCTACTAAGAGACTATTGGAACTCATAGAAGAGTTTGAGAAAGTAGCAGGATATAAAAACAATGCACAAAAATCAAAATCCTTTGTATACACAGGCAATGCCATGGTTGAAAAAGAACTTCTAAGGTCAATCCCATTCACAATAGCCACAATAACAATCAAATACCTTGGAATAAACTTAACCAAAGATGTCAAAGATCTCTACAATGAGAATTACAAAATCTTAAAGAAACAAATAGAAGAGGATAACAAAAAATGGAAAAATCTTCCATGCTCATGATTTGGAAGAATCAATATCATCGAAATGTCCATTCTCCCAAAAGCAATTTATAGATTCAATGCGATACCAATCAAGATACCAAGACATTCTTCTCAGATCTGGAAAAAAAGATGCTGAAATTCATATGGAGGCACAGGAGACCTCAAATAGCAAAAGCGATTTTGTACAACAAAAACAAAGCCAGAGGCATCACAATACCAGATTTCAGGACATACTACAGGGCAGTTGTAATCAAAACAGCATGGGTCTGGTACAGAAACAGATGGATAGAACAATGGAACAGAATAGAAACACCAGAAATCAATCCAAATATCTACAACAAACTTATATTTGATCAAGGATCTAAAACCAATTCCTGGAGTAAGGACAGTCTATTCAACAAATGGTGCTGGGAAAACTGGATTTCCACATGCAGAAGCATGAAGCAAGACCCCTACCTTTCACCTTACACAAAAATCCACTCAAGATGGATTAAAGATCTAAATCTATGACCCGACACCATCAAATTATTAGAGAACATTGGGGAAACCCTGCAAGATATAGGCACAGGCTAGGACTTCTTGGAAAGATCCCGAAGTCACAGGTAGTCAGAGCCAAATTTAACCATTGGGATTGCATCAAATTGAGAAGTTTCTGAACTGCAAAAGAAACAGTCAGGAAAGTGAAGAGGCAACCGACAGAATGGGAAAAAATATTTGCAAACTATGCAACAGATAAAGGATTAAAACCAGAATCTACAAAGAGATCAAGAAACTCCACAATAACAAAATAAACAACCCACTTGAGAGATGGGCAAAGACCTCAATATACATTTTTCCAAAGAGAAAATCCAAATGGCCAACAGACACATGAAAAAATGTTCAGGATCACTAGCCATCAGGGAAATGCAATTCAAAACCACAACGAGGTTTCGCTCACCTCAGTTAGAATGGCTCACATACAGAAATCTACCAACAACAGATGCTGGCGAGGATGTGGGGAGAAAGGGACACTAACCCACTGTTGGTGGGAATGCAAACTGGTTAAGCCACTATGGAAGTCAGTCTGGAGATTCCTCAGAAACCTGAATATAACCCTTCCACACGACCCAGCCATCTCCACTCCTTGGAATTTACCCAAAGGAAATTAAATTGGCAAATAAAAGAGCTGTCTGCACCTTAATGATTATTGCAGCTCAATTCACAATAGCTAAGACCTGGAATCAACCTAAATGCCCATCAACATTAGACTGGATAAAGAAATTATGGGACATGTACTCTATAGAATACTATACAGCAGTAAAAAACAATGAAACCCAGTCATTTGCAACAAGATGGAGGAATCTGGAAAACATCATGCTGGGTGAAATAATCCAGTCCCAAAGGGACAAATATCATATGTTCTCCCTGATCGGTGACAACTAACCAAACACCTAAAAGGAAACCTGTTGAAGTGAAATGGACACTTTGAGAACCATTGACTTGATCGGCCCTTGTCCTGAATGTTGATGAACAACTTAATACTTTATCCCTTTTAGTTTTTTTTTTTTTGTTGTTGTTCTACTTAATACTATTGGTTGAACTCTTTAATTAACACACAATTATCCTTAGGCATTTAAATTTAACTGAAAAGTGATCCCTGTTAAATATAAGAGTGGGAATAAGAGAAGGAGCAGATGTACAATTTTGGACATGCTCAATCTGACTTGCCCCAAACGGTAGAATAGAAATGTTCCAGGGGATTCCAATTCAATCCCATCAAGGTGGCATGTACCAATGCCATCTCACTAGACAAAGTAATCAGTTTCAGTTCATAATTGATCATAATGATAGGATTACATGTCAAAGAGATCACATAAATAACACTAGTGTCTGCTAATACAAACTGATAGAAATAAAAAGGGAGAGAATGATCCAACATGGGAAGTGGGATACACAGCAGACTCATAGAATGACAGATGTCCTAAACAACCTTCTGGCTTCAGAATCAGCCCTTAAGGCATTCAGATCCTGCTGAAAAGTCCAAGAGAGTATTCCAGGCATGGAAAGCCAAGACATTCTTGCCAAAAAAAAAAAAAATGACCTAAATGAAAGATCTCTATGAGTGAAATCCCAGTGGAAAGAACGGGCCATCAATGAAGGAGGTACCTTTCTCTGAAGGGAAGAGAGAACTTCCACTTTGACTATGGCCTTGTCCTAATGAGATCAGAGTTGGTGAACTCAAGAGGCTTCCATAGCCTTGGCAGCTCATGACAAGGGCCTCAGGTGATTACTGGCATCATAAATAAGTGTCAATTGTTAAATCAACAACAGGAGTCATTGTGCATTTACTCTCCATGTAGGATCCCTGTCCTTAATTGTTGTACTATAAGAATTAATGATAAAACTAGTACTCAAACAGTACTTTATACTTTGTGTTTCTGTGTGGGTGCAAACTGTAGAAATCTTTACTTTGTATATACTAAATTGATATTCTGTATATAAAGATAATTGAAAATGAATCATGATATAGAATGGGATGGGAGAGTGAGTGGGAGATGGGATATTTGCAGGTGGGAGGGTGGTTATGGGGGGAAAAAGTCACTGTAATCCAAAAGTTGTACTTTGGAAATTTATATTTATTAAATAAAAGTTAATAAAAAAGACATAAATAATATATTCAGAACTATGTTCAGGTTTTGGTTCTATCCACGTGACCATGAGCAGATTACATTTATTTGTTATGTAATATTACCAAATTACATTGTTGAAGATTTCCTAAAATAACATGAAAGTCGCCTGGAGTGTGACACCACAGAAGTTCTAGCTATTATATGTTAAGTTTTGCTTATTCCACAAATGTGGTCCCAACGTCAAAGTTGGATTAATCCGTTGCTCAACAAATACCAAGCCTATAGTTCCATCCTTTCTATGCCATGCTGTCCTCTCTAATGCTTGGTTAGACATGTTCATTTTACTTTTTAGGGAAGAAAAATGAGTTGATCTGTCCACATATTCTCACACATCTTTGCAAATGGTAATAAGGGGTTTCGAAATACATCAGTGACAATATTAGGCTTACATTCTCTTCAAAGTTCAGCCTTTCTGTTTATATTATACATAGATCCTTGGGCCACAGTAACTGGAGAGTTATCCAGCCCAGCTCTCTGGTTCTACAAGTCGGGGAACCAAGGCCCACTTATTCCTGCAGTTATCTGATTATTCATTCAATGAATATAAAGTGAATATGTGCCACAGACCCCGGAGCCAGGCTCTGGAGGTGTGTGGGGCTTGTGCCTTACCCAGGCTGTCTCACTAGTGTGATGTGCTGGGGTAGAATTTCCAGCCCAGGCTCCTCCCATTGTGTTACTACCTTGATGTGTGTGATCCTGTTTCTTCTTAGGACAAGGCTTGGGACAAACAAAAAACGCAGGGTCCTGAACTTCCTGTTTGTTTTTCTTAATTTTTTTTTGACAAGTAGAGCTACAGACAGTGAGAGGAGAGAGACAGAGAGAAAGGTCTTCCTTCTGTTGGTTCACTCCCCAAATGGCCGCCACGGCCGGCACTGCACTGATCCAAAGCCAGGAGCCAGGTGCTTCTTCCTGGTCTCCCACATGGGTGCAGGGCCCAAGCACTTGGGCCATCCTCCACTGCCTTCCCAGGCCACAGCAGAGAGCTGTACTGGAAGAGGAGCAGCCGGGACAGAATCCAGTGCCCATATGGGATGCCAGCACTGCAGGCAGAGGATTAACCAAGTGAGCCACAGCACCAGCATTGCTCCTGAACTTCCTGTTAACCACCGGTCTGATGACAGTAGCAAGGGCAAATGGCTTCAGATTAATTTTCAGCCAAAATCTAAGCCAGGCCAAGGAGAACCTAGACCTGTTTGGAGTCTGTTTTCGGGATGGGGCGGCTCCAGCACTCACTGGGGCCAGGCAGGGGAAGGATGGCATGCAGTCTGTACAAGGGCTGAGAAACGTGCCTCCAAGTCTGGGCTGTGATGGCATTCCAGAGAAACCACGTCCAAGCACACACCCTGGCGCTTACTCCAGCTATCAGACATCACTTGATGGCTGAGTGTTGAGAAACAAGTACTGAAGCAGATAAACGAACTTTTCCAATTACGTGGACTGGGTTTTTCGCATGTCAATATGCCCAGCCCCTTGACCGTCACCTTGTGGCACTTTCCATAGAAAATCTGCTGCAGGTGTGACTGACACTGAAGGCTACTTGTGGCATTTCCTGTGCCAAGCACGCACTGCCCCTTCCTAAATGCATTTCCAGCGCCTCATTGGGGGTCCCCTTTCTCTGTGGTGTACAGTGTGGAGAGAATGGACAAAGGCGCTGTCTCTCATGCCTCCCCCACTGCCTCCCATGACAAGGGGTTCAGGGTGTGGATCACCAACGTGGTCCTCCCAGTTCCTGGTATAACACACGACACAACTCTCCACTCTCCTGTGCCCATCTCTTTCCACTGTCCTATATCCCTAAACCTGGTGCAAAGTGGTGTCATGGGGGAACAGGGGTCATTAGCCAGCTGCTCCGGGGCTGTCCGAATCCTGCCTGGCAAACTTTGAGACCTTCCGAACTCTGGAGCCTCCTCCCCAGCCAAGGGGTGCTGAGTCACGCAGTTTGTTCTGTGGCCCCAAACCACAGCTCCTCACTGATGGCAAAAACCCACGCTGTTGCAGACTTTCTCTGCAGCTTTCTCAGCTCCACAGGCCACCATTTACGGACAGCAACATAAATGGAATGTGTCAGAGTTTTACAACCAGAATCTGAAGGGAATTCGCCAACCACTCCGATGATCGTACTTTTAAAAGATTCAGCAAAAGCAGATTTATCTAACACGTAACTACTGAGAACGTTCTGCCAGCACTTCTGCCGTCTGTAATGGGATGAAAATGGATGTTATGAGGAGCTGCAGGGTGGAGGGGAGGATGTGAGCTTTGGTCAGGGCTCCCCCGTTCTCCTGGGTGCTCCTTGGCTCAGTCACTTCACACAAAGCCTTTGCTGCCTTCTTTCTGACAGGTAGCTAAAAATACCTGCTTTTTTTTTTTTTGCAAGTTATTATTTTTTTAAATTTTGGAAATCAAAGGCAATAATAAAAATTTGGGAAATATATATGCATATTTGAAAATTCATGGAAAA
This sequence comes from Lepus europaeus, assembly GCF_033115175.1. NCBI lineage: Eukaryota > Metazoa > Chordata > Mammalia > Lagomorpha > Leporidae > Lepus > Lepus europaeus. Next base: position 163,192,569 of record NC_084829.1, on the reverse strand, counting down.
TAAGACTAAAAAATAAATTTTGATGTCAAAATGCTTTTAAATCCACACTTTTTTCATAAAATGCATTTTCATGAACTTTTTGATAATGATTTATAAATATGCACAATATTATTGCTATACTAACAGATCTTAAATAAAAACTTATATAATATTTTGATTATCTGCATTTTATCCCATTCACATTTTGAAGAAGCTATCTTAAAACAGTTTTCAGTAACTTTTCTCATCTATGGGTGAAAACCGGGAACATACATTAAGCACCTGAATAAGATATCAGACCAACAACATATTAATTTGGTTAAACAGTTATCAAAAATTCAGTTAACCTGTTCCTATTCTAGTCTTTGAATTGATTTAATTCACAAAATCCTTTGGATGAGAATGAAGTCGTATTTTAATCTGTTCTTGCTACCAGCTGTGAAGGCCATAAATACTCTTTCTGCACACAGAAGAGATGCACAGACTTTATGAGGAGCAGCTCCCCTGCCTCCTTGTCCACTGTTTTTCTCCCTGATACATGTTGACAGCTGATTTACAGGAAGTGGCCTCACCTGATTTGCATCTGTATTGATGTGTTTGGTGAGCAGGAGAAGAAGGAACAGATTCAATTTTAATAACGGGGGAAAAATGGACTTGACGCATTCTCTCAAGCAACTGCTTGAATTCATCAGATTTTTTAGACCATCTCCTCTTCTACTCAAAATGCAAATTCTTCAAAGGCAGCACCACATTAAAAGCAAAACAATCGCGTACTCAGTCTCTCCAATATCATGGTACCTCTCTCCTCCATGACAACTGTCAGCATTTCCAATGTATATCTCTGGACTAAATCTTAAAAATTGGCAACAAAATATTGACCACTCAATCAGTAATTGGAGATAAATCATTAAATATTTATATTTAAGTAAATATAAATTAAATATCAGTTTATTAAAGCAAACACTGTATACTGTCAAATCATACAAAGTCTATATTTTTGGTAGATATACAAGTCAAAGACACCAAGCCGTCTGCCTAATATAAACAACAATAATGTGGTAAATGACAGTAAATTTTATATTGCTATCAGGCAAACTAGGAGGCAATCTGTGTTATATAGAGAATAGGTTTTTTACGGAATTAAGATAAATCTCTAAAATTCACTTTTCTCCTGTACAGTTTGTTATTTTATCTTGTTGTTACATATAAAATCACTTGGTGAAAATTATCAGAAGGAATCTTCTAATTATTTTAGAGAAATAAATCAGAGGTATTTATATGTAATTCTTGCTACAAGAATGTATTCCTATCTTCATCAGGAGATGAATAACATTGGCATTTGTTCTCTTTGTAGGTAACATATACTGTAAATCAGTTAAATAAGAAGACATCTATATAAAAATTGGTCATGGTTTCCCTTTTTGCCTTCTTTCTCCCACTTCCCTGCTGACGCTACCTTTTACAGAAAATAGCAGTCAAGGTTGTAAGATCCATTGTTCTTGCAGGAGAGATAAAAATGTGTGTTTTCTTGACCTATCCCAAGGAATATGGCTGAGACCCTAATGAGAGAGAAACACAGCAAATTTACTCAACCAGAGTCTTAACCAAGACTCGGCAGCCTTCAGAAATGAAGAGCAAAGATGCAGAGGAAACTGTTTTATGTGTAGGTTCAACAAAGAGTGGACAGCCATGTGGAAACACACCTGGACTAAGGAGGTGAGACTGGGGGTGGCGTGCAGGGCTCAGCAAGGCCTCTGGGCTCAGAGTCCTGTTGGCCTCTCTGCAGAGGGCAGCGCACTTCTCACAGGATGGTCTTCCCAGGAGAAGGGAGGAGGGACGAGAGCAGAAAGGGACCTTCCTCAGTTTTATGGCTTGCTTTGAGGAAAAAGGATGCTAGCTTCTGTGACCCACCTCAGGAGAGAAAGGGACTGACCTCCAAGGTGCCCCATTTCGGGGGAGCAAGTTGTGAGCTCTGACACTCCTTTGGTCACAAGCTGGGCTAGGTTTAATTTCCAGCCTCGTTAGTTCCATCAGGAAATGGTAGTAGCACCTTTGGATTCACAGACACAATCCAAATAAGGAGAAAATAACAAAGCTCCCCAAATAGTTCACCAGTGCTCACTCTGGGAGGCATCTGAGAGGACTCCTGCAAACCCTGTCCTCAATGTTCCTATCACTGTGCACTTCTTAGAGTGACTCTGGTTCCTTGATCAACCTACTTGTAGATGAGGAAGCAGAGACAACATGGTAAATGGAAAGAAGGAAACAAGCTTAAGACATCTTCAGTTCAAGCATCTTTGTTGGAAAAAAGCGATGCTGAGGGTTATATAAGGTCCTGCATCATAATTTTGCCCTCATGGAGGCCTCCAGTTATTTAAGGTGGGGTATTGTCAGGGCTGAAAACATGATAACCTCACACACAGCAGCCTGGGCTTACTGAAGATTTCAGGCTGAAGACAGAAGCAGGAGGATCTCTTTGGACTTCTCCTGGCCCTGTCTCCTGAAGTGGACCTTAGAGACTGGACTCCCTTAGCCCTTCTTCCCTAAAGTAGGAGGCCAAACCTTGGAAGGCCACTCTTTGACTTTCCCCCTCCTTTGTCCCCTAAGGCCCTCACGTGACAAGTGTCCTGCCCTATACCCAGAGGGTTGGGATGCCTTGTTAGCCAGTCCCCCAGCTCATTACCATCATGTCACCTCCCGTTGTTTTCCTGCATGACTGTCCATAAGAATAAGCAGTTTGCCTTGGGTCTTTAGCTCTTCATTTCTGAAGGCTCCTGAGTCATGGAAAAGTTTGGTTAAATAAATTCATTATGCTCCTCTCGTTACTTTGTCTTTCATTGTAGGGGTCTCAGTCCTAATCCTTGTGATATTGTGATAGGTGAGGAAAAGAAGTTAGAGATTACTCAAGGGCCAGACACAACATTCACGGAATATTCAGGAGTTAATGCATGCCAACACACTGATGACATCAATATGGTTCCTAAGTTAATAGTTAATGTTTCACAGGAGCTTTTCATGAAGCATTTTCCTTTCAGATAATAAAAAGAATACGCACGCATTTATTTTTAAAAACCTTCTGTCAAGCTGTGTTAAAAGCAGGTTGCACATGATTGGCAGAAAGGAAGCCTCTGGAACAGGTGACACAGTTGCACTCCTTCAACAAATGCAGAGTGTAGGCAAGAACATATTTCATACCTTAGATTTAGCTTATGGAAGGGACCCTAAATTAAAAGAAAGAAAGAAAGAAAGAAAGAAAGAAAGAAAGAAAGAAAGAAAGAAAGAAAAAAGCCAAACCACAGAGCCAATGGATCATCTGGAGAATTCAGAGCTAAAGTGATTAATTAGACCGTATTTTGTCTCAAACAGATTTACTAAGCATTTTTCAAATAGCCGCATTGTTTGTAATTACCCAAATCACACCTCTGTTGGCCGGCCTTGGTTACTTCATGCATGAACAACAATCTGATTGAGCACTCTTGTTAGGGCTCCATTCTCCATTGTAATTAGCCATAATCATAGCCTTCCTGGGAGCATGAGAATTTACAAGCAACTATTCACAACCTCAGCCCATTTGAATATGAATCTTCTCAGGAAGGAGCAACAAAATAGGAGCAACAAAGAGGTTTCTCTAGGGAATTCTGCAAAGCATCTCTACTCCAAGTCTGCCCCCCTTCAAAATGTTCCCTCTCCAGTATCTGGATTCTATTTGCTAAAACAAGGGTGGCTTAATGAAGACAATGGCTTATTATTTCTTAAGTGACACAGGAGGGCCCAAGTATTACAGGCTTAGTTCTTTCAGTCTTTGCCAAGCATATAGGGAACAAAAGAGCAAACAATTGCGTGTGGAAAAGAGAACTAGGACTAGGCTACACTTGGTGACAGCTCAGCATAAGACTGGGGTCTGTGCGGTGCCAGAGCTCAAAGCCTGGGGCGGGCTGGCCTCCTCCCCACCCCCCAACACACTTCCCCCGCCCCAGCAAATGACTCAGACCTCACAAAAAAAAAAAAAAAAAAAATCTCCAAGCAGCAGGGACTGAAAACAAAGGCTCGGCGGAGGAGGGTGACATTTCCGATCCTGTCCCGAGCACATTCACAGTGAGCCACCTACTGGCAACTCCACTTTTCCTTCTTTTATTGTCTAATCATCCAAGCTCTTATGGGAAGCCTCGGTAAACATGCTGGAATTGCTCCAAATACCTTCCCAGCCAACAAATGGGAAAACTAAAATTCATGGGGAGAAAGGTTTCGGAGTAACGCTATGCCTTTGACAGAAAACTCAGTGCGTTCAGGACAACTACGGCTAAATTTCAGATATGAAGAATCATTTAATGTTCCACGCTCTGCATCACAATTACAAGATGATTCAAATTACTTAGAGGCTAATCCTTTGATTCATGAAGCTAATAATCATTTTAACTATTCATAAAACATTAAAATTGTGGTGTTGCAAACGCAAAATCGCTGTCAGTTCTTCAAAGCCTTTCCTATTTCTTGGTTTTGAGCCACGACACACACTTAATGCCGTGCTCGTGTTTGTTACTTGTGAGCATGCTGCAACCCGATGCTCAAGGCCTGCAATGTGGCACTTGATAGTTCTCCGACAGTCTCCTGGGTTGACTTTTCATCATTATGGTGGGCAACTTTCCTAAGGACACACATCCAGTTAAAAGCACTAGATCACAATGCAAGCTGGCACTTTGTTACATACAAATTAATTTTTAGAACTGAACCAGGCTAAGTAACTTCCTGATTAAGCATGGTATAAGGTTTCTGCTGGCAGAGGTGGCCCAGAGTACTATATGAAAGAGATCGGAGGTAGAATCTGGGCTCCATCAGAAAAGAGGTCATGATTGATTGATTAGCAATGTCTGTTATTGATACCCAAGGAAAACCACTAAATCATCTATCTTCCACCAAGTGTCTGTCCACTGTGCACAAGGTACTGTGTTAAGCCCAATGAAGGCATCTGCAATGGAGAAACGGTAACTAAAGGCAGCATTAGAAGGGAGCCAGTGTTACTGGGAAGAGCTGTACCTGCCGGAGCCAGTGGGCGTCTTCCCACCCCGTCATGTATTATGTTCAGATTGGCCTGAGGGTTCCTCTCTTGGTTTCTCATCTTGCTGATCTCTCTCCATTCAGTCTTCTACCATAATTTGTGCTTATTTTATTTTTAAAGCCATTTTAAATACTTGGTAAGTCAAATCTCTTACCCTGTATTTTTTGTCTTTCAGTTTTTTCTTAGCGTAATAACAATTTAGAAAGGAAGGCTGCAATTTCTCTTTTTTTTCCCCAAAATAACTCTAGGGTTATCTACCTTACTAGATAATTTTTAAAGATTTATTTTATTTATTTGAAAGACAGAGTTACAGAGAGAGGTAGAGACAGAGAGAGAGGTCTTCCATCTGCTGGTACACTCCCCAATTGGCCGCAATGGCCGGAGCTGTGCTGATCTGAAGCCAGGAGCCAAGAGCTTCTTCCGGGTCTCTCACACAGGTGCAGGGCCATCTTCTACTGCTTTCCCAGGCCATAGCAGAGAGTTGGATGGGAAGAGGAGCAACCGGGACTAGAACCGGCACCCATTTGGGATGCCGGGGCTTCAGGCCAGGGCTTTAACCCACTGTGCCACAGTGCCGGCCCCTGCAATTTCTTCTTCATATAATAATACATGATTTTTTAAAAGTTACCATTAGCCTAAGCTTCCTCTTCAGCTTAAACTGAAGGAGCTGCTCCTAATGTATCTGTCATAAATGACAGACAGTTACAACGGCATCACCACCACATGTGTCCTTATTGTGCCAGGCAGGGGTTCAAGGTTCTACACGCTTTGTTTCACCTGATCCCTACAGCAGCCCTGCAAGGTGTTTTAGTTCAGTGGCGCTATTATCCCTAGTTTACAATGGAGTAAAATGAGCTAGGAAAGTTTCAGTAACTTGCCCAAGGGTTGGAAATGAATGAATGAATCATGGCTACCATTCACAAGACTGCGTCAGGAGTCTTCTGCTCTAAGAGCCAGTCAGTCCAGCAGCAGCCCAGCCAGGGTTGCCCCGCCTGCCCCTGCTCCTCCACGGCCACAGAGGTGATGAAGCCTCTGCAGGCCAGCATTTCCAGGGAGAGGCAAGGATTTGGTGAAAACGAGAGTGGGCAGAAGAAATGCTTTCTGGACACCATATGACCTCCAACGTGGACACTGAGGCCAAGTCACAGTGGACTGAAGGGATGGGCCTGCTGAAACCAGCCATGGAGTGGTGCCTTTTGAACATGCGCTCAGGCTCATTCAGGCCAGGTCAGAACCAAACACACTTCCTACTGTACATCCCAGGGACACCACAGCTCAGACCGAAAGCCTTAAACACAACTTGCTGTGCTGCAGCCTTCCGAGCCATCCTCTCTTGGGGGAATAGCAATTATTGCCAATGACTTTATCTATCAAAACAAGTCTAAGTTGTAAAACTAAGTACACAGAGAGAACATTTGCTTTAATTTCTCTTTGGTAAGAAAGAAAATAAATGTAAAGCAAATGAACAAAGAAAGATTTATAGAGGACCCACTCATAGCACACTTGCTTTTGAATCCTTCTCCACCCTGTCTCATCAGAATTTGTTTGGAGGCCACATAAACCTCTAACTCCTACAGGAAAGTCAAAACAACTTTCAGTGCCACTGGTTCAACAAACATCAGCAATGTTACTTTTTGTGGAACCATGCAGGTAGAAGTCTTTTTTACCAACTTAATATATTTTTAACCACTCATGAATTTTTTTTTTTTTTTTTTGCCAGGCAGAGTTAGACAGTGAGAAAGAGAGACAGAGAGAGAGAGTTATAGATAGTGAGAGAGAGAGACAGAGAGAAAGGTCTTCCTTCCGTTGGTTCACTCCATTAATGGTCGCTACAGCTGGCGCTGTGCCAATCCAAGGCCAGGAGCTGGGTACTTCCTCCCGGTCTCCCATGCAGGTGCAGGGACCCAAGCACTTGGGCCTCCTCCACGGCCCTCCTGGGCCACAGCAGAGAGCTGGACTGGAAAAGGAACAACCGGGACTAGTACCCGGCGCCCCAACTGGTACAAGAACCCTGGGGTGCCGGCGCCACAGGCAGAGGATTAGTCAAGTGAGCCATGGCGCCAGCCGACTTTTTTTTAATCCCGAAGAAATCTTTTATTTTAATGAGTAAAACTTCGTAAGTACAACTTTAGGAATATAGTGATGTGGACTTTTACAAATAAGAAAAGGTGGAGCTTTCACAGAATTCAATTCCCCAAACACTTACTGAATTTTCATTATGTGCAAGGTACTATATACAGTCAAGAAATTAAACCAAGGATGAAGAAAAGAAAAGTATCGAATTTTTTAAAAAACAGAAACAAAACTGTCCCATACCTCCAGTAATTCACAAATAATTAAGACCTAAGTATATAATGCAGCTAATAAAATAATTAATTGTAGTTTAAGGTAAAATATATGAGAAGTAAAATTTGTAGACATACATTAACAATATATTTCCTTTAACCTCTGACCACCAGTGAATTTAAACATATTATCATTACACTAATAAATATAATAATAGTTAATATTTACACCTAGCATAGACCTAAGTTCTGTTCTAAAACAGTGTTCTAGTTCAAGAATGTTTTATTTTATTTATTTATTTTTTGGGGGGATTTAATTGTTTTTTTATTTTTTTTAACTTTTATTTAGTAGATATAAATTTCCAAAGTACAGTTTATGGATTACAATGGCTCCCCCCCATAACTTCCCTCCCACCTGCAATTTAATCCTTATAACAAATGACATCGTGATATAGAAGTATAGATAGACATGAGGAAACCAGAACTTAGAAAGAGGTTAAGCAACTTGTCCAAGGCTTCATACAGTGTGATAGCTTTATGTCTGTATTTTGTTTTTTCTTACTAAGACTGTTATACACACGAGAGGGGTGGGTACCAGAATGGAGACTGGGAGAGTTCTGTGAGAATTATGAAAAAACAGAAGGAGAAAGGATAATTCAAGGTTAGCAGTTAAGCACGACGTGAGATGTTGATAAGCGAAATGTTGGCAGGTCCATGGTTCACCCAGGTGCTGCAAAGTAAAAGAATTTCCTGCTTGATGTGCAAATGGTTCAGGCCTTCTGGAGCAGAGACCTTTCCACTGCGTATACAGTCCCTTGGCAGGCAAAGGCTTTCCTGGGAGTACCCAGATTCAGGGGCTTTTAAGGGGTTCAATTTCTAGATTCTAGACATTCAGCAAACTCTTTCCTGAAATTGCTCTGTTTGGTTAAGGAAATAATCCCTGGTGTTCTCTTTTTCAACTCACGTTCAAGGCAGTTTTTCTGTCACTTGACAAAAACAGGAAATCTCTCACCTGCTCCAAATGTGACAGTGCAAGGGACCAAATGTAAATGTGTTCCTGGGAGAAGGCCCAGGTCAGTTTGAAATCCGGCACTGGTGCTGGTGTAGAGCAAGTGAATGGCTTTGATGGCTGGGCAGCCAAATCCTGTGATAGGACGGGCAGTTTCCAGTTTGGGGCTTTCAAGAAAATTGAAGGCAGATCTAACAAGTTGTTAGCTATTAGATCACTGAAAACATTTTAAATGATTTATTTATGTATTTTAAAGGGGGTGGGGAGAAATCTTCCATTTGCTGTCTCACTCCCCACATAGTTACAACATTTGGAGCTGGATCAGGCAGAAGCCAGGAGCCTGGAACTCCATCTGGGTGTCCCACATGGCTGGCAGGGACTCAAGTACTTGAACCATCTTTCCCTGCCTCCCTGGCACATTGGCAGGGAGCTGGATTGGAAGTGCAGTAGCAGAAACACAAGCCAGCATTCTGATAAGTGACATGGGGGTCCCAGAGTGCCACGTGGTTGTTGGCAGAGAACTCTCAAGAAAAGCTCAAAGATTTGAGTCATATTGCTATCATTCCTTCTTGTCTAAATCAGCCTGTTTTCAATGACAGGGTTTACCCATGATTACAGGAAGTAAACAAGACATATACTAGAAATAGATGCTAGGCCCTAATTTATTTTCACAATAAATTGTATTCACCCACAAATACATGGAGCACTTGGGAACAAAACCCTGGACTTTCTCATTAGGACATGCCTTTCCTGTAAAATTTTTACTTCTTTGATTAAAAAAATTTATCTGAATTTGCAACAAGTTTATGATTTTCACGTAAGGTGGATCCCATTGTGGTCTAAATCTGTTGGACTCCAGGATTCAGGACGATTTCACAGTCACACAGGAGAAGGCAATGCAGGGGGATGTACCAGAGAAGGAGCACGGAGGCCTGGGCCCCTCCTCCTGCACACAGATGGACACCAACAGAAAGCGAAATGTTCCCCTTTGGTATACTTTAAATCTTCCTCACTATTTAGGTACTTCAAAAATCTCACATTTATAAGATATGGTCTAATCTGCTACTGTCATTTAATATTTGCAAGTACTTGATTATGGTTTTAATACTGTCCACAGTTTTATAAAGATGACCAAAGTGGCCATGCAGAATGGCCAAGAAGAGGAAGCTGCCAGTCATCTAACAAAGACAGGAAATATTCCACTATCAGGTCCTCCCCACCTCAGGCAGGTGCACAGAGCCTGAACAGACCACCTCAATTAGCTGATAATCAACTTGGGCTCTGACTGTTGGAGGGGTGGGGTGCACAATTGGCAGTGGGCTCCCTACCAGGAGCACAGCCCTGCTCATGGGCTCCCTGTGGATTTCTTAGCAGCAGGCAGAGGGCCACAGGGCAGGCATCCCTAACTCAAATGGACTTCACAGGAACCTTGACACAATTTCACCTCTCCTGCTGTTTTCTCTTTCCCCTGTGTTCATGCCTTATTGTCTATGTATGTGTTTGCTTTTGTGAAACTCACTCCTTTATGAATTAAAGTGTAACAACTGTCTTACTGTGTCCTTTTTACATTTTAAAACTTATTTATGTATTTTTTATTTATTTGAGAGAGATACAGAGATAGACAGCTAGATAGACATCAGCTGCTTCATCCTCCAAATGCCAGCAACAGCCAGGGCTTGGCCAGACTGAAGCTGGGAGTTGAGAACTCAATCTGGGTGTTCCATGTAGGTGACAGGACACACCCATTTGAGCCACCACATACTGCCTCCCAGGGTGCACATTATCAATAAGCTGGGACCGGGAGTGGAACTGGAACTTCAGGCACTTGGATACATGATACAGGGGTCCCAACTGAATCTTAACTCCCATGCCAAATGCGCCCATCCTTTTTTTTAATTAAAAGGAACCTCTTTATTCTTTTCCTATGCCAATAAAGAAATTTTGCTCATTTGCTCTCTTATAATGTCAGTTTCCTGGATATTTAGTTATCTCCGTGAACACTTTCTTTTGCCTGCAATCCTGCTTTCCCCAGCCCCGCCGCCCCTGGCAACTCTTTTCTTGTTTGTCTCTTGGCAAACCTCTAGTTCCCACTTGGCATCGGCTCAGTTACCAACTTCTCTGTTACAAATCCCTTGATTTCCCCAAAGAGCTGTTCTCTCCTCTGTGTTTCCACGGCACTTGGATTCTTCGAGCTCTCTTACAAATGCGTGATGCTGAGATCTATGGGTTCTTTTCCTCAATTTACTCAACTTACCAAGGGCAAACACCGTTTTGTATGAATATTTTCCTTTCTATCATCAGGGCAGTGTCTGGCACATCCATAGCTTCAGATCATTCCGGGAAGTGATTATTATCCAATTGATTTGACATGAAACAAGCCTTAAATTATACTAAGGCAACAGAGCTACCTTCTATGAATCCTAAGTAAAAAGAATGGAAATAAGATACTTTCAAAATTTCCCCGCTTCATAAAAATTGGCTTAAGGTAGCCTTTGAAAGAATCAAGTTAGCTACCATAATTTGAAAGAAAGAGAATTCTAAGTAGTTTTACAAAGCTTGTCTTGGCCAAAGAACTGATCATCAATGCATCTTTGCAGATTTCTAGACGCGATTTTATTTACCCATCTAGGGGGAGTGTGTCAGGCGTTCTGTGAGTCTACTGCCTATGCCCACCGTGACGCACAAATCCTGGGCTGCTTCTCCTGGCCTGCTGGTTAGAGGGGTGTTCCCTCTCCCCTTCCTCACTCTGTGTCCCTCCCAAAGCTCATGGACACTTTCTGATCTGGAGAGGTTGGAATCCATCTGTTGCTCACAGTGGAAGCTGAGATCTGACCCCTTGCCAGATCCGATGTCCGAGTCCTAGTCTTCGTCCTCACGGGGCTGGTGATGGCTCGGCAGCCAGCTCCCAGGGTGCTGTGGATTCAACTCTTCAGGGGCTCTTTTGCTGTGGCCTCTGTTCCCATGCCATTGTCCCTACGACTGCACCTCAGGTCAGGGGCTCCTCATTCCACCTGGCTACTTCTTGGTTCCAGCTGGCCCCTTCATTTTCTCTTCCCTCTTCCTGATAGGATGATCTTTCTAAAAGGCAAATCTGCTGACGTCTCTCCCTCCCTAAAACCTTTTAGTGCTTCTCACCAGCTTTCAATGTAGAGTCCCAGTTACTCGACTTGGACATGAACTGCTTTATGGTCAAATATCTTCCTCCTATTCCCTTCATCTTATGCCCCTTCCCAAACTACCTCCTTGACTCAAGATATTCAGACGACTTCTAATTCTTCCAGTTGTGCTGATATTGGCATGTGCAGGCACTCACACATGCTTTAACATTGCTACATGAATATAAGATGTTGTTGTTCTCCTAGGATAATTTTTCTTCCCTTCCCTTTTCTGGTGGGGACCACATCCATTGCTATAGCTGCAACTGTTCCCACAGCTCGAGCTCAGCTTATACCTTTTATACTGAACCTATGTAGTCATTCAGCCGTATTACTAGACATTGTTGGTGAACAAAAATTAACAGGAGACCCTGTGATCAAGCACTTAGTGGAGAATTACACAGTAATCCCCAATCATGAAAATGAATGGGGAATAGGAGGTGTAATAAATGCTACAGAGATGAGAAATGTGAGCCTACAAGAGCTCCTAATCAAGGAATTTGACTTCAAAAGAGTACCAAGGAAGAGATTCCCAAGCGAGTGACTCAAGCTGTTGTGTGGAAGTTGTGTATCAGTGACACTGACAAAGAAGAGCAGGGAAGGACGGCTGAGGGGAGGACAGAAGTGCAAGGCAGCCACTGGAAGGAGCACGGGGGTCATGGTGGGGAGTGCGGGACTCAGCAGGGAGCAGTCAGTGTGAGGACTGCTGTGAGCCTGCACAGAAAACAGTGGGGACCGGTGATGTGTGCCAGAACACTGCGGGAGGTGCTGAGGTCACCTTTTAAGAAACATTTATCTGGGGCCAGTGTTGCGGTACAGAGGCAGCTAAGCCACTGTCTGAGATGCCAGCATCCCACATGAGTGCCATTTTGAGTCGTGGCTGCTCCACTTTCAATCCAGGTCCCTGCTGATGCTCCGGGGGAAGCATCGGAAGATGAACCAAGAGCTCGGGTCCCTGTACACACATGGGAGACCTGGGTGGAGTTCTAGGCTCCTGGCTTCAACCTGATCCAGTCCTGACCATTTTGGCCATTTGGAGAGTAGACCAGCAGATGAAAGAGGGTTTTCTGTCTCTTCCTCTCTCTTTGTAACTCTACTTTTCAAATAAATAATAAATCAAAATAAATCTTTTAAAAATTTATTTATTTTCGCCTACTTGGAAGTCAGAGTGACTCAGAGAGAAAGAGAAAGAGACAGAGAGATATCTGCCTGGCACTTGTTTACTTCCTAAATGCCTACAACAGCCAGAGTTAAACTTAGGCTAAAGCCAGAAGACTGGGACTCCATCATGCTATCCTATGTGGGTAGCAGGGGCCCAGATATTTGAGCTATCTTTTGCTGCCTCCCAGGTGCATTAGCAGGAAGCTGGATCAGAAGCAGAGTAGCCAAGACTTGAACCAGCATTCTGATATGGGATATGGTTTTCTCACTGGAGGCTTAACCTGTGCCACAATACCCACCTCTGAAGTTATTTTGTATCAAGGAACAGTGAGAATCCATAGGGTGGTTGAGAGTAGGGAGGGGTTTTATTCTTTTTGTCCAAGATCACTCTGACAACACAGGCATAGGGCTTGCAGGGAGACAGAGGGCACCCCGGTCATTTTAAAAGTTAAGTCAAAAACATGGAAGGAGGATTGTTATTAGAGTCTTTGTACTGGAGATGAATAACAAGGTCATAGTCAAAAGATGTGTAAGACATATGTTCTTATGGCTTGGTGATGGTTTGGCAATGGGGGTAAGTGGGACAAAGTTGTTAAGGAAGATTTCTAGATTTCTAGATTGTTCACAAGAATTAAGTTTAATATGGTATAGCCATAAGCTGGAATAAGAAGCAGCATGAAAACATTACTTTTTACAAAGTAGGGCATGAGAATGTGCTTGTCTGAGCTCTGTCTGCAGGGAATGGAACAGGCCACTGGAGCCACTTCTGACTCCCATGGCAGTGTTCACAATTCCCTGGGCTGCCAGCAAGCCAGTGTCTGAGCACAGCAGGGATACCCCCTCCTGGAGATGAGGATCCCCTGATGTGCCATATGGCCCAGGAGCTCCCCAGAGGGCCCAGTTCCCCTAGGGCTGCAGTGCAGTCTGTGGAGCTTCCACCTATACCTCCTTCCTCCATTTGTCTTCTCTGGGGGCAGAGCTGCATGGAGGTCTGAGGGCTCTCCCATGCTAGCCTTGCCTCTGCTCTCCCTCAGAGCCCCTGCCCTCACACATCTCCCACTCTGTGCTACCCTGAGGACACCAATGTTAGTAGAGTGACTCTTTAGTGATAGACGAAATGATGATAGTGCAACATCCAGTAAAGCAACAGGACGCAAACGTTAGGTAGTATGTGATAACACGGAAATGAAAAGACAAAGACTGAAAGAAGCAAACTGGCAATTAATTCTAGCAGCTGGAGGTAAATTAACACCTTTGTATTAAATTGTAAACATGTAGTCCAAGAAAATAATGTGAGAAAAGCTAAGCCGGATCATGTGGTTTAAAGTCCTAAGCCCCTTAGAAAGAGCACTGGCATGCCGTGATCTGACAACAGAAATATTACAGGTGACAGCAAGCAACATTGCCTCGAGATCACAGAGGCAGTGTCCAAGTTTAGCTAAGTGCCTGTTGATCATAGCAAGTTTTACTGATCAATGTATACGTGTAATTTCTAACATTTCATGCATTTGAAAATTTTTGTATAATTTTATTTTAACATAAAAATTAGCTTGAATTATGAAAGGTATAAAATTTACCTAGAAGTAGGAGAATCCTTCCCATGCAAAATAAAACAAAATAAAATATAGAAGATTCTCCTTGCTATGCTAAATCAATGGACTTCACAACCATGGGTATTCGTGCTCGCTATTTGGATGAGTGAATAGGTTTTACATAGTTCTCATTTTGAAACCTACTACTTTATGTCTAGAGCATTGCTTTGTTTTATTTTCATGTTTTACCTTAGCATTACCTCCTAAATATGGTGCCACACTGCTAGTCGGCAAAACTATAGCATATCCCTTTGAGTACATTTATTATGCTTCAATTAACTACTGGGGATTTTTCAAAAACTTATGGAAATTTTGTATTATCTTTTAGCTCAGGTTTCCGTGAAGTTTTGAAGCCTCTTGAATCCTTTACCCAGTGTGGCCAGTGGGCTGCCTTCCAGGGTTGGTTTCCACAGTGACTATCTTCCCACACAGTTTACTCTCCGCGATGCTGTGTCTTCTAGAGTTCAGGCGATGGGCTGCTCTGCCAGAGGGAAGACTGGCTTCTGCCTCTGTGATAACAGGCTAACCTTCCCAGGCGGGCTAACGGAAGGACTGCGCAAGCAAGCAGAGGTAAAAATTATGTACCAAGGAAGCACACGGCACACAGACCTCTGCTTCCGGCAACGATGGAGGAACGGGCTCATTCCCAAGCTTCCCGTCACAGATAACTGTACAATTGCAGGACACATAAGAAATGGCTGCTTTAGAATGAACAACAGACAAGGTTGTGTGGTGATCAACAGGAAATGGAAAACTGATTTTTTAAATGGTGGCAGCTTGTAAGTGATTCTGTTTAACAAAAGGGAATGATTAAGTAAAATGAAAATTCACCTGGGACACCAGATTTTATGTAGCTTTAAAAACGATGTTAAACCAAGGATGGGAGAGGCTCACCAATTGTTCATCCTGCATCCCCTTTTCCTCTGGGCTCAGAGCTGGGCTGTGTTTCCCTGCAGCCCCTGGACTTGTTCCTGGCTCTGTGTCTGACTTCTGGCTGATGAACACAGAAAGGGTGAGGTCCTGCACCCCAACCCCCTCGTCATGGTCTGTGTGTTCCCTTCCCTCGCCTGCAGAAAGCTCTCAGGAGAAGATTCAGGGGAGGACTCCAGCCTACACAGAAGTTACTTAAGTCCCTGAGTGCTGGCCTGGGCACCAGCCCCTCTGCAGATGCTCTGGACAGAAGAGCAAATAACAGATGATCATTACTCTGTCAAGATTATTCTGAGACTGTGAGTTATTTCCTAGAGCGGTCAGCATGGACTCCTCTATCTGAAAAAAATTCTCACGTTGAATACAAAGTGATACGTAATAATCTCTCGACCAGGATATGGAAGGATGGCTTGAGAAGAAATGTGCCAAAATACTAACACTGGCTTCTGTTGGCTGTGACTTTTTTTCCTCCTGCTTAATTTTTCTGCATTATCTAATTGTTTTCTAAAGTGAATATGAAGCAGCATTTTTTAAGTAAAAAAAAACAAACAAACAAACCCTGCTCTCTCTACTACTTTGATTCTTTGTATTTATTTTAAAATTCATCTATAATTTATTTACAAATATGCTAAAAGCTATACTTTCTAAGCATTTCTTTCTTTTTTTCCCCCTTTTTTTCCCACCTTTGGTGACCATTCATCCCTCCCTGAGGCTGTGCAATGCCTCCTTTCATTTTCAAGGTACGTGGTAGGTGTACAGATTGTGTACATGTGCTTCTCTAGAAACATCTGACATCCTTAGGGTTGCGCCACTTCCACACCACTGTGGTTCTGCTTCAAAATAACGCTCCTTTTGATTTAGTTCTCAGGAAATGCCATCTGATTCCCTTTCCTGTTTATTCTTCTGTGGGGATAATTCTGTTAAGTGCAACTAAAAAATGCGGGACATTATTTTGCTACTGCTAAAAGCAATGGCGTTCTCGTTCTCGTGTCTCATCTTCAGTCAATCGTTGACCTGCTGAAGTTGACTTTGATGTCTCCTTCCCCTGGATCACCAGCATTCTAGTATTCACCAGGCCTACCTCCTCTTCCAAACTCTTCCGGTCACAACTCCTCACTGTATAATGCGTGGACTGCTGAGATGGCTTCCAGAGTCTAATTCAACAACCCAAACATCCCTTGTCAATACTTCATTTGACTGCATACTCAGTGTTCCTTATAAAAAATGGATTTATGGTACAGACTGCCTACAGCGCAGTACTTCGCCAACATGAATTTCTTTCCCCATCACCACCACCTAAATAGAACAACATGAAACCGCGGGGCCCTTCAAAATCTGGTCTCCACCTTTCTACTTAATTCCATCACACGTTATTTCTCAAATATTATACCAAATAATTTAAATCAGACCAACTATTCTTAAGAAACGTTAAAATTCTCTGTAAATAAGCTTATGATGTCTGCTAGTGTTTAGCCGTCAGGGATTAGTACTGCAACGGAAAGAATTTGCTGGATACAGCCGGCCCAGCTTCTAGCTCTGCTGTGACCACTTAATGGCCTTGTAGCATTATAAAAAAAAAAATCACTAAAGCTATACAGATGCGAGTTTTACACTTGAAAACAGGGAAATGGTCTTAAAAGCTCCAGCTTTTTCCCCAGTATCCTGGAATCCTTTGCTCCTAATAATCTCTGAGGAGTATTTTTATGGCATAATTTGTAAGACTATTTTTGAAAGAATCCCTCCCCTGTACTCCAGGAAAATACTTTAAAAATCAGATTAAAATCTAAAAAATAAGGAGGGATGGGGCCAGCACTGTGGTGTAGCTGGTAAAGCCACCGCCTGTGGTGCCAGCATCCCACATGGGCGCCATTTCTAGACTTGGCTGCTCCACTTCTGATCCAGCTCTCTGCTATGGCCTGGGAAAGCAGTAGAAGATGGCCCAAGTCCTTGGGCACCTGCACCCACACAGGAGACCTGGCAGAAGCTCCTGGCTCCTGGCTTTGGATCAGCACAGCCCCGACTGACCGTTGTGGCTAACTGGGGAGTGAACCAGTGGATGGAAGACCTCTCTCTCCCTCTCTCTGCCTCTCCTTCTCTCTGTGTAACTGACTTTCAAATAAATAAATAAATATTTTTAAAAAATAAAACTTTAAAAAATTAAGGAGGGATACACCTAAAAGAGCAGATTGAAGGTATGGAAAAAATCCAAAGAAGAGCAGAGAAGACTAAAATCACGGCAATTCTTTCTAACTGGCAGGAAGCCCTTCCCCCACCTTTGGTGGTATGGCTGTTCAGATCACTCTCACAGGGAGCACAACGAACAGCTGACCTAACCATGCTGGGCACCCGGAACTGCAACTCTTCAGCCTGAGCCAAGATGGAAGGGAGAAAGAGGAAACAGAGAGAAGCATCAGCCATGCGCTACACTCCTCACAGCTGCCCCAACGGGCTAATGGGAAGAGAGTCAGGCAGACAGGTAAGATAAGGGGCCCACAGAGAAGACGGCTCCTGCCTGTCTCCCACACTGAAATCATCACTCCTCAGACTATCCCCTGCAAGCCAGGCCCATGGTGTGTAAATAGAACCCAGCTAAGAAAAAGAAAGAAAGGATTTATAAACTGAGGGAAAGAATGATAATTCAAAAGGACAAAAGGATAAAAGTTATCATTTCTTTCCCCCATCCAAAATGCACAATGAATATGTAGAGTATTTCCAAAAAAGGGAGAAATATATAAATCCTGTTAAAGTCAAATGCAACCTTACCAGCAATGCAAAAATACTATTTTTGAAAGAATCCCTCCCCTGTACTCCAGGAAAATACTTTAAAAATCAGATTAAAATCTAAAAAATAAGGAGGGATGGGGCCAGCACTGTGGCGTCAGAACTCAAGATTTAGGAGAGGAAAGTTTTTTTAACAACTCTAAGGGAAAAGAAGACAGAACAGGATGTGCAGTGTTCAGTTGGTCAAAACAAAGGAGAGGAGAGGAAGAAAAAGTATGTGTTTATAGTGGAAGCAATAATTTTATGTTAGAATTCCATGCCAATGATATTTACTTTCCATTTAAATTTGTAACAGAAGGCCTTACAAGATTTGAAAAGTCAGAGTGAATTGTGAGTTTTGTTGAAATGTGTCCAGAGGAAGATTGCAAGACCCGTGCTAATTTTCTTTTCATCAACAAGCTCATATACATGGAAGCAAGGAACTGAAAGCGTGTGATGCAAGCACGCAATTCAACAGCAGCACCCAGAAAAACCACAGATTTTCTCTGCCTAAGATAAAATTTCACAAACCCATGGTTTTTTCATTGTCAAAATGTAAGATTAAACATACATTTTAAGATTGTTACTAAATAAATATTTGTAGGATACATTTATGGTTTATAAATTATTTGCAGATATTTTAATGTTGTATGCATTTTGCTGTTTTGTGATTTATCACTTTATTTTTGGAGATGTATATCAAAGAATGATCTCCTAGTACTGTCTAATGACCCAAGACAGTGCTTTCTTCTCTATTACTAAATTATAAATAGTAACAAAAAGAATAGTCAGAGAGACCAGATCATACTGTACTTCAGTCTGGAAATGGAATTTACCTTATAAACAGTTATGAAATGATGACAAATGGCAAACAGAATAAAATTTAATGTAAAGACTCTTTTTTGTAATATTTCATGTATACTTTGCATATTAAATCAGATAGGAATGACTGATGAAGCAATGTTTTATTAAATAACCCATTTTAAAGTATATTCATCATCAGAAAAAAACTCTAAGATAATTAGAAAAATGACATAATGTAGCTTGAATAATTTGTTTCCAGCCTTAAATAATGGAAGGAAATTGGGAAATGGGAAACATCACCAAATAAGCATTCATAAAGTTCTTGCAACAAAGCTCAGTGATGCCAGGAAATACAATGAAAGTACAAGTAAACATACACATGTAGGGGTCTCCCAGAGCTTCTTTTAACTTAATATGTCAATGAAGGGGATTTAATATTTTATGTAAACCACAAAACTCATATTACTTAAGAAAGGACTATGGATTGGCAGTAGGGTATGAGAAGCTCTGATGACATTATCCAAGGGACAGTTGTAGCTTGTGGCTTGGGTTAAAACGTCAACAAATGAAACAGAAATGATGAAAAAAGGCCTGCATGAAAATAGAACCCACACTGTTATACAGGAAAGCTATTCTAAGGCATTTTTGGTAAAGGCTAGTGGCAGGGCCAAAATCTTGAGACCTAGCTAGATACATTTCCTGATTATGCAATATGTTTCAAAAATTAAATGATCTCCCATTTAGTAAGGATGTGAGAAGAAAGGTCGCTACAAGTAGGAGTGGGAACTGAATACAAACATCCACTTACTCAGGTGCGCTTTGGTATGAGGGATTTTAAACAGAGTGTTGGGCAATGGTATGCTTCTAAAGGTTTTATAACCTTTTATGTAAGCTCTCACTACTTAATGGAATGTCTAGCTATAGCCAGGGTTTAGAAATGCTCTTTAACCCTATTTTAGTTTATGATTACATTATATGTATTCCATCATGGAGTTTGTAATACAGACACACTTTTCTTGTTCAATGGCTACTAAATGTCCTAGGTAGAAGTAACATAATTTACATAACTGTTCTTCTAGTTTCGACATTTAGACTCCACATTACAAATAACATGTATAAAGAACTAAATAGCTTACCTGTGCAATTAACATACACATTAAGTTCCATAAGATCCAGTATGTTCTCACAGAGAGGGAAGAGGAATGGTAGTTGACAGGGGACAAAGACAGAGGGAAATGATTGTTTTTTTTTTTTTTTTTTAAAGAGTTAGACAGTAAGAGAGAGAGACAGAGAGAAAGGTCTTCCTTCAGTTGATTCACCCCCCAAATGGCCACTATGGCCGGTGCTGCGTTAATATGAAGCCAGGAGCCAGGTGCTTCCTCCTGGTCTCCCATGTGGGTGCAGGGCCCAAGGACTTGGTCCATCCTCCACTGCCTTCTTGGGCCACAGCAGAGAGCTGGACTGGAAGAGGAGCAACCAGGACAGAACCAGCGCCCCAACCGGGACTAGAACCCCGGGGTGCCAGCACCGCAGGCGGAGGATTAGCCCAGTGAGCCACGGCGCCAGCCTGAAGTTGTTTTAATGGGTAGGAGTTCTAATCCTCCAAGATTGTAAAGACCTCCACATCTTGGTTGTAGAGCAGTGCAAGTGCTGTCAAAGCCACTAAACTTTACACTTAGAAATGGTTAAGATATGGGGCCGGCACTGTGGTATAGGAGGCTAAGCCTCCACCTGTGGTGCCAGCATCCCATATGGGAGCCAGTTTGAGTCTGGCTGCTCCTCTTCCAATCCAGCTCTCTGCTTATGCTCCGGACAAGCAGTGGAAGATGGTCAAAGTGCATGGGACCCTGTACCCACATGGGAGACTTGGAAGAAGCTCCTGGCTCCTGGCTTCTGGCCATTGCATTCATTTGGGGAGTGAACCAGCAGATGGAAGACCTTTTTCTCTGTGTCTCTCTCTGTCTGTAACTCAAACTCTCCAGAAAATAAAAAAAAATTTTTTTAAATGGTTAAGATAGTAAATTTTATATTATATGTATTTACTTTTTTTTTAACTTTTATTTAATAAATATAAGTTTCCAAACTACAGCTTATGAATTACAATGGCTTCCCCCCCACAACTACCCTCCCACTCAGAATCCTCCCCCCCCACTCTCCCATTCCATTCACATCAAAATTCATTTTCAATTATCTTTATATACAGAAGATCAATTTAGTAAATATTAAGTAAATATTTCAACAGTTTGCACCCACACAGAAACACAAAGTGTAAAATACTGTTTGAGACTAGTTATAGCATTAATTCACAATGTACAACATATTAAGGACAGAGATCCTACATGAGGAGTAAGTGCACAGTGACTCCTGTTGTTGACTTAACTAATCGACACTATTATTTATGGAATCAGTAATCACCCTAGGCTCTTGGCATGAGTTGCCAAGGCTATGGAAGCCTTTGAGTTCGCTGACTCCGATTTTATTTAGACAAGGTCATGGTCAAAGTGGAAGTTCTCTCCTCACTTCAGAGAAAGGTACCTCCTTCTTTGATGGCCCGTTCTTTCCACTGGGATTTCACTCACAGAAATCTTTCATTTAGTTTTTTTTTTTTTTTTTTCCAGAGTGTCTTGCCTTTCCATGCCTGAAATACTATCATGCACTCTTCAGCCAGATCCGAATACCTTAAGGGCTGATTCTGAGGCCAGAGTGCTGTTTAGGACATCTGCCATTCTATAAGTCTGCTGTGTATTCCACTTCTCATGTTGGATCGTTCTCGCCCTTTTTGATTCTATCAGTTAGTATTAGCAGACACTTGTCTTGTTTGTGTGATCCCTTTGACTCTCAGTCCTATCATTATGATTAATTGTGAACTGAAATTGATCACTTGGACTAGTGAGATGGCATTGGTACATGCCACCTTGATGGGATTGTAATGGAATCCCCTGGCACGTGTCTAACTACCATTTGGGGCAAGTCAGATTGAGCATGTCCAAAATTGTACATTTCCTCCCTCTCTTATTCCTACTCTTATATTTAACAGGGATCACTTTTCAGTTAAATTTAAATGCCTAAGAATAATTGTGTGATAATTAAAGAGTTCAACCAATAGTATTAAGTAGAACAAAAAAAAAATACTAAAAGGGATAAAGTATTAAGTTGTTCATCAACAGTCAGGACAAGGGCTGGTCAAGTCACTGTTTCTCATAGTGTCCATTTCACTTCCAAAAGTTTCCTTTTTGGTGCTCAGTTATTTGTCGCCGATCAGGGAGAACATATGATATTTGTCCCTTTGGGACTGGCTTAATTCACTCAGCATGATGTTTTCCAGATTCCTCCATTTTGTTGCAAATGACCGGATTTCATTGTTTTTGACTGCTGTATAGTATTCTATAGAGTACATGTCCCATAATTTCTTTATCCAGTCTACTGTTGATGGGCATTTAGGTTGGTTCCACATCTTAGCTATTGTGAATTGAGCTGCAATAAACATTAAGGTACAGAAAGCTTTTTTTGTTTGCCAATTTAACTTCCTTTGGGTAAATTCCAAGGAGTGGGATGGCTGGGTTGTATGGCAAGGTTATATTCAGGTTTCTGAGGAATCTCCAGACTGACTTCCATAGTGGCTTAACCAGTTTGCATTCCCACCAACGGTGGGTTAGTGTCCCTTTCTCCCCACATCCTCGCCAGCATCTCTTGTTGTTAGATTTCTGAATGTGAGCCATTCTAACCGGGTGAGGTGAAACCTCATTGTGGTTTTGATTTGCATTTCCCTGATGGCTAGCGATCCTGAACATTTTTTCACATATCTGTTGGCCATTTGGATTTCCTCTTTGGAAAAATGTATATTGAGGTTTTTTGCCCATCTCTCAAGTGGGTTGTTTGTTTTGTTGTTGTGGAGTTTCTTGATCTCTTTGTAGATTCTGGTCATTAATCCTTTATCTGTTGCATAGTTTGCAAATATTTTTTCCCATTCTGTCGGTTGCCTCTTCACTTTCCTGACTGTTTCTTTTGCAGTTCAGAAACTTCTCAATTTGATGCAATCCCAATGGTTAAATTTGGCTCTGACTACCTGTGACTTCGGGGTCTTTTCCAAGAAGTCCTAGCCTGTGCCTATATCTTGCAGGGTTTCCCCAATGTTCTCTAATAATTTGATGGTGTCGGGTCATAGGTTTAGATCTTTAATCCATGTTGAGTGGATTTTTGTGTAAGGTGAAAGGTAGGGGTCTTGCTTCATGCTTCTGCATGTGGAAATCCAGTTTTCCCAGCACCATTTGTTGAATAGACTGTCCTTACTCCAGGAATTGGTTTTAGATCCTTGATCAAATATAAGTTTGTTGTAGATGTTTGGATTGATTTCTGGTGTTTCTATTTTGTTCCATTGTTCTATCCATCTGTTTCTGTACCAGTACCATGCTGTTTTGATTACAACTGCCCTGTAGTATGTCCTGAAATCTGGTATTGTGATGTCTCTGGCTTTGTTTTTGTTGTACAAGATTGCTTTAGCTATCCGAGGTCTCCTGTGTCTCCATATGAATTTCAGCATCATTTTTTCCAGATCTGAGAAGAATGTCTTGGTATTTTGATTGGTATCGCATTGAATGTATAAATTGCTTTTGGGAGAATGGACATTTTGATGATGTTGATTCTTCCAATCCATGAGCATGGAAGATTTTTCCATTTTTTGTTATCCTCTTCTATTTGTTTCTTTAAGATTTTTTAATTCTCATTGTAGAGATCTTTGACATCTTTGGTTAAGTTTATTCCAAGGTATTTGATTGTTATTGTGGCTATTGTGAATGGGAATGATGTCAGAAGCTCTTTCTCAGCTGTGGCATTGCCTGTGTATACAAAGGCTTTTGATTTTTGTGCATTGTTTTTATATCCTGCTACTTTCTCAAACTCTTCTATGAGTTCCAATAGTCTCTTAGTAGAGTTCTTCGGATCCCCTAAATAAAGAATCATATCATCTGCAAAGAGGGATAATTTGAGTTCTTCCCTCCCAATTTGTATCCCTTTAATTTCTTTTTCTTGCCTGATGGCTCTGTCTAAAACTTCCAGAACTATATTGAATAGCAGTGGTGAGAGTGGGCATCCCTGTCTGGTACCAGATCTCAGTGGAAATGCTTCATCTTTTCCCTATTCAACAGGTTGCTGGCCATGGGTTTTTCACAAATTTCTTTGATTGTATTGAGGAATGTTCCTTCTATACCCAATTTGCTTAGAGTTTTCATCATGAAAGAGTGTTGTATTTTATCGAATGCTTTCTCTACATCTATTGAGATAATCATATGGTTTTTCTTCTGCGGTTTGTTAATGTGGTGTATCACATTGATTGATTTGCGAACATTGAACCATCCCTGCATACCATGGATAAATCCCACTTGGTCTGGATAGATGATCTTTCTGACTATTATATGTATTTTCAAGCAGTTTGAAAAAAAAAAAAAGAAACAGAAATAAGATTGTACCAGTACCTACACAAATGTCATTAGTGAAAATAAAGCTTTTATAAGGGGGAAAAAAAGATCCATTACATTCTAAAATTGTAAGATTAACTAGAAGAGAAAAACACTCCTTGAAATCCAAGTATATAAACAAGTTCTTCAAGAGAGGCGAATCAAACAGCTGCAGATATCAAAAGCAGGACGATGTGTTGGTGATGTCTACTCTGAAAGACGAGGTCACCAGAAGGAAGACTGTGAAGCCTAACCAGGAGTCCTGTTGACAGCTGGAAGGAACAGGAGTATTTCCTGCACATGCTGAGCAGTTAGCAACAGGGCCATGATGAGGCACAACATTATACAAGTATCAGAAAGCTGTGGAGCTCATTCTTTTGGGAATTGTGAGTAACTTAAGACGCTGGGGGGAGAGAAGGATTTCAAACCCTACTCCTAATATACCAAGAAGGTTCCAGTAAAAGAAAGTCAGTAAAAAAAAAAAAATAGCCTCACCACTTCTTTCAAATATTGATTAAACCATCATTCTAGAAATTAGACAAAAGTGATTTCTCAGAGAGAAATAGAGAAATTACTTGATAAGCTATTAGAATTGCAAATCACTGATTTTGTTGTGTAAGAAAGATTATTGTCCAACAAAGTAGTTTATTTGGCATCTCTTCTATATTTATTTGAGAAAAAATAAAAAATAAAAAGACTGCTTTTATGTGCAGATGCTAGAAGTTCAGTTCCTAAGAGAAAAAATATTTTAAATATTAAAGCCCTAGCACATATCACCCGTCTGTTTCAGTGCACTCCTTTCCATTATGAGAAAAATGTATGCAAAAGCTTGTCCTTCACAGATGTTAATTATCGGGATGATGTGAGCTGCATTGTTCCCAGTTTCTTTTGCAAAGCAAATCCCAGCAGAAACTAAAGAATATAATAGATGTGGTAAAAGTTGTTTAGAATTTGCAAGTGCCACTAAGAAATGTGGATCATAAAAATTATACCAAATATAGAATGTATTCTATTTAATTCATTCAATGCTTAAAATGAAATCTAGCCAGCGCCAAGGCTCACTAGGCTAATCCTCCGCCTGTGGCGCCGGCATCCCGGGTTCTAGTCCCGGTTGGGGCACCGGATTCTGTCCTGGTTGCTCCTCTTCCAGTCCAGCTCTCTGCAGTGGCCCAGGAAGGCAGTGGAGGATGGCCCAAGTGCTTGGCCCTGCACCCGCATGGGAGACCAGGAAGAAGCACCTGGCTCCTGGCTTTGTATTGGCACAGCATGCTGGCCATATTGGCCATTTGGGGGGTGAACCAATGGAAGGAAGACCTTTCTCTCTGTCTCTCTCTCTCTCTGTCTAACTCTGCCTGTCAAAAAAAAAAAAAAAAAAAGAAATCTAGAAGCCACTAGCCCGTGTAGGATGTAATACTGAAATGGAATATTTAGATTCTTCAGATATTAAAAATAATTGATTAAAAATTATTTTCTTAAACATGTTTACTTCCCTCTAAAATTTGAACTCTAATAGGCTAATTGAAGAATAGGCTGATTTAGTAGGCTAATGAAAGAAAAAGAAAATACATTTATCAAGTTTTCAGTGCTCAGGAATAAGGCATTCTCATGGTTTCAATCATGCTCTATCAGCAAGCACTATGTAGGAAAGGATTTACATGTTGTACTCCTGGTATCCAATCAGTGCCAGGCATATCATGAATGCTCAATGAGTACTTGCGGAACTAAATATTTAATAAAATAGAAACACATAACTATAAGCATCCCTCACTTTGAATCACAAAGATCCATCATGGATGGAGCAAGGAGTGGTGAGTGTGTCAGCTTCAACGGGTGCAGTTTATAGACCTCTTGCCCTAGGTGGCTCTCACCCTCTGACCCCCACTGCCTGCCAGAGTGCCCCAAATACAATTAAAATATTTTTTTTTTTTAGGTTCAAGGGAAGAAGAGTCTTTATTTTGGTAGAATAATAAACAGTCCTCTAGGATATTAGCATAGAATAGATGAGTTATAATACTAAGTACAATAAGATAAAACAGATTAGAAACAAGACAGAAAGAGATCATTGGAACAAATGACAATAATACAGGTACTCAATGTATATTTCTTGAGGAAGTGAGTAAATTGATGAACAAATGAAAAAGGGCTGAGGGTGGGTATGCTGGAAATGGGTACACTGGTATGGTGCTTGATAGATGAATTGTTTTAGTATAAAACCTCTACCCTCCATCCTGATTTCTAGATTACTGCCCTTTCAACCTGCTCACCAACATTTAATCCTTCCTGTCTAAAACACTTTGGAGGGACTGCTAGACAGTACTGAGAGCTCTAACCGAAAATGCCTTCCTTAACTCACTGTTTGGCTGGGCACACAGTCTGATGCTGTGATCTGGAGTAACCTCATTCTGTCCTGGAGAGGGGAGATGGGGGCGGGGTGCTTTCACAGAGGATGGCCAAAGATGGCGCTGGACCAAGAGCTGGGATAAAGGTTTCCTGGGGAAGCCCAGAGGTGGATCTGGGCTTGTTGTGTTCTTAAAAAGCCAAGGAAGCCAGTACAGCTGTAGATAAGTGGGCGAATGGGTAGGGACCAGACAGAACCCAGTAAGTAAAAATGATAAAGAGAATAAAAGGCTTTAACCCTGCCAATGATGCCACCAATCTTCAGTCTGGGTGCCTGAGTAAATTCAATAATTTTCCCTGTGGACCCAAGAATGTGGGAAATTTTAACATACTTTACCTTGGCCTTCTGCTTTGTGTTTAGCCTAAGTTCATCAAAAGTATCCCAATCAAATCAGAAAATGTACTGGTGTTGCTGTGTAGTAAGGAGTGAGGTGAAAAGGTGAGAGAAGAGAAAAACACAACCAAGCAACACATTACATCACTGAGCTACCAAGAATCGCAGCGTTCTGAAAGTGCCTACGCCTTCCCTTTTGCTTACTGCTGTAAGAACAACAGCCCTGCTTGTTGTTAGCTCTGCACTGAGGTCTTGTTTAAACAAATAAGAGTTACAAAGAAGTGCAAGAAATCTCAGGTCCCAAATAGCATGCAAGGGATGATGGGGGCTTCAGGACATGCTACCCCCACATGTGTCACATTCTGAAAAATGCTAGAACCATTGGTAACTCAGTAAAGTTCAGATTGCAGGTTTTAAATCTAGTTTGTCTCCAAAGCTCATGCTCCTAACCACTTCATTACAGTATCCCTACTTTGTATTAGATACTTATGTTGATTTCAGAACTTGAACCATCTCACTGAAAAAACATACAGTGTAGGAAATTTAATGATCAATTTGTAACATACATCACCAGGATGTGGTTATCTGCAAGCAGTTAAGATAACTTGGCAAGAATCTCACATCACTTTGTTCTTTGTCTATTCAGGTAGAGCTCTATTTAAATTTTCCATATCAGTCTTCTTTTTGTTTGTGACCTTTCTCAACACGTATTTCTAGGGTCTACTAATTCACATCATCAGCAGATTATGCAATTTAAATTTCCTTCCATTTGCCTGGACATGGAATAGTGGTCATCTTTCATTCAAGCACATCATATAAAGAACAATTACCAAGTCCAAGTTCAACCAGTCTAACGTTCCAATTAAAATGTAGTCATCCAAATTTCAAACTTTGAAAGTAAAGTTAGATATTACAGTACAGCCTCAGGAAAACAATGAATCTGTTCAAAGTTATTTCTGCCACTTTTGGACAACGATGGACTTTCCTTCCCTGAAGCAGTTCATAAAAGACCCCTCTATGAGAGGGGCTCCTCTGAGGAGAGAACACTCCTGTCTCTGAGAAGAAGCTAAATAAACAGGCCTGGGTAATGCTCCTTGCTTCTTACCCTCAGGCATAGCTCCTCCGCCCAATCACTTCTCCATAATGGGCCACACTTCATCAATTCCACTATGAAATCACCTAGGAGCAGCTCTCTTCTGGACTTCCCTTTCTCATAAAGGCTGCCATGCCACATATATTTATTTTAAACACATATGTGTGCTTTGCTCTTGGTAATTTGTCTTTTGTCATAGGAGCTTCAGCCATGGTCCTAGGGTGGGTAGGGAGAAGCCATCTGCTCTCCTCTGCAGTGACAAGGGTACCATTCTGTTGGTGAGAATCTGGGCTTGGTCACATTTTCTTTCAAAAATACAGTTAAGTTCTACATTTAAATCATTTACATATTCCATTACTACTTCAACTAAAAAAAACTTTAATATCTGTATAGCTTGTCTGCTACAAAACTTCCATCATATTTACATTAAGGAACAGATGAATCTTTTTTTCTGCTAAAACAATTTCATAGGGGTCAGTGTTTGTAGTACAGCAGGTTAAGCCACTACCTCTGATGCCCGTATCCAATATGAGTATCACTTTGAGTGCCGGCTGCTCCACTTCCAATCCAGCTCCCTGCTAATGCACCTGGAAAAGCAGCAGAAGACTGCCCAAGTGCTTGGGCCCCTGTTACCCGTGTGGAAGACCAAGAGCTCCGGGCTACTGGCTTCTGCGTGGTCCAGCCCAGGGTTGTTGTTGCCTTTTGGGAAAGTGAACCAGCAGACAGAAGCTAGATCTCTCTCTGTCTCTATCCCTCTCTGTCTCTCTCTCTTCCTGTCTCTCCATCTCTTCCCCTCCCTCCATAACTCTTTCAAATGAATAAATCTTTAAAAAGATTTTAATGAAGCAAACACTACAAAAATATGCATATTAAGTATACAATATTTAGATTTCTGATATAATACTTTTGATAACCAATTGATTTCACAAGCACATTTTCTCTACTAATTTTATGGCTGACAGTGGGGCAGGTAGTTGGATTTATGCTTTCCAAGTCACAAGTAATTCTGCAATGTTTTAAGTAATATTTTACTTCATTTTCCTTATGACTGATGATGCCCACTGCACGAAGGCCTGGATCACCAATGAATGCCCCTGCACCTAATAAGCTGCAACCAGGAAACTGAGTGATGGATGGAAGGAGGCTGCGTGTGTTTAGTACTCCGTTCCATCTACCTTCTTTTAATTCTGCCAGCTTCCCAGATCCATCATGTTACGCAACGGGCACCGTCGATGTTTGAAGATACCAAACGTATGTTATGCTATGCCCCCATGAGAGGATGTCTCAGCCATGAGCCATGGAGAGGATGTTTCCGGACGTCACAAACCAACTTTTCCTGTGGCCCTGGCTTTACTGAGCTGGAAGCCCTGCCTTGTGTGACCCATCTAAAGACATCTAGGTTGAGCCTGCTGCACCCAGATGGATCTGCTCATGTGTGTCTTGTCGTTTCCTGTTTGTTTTCCTAAATCTTCTTACTATTAATGATTTTATTTTCAGAATAAAAAGAGAAAGGGGACATAAAAATGGATTTACTTGGTTATTTAGACTTTCTTATGTTTAAAATACCAAGAGCACTTTTCACAAAGGAAATACATATTTGCATATGCTCATAAAATATTTATGTTGAAATATTCAAAACAGAGTCATTTGTGATCCCTTAATTAGTGTTTTAGTAGCAAAAGAACTTAATTAAAATATAATTTGTTAATTCATTAGTGTTGGGGTTTAACTCTGACACTGTTTTCAGTAATTAATAGGTCCTAAAAGCACATAATTTATTTGGCTTTCATTGTGTTTTCTCTGTAATACTCTCTTCTACTTGATATCACTACATTTTAGAAAGGAAGGGTATCAAGTTAAAACTCAAAGTTTAAAAAAGACACATGGACAATATCACCAAATGGCCTCCAATTGAGTGTCACTTTATTTATTTATTTATTTATTTAATCACTCCATGAAAATGTCCCCCATCCTCTCACACTTATCTCTTTCACCTGTTTTGTTTTTCTTCTTAATGTCACCATTTAGCACCTCCATACTGTTACTGCTTAGTTGTTTTGCTTTTCCTATCATAAAGGAAACTTTGTGAGATAGAGGATGTGTCTGCGCACCCCAGGGGTGTGCTGCAGAGCCCGAGACAGTGCCTGGCACTCTGCAGGTACTCAGGATGCCCCTGACTGACTTCCATGAACACCACTGGAGAGCACACAGTTACAAACAACCGATAAAAAAGCAAACAACTTCAATATGGTGTTCAAATAGATTCTATTTATCAGCAGTAGGCAATATTCAGTAAGCTGGGACTATGAAGGTCCTAAAAGCATGATAAACTACAGTCTACAGGGAAACATAACAATACATAGAGCTTTCACAAGATCTGTAAGGTTGGAAAATAAAATTAAAAATCACCACCTTCATTTTTGGTCCCTGGGTAGATCAAAATTCAAATTGCAACGGTACTAGACAAATGAATGACACATAGAATGTATAAAAATATAACATCTTAATGAATTATTTGAAACAGCAAATTTAAAATATTTATTCATGTTGTATCAGGGGCCATGGTCAAAGTGAAATCACGTCCCACCCCAGTCCTTTTAGAATCCTCTGCTGTGAGGGGAAGACATGAAGACAGATGTGCGTCTCATCAGCAATGAGCCTAGTACTAAGTGTGCTGGTTTTCCAGGCAGGGGTTCTCACTCCAGCCTGGGAAATCAGGGACAATTTCAGGAGACTGTCACATGGGAGGTTCATTTGCACGGATGAGCAGTTAGCGACCCACTGAAGAGGCTGGGGGCCCTGGATTGAGGCACTGGCAGTCTTCAAGAAATGGCCAATATGGCTAAAGGTTAAAAGGCAAAAAGTAAGGCACATAGTTGGCAATCCATGTGCACAAAGATCTCTGATGTACAATGTACAGGGCAGCAAGTGATGAGAAAAAAAACAAGTGACAAGTCAAATACTGATGTTTTACACTAGTAGCATGCAAGATGTCTTACAAGAAAGGTAGTCTACAACGCTGGTACACTCTATAGAGGATAAATGGAGCTCACTACTTCTGCAATAGGATGTAAGCTCTGATGTTACTGACCAGGCACCATCTGCTAGGTGGAAGTGCCCCACGTGTCTGAGTCTCCCCTGTCTCTTACTTCCCCAGTGGTACAGCCACAGTCACCAGAGTCTATGTCTCTCCGTCATGAAATGAACCACTTGCTAACTTGCTACTTGAGATCCTAAGCCAGTTGCAATTGTTAGTTTATTAAATGTAATAAGTTACAATAACAAAGTGTTAAAATTATAACAGGTAGAAAAAGCTAAAGATTTCCAAACAGAATTACAAAAATCTTAACTTCTGTACTTTGACTTGTGGTTTTAATATTACCAGTCTAATACACTAGTACTTCTCAAAATGGATTTTTTAAAAATACAAAAGAAAAAAGAAAAATGAACATAACTGAGCAATTCCTTTTGTGCATGTACAAATACTTCTTCATTACTCAAGTAACTTCAAAAATGGGAATTAGAAATAAATCTAAAATGACTCTATGAACAGTGACAAAAAGACTAAATTCTCTACAATCCAATGTTGTCCTTTGTAGATTTTTTGGAAAGTACTTAAGATATTCAGTAAATGGAAAGCAGACAAAGATATTTTCCAGGTGATGGGTTAGTGTTCCTCAAGAGATTGACCAGTGCCTGAAGAATACCTTAATTTTCTGTTAAGTTTTAAAGAGTTAAAGTTGAAATCTTAACTCCATTACTGAGATAAGATCAAGATTTCTACACACATGTGCATACACGTGAAACTATTATCCCCCCAAACACACACACAAATTATAGACATACAAGAATGAGAGTGGTGGATTGGCATAAAATATTTTTTTCTTTTTTGTACAAAGATTTATTTATTTATTTAAAAGGCAGAGTTACAGAGAGGCAGAGAGAGAGAGAGAGAGAGAGAGAGAGAGAGAGAGATCTTCCATTTGCTGGTTCATTCCCCAGATGGCCACAATCCAAAGCCAGGAGCCAAAAGCTTCCTCTGGGTCTCCCACGTGAGTGCAGGGGTCCAATGACTTAGGCCATCTTCTGCTTTCCCAGGCTACAGCAGAGAGCTGGATTGAAAGTAGAGCAGCCTGGACTTGAACTGGCATCCATACAGGATGTTGGTACTATAGGTGGCAGCTTTACCTGCTATGCCACAGCGCCGGTGGCAGCATAAAATATTTTAAACTCTATTTTTTGTGATATTTTCTAAACCTATATTTTACTATTTTCAACAAAGATTTGATTTACGTGTATGTTATGATATATGTGTGCACATATAAAAGCATGCAATATGCATCACCTGATTACATTTGCTTAAAAGAAAAGGGCTTCCAAAAGAAATAAAAAGAGTACTTTATTTCACTGATTTTTCCTACATTGGAAAGTTTTAGAACTAATCTCACAAAAGACTGTACCTCAAGAAAGACTATATCTCAAGATGGTCCTTTTCTCTGTGTCTAAGCTATGGTATTAAAGTAATTGAGAAAACAATCCTACAGCATTGATGGAAAGAACTCTGGTCAATATGACAAAAGAAGCTATAAATGCTGGATAAAACATTGAAAAAATACATGGCCCTTCTCAAAAAAAAAAATAATAAATAAATAAAACAGACAGATACCCAAGTTTCCAGAAATGCAGGGGAAACGCAGATCTAGAGAGGTGGGCAGCACCATGGTGAACAAACCTAGAGGCAGACCCACGTGACTGCTCAGCAGCTGTGCCCGATGGAGACCATCCTGAGAGCACAAACAAGGATGCTTCACAACCCGGCAAACGAGAGACCCCAAGAAGGGCAGATTCAAACTCCTACTCTAGGAACCAAAGATAATAGATGACTGTGCATGTATTCAAATTCTGATTAAAGACCTGATTAAAGACAGTTAGAGAAACTATAAAATAGCAAGAAAAAATATGAAAATAAGAGCAGAGCGATCTTTTAAAGAAATAGATATAAAATTTAGTATTGATGTTCACTAAAACTAAATATGAAAAAAAAAGAACATCAATAGACAAGTAAGACAGTAGATTAAACCTAACCAAAGACAATGAATTAACAAGTTGGAAGATAGAGCTAAGGAAACCAACCAGGATGAAACATGGTGAAACAAAGAGAGAAAATAAGAAAAAAGAGACCAAGAGATGTCAAGGATCGATGAGAATGTTTAGCCTGTATTTAGCTGGGACTCCAAAAGTCCTCAGTTTTAAATCATATTGAATCTCAAGTCAAATAAATTTTTAGAATTCAAACCTAGGTAAAAACATGAATACCAGTATTTATTTCAAAATATAAAGCGTAACTTTAGCATTAGCAATATCTCGTTGAAACTGGGGATTGCCACAACTTGTACATATATAGGTCTGCTGTTTGGCCACCTGAAGGTCATTTTACAGGTAAAATGTACTATTTCTAAATATATTAATAAGGTTAAAACAGGACAAAAACAAAAGGGTGAGTACATTGCATTTACTGGAACAGATACCAATTTATAAGCTGGTAAAAGTATTACAGGTTCTCTCAGATTAAAAAATTTGAATACAGAAATTATTAGAATCATCTCATTGAAGCTGCATATGTTTGACATATGCTGCATGAAGGACTGAAAATGTATGACCTATGCAAGAGGAGGCAATTTCTTTTAGATCTGTAGTCTTGGACACTTAAATTTCTTCTTTGAATAGTGATCCATTTTAGTAAATAAGTTTCTTAAGATCAGAACCTAAATCATCCAGGTTAGAGGGTCCTGCACTGTGTCCTATCCAATATTAATACTCAGTTGCTTTATGAATAGACAAGTCATTTTGCCTAAGCATGGATAAGGTCACATTATTTCTCTATAATAAAATATAGTCCAGTAATGTACAAAAATATATTGGACTCAGCAGTTTTAAATAGAATCTTGACAGGAGTCTCTGACATAACCTCTCTAAACACACTACAAAATTATCTATGAGGATACAGGATAAAAGGAAACCCCAACATCAAACTGAAAACCAGTATAGTCATAAATGCACAAGCAGAAATAAAAGGAATGTGAAGACGATGAGGCCAATGGAACTGGATTGAAAAGTCACAATCATAGTGAACTTATTTGTAACAGGCAGAAGCACCCATCCAAAGGGAGGAAGGCAGCCTTTCCACCCCTCCTTCACTTTCTGCCACTCACTGCAAGATACATAAAATCTGGAATAAAATGAGGGGAAGGGGTGAGGGATAGGAGATAACTGTGCCATCAACCTTTTACTGTGAATTAATAGACCTTTAAGATAAAATTCTCTCCACTTCCACAGCATCATTGCCATCCCCCCAATATCCATTCACAGACAACGCTCAGAAACAACTGAACACTGAGCAAGAATTAGGTGCACAGACTCCCGATAGCCCATTGCATTTCGTCCTAAAAGGTAACGTCCCACAAACAAACTGCTATAGTTAAGGATAAAAAAGACAGAGATGGGTACTTGTACGTCTCAGGGACTTTAAGTCTTTGTTTAATCCATCTGTCTTCTTGTCGGAAGTTAAAGAAAATCCCCATCTTAGGCTAAAAGAACAGGACCAAATGAAACATACTTATACTAGACACAAGTTACTGGGTAGGTGCTGGCAATCCGCCTAAGAAGAGCTGAAATTTGAAGTTTCAACAGTAACAGATTCATGCAAAAAAAAAAAAAAGCTTAATAATGCTCTCTTCTAAGATTAAAAAATGTAAAAAAAGACAAAAATATTGAAACTGATAGAAATGATAGGATAGAATATAAGCATATAGTAATCATACAATATTTGTTCAAAAAAGAAAATGGAAAATTATCACAAAAATAATCAGTGATATTACAAAAGAAAAGTTTCCTTAGTTGAGAAAAAGTTTCAAGTACACAGATAATAAACTTACTAGATTAAAGGAAGAACGAATAAAAAAATAAGACATACATGGAAGCAACTTTTAGTTAGGCAAAAAAAAGTATAATTTTCAAGGCTGTCAAACAAAACAAATAAGTGAGCAAATAAGAACAGATTGCTATCAAAGGAATAAAAACCAAACTTGTCTTAATTTCTCTCAGTAATCATATGTTAGAAAATAATGATGGTACATTTTACAGCATTATACAGAAAGTATAATTTAAGCATGTTATTGTCTGTCGAATTGTTTCATGTACATCAAAGTTGAAAACTTATATTTTTAAGATACTCAAGGATTCAGAAATATTCAATCCATGTTCCTATTTTTTATAAACTTAATTAAATACACACACAGATGAATCTGAATAAAAACACAGGATTTGGGAATTTTTATCTAGAAAGATTTTTTTAGGTTGTCCTTTATTCAGAATAGAATTTCATCTTGGAAGATCCATAGGATTGTTGTTATAGATGAGATGTGTTAGATTAAGAGCCGAAATTGACTTTAAATAATTTTACCAACCCTTTGGGTCCGTTTTTATGCTTTTCCCAATATGAAGAAATGTGCTTCATATTCAATAATCTGTTTTTTAAATACAGGTTACTATCCCCTTCAAAAACATGCTGAGGACATGCTCACAATGACAAACTCATGAGGCTGGGGCACTGTACCACAAGAGTTACAATTTGGGACATGCTCAATCTGACTTGCCCCAAACGGTGGAGCCAGGGGATTCCAATACAATCCCATCAAGGTGGCATGTACCAATGCCATCTCACTAGTCCAAGTGATCAATTTCAGCTCACAATTGATGGCTCTGATAGGTCTAAGAGTCAAAGAGATCACACAAACAAGACTAGTGTCTGCTAATACTAACTGATAGAATCAAAAAGGGAAAAAACGATCCAACATGGGAAGCGGGATACACAGCAGACTCACAGAATGGCAGATGTCCTAAAGAACATTCTGGCCTCAGAATAAGCCCTTAAGGCATTCGGATCTGGCTGAAGAGCCCATGAAAGTATTCTAGGCATGGAAAGCCAAGATACCATGGGGAAAAAAAAAAAAAAAAAAACCTAAATGAAAGATCTCTGTGAGTGAGATCCCAGTGGAAAGAACGGGGCCATCAAAGAAGGAGGTACCTTTCTCTGAAGGGAGGAGACAACTTCCACTTTGACTATGACCCTATCGGAATAAGATCAAAGTCAGCGAACTCTAAAGGCTTCCATAGATAGCCCTGGCAACTCATGACTAGAGCCTAGGGAGATTACTGATGCCATGAACAGGAGTGTCAAATTGTTAAGTCAGCAGCAGGAGTCACTGTGTACTTACATCCCATGTGGGATCTGTCCTTAATGTGTTGTCTAACGTGAAGTGATGCTATAACTAGTACTAAAACAGTATTTTTACACTTTGTGTTTCTGTGTGGGTACAAACTGATGAGGTCTTTACTAATTATATACTGAATCGATCTTCTGTATATAAAGATAATTGGAAATGAAAAAAAACCCTGGTGTTAAATTGGAAATGGCATAGAAAATTAATTAATTTTTAAAAAATATTATGTAGGATATCTGTCTTTAATGTGCTGTACACTGTTATTTAATTCTATAACTAGTACTCCAACGGTATTTTTTTCACTTAGTGTTGCTATATGGGGGCAAACTGTTGAAATCTTTACCTAATATATACTAAACTGATCTTCTGTATATAAAGAGAATTGAAAATGAATCTTGATGTGAATGGAAGGGGAGAGGGAGCGGGAAAGGGGAGGGTTGCGGGTGGGAGGGAAGTTATGGGAGGGGGGAAGCCATTGTAACCCATAAGCTGTACTTTGGAAATTTATATTCATTAAATAAAAGTTTAATAAATGAAAAAAAAAAAAGAGTTACTGTAGGAAAAGCCACCTGTGTGTGGCCTTGCTAACACACAGCTACACAAGGAAACACGTTGGTATGTATCTTTTTCACAGGCCTTAGTAATTACTGATGAAAAATTACCTATTAGAAGATGGTCATCTTAAAAATAATTTTAAGTTATAAAGACTTGTTGTCTTATTTTATTTAAAGATTTATTTATTTATTTGAAAGTCAGAGTTACAGAGAGAGGAAGAGAGAGAGAGAGAGAGAGAGAGAGAGAGAGAGAGAGAGAGAGAAAGAAAGGAAGGAAGAAAGAAAGAAAGAAAGGAAGGAAGAAAGAGAGAAAGAAGAAGAAAGAAGGAAGGAAAAAAAGAAAGAGAAAGAAAGAAGGAAGGAAAGAAAGAAAGAAGAAAGGAAAGGAAGAAAGATAGAAAGAAAGAGAGAGAGAGAGAGAATGAGAGAGAGAGGGCGATCTTCCATCTACTGGTTGACTCCCCAAGTGGTGGCAGCAGCCAAGGCTCAGTCAGGGGCTTCTTCTGGGTCTCCCACATGGGTGGAGGAGAAAATCCTTAGGCCATCTTTCACTGCTTTTCACAGGCAATTAGCAGGGAGGTGGATTAGAAATGGAGCAGTCAGGACTTGAACTGGTACCTATATGGGATTCCAGTGTTGCAGGCAACTACTTTACTCACTACACAATGCCAGCCCAAGATTTGCTGTCTTAAAAAGACTTACTAAAAATATCTCAGGATAAATTTATCTTCTACATACCTTTCATCATTTTCCAATTTTTTACAAGTATGTTTATTACTTTTAGACTAGGAAAAAAACCCTGAAGACTTAATAATTAAATATGTATATTTTTATAAACTATTCAATGACAAAAATGTTTGTGAAAGACCTTTTATATAATATCTCAAGCAAGCTCTTTTCTGCCGCAAAAAAAACCCACCCCTATGTCAATTGTGTGAAAAGAATGGTAAGATGGAAACTCTTCTGAAAGCATTAATAGTTTTTATCCAGTGAATGATGGAAATGATCAATGATTTATTTATTCCTTCTGCTTTCTAGTAAAATAAACATGCTTATATTTCACATTAAAACAAAACTTTATATGTAGTAGCAAGCATCAAAATTTATATTTCATGTATGAGTTCAACAGATTATCTGATCTGTACTAACTTTCACTTGGAACTTTCAAGGTCAGGATAAACTTTTTTGATAAAGGTGAACAAAAATTCCTGAAATATGGATTTAGATGGAGCTAACTGTTCATTAACATATCCTACAGATTTTACCTTAAAGAAAAGGAAAACCTTCAGTGCAACTTCAGAGGGTTGAAATTCTCTATGTAACTTAAAGGATCAAATCTTAAGAGATACCTGAACTCATCTAAACAGAAACAATGATTTTAATTTTTAGTAATTACTTCTTTGATCTGATTCCACTTGTCATCTGTCAAAACACTTGTGATCTTAATAGTGCTTCAATAAACAGCAGGGATATGGGGTAAGTGATGACACAGCAGGAATGACCCATTAAGATAGTGACGAATAGAACTGGAGATTCACCATCCTGGCAGACACAGAAATTCACCAGAGGTTCACTTGTATCCCCAAACCGACCTTTCAGATAAGCACCAAGACAAATTTTTAGTATAAAGACTGGAGTAGTGAAACTTCGAAAGTTGCAACATTTGCCTCTGGGAAGGTGACCACAATCTCCTTTCTTCATGGGATATTAAGTGACAATACGCTCTCCTAGCTATGGTACCCTTAACACTATCACAACCTCTCCTACTTCTCAACAGTGGTGGTCGCCTAACATACCAAGCAGGAGTGATTTGTTTTTCTTCTACTTGTCAGTCTACTGAGATCTGAAACTTACAACAGGGCTTGTTTCCCCTGGGGTCCTTGGTGATGTGAATTGTCTTTAGCCAGTGCCTAACAAATCACTGTCACAGAGCAGCAGTCGACCTTTCTTTTCAATCTATGCACTTTGCAGGAGTTATAAATCAGTTGACTTTCAAGCTCGATGAGATGGCATATGCCCCAGTTTGAAGAACAGATGGAGGCTTGGGGGAAAATTGTTTCTGCAGGCTTGCTACAAGCAGCTCTGCTCCATAAAAGTGAACCATTCGCACTAATTTCTCACATAAATTATATAGGCAGCAGGGAGCACCAGCCCATTCAGCAGAAAACCTTTCATCTAGCTTCCAGAGGTCAACTAACCATTTAAATTAAAGTTATTTCCGATACACGGTTGTATTTTTATGCTGCACACTTTTTAAGATACAGCAACGTGCACCAAATAAAAGAATGGGATTGTGTGTGCAGTTGCCCCCTCCAAAAAACACAGAATAGTACCTTAATTGTCAGAGAGGTATTTCTTCTCAAGACTTTTAGAATAGCACTGCCTATTAATTAATCACTGGGGAATTAACAATAGGAATGAATGGAGCAGCTCTCCTGTACAAAAACCAGGTGAATTATCACTTCTTTTATAAAATCTGCCATACAAATTCTAATAAGACCTGTTACCCAACCTCAGGCTTTGGCAGTTCTCAAAAGATACAGAAGCCCGGAACAATTCCAACAGAGCAGTCATTCTTCCTTAGGTGAAACAAATTACTCAGCTCTAATAAATTTGCTTACAAGATTTCAAAAGTCAACATAACCTTTACCTGAGGGGCAAGAGACACAGCACGAATTTCTTTGCAAACTTAAGAAATGGAAACATTAAGAAATTTAAGGTGCCAAGGGACTAAATAACAAATCAAAATTGCAGAATCCCGTAACTGTACTGAAGACGAATGGATCAGGTATCATATCACAGTGTGACTTACTTTAAAATGCAATAATGTTTACAGGTAATGAGCTATCATGGTTTGGGGCTGATTTTAATTGTGAGAAAATTAGTACACATTTTAATAATAATTATATTCAATAACTGTTTTTCCCACTAGGAAATTATCAGTTATGTCAATGAAAACAGTCACACTGACAGGGTTTTTTATAGTTCATGAATACCAATGCTCTGAGAACTGAAAGGGACTGAGAAAAAGGTGGGAATATCAGGGAGGAAATACTAAACGGATTCAATTCAACACAGAACTGACGGTGTTGTCCAAGGCACTGTCAGTGGACATTTCAAAGACTAGTTGAAGTATTTAACGCATGCACAGCCTTCTCTTTGATTGATAATTAAGTTGGACATATACTGTAAGTCATTTAGAAAGAGAAATGAACTTGTCATTTTGAAGTGAGCTTCAAGAAATGAGCGGTCTCTGGAGGAGCACTGGTGGATAATCAGAGGAGCAGCCTCAGGATAGGGCTCAGCCCTCCTGAAACTGTGGCTGCCACACTGCGCTGCTGCTGTTCATGGTTCCAATTTGCTACTGTAAGACTGGGTCTCTTTAGCAACATTTTACCCAGTGTTTATTCTTTAGACTGTTTCATGATCATCTCAAAAGACAAATATTTTAATAACCAAGAAACAAAATTTCATTGAATTCCCATAATTGAAAAGGGTCACAGGGCAGTGGGTGTTTGGCCTGTTAAAGACACGCTTGGCATGCCCCAGAGTTCATTATCAGAATGCCTGGGTTCAAGCACTGGAGCCACTCCTGATTCTGGTTTCCTGCTTACGCAGACTCTGGGAGGCGGCAAGTGACGGTCAAAGCACTAGAGTCCTCGCACCCATATAGGAGACCCAGAACGAGTTTTGGGCTCCTAGCTTTGACTGGCCCAGTCTTGGCTGTTATGAGCACTTGGGAGTGAAGCAGTGGATGGAAAACCTGTCTGTCTGTCTCTCTCTTTGCCCTTTAAATAAGAGGTAAACGAAAATTTTTAAAAAATAATAATTTTAAAGGTCATAGAAGTCATCTGGCACATTGTTGTCACAGATAAGGAAATGAAGCCCAGAGAGGCGATTGGTCATGAAGTCAAGTGTAGAGCAGTAAAACTTAAAAACAGCCGGCTCCAGCGATGCTTCGCCTCCACTCAGAACACACCATTGAGCAACTGCTCTGCTCCAGAAACCCTTCCAGGGCCAAGCACAAGGGAGCAAACCAGCCAGAGCCGCAGACTCAGGTCCTTGCCTGAGAGGATCCCAGGACATGCCTATTCTCAGTAACTGTGATTTGGGGTACATTTTAGGTTCTGTTTTTCATTTGCTCTCATCTGTCTTATTTTTGCTAACGTTGTGTGTTTTATAGTTCATGTAAGACTACTTAAATTTTGGAATAATGTGGGATATAATGCCTATATATATATATATATATATGCCAATGACATGTTCATATAAATGATCATTGATAAAAAGTATTAGAAAAGTGTGTTTGTGGTTATCGGATGAAATTAATTTGAACTTACATCAGTTTGTCATAGAACAAAGTCTTGTGATCCAACTTTTAGTCAGGAGGTAACTGTGTATTAATCAAA
This sequence comes from Lepus europaeus, assembly GCF_033115175.1. Classification (NCBI taxonomy): domain Eukaryota; kingdom Metazoa; phylum Chordata; class Mammalia; order Lagomorpha; family Leporidae; genus Lepus; species Lepus europaeus. The sequence continues at coordinate 163,151,316 of NC_084829.1, read as the reverse complement.
TGACCTCAGGGTAATTATGCTTTTGTGGTGAAGTTTTATGTGTCTCCAACAGGCCAGCAAGAAGACGCATGTCTAACACTGAGTAGAGGCTACCCAAGTCCATTCTCACATATACCTGTTTATGCTTTATTAATTTATTTCAGAATAAGTGACTCCTATATTCTTAGGATTGTATCTATGAACCACATTGAATCTGATATCTGTGTTAATTATCCCATTAACATGAAGAGTATCAGTTGTAAAAAAAATTTTTTAAATGACTCCTGAAAATCATTTACATTTAAAACAAAGGAAAAACAGGAATGCAGAAAATGAGAAAAATCTCGAAGATAAATGAATAGTTTATGATAGTATATAGTTATTTTTAAAAATCTGATGTGCCTACGATATTTTGCTCAAATGTCTCTTGAGGCCTCCATTGAAATGATTATTTTAAATGACTTGCATTTACAGACTATTCAAAACAATGACTTGAAATCAGAATTCATACTAAACTGATGAATCTCACAGTGCCACCTATGATTCATATTTAAGTTCTTTATTAAGTATGTAAGTGATGATTGTTATTTCAAGTTCACTCAGACAAATACTACAAATGACTTCAGGTTTCTGCCCAACAGAGAACCAGAAGGAGCCCTGGTAAAATTATAGAGGGGAACATGGATTTCTCAAAGTGATGAACAACAAGAGGAAAGGCAGGAGGAGGAAGGTGAAGAGAAAGGAGATGAAGAAGAGAATGAAGAGGGAGAGGAGGAATTGAAGGAAGAAGAACAAAAGGAAGTAGAAGGGGAGGGGGTAGCAGGGATGGCGAGGAGGAAGCCTCCAGGTTGACATAAAGAGACCAGTGTGGAGGGGCAGCCAAGGATGCCTGTAGGTGAAGTAAGAGAACAGAGTTCACATTCTCCTCTGACTCACGCGTGACGATGTAGTTTTAGTGCAATTCAAAACTTCTTTGCATCTACATTTACATCTCTCTTCACTCTGTGTCCAGCAGAGTGTTCTGAATGTTTTGCAAGTTGATGCAATGTCATTCCTCTCTACACAATTTCCACATGGAAACTTAGAGTGGGGCCCACCTGCTAACCCAGCTAGTTTTATAAGCATGTGATTCATATTACAGGATTATGGGAACTGAAGGTGAGAACACAGTTTTAACATTTGCATTGCTCATGCCAGTGGTCTACTTGGGGACTTATCCAGACTCTTCAGCTCTTTTTCACTTCCATGCCTATCATGTGGCTCTTGAAGATACCCACACAAGAATAGCAGTTCTGTTTCTTGAATGTTAGTGGAGTTCAGAAAAATGTAGAGAAAGAAGCAGATTAAAATGTTTAGTTTAAACAACTTTTATACCTTCTTATGGCTATAACCATTGATTGGCAGGAATTCTTCAGTCATGCTTGAAAAACGTGGATTAGGGGGCTGGCACTGTGGTGCAGTAGGTTAGGATGCCGGTTCTAGACCCAGCGGCTCCTTTTCCAATCCAGCTCTCTTCCATGGCCTGGGAAAGCAGTAGAAGATGGCCCAAGTGCTTGGGCCCCTGCACCCACACAGGAGACCTGGAAGAAGCTCCTGGCTCCTGGCTTTGAATCACCTCAGCTCTGGCCATTGCAGCCATCTGGGGAGTAAATCAGTGGATGGAAGACCTCTCTCTCTCTCTCTCTCTCTTTCTCTCTCTCTCTCCCTCTCCCTCTCACTGTATGTAATTCTACCTCTCAAATAAATAAATAAAATCTTTTAAAAAAGGAGGAAAATGTGGATAAAAATGTATTCCATGGTTTTCCTGGTAAATTTCATATTCTGGATCAAATTTACAGTATTTATCTTTCCTTCCTTCCTTCCTTTTTTTTTTTTTTTTTTTGTTTTTGTTTTTTTGACAGGCAGAGAGAGACAGAGAGAAAAGTCTTTCTTCCATTGGTTCACCCCCCAAATGGCTGATACGGTCGGCATGCTGTGCTGATCCGAAGCCAGGAGCCAGGTGCTTCTCCTGGTCTCCCATGTGGGTGCAGGGCCCAAGCACCTGGGCCATCCTCCACTGCCTTCCCGGGCCACAGCAGAGAGCTGGAATGGAAGAGGAACAACTGGGAAAGAATCCAGCGCCCCAACTGGGACTAGAACCTGGGGTTTCGGCGCCGCAGGCGGAGGATTAGCCAAGTGAGCTGCGGTGCCGGCCAACAGTATTTATCTTTCACACATAACAAACTTCCCATCAATAAGTATACAGAAAATTTTACTGTAAGTATGGACGTGTTACGGAATTTTTCTCATATTTACTGAGGAATTTCTGATAAATATACATAACTAAGATGAGAACATAGCTATAGGCTTTTATTTGGGTAGCAAATTCAAGCACTTATTTTTGACTGCCATTATTTTAATCTAGAGCTGTACAGTTTAATGTGGTTACCATGTGGCTATTTAAATTAAAATTAATTAAAACTAATTAAAATTCAGGTCCTCGGTCCCAGTAGACACATTTCAAGTGCTTAACGGCCACACATGGCCAGTAGCACTGGATGAAGACAGCGTCAACGGAGCACATTTCCACCATCGAAGTGAGTTGTACTGGACACTGCTGTGATCTTCGGAGATACCAGAAGGAATAGACTACACAGGACAGGGGACAGCGGTCAGTCTGCCTGTTTGCTCGGGCATCTGGAACACACGGGCACTGAATTGCTCCATCAGTTCAGGCTGAGACTGAGAAAGCTAAACATGAAAAACATTTACCCATCTCTACCTCTTCTATTTTTTGGCTTTTAGGTTTTGTGTAAGGCGATATCACAGCCTTGTCACTGCAAGAATGCCTGGTGTTTCCAACATGGCGATGACCAGGTCAGCTCATCCAGAACATGTAGAAGGGACATGTGATAACTTGGGCAGGGAGTCCCACGCCGGAAACTTGGAAGACAGGAATGAGCCGGAGATGCTGGAACAGATCTCGTCACAGTTGAAGGCTGTGAGTCCTGAGCATTTCAGAGGCAAGGGCCTCTTAAAACTGATAGAAGAAACAGATCTTCTTATCACCAGTTTCAGGCACTCACAGACCTCCTGGGGGTCCTAAGGGAATCCCACAGTGCTGAAGGAGACCAGTGTTTTCCTGGCGAAGCATTGCCACTCAAGAGCTTTAGAAAGATGAGCTATGAGATTACTGGCATTCTGCCCTAGTGTACAGAGGGGTACAGTGCAGGGTTCTGATTTTTTTTTTTGGGGGGGAAGGAAAGTAGTTCCTTTAATATTCCAGGCCCCTTCTTCAGGAATGGCATACTTACAAAGTCCTCTGTCCCTACACAGCACCATACTGTCCCCATAGTAAATGCAACAAGGAATAAACATGAATATAATGAGAGAATGTTCAAAAGCCTATGTTTAATAATATCAATGCCTTATGTTCAGTTACAGTAGTAGAATTGAAAATAGCAGCAAAGCCCTAAACAGTAGAAGTCTACAGGTTCTGAAATAAATAAGATGTGTCTCTAAAGTTATGCCATTATACTATCAATGACAGCAAGTAAATTGTTTCCTCCTTATTATGACTTTTCTACTTGCTGAATCAGTACTATAATAAATAGTAGCTTAAAAAATTAATATAATCCTGAAAAGAAAAGCAGTTTACATTCCTTTATATCCCTACCTGTTAGGAAACTGGCACAGTTTTAGTTAGGTGGCCGCATGGCCCACCTACGTGAGCCAGGCTCCACCCCCATCCTAATGGGATTTGCTGCTCCTGCTTCCCTGCCTGCCCTCAGGTGAAATTTTAAAAGGGCCTGTTCCTGAACTCGTGCTCTCTTGGCTCTTCTCTCTTGGTTCTGCTCTCTTAGCTCTCCTCTCCTGCTCTTAGCTCTCCTCTCTCCTCTTCTCTCCTTGCTAGCTCCTCTCCTCTCTGTTTCTCTCTTATACTCTATTTCTCTCTCTTTCCCTTCACCGCCCCTTCACTACAGTCTGTTGGGTGTTCCCCAATAAACCCTATCCCTTCTCTGGTGTTCGGTGTGTTTTGCGATGGCTAACATTAATATATAACACTACCAACTGTTGGATTATCAAAGGTAAGGCAAAATGATTTATCCCATATTCTTATTAATAATTTACTTTCAAGATAAATTTTTCTAGTGTTCTGACACTTCTATAAATTATTCCTCAAATTATTTGAACAGGTAAAAATAAATCTGTATAAATTATTTTTACTAATACAATTTATATGTAGGCTATAATTACTTCAAAAGCCAAAAGACACTCATTCCCTTTTTACAAAGAATTAAGAAATATTCTTCTACACAACAGGAATCACGTCATTGAGAACTCCCAATGTGTTATCCTGAATGAATCAGTACATAGATAAGAAAACAAGAAAAGGGGAAATCTATGTAATTCAGCATTCATCAGCACATAGATAAGCAAATGGAAAATCAATGTAAGTCATCAAATAGAAACGAAGGTCCAAATCACAGAAAAACTTTAAACTATGCCTTACATTAAGACCAAGGTATCTAAAATAGTTATAATTGCTATGTTCTCTTTTTTTTTCATTGCAAGTATGTGTTCATATAACAAATTCACATTCAAATTTGAATGATTAAATGAAAGATAATGCTACTCAGCTCTCCATCCCTCCCCTTAGAAAACTGAAGGTTTAATGACAAGGATACCACAAGGTTTCTCTTATAACTTAGAATAATCCTAAATTCAATAACTGAATACCAGATGATTGCTCAAGATTTAGAGATATTTGATAATAATGTGACAATATTTTCAAGACATACTAGATTCAATGCCAACAATTTTTTCAGTTTTTGCAAAGAAGTTCATTTCAATGCATACTTCTAAGCTATTTACTTGGACAGATTCTTCAATCTGATTATTTTACTTTTTAACATAAATGTATTTGTTCCTAATGACAAACAATGCCTCCATCCACCTTCAGATAAGGCTACTGGACTTTTTAGTCAAAGGTGTCAACTGCTTGATTCAACTGCTATTTGGCCAAAACCTTTTATTTTCCTCAACCTGATGTGATTCTCATATGCAAGCAACTGCTTTGCTCTGTAGGCAGAGAAGCACTTCTAGCCGATAAATATCACCTAAAGCAAAGTGGCTGATAACAAAAATAATTAAATAGTAGAAGCCAGTTAGAGATCAGCATTCATTTTTCAAATTAAATGTAAAAGCCTCCTCCACTTAAGAGATTGGCAAGTTTTTACAAATAACATCAGTGGGCCTTTTAGAAAGAAACACGGCCACATTAGAATGGAGTCATTAGGCAATACATTTATTTTGAAGCCAATTAACCTTTTGTCAGAAAAACGTCGGTGCTGTAATGGCTTCGGCAGTGGAGGTCAGCCTCTAACAGGGCACGTATGACAGCCCCGGCGCGGGCTGACACAGGCTGCAGAGAGAGGGGACTGGGGAGGCAGGCTCTGCCTTCTTTGTATTCTACTCTGCATTTCCTGGGAGCACACAATCTTGACCTATCCATTTAGGTAATTAAAGCTTCCATTTGGAAGTGTCCTGCAGGAAGGTGAAATTTGGGGGAGATAAATGGCTGTTGCTCTCCTTATCCAGCTGCCAGTTGCATCATTTGATGGACTGCCTGAAACAGGCTGGGCTGCTAGGTTCTCATAAAAATAGAGATGAATTGGGCAGCAGACAATTCTCCCAGGGAAAGCACTCTGTCATTTCCCTCTTTGCAGGCTATAATTTAATTGTTAGTCAAGGTGGACAGCTGACACAGGGGGCTTTCTCTAAGAGCGTACCCACCAGCCTCCCTTTGCTAAGACATGACTCCAGTTTATTTACTTAGCAGCCAAGCTTGCTTGGCAGTGGGAGATGTCACTCCAGCAGGCACAGCTGGCTGTCACAGCTGCCCTCACTTACCTTCCAGGCTATTTTGTTTCCTTTCGAATCATGCTCAAGGGCAATTGGGAAGTCTCCTCGCTCATAAAATTTTCGAAATGCTGTAGGCTTGGTTGGTCTTTCTTTAAATGCCCCGGCAGTTGGAGGGCCTCTCACCTTAAAGGAATAAAAAACAGGAATCAAGTTTTAAAACATAGTTGGCGGGGGAGAAATTTTGTTTTGGGGGATCTTTTTAAAATACTTCATTTTGAATAAAGATGTTGGAGATAAGATAGCTGGTAAGATAAAACAGCTATCTCATGTAAATATACAAACTGAGGGAAGAAAATTATCTTATGGTCACTGTTAAGTTTCTAGTTTATTTCAAGTTACTTTAGAAAGCATTCCTAGAACTACTACCTTCTTAGAAGGAAGGTGGTCCTGACTTCATGCTTAAGGAAAGAATTTAATGAGGTATCTAGATTCAGTGTGTCAGAACTTTAAACATTTCCAGTAACTGTAAACTGTAATCTCAGGCACAGTACATTTTGTGGAATGCCGAAGTAATACACTTAAAATATTTCTTTTCAGACCTTGTATATATGCACAAATGGTAGACTGTGTTCTCATGAATATTAACAATGAAACTATAAAAATTGATAAAAATTAAGGAAAGAAAAAAAGTAGCTTACTATGTGTGTGTGTGTTAAGTTACACTTGGTAACGCAAGATCATGAGAAAGAAACATTAGAATAGCTGAGAATCTCAATAGGCTCTAGTCATGAGTTGCCAAGGCTATGGAAGCCTTTAGAGTTCGCTGACTTTGATGTTATTCTGATAGGGTCATAGTCAAAGTGGAAGTTCTCTCCTCCCTTCAGAGAAAGGTACCTCCTTTGATGACCCGTTCTTTCCACTGGGATCTCACTCAGAGATCTTTCATTTAGGTCTTCTTCTTTTTTTTTTTTTTTCTTTTCCATGGTATCTTGGCTTTCCATGTCTACAATACTCTCATGGGCTCTTCAGCCAGATCCAAATGCCTTAAGGGCTGATTCTGAGGCCAGAGTGTTGTTTAGGACATGTGCCATTCTATGAGTCTGCTGTGTATCCCGCTTCCCATGTTGGATCCTTCTCTCCCTTTTTGATTCTATCAGTTAGTATTAGCAGACACTTGTCTTGTTTGTGTCATCCCTTTGACTCTTAGACCTATCAGAGCCATCAATTGTGAACTGAAATTGATCACTTGGACTAGTGAGATGGCATTGGTACATGTCACCTTGATGGGACTGTATTGGAATCCCCTGGCACATTTCTAACTCCACCATTTGGGGCAAGTCTGATTGAGATTACTGACGCCATGAACACGAGTGTCAAATTGTTAAGTCAGCAGCAGGAGTCACTGTGTACTTACATCCCATGTGGGATCTGTCCTTAATGTGTTATCTAATGTGCAGTGATGCTATAACTAGTACTGAAACAGTATTTTTACACTTTGTGTTTCTGTGTGGGTACAAACTGATGAAATCTTTACTAATTATATACTGAATCAATCTTCTGTATATAAAGATAATTGGAAATGAAAAAAAAAAACCTGGTGTTAAATTGGAAATGGCATAGAAAATTAATTAATTTAAAAAAAATATCATGTAGGATCTCTGTCTTTAATGTACTGTACACTGTTATTTAATGCTATAACTAGTATTCCAACAGTATTTTTTTCACTTAGTGTTGCTATATGGGGGCAAACTGTTGAAATCTTTACCTAATATATACTAAACTGATCTTCTGTATATAAAGAGAATTGAAAATGAATCTTGATGTGAATGGAAGGGGAGAGGGAGTGGGAAAGGGGGAGGTTGCGGGTGGGAGGGAAGTAATGGGAGGGGGGAAGCCATTGTAACCCATAAGCTGTACTTTGGAAATTTATATTCATTAAATAAAAGTTTAATAAATGAAAAAAAAAGATGTTAACACACACACAAAAAAAAATAGATGAGAATCTTTTACTCTCAAAATGAAATTTTCATTATAATAGTTCCTAAAGTTTTTTTCACATTTATATCTTTTTAATCTTATTTGTATCTGTACTAATTCAATAGGTTTCAAGATTCAAAATGACAAATGAAGACTTTAGAAAATTATAGCTGACTGTATTTTTCTTTACATATAGTCTAAGCATGATTGTTTTCCCTATTTGTATTAAAAAGTAGACATTTTATGTATCAGTTTAATGAAATCATCATTTTGCCAATACCTAATATGGACAAGTTAGGAAATAATTTAACAATATTTTAAGATCTTGCATGTATCAGCTTTTAATATTTTTGTAAAAATTTTTACTTGTAGCAAATATTTTAAATTTATATATATATGACAATAAAATATATAATAAATGCATTAGATGTGAGAAATATATTTAATGCATAAGGGTATGTATTCATAAGATATAAAAAGATATTTGGAATTGAGAAGGATATTAAGAGAGTTTTATTAAGAAGATTAAATGCTGAAGTGGAGTTGCAGAGTGAGGTAACACACAGGCATTCATTAGCATTTATTATTTATTACCTAGCACAAGATTCCCAGTATATGATTACAGAAGTAACTTCGGTGATGCTGGCTGTCACCAGTGGGAAGGAAGCTCTCTTTGTTATTGAAGCTTTGAAATTTGTTGTGGTATTAGAACTATTAGCCACCAGGCTCAGCCAAATTCATTCACTTGTTAAATAGGCACCTGTACTTGATGACTGCTCAGTGCAGATCAGAGCTGAAGGCTTATACAAGGGAGAACAGTTTCAACTGCACTACTCTTACGGAAACTGTGGAGCTACGACTCTTGGACTTTTCAGATTCATGGAGTGGGAAATTTTGAATCACACTGGTAAAGGATTTGCTGATTTTAATTTTGCCAAGAAATTACTTAAAAGACAAAAGATTGCCATCTACCAGAATGGCAGCATTTTAATACTATCAAAAAATGACAGACTACAATCTAAAGCAAGAAAACTTAGCCATATATATTCAGTATGAATGCACAAATACAAATTTATAGAAAGTTACAGCACAATATGTATATAATGGGTGCACACACACGTGTCTATGTTATTGTGGACTGCTGATCGCTGCTCTGCAGAAGCCTCATTTATTTGATTATATAACTTTCTATTGTGATAATGGAGATCCACATGCAGTTGTGAGAAATAATAGAGACACCATGTACTGTTTATTCACTTTCCCCAATGTTAATATCTTGGGAAACTATGGGGATGTATCACAAAAGGTTACTGACATTGACAAACTACAGAACAGTTCTCTCCCCACAAAGACCTCTCACCTTCTCATACCTCTGTCCTGTGCCCACCAGCAACAAGGAGCTGTTGTCAATTTCTCTAATATGGTTATTTCAACAATCATACAAACAGTGTAATCCAACAGGATTGTCTTGTTTTTTTTTTTTTTTTTCACTTAGCATGAACCTCTGGAGATTCAGATAACTTGCTGTGTATATAAATAGTTACTGCTTCTTAATGATGGAGAGTATGGAAGTAGCACGGTCAATTTATTTATTTACTTATTTTTAATAGAAAACTTTTATTTAATAAATATAAATTTCCTAAGTACAACTTTTGGATTATAGCAGTTCTTCCCCCCATAACCACCCTCCCATCCTCAAACCATCCCATCTCCTACTCCTTCTCCCGTCCTATTCTTCATTAAGATTCATTTTTAATTATATACAGAAAATCAACTCTATACTGAGTAAAGATTTCAAAATTTTGCACCCACACAGACACAAAGTATAAAGTACTGTTTAAAGACTAGTTTTACCATTAATTCTTATAGTACAACACATTAAGGACAGAGATCCTACATGGGGAGTAAGTGCACAGTGACTCCTGTTGTTGATTTAACAATTGACACTCTTGTTTATGATGTCAGTAATCACCCGAGGCTCTTGTCATGAGCTGCCAAGGCTATGGAAGCCTCTTGAGTTCGCCAACTCTGACCTTATTTAGATAGGGCCATAATCAAAGTGGGAGTTCTCTGTTCCCTTCAGAGAAAGGAACCTCCTTCTTTAATGGCCCGTTCTTTCCACTAGGATCTCACTCACAGAGATCTTTCATTTAGGTCATTTTTTTGCCACATTGTCTTGGCTTTCCATGCCTGAAATGCTCTCATGGGCTTTTCAGCCAGATAGAATGCCTTAAGGCAGAAGCACAGTTGATTTAACCATTTACCATTAAAAGTCATCTGAAGGTTTTCTGTTTTTGACTGTTAAGAATAAAGCTGTGACTGTTTTGTACACAACCTTTCTCAAGTTGAGGAAGTTTACATCTATTACTATTTTTTCTCAGTTTTTTAAACTATGAATGAGTGCTCAAATTGTCAAATGTGTTTTCTGTATCAATTAAATACTCATGTGACTTTTTTCTTTCATTACTTATTGATATGGAGTTTTGGAGTTTTCTAATTAAAAATTTAGTTTCCCTTAACAACTATAGAGCTGTTCAAATGATCTGTTTCCTGTTGGGTGACTTATGGTGCTTGTATTTTTAGAGGAATTGGCCTTAGCTTCTATTATTTTTATATATCAAAAAAGATTTAATATTTATTTGAAAGGCAGTAAGCGTGAGAGGGATATCCTCCATCCACTGGTTCTCTTCCCAAAAGGCCACAATGGCCTGAGCTTGGGCAGGCTGAAGCATGGAGTCAGGAGTTCCATCCAGGCCATTTTCCCTGGCACATTGGCAGGAGCTGGATTGGAAGCAGAGCATCTGGGGCTAGAACTGGCTCTATCATATAGGATGCCGTTGTCACAGGCAGTGGCTTAAACTGCTGTGCCACAACTCCAGTCCTGGCCCTGTCCTCTACACTGTAAAATTTATGAGTATAAATTATCATTTCCTTTTTGATGTCTGCAGGGTCTGCGATGATATTCACTCATGCATTCTGATGTTTGGTAATTTGTGTCTGCTTTTTTCCCTCTGTCAATCTTCCTAGAATATAGCCAATTTTATTTATTTCTACAGGGGCCCATTCTTTGTCTCTATTGTTTCTCTGTATTTAATTTCATCCACTTATGTTCTTATCATTTTTATTTTCTTTCTTCTGCTTGATTTTTGCTCTTTTTCTGTTCACTTTATGGGAACTTAGATTACTGATTTGAGACTTATCCTTCTTTCTAATGTCTATATTTAGTACAATAAATTTCTTTCTCAGCTATGTTCTGTATGTTTGAAAGGTAGCACTTCATATTCACTCAGTACAATGCATTTGTAATTTCCCTTAAGATCTATGGATTATTTAGAAGTATCTGTATGATTTTTTAAAATTTTTTGAGTTTGTTTTACTGTCAAGTTCATAATATATACTGGCAGGTGCTCTATGGCCACTTGAAACAAACATATACTACACTGTTGTTGGGTAGAGTGTTCTATATAAATTTATTTGATACTGTTCCTTGATGATGTTGTTATGATATTCTACATCCTTGCAGATATTCTGACAATTATTACAACAATTGTTGAGAGAGAGGTGTCAAAGTTTCTGCTTGTAATTGTGCGTTTATTTCCCCCTTCAGTTCCAACAGAGTTTGCACTTCATGTATTTGGCCACACTGTATCTTGGTGTATACACACTTAGAATTTTTGCACCTTTTTTTAAAAAGATTTATTTTATTGATTTAAAAGACAGAATTACAGAGAGAGGTATAGACAGAGGTCTTCCATCCACTGGTTCACTCCCCAAATGGACAAAATGGCCTGAGCTGAGTCAATCCAAAGCCGGGAGCCAGGAGCTTCTTCCAGGTCTTCCAGTGGGTGCAAGGACCTAAGGACTTAGGCCATCTTCTACTGCTTTCCCAGGAGCATTAGTCGGGAGCTGACTAGAAGTGAAGCAGCCGGGACTCAAACCAGCACCCATATGGGATGCCGGTGCTGCAGGCTAGGGTTTTAACCCATTGCACCACAGCGCCGGCCCCTATTTTTACGCCTTCTTTATAGAGCAACCCTTGTTTTCAATGTGCAAGTTCCCTTAATTGACCCCCCCCCACCTTTTTTTATTTATTTAACAGGTAGAATTATAGACAGTGAGAGAGAGAGACAGAGAGAAAGGTCTTCCTTCCATTGGTTCACTCCCCAAATGGCCTCCACGGCTGGCACTGCATGGATCTGAAGCCAGAAGCCAGATGCCTCCTCCTGGTCTCCCATGGGGGTGCAGGGGCCCAAGCACTTGGGCCATCCTCCACTTTCCCCCACCCTGGGCCATAGCAGAGTTGGACCAGAAGAGGAGCCACCAGGACTAGAACCCAGCACCCATATAGGATGCCGGCACCGCAGGTGGAGGATTAACCAAGTGAGCCACAGTGCCGGCCCCATAATTGACCCCTTTTTCACATTATGCAATATTCTTCTCTGGTTCTGGTAAAAAAAATTTTCCCCTAGAGTTTACGTTATCTGATACATGATAACTGATATAAATTTTCCCATAGAGTTTATTTTATCTGATATATTTATTTGAAAAGGGAAATTGACAGAGAGAGAGAGAGAGATCTTCCATCCACTGATTCACTACCCAAATGGCCACAATGGCCAGGGCTATATCAGGCCTGAAGTGAGGAGCTTGGAACTCCATCAGGGTCTTCCACAGGCTGGTAGAGGCTCAAGTACTTGGGTCATCATATGCTGCTTTCCCAGGTGCATTAGCAGGGGGTTCGATGGGAAGTGGAGCAGCCAGGACTCATATCAGTACTTATAAGGGATGTCGGCATCAACAGGCAGCAGCTTGACCCACTGTACCATAGTAAGAGGTCCTCCAACTTTCTTTTTTAATTTATTTTACTTTTAAAGTTTACTTTAAGGAAGAGTTATGGAAGTAGAATCTTCCATTCACTGGTTCATACCAGAAATGGCCACAACCACCAGGACCGGGCCAGGCTGAAGCCAGGAGCCCTATCCAGGTCTCCCACATGGCTGCAGGGGCCCAAAGTCTTGGGCCATCCTTTGTTGCTTTTCCCAGGCGCATAAGCAGGGAGCTGGATGAAAAGTGGAGAAGTCAGGGTTTGAATCGGTACTTCTACGGGGTGTCAGTGTTGCACATGGTGACCTTTCTGGCCACGCTACAATGCCAGCCTCCCAACTTTCTTTTGATTAGTACTTATTTCACAAATCATTTTCCATTTCCATTTACTTTCAATTTGATTATATCATCATACATGAACTGAGCTGTTTTGTAAACAGTTTATTATTGAGTCATAGTTTTTAATACACTCTACAAATCAAAGTCTTTTGATTAATAAACCTTTTACATTCAATGCAATTATCAATGTGTTAAAGTTTAAGTAGGCCATGCCATTTTTTTGTTTTGTTTGTTCTATTTTGCATTCTTTAGTTTCTTTTCCTTACTTCCCCATGTTACTTGAAAATATTTAGAATTCCATTTTGCCTTATCTATTATGTTTTCAAGTGTATCTCACTATATAGCATTTTAGTCATTTGTCTAGGTATTGCATTTTCATATACACAGTGAACAATATCTACTAGTGTTGCTATTTTACCAGCTAAAATAAAATGTATAAACCTTATCTCTCTATATGCCTCATTACCCTCACCTATTTGTAATCATCTGAAGTATTTTCTTATGTACATCTAGAATTGTATCAGAAATCTCAGTAGTTTCAACTATCAAATATAATTTAGAAAACTCAATGGGAAAAATAAAGTCCTTTGTATTTATCATTATTTCATTGTGTTCATTCTTCCTTTGTGATATCACAACGTTCTTATTTTAAAATTTTCTCTTTGTTAAGAAATGTCCATAGACATTCTTTTGGGGGTAGGTTTGTTGGGTCAAATTCTCTTAGTTGTATTCATCTGAGAATTTCTGATTTCCTTTTCATGTCTGAAACTGTATTTTAGTTAGATACAGGATCTGGGATTCATGGTTCATTTCTTTAAGCCTTTGAAAAATACTATTCCAATTTCCTCTAGTCTCCATAACTTCTGATGAAAAAAAATCCACCATTTTCTGTTATATATAAAGCATTACGTTTTTCTTAGGGTTTCTAGTTTTTTTTCTTTTCTTTAGTTTCCCAATGTTTAACTGTGATGTGCTTTGACATGCATTCCTTTAGGCTTTTCCTATTTGAACTTGGCTCAGCTTTCTGAATCTGTAGGTTGATGTCTCTTGCCAAATTTGGGACTTTTCCAGTCATGATTTCTTTGACTTTCCCAGGCATGATCTGTTCTCTTCTCCTTGTGGACTCCAGTGACACCAATGGTAGCCATTTTGTTTTAGTTCCATGGGTGTCTGAGATTATTCATATATATTTGTTTATTTTCTCTGATGTAATTTCTACAGTTCTATCTTTAACTCTGTGAACTTTTCCATTTGCCCCCTCCATTCTGCTGTTGAGCCCAAATGTTCACTTTTTAAATTTAATATTAGTTACTGTACTTTTCAGTTCTAAAATTCCCACTTGATTCTTCTTTATGTCTTCTATTTATTTTCCAAGACTCCATATTTTCACTATTTTGAATATATTCAAAATTACTCATTAAAGTATTTTTGGCAAAGGCTACTTTAAAATTGTTTTAAATACATCTAACATTTCTGTCATCTCAGTATTACCATCTATTGTGTTTTTCTTTTTTTAATTCATTCATGTTGAAATCTTCCTAATTCTTGGTGTGATTTACCGATTTTCTATTGAAACCTGGAAATTTGGTGTATTATGAGTCTCTGGGTCTTACACCTTATGATTTGGCTTCTGCATTCTGACATCCCTCTGTCAGGGATGTGGTGAAGGGTGCCATCTCATGACTGTCAAATTAGGGTAGGAATCTCAGTGCCTTATGTGGCCTTTATTGACCCCAAAGAAGGGAACACTTCATTAACCCTGGCTAAGGGATGGTGGTTCCAGTGCCTTCTAGTCACCCACCTCCATTATCCTGGCTGGGCGGGGTAGGAGTGCCTCATTACTGCTCTCCAGATTGTCTACAGTGATAACACGATGGGTGGCTTCATTTCCTCCGGACAGTAATGACATTCCTTACTCTCCACTAGCCATGCTGTGGCACCACTCCAATGAGAAGGGAGACGAGTCTCCCATTACTGCTAGGTGGAGATCCCTAATTGGCCTCCATTAGTAACGCAAGTATTGGGGGACTTTGCACTGTTCCCATGGGGTGCCTCCTACCAGTATTCAGATCCTTTGCTTACTTATCTGTTAATCACCCCTTTCAAATTTTTCTATAAGTCAAATCATTATTTTTGCTGTAAGTCTCCAAATATGTAACTGGCCTAAAATCTGAGATTATTATCTTTCCCCATTTTCTCTGTTATTTCTTTTAAAATCAATTTCTCTTTTTCTGTGTTATGTGGAATACAATACAATCTTTCTGATTCTGAACTGCAAATTCTAACTATTCAACTTTTTAGGAAATGAACATATGCTACTCTAAGAAAACCTGGAAGGTATTTTATAAATTGTTATAGATAACTTATACTTCTTTCTTGCCACAAATGTTCATGTACTCCCTATGGAAATTATTTCATAACTACAATTATATGTACAATCTTTATTTAGAAAAGTATTTTACAAAATAATCCACACTAATGTGTAATTCCTCAATAATGAGTATATATTTTTCTTGAATATTTGTTAATACTGTCTGGCTACTTTTGTTGTTTACTTATTTTTGAATTTTTTAAAATTTTGTCATTCTAAATAAACTCTTGTCATCTCAAAAGTTGTAATTTGTAAAACCCATTAGAATGTTTTCAATTTGATCTCTTAGTGCAGCAGTGGGATCACCAAATTATATGCAGACTCTGTTCACAGATCCCACTTCTGATGTTTGGTACACATATAACCTCACGTAAGCTTCATAGGACAACATAACATCCTTAAAAAGCTACACATAATTCGTTCTAAATAATTCTAAAAATCTGCTCATAAAAAGTCAAGTGAAATATAATTAACTCTAGAAAGGTAATAAGCATAATGTTATTGGAAACAACACAGATGGTTGTAACTTGACTAAACAACATTTAAAACAAGCAAAATATTGTTAAGAATCTTTTAGTAAGTTCCATATTTATGGAAAAGGAAGCACTGTAAATTTTATTTCATGTCTTAAGAACTTTACCCCGATTTATTATAAATAACATAAAGCAAATAAGGAACCATAAATCAAACCAGATTTGTGGGGAAAATGCAACTAAGATTTGCTTGAATGGTGGGGGCAATCTGTAAACCAATTAGGAAGAATAGATGTTGCAGTAGAATGCTTTTAATAAAAGCTAATGCACTTGGGAACCAAGATATTGAATGCAGTTTGAAATGACTACAGATGACAGAGTACTTTCTGTGCCTACATTTATTGAATGTACTGTAATGGATTTAGGACTCAGATCACAGTGTCTGTCATATGGTCACAAAACTAATAATAGTAAGTAGGAAGAAATTCAAGGCTCTCTGAAATTCTTCATCATACAGTTTGAAATTTCCTTTTCATTCTATTTATTCTTTAGCATAAGTAGAGCTTTTAAAAAATTAAAATTTTCACTTCAACTGGAAAATCTATATTATGTCATTCTAATTGATCAACTTATTAAGCCTCTGCAACGATAAAATGAAAAAATATGAAATTATTGTTTTTGTCAACTTCACCCTAAAACTTTGATTTGTGAAAACACTGCTATTAAGCAGGTCATAGGCAACACTTGCACTGTGTCTGAGTACTCTGGCACTGGGCTGTTAGTCTTAGGACTGGTACAATTACTGCCATCTATCCAGACTTCTTATAACTTGGTGTGCAACTCATTTGTCAGTTGTAGTTGTTTTAATATATCAGAAATTTTATAATACCTAAGGAGACCAAATGACCAGAAAAATGCTGACAAAATTAAAAATTTAGTAAGCAAACCATATTGTAATAGAAGATGAGGCATATCAACTTTATAAAAGTGAGTTCACATTACTAGGGAAAGTTATTACAAGAAGCTTAAATAAATCACCAATTAAAATATAACAATACACTCTGATAGCAATGTCCAGAAATGAGCCTTATTTATTAGATAAATCACCAATTAAAATATAACAATACACTCTGATAGCAATGTCCAGAAATGAGCCTTAATTATAAGATATGTATTTCATGCAAATCAAAACCACAATGAGGTTTCACCTCACCCCGGTGAGAATGGCTCACATACAGAAATCTACCAACAACAGATGCTGGCGAGGATGTGGGGAAAAAGGGACACTAACCCACTGTTGGTGGGAATGCAAACTGGCAAAGCCACTATGGAAGTCAGTCTGGAGATTCCTTATAAACCGGAATATAACCCTACCATACAACCCAGCCATCCCACTCCTTGGAATTTACCCAAAGGAAATTAAACTGGCCAACAAAGAAGCTGTCCTCACCTTAATGTTTTATTCCAGCTCAATTCACAATAGCTAAGACCTGGAATCAACCCAAATGCCCATCAGCAGTAGACAGGATAAAGAAATTATGGGACATGTACTCTATAGAATACTATACAGCAGTCAAAAACAATGAAATCCAGTCATTTGCAACAAAATGGAGTAATCTGGAAAACATTATGCTGAGTGAATTAAGCCAGTCCCAAAGGGACAAATATCCTATGTTCTCCCTGATTGGCGACAACTAACTGAGCACCAAAGGGGAAACCTGTTGAAGTGAAATGGACACTATGAGAAACAGTGACTTGACCAGCCCTCATATTGACTGTTGATGTACAATGTAATACTTTATCCATTTTAGTTTTTTTGTTGTTGTTGTTCTAGTACTATTGGTTGAACTCTGTAATTAACACACCATTATTCTTAGGTGTTTAAATTTTAACTGAAAAGTGATCCCTGTTAAATATAAGAGTGGAAATAAGAGAGGGAGGAGATGTACAATTTGGGACATGCTCAATCTGACTTGCCCCAAATGGTGGAGTTAGAAACGTGCCAGGGGATTCCAATACAATCCCATCAAGGTGGCATGTACCAATGCCATCTCACTAGTCCAAGTGATCAATTTGAGTTCACAATTGATCACAATGATAGGGCTAAGAGTCAAAGGGATCACACAAACAAGACTAGTGTCTGCTAATACTAACTGATAGAATCAAAAAGGGAGAGAAGGATCCAACATGGGAAGTGGGATACACAGCAGACTCATAGAATGGCAGATGTCTTAAATAGCACTCTGGCTTCAGAATCAGCCCTTAAGGCATTTGGATATGGCCGAAGGTCTCATGAGAGTATTTTAGGCATGGAAAACCAAGACATTCTGGGAAAAAAACAAAAACAAAAACACCTAAATGAAAGATCTCTGAGTGAGATCCCAGTGGAAAGAACGGGTCATCAAAGAAGGAAGTACCTTTCTCTGAAGGGAGGAGAGAACTTCCACTTTGACTATGACCCTGTCTGAATAAGATCGAAGTCAGCGAACTCAAAGTGCTTCCATAGCCTTGGCAACTCATGACTAGAGCCTAGGGAGATTACTGACGCCATGAACAAGAGTGTCAAATTGTTAATTCAACAACAGGAGTCACTGTGTACTTACTTCTCATGTGGGATCTGTCCTTAATGTGTTGTCCAATGTGAAGTAATGCTATAACTAGTACTGAAACAGTATTTTACACTTTGTGTTTTTGTGTGGGTGCATACTGATGAAATCTTTACTTAATATATACTAAATCGATCTTCTGCATATAAAGATAATTGAAAATGAATCTTGAGGTGAATGGAATGGGAGAGGAAGTGGGAGATGGGAGGGGTGGGAGTGGGAGGGAAATTATTGGGGAGGGGAAGCCATTGTAATCCATAAACTGTACTTTGAAAATTTATATTTACTAAATAAAAGTTAAAAAAATATGTATTTCAATAAATACCCAACACATTCATAAGAAGATATACTATGATGTCTTTAAAAATCAAGCCCTACAGGTAAGAGTGGGTGGCAAGGAAACTTCAAACTATGTGGGTCACCTATTTTAGGAAGATTATTCTTCCAAGATCTAATAGGATGACCTGGAGTCAGGACAATATAGATTCCCAATGAGCAGTCTGGACTTGTTTGGAGTGGTCCATGCCTGAGATAGCAAAGACCTTAAACCAAGATCTCAAGAATAATCACAAAACCCCCAATCTTATGTTCATTGTTTTACTAACTTTATTATATCGATTTTCAACACAGCCATATGAAATGATATTCAGGAAACCAAAGAGCTTGAATAACATTCCAGAAATCATAAAGTTAGCAAATAGTAGAAAAGAGATTTGAACACAATCCCTTTGTTTTTATAGGACATGCCCTAATTACTGTCCTAGATGAATGGTTTTAGGCAAAAATATAAAAGAAGATTGTCTAGGACAGGTGACTGGTTGAATAAGGAGAGCTGAGACTTAGATTTCAAGACTAGAAAGTTTTAAATAGTCTTGTTTAAATTGTATAATAAGCAGTGAGAAAATATTTGGAGGGAAAATCTTGTTAAATTATTTATAATTCTATAACCTAATGATAATTTGTGCATTTCCTTCTAAACTTCCCAAAAATATACATATAGCAAATACTATATTTTTGCATATCTTAAAAACTATTTATTTTATTTTATTGAAAGGCAGAGACACAGAGAGAGAAAGAGACAAACAGACAGATCGACAGACATAAAGAGATCTTCTACCTACTGGTTCACTCCCTAAATGCCCACAGTAGCTGGGACTGAGCAGAGCCGACGTCAGGAGCTGGGAATTCAACCCAGTCTCACATGTGGGTGGTGGGCACCCTACCACTTGAGGCATCACCGGCTGCCTCCAGGGTGTGGCTCAACAGGAAGCTGGACGTGGGAGCTGGGACTGGAGCTCAGGCACCCTGAAAGGGGATGTGGGCACCCCCAGTGGCATCTTCCACGCCGCACGCTTGTCCTGCACTTTGACATTTTTGTCCTTCCCATGCAGTGTACCACTTAATTCAGTGTAATACATTCTGATATTACTATTAGTACCAAAATTCCATCTCGTGGCTAATCTTTGCAATTGTAGTTGGACTTTATATTATTTCCAATTTTTCCTGTTGATATCATAAACGTTTCAGTCATATGGCATTTTCCATATTTTATATTAGTTACTTTCACACGGAGTCACCAATATGAGATAAGGTAAATTTTATGTCTATTTCATAATTTTTGATAATTATTTGCAATTTCAAAAGGAGAGTAGGATTTCCTATTGTTCAATTTATATTAGTAGGATTAACAAAGGAGGATTTTAGTACAAATGCTATACACATACATTTGTGAATACATTTTCATGTATTTTGCACATCAAAGCCAATTTATATGAGCTCTTTATATTGAAAAATATTAAGCACTTCTTTTGTTTATTGAAAATATCTTCCTAACATCTCTGTTTTCCATTTTATTCACTTGGCATCTGAAGGCTTTAATTATTCTGCAGGGCACTTGCTTCCTTTGGCTCCAGCCCTGCCTCCTTCAGATCATCCCTCTGGGTGTTGCACACTGGATATTTTAACAGACAGAATATTATCTTTCATCCGATGTAATCCATGAATGAGTTCCCATTAACAGTTCACACAAACACATCTGCAAGCTAACATTCATCTCTCTAGTCCTTCCCTCTTCTCTAATATCTTCAAGACTCAGCACAAACCTCACCTATTCCAAGAAATCTTTCCTAACGAACCACATTCCTGCCAGTGGGATCAGTAACTAGGGCGGGCCATAAGAGAACTGGATACTCAGTGTAGAGATTAGTAGGAAAGGCTAGTGTATTAATCTGTTTCTTAGTACAAAATACCTAGACAATGGACTTATGAAGGGAAGACAGGCTTATTTGGCTCTTAGTTCTGGAGGTTCAAGTCCAAAACTGGGGGCTAATAGGTTTAGTTGCCCGTGAGGGTGGCAGATGGCAATGGCGGAGAAAGAATCACACAGCAAAGCAGAAGACAGAGAAAGAAGATGAGCCAAACTAAAGATTTTTGTGACAATGCTCTCATAAGAATTACCTTTTGAGGGCATATCGCAATAACCTAAGTATCTCACTGGGCACACCTGCTAAACACCATCATCAGACGAAGGTTCTGTCATTTTTGTACCATTCACTTATAACTTTGGGGTTTAAAGTCCTGTATGAGCTTGGAAGCCAAATCATGTTCAAACCATAGAATCTGGGCTATTACTAAAGTTTGGCTGTGATCAAGTGGAAGATTCAATCTATGGAAATCAGAAACATTGTCCAAAGGGAGAGTATATAATGAGAGAAAAGACTGAGAATGCAAGATATTACTTGGATATTTAACAATAAGTGGATTCTACAGAATGGTAGCAAGAAACGAGGAAGAGATGTATTATACATGTCAATGAATTAGAAAAACAAAATTTTTTTAACCAGACAGGGAAATCAATTAAGAAGATGGCTGAACGTATCTGTCTGAAAATTTAAAAGCAATAATGGCATGATGAAATGCAAGCCAGAATTCAGTGTGCTGAAGGAGGAATGGAGAATAGGAAGGTAGAATCAGAGTTATTCTGTTCCACAGATGATACCTACTCTATGGAATGTCCAGATCTAGTAATGTGTGGGCTGAAGTAGGGCAAAGTTAGTGGGAACTGGAAATGTGGAAAGAGAAGAGAATCAATGGACTATAACAATGGAATTGATAAATTTTAAAATCACTTACAAAACTTGAAAGTGTTTTGGCAAAGAAAATATATATAACTTGTACACTTTTCTAAAATGGCCATGGTGTGAGGAGTGTGGAGTTGAGGCATACTCAGTAAAGCTGCCGCCTGCAAGGGCAGCATTCCAAATGGGCACCAGTGCATGACCTGGCCGCTCCATTTCTGATGCAGCTCCCTGCTAATGGTCTGTGCAAAATAATGAAGGATGGCCCAAGTGTTTGGGACCCTGCTATGCATGTGGGAGACCCAGAGGAGGTTCCTGGCTCCTGGCTTCAGCCTGTCGCAGGCCTGACTGTGGTAGCCAGCTGGGGAGTGAACCAGCATATGAAAGGTTTCTCTCTCTTTAACTCTGATTTTCAAATAAATAAATAAATCTTTACTAAAAAAATGGTCATAGGAACATGTAAAGTGCAGTAAAAGCTTTTTAGTGTTTGTTAGAAACTCATAAATCCTAATTTGAAGACCTAAGTATAAGCAAATATAACTGAAAAAAGTAAAGATATTAGCTATAAATAGATTTTACCTAATTCACTCATTGAATAAAATATTGAATACATAAAATTCACAAGGCACTAGGTTTAATATTGTTGGAGCCAGAAAAATCAAAGAAATTATCTGCAAAATATATATGATTCAGAGGCAAAAGATAAGAACATCCCCTGAATTTATAAAATGAGAATGTGATAAGTGCCACAAAAATACACATAAAATTTTGCACACTCAGAAGATAACCCTCTTGGGTTTGAGGCATTGTTCCTTTTCATAAGGAAATATTAGTTAGCCTTTTTGAAGTACCTATAGTTTTTAGTGGCTCCAGAAAAGGATAAAATTTAATTTTATGAAAATCTGAGCTAGGTATAATTTTAATTAGAAATAATTATCAAAGAATTATGTTTACTATTTCCAAGATTTATGTATTTACAAACTCTTAAGTTACAGATGTTGAGATCAGAATTTATTTGTCAGAATGTTAGTATAGTTCTTAGATTTAGATAGTTATCAATTAAAATCACAACTTTATAACCAGAAGTCCATTATTGATGAGAAAATTCATTTTTTTCCTGTGTAAAGTTTCTCACAGTAAACTCTACACTCCCTGTTTTGAAATTCGTTTGTACAAATGGGAAACCTTGTCTGAAAATTTAAGGCTTGTCTGATAACTAAACAAAATGATTTAGTTAAAAGTGCTAACAAAAACAAGTTTAAATATGGCTAGCATAAATATAAGCTAAAATTAATATTGTGCACATTATGATTATTAACTTTAAATTAGCACTGTCATATCATGATTAAAGAGCAATTAAGTTATAATACAATTCTTCAGATAGGTAGAATTAAAACAATAAAGTAATACACAGAAAAATGACAACTATTTCAAAAATAGATCTTTGTAAAAAATAAGAATGGGAATAGGAGAGGGAGGAGGAAGAAATACAGGAGCATGAGTGGGAGGGAAGGTTGGGTGGGAAGAATCACTGTGTTTCTAAATTTGTATATAAGAAATGCATGAAGACTGTAGACCTTAAAAGCTTTCTAGATGAAAAAATATGCATTTTACAATAATGCATTATATACCGTACATACTGAAAGAGAGGAGGTGACAGAATCCAAAGTAAGAGGAGAACAAATGCTAATAGCCTGCTTTGATCAGTTTACATTGTAAACTGTTGAAATATTACACTGTACCCCATAAAAATGTAAAGTATGACATCACTAAACTTTTTTTCCAAGAAAAAATTAAAGAAAGACAGTAACTTAGAAGGCTTTGGTAGTGGGGAAGCATCTTGATAAACCAAAATGCAAGAGGGCTGTGGAGACGGCCTCTCAGTTCCCATTTCAGGGCTTACTGTTCTCAGCTCTAGCACGTACTGACTGTTGCCTTTGCATGTATACTAGACTTCTCTCGGGCTAGGCTCCAATAAATGTATAGTCCACCTGGTTTAAAAATGCTTCTGTAATAAATATATGCCTTAAGGAAGTCCCGAAGATATCAGAGTAATTTATAGTGCTGTCATTTTAAACTTATAATTAAACTGGAACATGCTTGGAACTAAGATTTTAGTTCAAAATGTTGCCTGTTGTTCTGAAAGCATTGCCTTTTAATTATTTTTGCTTAAAATAACAGACAGCAGTGGTTCTTTACATTCTTGACTACAGTCAAAAAGGAAAAATTTATAGCCTTTCCTAACATAATTTGATGCAATAATCACATGACAAAAAATAAATCTTGACAGTTAAAGCTAAGAAATAGTTCTTAGAAGCTTCCCTCTCTTTTCAGTTAAATATAGAAAAAGGACACATATTTAAGTACCCAAGTGTGGTTCTCGCTATCAGCTTGTCTCCAGAGAGCCATCGGAGACTTCTGTTTAGACTATGCTATTTAGCATGTGTCTTGTGGAACTGATAAAATGCCTGAATGACTGAGACAGCCTGGCTAATACACTGTCACACCTCACACCAAGATCAAAGAAATGAGAGAGCAAAATGTGAAAGGAGAATATAAATGGACAAGAGTTTCAAATATAGTCTATTCCTTTAACACCTTTAAAGTTGAAAGCATGGTAAACAGTTTATATCTACACACACATCCTCTGCATCTTGCTACAGAATTACTTCTTACTGAATAATTAGAGGAAAATGGTATTTCTGTATTTGTGAAGCAACTATTAACAAGTTGCATCTTATATAACATGATTATTTTAATAAAAAATTTGAAAATCTGTGTGTCTAATGATACAAACTGATATTCTCCAGAAATAACTAGCTATTTAATAAAAAACAATGTTTTGAAACTATCTACAAAAAATTATACTGTTAAAAAAGAGTTTTAATTTCCCATCAGCCTACTGGCACCCTCTGGAGAAGTAATTTGAGAGCAGGTATTTGGTATAATAGTTAAGATGCCACTTGGAACACCTGCATCTCACATCAGAGTACCTGGGTTTGAGTCCTAGCTCTGCTCCCAATTCCAGCTTCCTCCTAATGTGCACCTGGGAAGTAGCAGGTGATGGCTCAACCGCTAGGGCCCCTGCCATTCAGGTGGCAGACACATTTTGATTT
Source organism: Lepus europaeus (assembly GCF_033115175.1). Lineage (NCBI taxonomy): Eukaryota > Metazoa > Chordata > Mammalia > Lagomorpha > Leporidae > Lepus > Lepus europaeus. The sequence goes on along the minus strand of NC_084829.1, from coordinate 163,126,710 downwards.
CCCAGTTCCCAGCTTCAGCCTGGCCCAGTTTGGTCCATTGTGGGCATTTGAGGAGAGAATCAGCAGATGTGAGCTCTCTTTGTCTGTCTGTCTGTCTGTCTCTCCCTCTGCCTCGTAAAAAACTTTTTAAGAATTCTAAGTACTTTGTTTTCTTTCTTTCTTTATTTTTCTTTTTTTTATCTTTTATTTAATGAATATAAATTTCCAAAGTACAGCTTATGGATTACAATGGCTTCCCCCCACCCCCCATAACTTCTCTCCCACCCACAACCCTCCCCTTTTCCACTCCCTCTCCCCTTCCATTCACATCAAGATTCATTTTCAATTCTCTTTATATACAGAAAATCAGTTTAGTATATATTAAGTAAAGATTTCAACAGTTTGCACCCACATAGCAACACAAAGTGAAAAAATACTATTGGAGTACTAGTTATAGCATTAAATCACAGTGTACAGCACATTAATGACAGAGATCCTACATGATATTTTTTTTTAAAAATTGATTAATTTTCTATGTAATTTCCAATTTAACACCAAGTGTTTTTTTTTTTCATTTTCAATTATCTTTATATACAGGAGATCAATTCAGTATATACTAAGTAAAGATTTCATCAGTTTGCACCCACACAGAAACACAAAGAGTAAAAATACTGTTTCAGTACTAGCTATAGCATTACTTCACATTGGACAACACATTAAGGACAGATCCCACATGGGACATAAGTACACAGTGATTCTTGATGTTGATGTAACAATTTGACACTCTTGTTTATGGTGTCAGTAATCTCCCTAGGCTCTAGTCATGAGTTGCCGAGGCTATGGAAGCCTTCAGGGTTCGCCGAAGAATTCTAAGTACTTTGAAAATGCATACAGTTTACATAGACATTAAATATCCTGGCTATGATTTAACAAGAAAAAATGATAGTATAAAGACATATATCATAATATAAAGCACACTTACTACAACTGAACTGGAAAATAATAGTGCAAGATTATATCCATATCAAATTTTCTTTTCCACCCTGTGAATGAAATATTAAGAATGTGAAAGGAGAAGCCATGGAGATGTGCCTGAATAGCATGTTGTCTATCTTAGGTAAAGATCATGATTTATCCTTCGTTACTCAGATATAAAGTGCTTTAGCTCTCATTTACTTTTTGTACTTATTTTTTAGAAAATATGCATTTTCTGTAGCACAGCAAGTTAAAGCCCTGGCCTGCACCACCAGCATCCCATATGGGTGCCGGTTTGAGTACCAGCTGCTCCACTTCCGATTCAGCTCCCTGCTAATCATTAAGATTCATTTTTAATTATCTTTATATACAGAAGATCAACTCTATACTAAGTAAAGATTTCAACAGTTTGCAGCAACACAGACACACAAAGTATAAAGTACTGTTTGAAGACTCATTTTACAATTAATTTTCATACTACAACACATTAAGGACAGAGGTCCTACATGGGGAGCAAGTGCACAGTGTCCCTGTTGTTGATTTAACAATTGACACTCGTGTTTATGATGTCAGTGATCACAACAACAAAACAAACAAGCCACTTGAGAGATGGGCCAAGGACCTCAATAGACATTTTTCAAAAGAGGAAATCCAAATGGCCAACAGACACATGAAAAAATGTTCAAGATCACTAGCAATCAGAGAAATGCAAATCAAAACCACAATGAGGTTTCACCTCACCCCGGTGAGAATGGCTCACATTCAGAAATCTACCAACAAGAGATGCTGGCGAGGATGTGGGGAAAAAGGGACACTAACCCACTGTTGGTGGGAATGCAAACTGGCAAAGCCACTATGGAAGTCAGTCTGGAGATTCCTCAGAAACTTGAACATAACCCTACCATACAACCCAGCCATCCCACTCCTTGGAATTTACCCAAAGGAAATTAAATTGGCAAACACAAAAGCTGTCTGCACATTAATGTTTATTGCAGCTCAATCCACAATAGCTAAGACCTGGAACCAACCCAAATGCCCATCAGCAGTAGACAGGATAAAGAAATTATGGGATATGTACTCTATAGAATACTATACAGCAGTCAAAAACAATGAAATCCAGTCATTTGCAACAAAATGGGGGAATCTGGAAAACATCATGCTGAGTGAATTAAGCCAGTCCCAAAGGGACAATTATCATATATTCTCCCTGATTGGCGACAACTAACCGAGCACCAAAAAGGAAACCTGTTGAAGTGAAATGGACACTATGAGAAACAGTGACTTGATAAGCCCTTGTCCTGACTGTTGATGTACAATTTAATACTTTATTCCTGTTAGTATTTTTTTTTTGTTTTACTTAATACTATTGGTTGAACTCTGTAATTAACACACAATTATTTGTAGGCATTTAAATATAACTGAAAAGTGATCCCTGTTAAATATAAGAGTGGGAATAAGAGAGGGAAGGGATGTACAGTTCGGCACACGCTCAATCCCAAATTGACTTGCCCCAAACGGTGGAGTTAGAAACGTGCCAGGGGATTCCATTACAATCCCATTAAGGTGGCATGTACCAATGCCATCTCACTAGTCCAAGTGATCAATTTCTGTTCACAATTGATCATAATGATAGGACTAAGAGACAAAGGGATCACACAAACAAGACTAGTGTCTGAAAATACTAACCAATAGAACAAAAAAGGGAGAGAAGGATCCAACATGGGAAGAGGGATACACAGCAGACTCATAGAATGGCAGATGTCCTAAACAGCACTCTGGCCTCAGAATCAGCCCTTAGAGCATTCAGATCCAGCTGAAAAGCCCATGAGAGCATTTCAGGCATGGGAAGCCTAGACACTCTGTCAAAAAAAAAAAAATGACCTAAATGAAAGATCTCTGCGAGTGAGATCCCAGTGGAAAGAACGGGGCCATCAAAGAAGGAGGTACCTTTCTCTGAAGGGAGGAGAGAACTTCCACTTTGACTATGACCCTGTCTAAATATGATAAGAGTTGGTGAACTCAAAAGGCCTCCATAGCCTTGGCAACTCATGATAAGAGCCTAGGGAGATTACTGATGCCATAAACAAGAGTGTCAATTTGTGAAGTCAACAACAGGAGTCACTGTGCACTTACTCCTCATGTAGGATATCTGTCCTTACTGTGTTGTACACTGTGATTTAATGCTGTAAATAAAATCTTTTAAAAAATGGGTATAAACAAGAAAATCCCTTCGTATCCACTTGGGAGGCAGAGAGCAGAGAAGGAAGTTATCCAAAATAAATACATAGATGAATAGTATCTGCAAGCCATCATTCTTTCGGACAGTAAGGAGCAATGAAGACTTTGTATTATACAGTACAGAAGGTTGCTAGCTTCTTCCAAGACTCAGAAATCTAGTTCAGATTAACATCTAGGAAAAACCAACTCACTCAGTGATGAGTGTCAAAATGGAAGCTAACACAACATCTAAATAAATGTTTAAAAAAAAACACTGTGTAAACAAGACCCAAATGTATCAGTTGATGACAATACCATGAAGCTAACAGTGTGATCACATATCTTGCCAAGAATACTGAAATCTTTTGAAGAAGACCAAAAAAGTAGAAATTTGGGAATTCTGTCTAGGAAGGGATTGTGATATAAAAGGAGAAGATGAAACATAAACTAGATAAACTGTGTAACAAATAGGAATAAAAGACTCGAAATATATTAAAATTCAATCTGGACAAAGTAACTTGGAAAAGGAGCCCTGTCAAAATGACAGGGGCAGCTGAATGGGAAAAGAGAAAAATACGAAGGAAAAACTCTGACAAAGGAGATGGGCCTTTTCTTTTTATTTTTTCTTTTTGGTTTTTATCATTAAGCTTGAAAGAAGACAGCTCTTTGTTTTGTTCACAAGAAATGTTTCAGTAAAGATGTTTTTGACAAGATTATCTGAAGCCATCCAGAGTTAGTATCTTATATAGCTTTAAAAGAATCACACATTTATTAGCATAATCAATGACAATGTTTAGCATAAAATTTTATGTTTTTTATTTTTCTAAAGTTTTTTATTTTATTTACTTGAGAGGTAGAGTTACAGAGAGAGAGAGATACAAAGAGAATGGTCTTCCATCCACTGGTTCACTCCCTAAGTGTCCACCAACAGCTGGAGTTGGGCCAATCCACAGCTAGGAGCATGGAGCTTCTTCTGGGTCTCCCACATGAGTGCAGGGGCCCAAGGATTTGGGCCATCTTCTGTTGTGTTTTCCAGGCCATCAGCACAGAGCTGGATCTGAAGAGGGGCAGCTGGGACATGAACTGGCACTTGTAAGGGATGCTGGAGCTGTAGGCGGAGGCTTAGCCTACTATGCCACACAACCAGCCCTGTTTTTGTATTTTTTATTGACATGAAAAGAACAGATTTCATGCATTCCATAGGTACAATTCCAAGAAAACAACCACACTTCACTCACTCCTCTGCTCTTCCCAATCCCCCTTTCTCCCTCCCTTCTCTTCATCAGTTTTTACAAAGACAACTTTTATCCAGTCTATATTCACAGGCTTAATTCACGACTAATCATATTAAACAAAAAAAGAAGACTACAGTTCCATGGGAGTATTTTTTTAAAACTTTTATTTAATGAATATAAATTTCCAAAGTACAGCTTATGGATTACAATGGCTTCCCCTCCCCTCATAACTTCCCTCATACCCACAACCCTACCCTTTCCCACTCCCTCTCCCCTTCCATTCACATCAACATTCATTTTCATTTCTCTTATATACAGAAGATCAGTTTAGTATATATTAAGTAAAGATTTCAACAGTTTGCACCCACATAGAAACCCAAAGTGAAAAATACAGTTTGAGTACTAGCTATAGCATTAAATCACAATGTACAACACATTAAGGACAGAGATCCTATATGAGGAGTAAGTGCACAGTGACTCCTGTTGTTGACTTAACAATTTGACACTCTTGTTTATAGCATCAGTAATCTCCCTAGGCTCTTGTCATGAGTTGCCAAGGCTATGGAAGCCTTTTGAGTTCACCGACTCTTATCATATTTAGACAGGGTCATAGTCAAAGTGGAAGTTCTCTCCTCCCTTCAGAGAAAGGTACCTCCTTCTTTGATGGCCCCGTTCTTTCCACTGGGATCTCACTTGCAGAAATCTTTCATTTAGGTCATTTTTTTTTCAGAGTGTCTAGGCTTTCCATGCCTGAAATGCTCTCATGGGCTTTTCAGCTGGATCCGAATGCCTTAAGGGCTGATTCTGAGGCCAGAGTGCTGTTTAGGACATCTGTCATTCTATGAGTCTGCTGTGTATCCCACTTCCCATGTTGGATCAGTCTCTCCCTTTTTATTTCTATCAGTTTGTATTAGCAGACACTAGTCTTGTTTATGTGATCCCTTTGTCTCTTAGTCCTATCATTATGATCAGTTGTGAACAGATATTGATCACTTGGACTAGTGAGATGGCATTGGTACATGCCTCCTTGATGGGACTGAATTGGAATCCCCTGGTATGTTTCTAACTCTGCCGTTTGGGGCAAGTCAGCTTGAGCATGTCCCAAATTGTACATCCCTTCCCTCTCTTATTCCCACTCTTATATTTAACAGGGATCACTTTTCAATTAAGTTTCAACACTTAAGAATAATTCTGTATTAATTACAGAATTAAACCAATAGTATTCAGTAGAACAGACAAAAAAATACTAAGAGGGATAACATATTAAGTTGTTCATCAACAGTCAGTGCAAGGGCTTATCAAGTCACTGTTTCTCATAGTGTCCATTTCACTTCAGGTTTCCTTTTTTGTGCTCCGATAGTTGTCACCATTCAGGGAGAACATATGATAATTGTCCCTTTGGGACTGGCTTATTTCACTCAGCATGATGTTTTCCAGATTCCTCCATTTTGTTGCAAATGACCGGATTTCATTGGTTTTGACTGCTGTATAGTATTCTATAGAGTACATATCCCATAATTTCTCTATCCAGTCTACTGTTGATGGGCATTTAGGTTCATTCCAGGTCTTAGCTATTGTGAATTGAGCTGCAATAAACATTAAGTTGCAGACTGCTTTTTTGCTGGCCAGTTTAATTTCCTTTGGGTAAATTCCAAGGAGTGGGATGGCTGGGTTATATGGTAGGGTTATATTCAGGTTTCTGAGGAATCTCCAGACTGACTTCCATAGTGGCTTAACCAGTTTGCATTCCCACCTACAGTGGGTTAATGTCCCTTTTTCCCGACATCCTCGCCAGCATCTGTTTTTGGTAGATTTCTGTATGTGAGCCATTTTCAAGGGGTGATAGCATCCTCATTGTGATTTTAATTTGCATTTCCCTGATGGCTAGTGATCCTGAACATTTTTTCATGTGCCTGTTGGCCATTTGAATTTCCTCTTTTGAATAATGTCTATTGAGGTCCTTGGCCCATCTCTTAAGTGGGTTGTTTGTTTTGATGTTGTGGAGTTTCTTGATCTCTTTGTAGATTCTGGTCATTAATCCTTTATCTGTAGCATAGTTTGCAAATATTTGTTCCCATTCTGTCGGTTGCTTCTTCACTCTCGACTGTTTCTTTTGAAGTACAGAAACTTCTCAATTTGATGGAATCCCAATGGTTAAATTTGGCTCTGACTACCTGTGACTTCAGGGTCTTTTCCAATAAGTCCTAGCCTGTGCCTATATCTTGCAGGGTTTCCCCAATGTTCTCTAATAATTTGATGGTGTCGGGTCATAGATTTGGGTCTTTAATCCATGTTGAGTGGATTTTTGTGGAAGGTGTAAGTTAGGGGTCTTGCTTCATGCTTCTGCATGTGGAAATCCTGTTTTCCCAGCATTATTATTGAATAGACTATCCTTGCTCCAGGAAATGGTTTTAGATCCTTGATCAAATATAAGTTGGATGGAGATGTTTGGGTTGATTTCTGGTGTTTCTATTCTGTTCCATTGGTGTATGCATCTGTTTCTGTACCAGTACACGCTGTTTTGATTACAACTGCCCTGTAGTATGTCCTGAAATCTGGTATTGTGAAGCCTCCGGCTTTGTTTTTGTTGTACAAAATTGCTTTAGCAATTCGAGGTCTCCTGTGTCTCCATATGAATTTCAGCATCATTTTTTCTAGATCTGAGAAGAATGTCTTTGGTATCTTGATTGGTATTGCATTGAATCTATAAATGGCTTTTGGGAGAATAGACATTTTGATGATGTTGATTCTTCCAATGCATGTGCATGGAAGATTTTTCCATTTTTTGTTATCCTCTTCTATTTCTTTCTTTAAGATTTTTGTAATTCTCATTGTAGAGATCTTTGACATCCTTGGTTAAGTTTATTCCAAGGTATTTGATTGTTTTTGTAGCTATTGTGAATGGGATTGACCTTAGAAGTTCTTTTTCAACCATGGCATTGCCTGTGTATACAAAGGCTTTTGATTTTTGTGCATTGTTTTTATATCCTGCTACTTTTCCAAACTCTTCTATGAATGCCAATAATCTCTTAGTAGAGTTCTTTGGATCCCCTAAATAAAGAATCAAATCATCTGCAAAGAGGGATAGTTTGACTTCTTCCTTCCAATTTGTATTCCTTTAATTTCTTTTTCTTGCCTGATGGCTCTGGCTAAAACTTCCAGAACTATATTGAATAGCAGTGGTGAGAGTGGGCATCCCTGTCTGGTACCAGATCTCAGTGGAAATGCTTCCAACTTTTCCCCATTCAATAGGATGCTGGCCATGGGTTTTTCATAAATTTCTTTGATTGTATTGAGGAATGTTCCTTCTATACCCAATTTGCTTAGAGTTTTAATCATGAAAGGGTCTTGAATTTTATCGAATGCTTTCTCTGCATCAATTGAGATAATCATATGCTTTTTCTTCTGCAGTCTGTTAATGTGGTGTATCACATTATTGATCTGTGAACATTGAACCATCCCTGCATACCAGGGTTAAATCCTACCTTGTCTGGGTGGATGATATTTCTGATGAGTTGTTGTATTCTGTTGGCGAGAATTTTATTGATGATTTTTGCGTCTATGTCCATCAGGGATATTGGTCTGTAATTTTCTTTCAATGCTGCATCTTTCTCTGGCTTAGGGATTAAGGTGGTGCTGGCTTTATAAAAAGAATTTGGGAGGATTCCATCTTTTTCATTTGTTCTGAATAGTTTGAGAAGAAATTGAGTTAGTTCTTCTTTAAATGTCTGGTAGAATTCAGCAGTGAATCCATCTGGTCCTGGGCTTATCTTTGTTGGGAGTGCCTTTATTTCTGTTTCAATTTCTTTCTCAGTTATGGGTCTATTTAAGTTTGCTATGTCTTCCTGGTTCAATTTAGGTAGATTGCATGTGTCCAGAAATCTATCCATTTCTGATAGATATCCCTGTTTGCTCGCATACAACTCTTTTTAGTAATATCTGATGATTCTTTTTATTTCTGTGGTGTCTATTGTTACATTTCCTTTTTCATCTCTGATTTTATTGATTTGGGCCTTTTCTCTTCTTTTTTTTAGTTAGTTGGGCCAATGGGGTGTCAATTTTATTCATTATTTCAAAAAACCAGCTCTTCACTTGGCTGATTTTTTGTAATGTTTTTTTGGATTCAATCCTGTTGATTTCTTCTCTGATTTTAATTATTTCTCTTCTCCTACTAGATTTGGGTCTGCTTTGCTGCAGTTTTTCTAGATCCTTGAGATGCGCTGAAAGCTCATTTATTTGGTGCCTTTCCAATTTCTTGATGTAGGGACCTACTGATATAAACTTTCCTCTCAACACTGCTTTTGCCATATCCCATAAGTTTTGATATGTTGTGTTGTTATCCTCATTTACTTCCAGAAAGTTTTTGATTTCTCTTTTGACCTAGTGTTCATTCAGGAGCATGTTGTTCAGTCTCCATGTGTTGGCATACTCTCTAGGGATTCTGAGTTGCTAATTTCCACCTTCATTCCACTGTGGTCTGAGAAGCTGCATGGTATGATTCTAATTCTTTTAAATTTGCTGAGACTTGCTTTATGGCCTAGTATGTGGTCATTCCTAGAGAAGGTTCCATGCACTGCTGAGAAGAATGTAAAATCTTTAGATGTAGGATTGAAAGTTCTGTAGATATCTGATAGATCCATCTGGGCAATATTGTCAATTAAATCTGCTGTCTCTTTGTTGATCTTCTGTCCGGATGATCTGTCTATTTCTGAGAGTGGAGTACTGAAGTCCCCCAGTTCTATTGTATTGGAATCTAAGTCTCCCTTTAAGTTCCTTAACGTATCTTTTAAATAAACCGGTGCCCTGTAATTAGGTGCATATACATTTTTAATAGTTACACCTTCCTGTTGAATTGAAACTTTAATCATTGTATAGTGCCCCTCTTTGTCTCTCTTAACAGTTTTTGTGTTAAAGTTTATTTTTTCTGATATTAATATGGATACACCTGCTTTTTTTTTTTTTTGGTTTCTGTTGGCAAGGAATATCTTTTTCCAACCTTTCACTTTCAGTCTGCATGTATCTATGTTGGAAAGATGTGTTTCTTGTAAGCAGCAAATAGATGGGTTTTGTTCCTTAATCCATTCTGTGCCTTTTAACTGTAGAGTTAAATCCATTAACGTTCAATGTGACTATTGATAAGTAGTGACTTTGCCCTGCCATTTTCCCAAAGATATTTTCTAGTATATGCTTTGAGCTTCCTATGATCTTTTACTGGTAGGTTTTCTTCCTTTACCTTCTTTCATATTGATGACCATGTTTCTGTGTTTCTGAGCGTAACACATCTTTAAGCATCTTTTGCAGGGCCAGACAAGTGGCAACAAATTCTTTGAATTTCTGTTTGCTAGGAAAGGTCTTTATTTCACCTTCATTCACAAATGAGAGCTTTACAGGATATAATATTCTGGGCTGGCAGTTTTTCTCTCTTAGCACCTGGGCTATGTCTCGCCATTCCCTTCTAGCTTGTAGGGTTTCTGATGAGAAGTCTGCTGTGAGTCTAATTGGAGATCCTCTGAGAGTGATTTGACGTTTCTCTCTTGCACATTTTAGAATCTTTTCTTTATGTTTCACTGTGGTGAGTTTGATTACAATGTGTTGTGGTGAGGGTCTCTTTTGGTCATCTTTACTAGGGGTTCTATGAGCTTCCTGTACTAGGATGTCTCTGTCCTTCTCCAAACCTGGAAAGTTCTCTGCAAGTATCTCACTAAAAAGACCTTCTAATGCTTTTTCTCTCTCCATGCCTTCAGGAACTCCTAGAACTCGAATGTTGAGTTTTTTAATAGTATCCTGTAGATTCCCAACAATATTTTTTAGATTTCTAAGTTCCTCTTCTTTTCTTTGGTTTGACTGTATGCTTTCCTGTGCTCTGTCTTCTAAGTCCAATATTCTCTCTTCTGTTTCACTGACTCTGTTTTTAATACTCTCTAATGTGTTTGTCATTTGATCTATTGAGTTTTTCATTTCATTTTGATTTCTCTTCACTATGACACTTTCCTGTTCTACTAGTTTCTGCATTTCATTTTGGTTCCTCCTTAAGATTTCATTTTCACGAGAGAGATTTTCTATCCTGTCCAGTAAGGATTTCTGTAGTTCAAGAATTTGCTTTTGAAAACTTCTAAATGTTCTTATCATAAATTTTTTGAAATTCGTATCTTGCAAGTCTTCCATCTCATCATCTTCATAATCTTGGCTTGGGGTGTTTTGTTCATTTGGGGGCGTCATAATGTGTTCGTTGATCTTGTTCCCTCGGTTTCTGTGTTTATTGCTTGGCATTTTGGAGGGATTCCTTGAATTCTTCTTCCCTTACTGTGGTGCTTTTTTTTTTTTTTTCTTATTGTACTATGACTCTAGATTAAGTGGACTGTCTGCTGTTGGAGGAGCCTTGGAGGCTTGAGATGGGTGTGGCCAGAGAGCTCTGCTTAGTTCTTCAGGGTTAAGTGTGTGCCAAAGGTGACACACTAGGTTAGGCGTGGTAGATCTCTCTCTCTCTCTCTCTCTCTCTCTCTTTATTTATTTATTTATTTTTTTCAGGAGGGAAGTAATACCGCACAGCTGAGCAGAACTGATGGTAGTTAGCTTCCAATCTCTGGCTTCTGTGTGTATAGCATTTGTCTGCTTTTTTTTTCCACAGACCACCCAAAGAATCTGTGCTGCCCTCAGTGTGGGTTCAATTTCTCCTGCAGTCTCCCACTGGGTTGCCAAGGTTACCAAATTGTAGCATCTCTGGAGAGTACTCACGTGACCTCCGTGAGTTCTCTCACCCACCGTCTCTTTTTTTTCCCCGCCTCAGTTCATTAGCTCTACCCTTTCACTAAATCCTAACCTCCTGGTATTTCATCCCCCCAGAGTCAGGTTTTTCTGTTTGACTGAACTCACGCTCAGCTCTGACGTCACGCACAGCCCTGAGGACGCGCACCTTTTATGTATATCCAGAATGGCGCCTGCTCTTTGTCTCTTGCTCGCCTTTGCAAGGTGGGCGGAGAGAGAAACTCGTCCGTACTGGTCCCCCCCCCTTTTTTTTCTTCTCTCCTGAAGTTAGTCTGGTGAACTCTCCCCAGCGGGGCTTCAAGCCTAGTTCCCTCTAGGCTCTGTCTGCCGTTTTCCCTGCCAATGTCTTGGGTTACTGAGCTCACCTCCCCTTCCAGCGCAGATGTGTAGACTCGGAGCCGTGGGCGTCCTTGCTCTCCCCACAGGTCGTCTGTGTCACCTCTACTAGATCCGGAAGAGTTTCCTCTGCATTTTTTCCCCGAGCCTTTCCCTGTAGTTACTGTAATTCCTCTTTTATCAACCTATCTTTACCCAGACTATCAGTGCGCATCCTCACTATTCCACCATCTTGGCTCCGCCCCCCATACACTTTAGAATTAAAGTGTGGTCGTTGACAGTGTTCAACCCAAGCAAGAGCACCTCTGACCTAAAAGGGTAACAGATGGTGCCGCTGAAGACACAGTAGATGAGAGGGTTGATGGTACCATCCCATAGGAGTATAAACACGAGCCAAAAATGACAATCATATGAGATGGACCTTTTCATAATTGAAAACTCCAAAGAAGGAATTAAAACAATGGAGGAAGAAACCTACTGTGTAAGTATACAGCTAAAATACTTTTTTGAATTACAAGAGCTATTTACCTGAAATATGGAGTATAGAATTTTTTCTTGAATAAATTAATTTTGTGGTCCAGGATACATGCTAGTGAACTTATCACAATGAAAAAACGAAAGGTTCTCTTTGCAGCAAATATCTTACAACAAAGGCAATTATAAGAGTCAGGCTGACTTTGTTTGTTTCTAGTACTATATTTAATACCAGAAGACAATGGATAAACACCTATAACATTCATAAGAAAGAGTAGCAAAAGCATATACTTCCCAGAAAACTACCTTTTAGTGTAAAGAAAAAAGGTCTTTGACATGAATCCCATGTTACATAATATTAATATATCCATCTCTGCTTTAAAAATAGGTTATTCATAAATGGGTGTGTGCATTTTATATATATACATATAGTATTTACATATGAGCAAATATGATAAAATGTTAAAAAGAATTAGGTCAAACAAAGAAGTAAGCTACAGCTAACTATACAAATTTTATACAGTGATATGAAATGTACCTGGCATGGAAAATTTAAAAATGTCCACAATGAAAGTAGTAAAACTCTGGTTCAATTGCAAAAAATAAAGACAAGTAGTTCTAGAAATTCAAAAATTCAAAGAAATTGTTGCTATGAACCACTTTTGAGAAAACTCCCTGAACACAAAATTAAAACTCTTAAGGGAAGGGTGGGTTAATTTTTTCAGAACTGTGTTGAGCACTCATATAAATAATCATAGATCTCATAATTCAGCATTGGTTTTAGGATGACAGAATAGAATGCAAATGATATATACTGTATGCAAATTATACAACCAACACAAATTGAGAGAAGGATGTAAAAGAAGGTGGGAGGCACAGGAAGTTTGCTCTTTGATTCATCTATTAATTATCATCAAGAGTCAGAGGACATCATTTAGACTGTGCAACTATATTTCCTGAACCAAGATAAAGACTCAGAAGCAAAAATTATTGATTAAAATCAGGTGGTGCTGAAGAAGGGGAAAAGGAAAATATGCTAATTATTGTCAATGTTCATAATAGGGAATTAATAGCTACTATATAAAACAGAGGATTATAGATATTTTACAGTTACAATTATAAAGATAATCATGAAAAGAAATATGAACAAACTCTTTCATATACACATGCCCAAAGAAAATAGATCATATAAACATAAAATAAGAAACTGTTACAAAATTTCACAGGACCCAGAGGAAACATCTCAACAACTAATAAGTATGAAAAGACCACATAAACTTACAGTTTAGAAAATGTATCTCTGTATGAAAACAGTGACTCAGAAAGAGTGAAAATGAAGTGATAAACAAAACTCTACCAAGAAAATGCTTGTAAAAGTTCAAAACTTAGGGGACCACGCTGTAGCACAGTGAGTTAAGCCACTACTTGCAATGCTGGCATCCCATATGGGCACCAGTTTCCCACTGCTCTACTTCCAATCCCTGCTAATTCACCTGGGAAGCCGTGGAAGATGGCCCAAGTACCAGGACCCTGCCAACCATGAGGAAGACCAGGATGGAGTTCCTGGCTCCTGATTTAGCCTGGCCCTGCCCTAGCTGTTGCAGCCATTTGGGAAGTGAATCAACAGATGGAGATATTCTCCCTCTATTTCTTTCTTTCTCTCTCTTTCTTTCTTCCTCTCTCTCTCTCTTTCTTTCTCTCTCTCTCTCTCTCCCTCCTCCCCCCTCCCTCCCTCTTTCTCCTCTCTGTCACTCTGCCTTTCAAATAATTAAATGAATATTTTTAAAAGTTCCAAACTGAGTACCATGCTTGATAGAAAAATGAAACACACAGCTGCTAACATCAAGAACAAGAAAAGGATATCCTCTATTGCCTCTATAATTTAAAACCATTTAATATTTGATTGGAGGTGCTAGCCAATACCATTAGGGGAGAGGAAAAATAGGTAAAAAAGATTTTTTGAGAAGGATGAAATATAATAGTAGGTCTTTGAAGATTGTATGATATACATCCAGAACACAAGAAACTAACAGAAATTTGGCAAGTAACATAGAAGCTTACAAAGGCAGTTGCATATAAAATTAATATGCAGAAATCTATTGTTTCATATTCTAAAGTGATAACAATTAGAAGATCTAACAAAAAAGGATCCCAACCATAACAACAAGCATTAAAATACACAGAAAAAGTATGACATTTACAAGATCTATTTGAAGAAACTTTAAAATAACACTGAGAGTTACAAAGGTGACCTGAAAGACTAGAAAACACAATATTATACACCATTGTATATCATAGTATGATCAACTTTACATGGGTGATTTATAAACTTATTATAATCCTAATTAAAATACATCTTGGTTCCTCTTTTTAGAAATAGCCAGGAAATCTCCCTAAAAGAAATAGTGTGCACAAGTATGAGAATAGAAGGCAAGGAAGACAGGAATATAACAATCAACCAGATAGTTATGCACATTTAATAAATCACAAAGGAGATTTCAAATCAGTGGAGGAATCACAGATGACTGGCAATGTAGCATTGCAACATCTAGGTAGCCATCCAGGAAAAACAAAATTATACCAATTTCTCTCAATTTGTAACATAATTAGTTCCAAAAGGATTAAGTATTAAAGGAAAAAGAAAGACGAAGGAACAGGTGACTTATAAAGAGTCCACACAACAGCCTGCAAAGTCTGACCTACCCTGCTTCCCCCAGTTCTCATTTTCTCCCCCTAAATTGTCTGCCATAGTTCACTCTGCACCAGCCACACTGGCTCCCCTCATATACCCAGGCAACTCTGTAACGTAAGGCATTTGCTCTAGTTATTCTCTATGCCTGGAACATTTCTCCAGATGTTCATCTGACTAACTCTTTATCTCTTTTCAATGTCTGCCCAAATCTCACTTCCTCAATGACAGCTACCACCATATAATGTAATAATCTTCCCACCTCAGACTCCAGCTCCCCTTAATCAATTTCTACTGTTTCCTGTCCCATAATATCCATCCTTTTCTAACATGCTATGGGATGTATTTATAATGTTGATTGTTTATTATCTTCCTACTTGAGCTAAATTATAAATTCCATAAGGGAAAGTTGTTTTGTTTTGTTTCCTGTTAAATTAAGAATGCCTGACACAGAAAGATGTTCTGTAAATATTTATTAAATATGTGCCTGAATTAATATGATCATATGGCAGCCAGCATTGTGGTCCTCATGGGTGCCAGTTTGTGTCCTGGCTGCTTCTCTTCTGATACAGCTCCCTGCAAATGGCTTGAGAAAAACAACAGAAGATGCTCCAAGATCTTGGGCCTCTGCCACTCAAGTGGGAGATCCAGAAAAAGCTCCTGGCTCCTGGCCGTATGCTACGGCCACCTAGGGAGTGAACCAGCGGGTAGAGAATTTCTCTCTGTGTTTCTCTCCCTCTCTCTCTCCAACTCTGACTTTCAAAATAAATAAGTAAATAAATAAATCTACCTTAAAAAATAATCATGTGGTAAAGGTGAAATTGCTAATGAAAGGGAAAAAGCTATATTATTCAGTATATGGTACTGAGATAACTATATAGTTATGTAAAAAGGAAAATTCCATATCTACCTCACGACATACATAAAATTCAATTCTGTGTGATTAAATACTTAAATATTAAAACACAAAGCCATATAGATATTAACAAAGATATAAGAAAATGCTTCTTGCTTTGGGTTAGAAAAAGATTTCTTAAGGAAGGTAACTAAAAGCACAAACCATAGAGGAAAAATTCATCAAATTGTCAACATTAAAATTTACCGTGGCTGTTCATCAGGAGATAGAATTTTAAGCAGTAAAAAACAAGCCACAAACTCAGAAGAGATATGTACAAACATAAAAGATAAAAGATTAGTATCTAAAACATAATTACTCCAGCAGATCAACAAGATAAGAAAAACAATCCCATAGAAAAACAAGCAATAAACAGTAATTTAACAGAACAGCAAACTGAACAGCCAATAAAAATCCAAAATTCTCAGGTTTATTAATAATCACATGAGTGCAAACAGACCAATAACCACAAACCTTTATGCTACTAGATGACAAACAACTCCCAAACTGTGAAGACTGGAAAAGACATAGAAGAAAAGGAAGACTCAGACATGCTAGTTACGAGTGTAAATTGATGCAACCACACTACCAAATAATTGGCATTTTCTATTAAAGTTCATATACAAAGATGCATATACCCTGTAGTCAAGCAATTACATTCCTAGACATCTACCTTTGAGAATCTCTTCTGCATTTTTACTGTGTTTCTCAATAGGAAGGTATACTGGAAGATGTTTACGAGAATGTTCACAGCAGCATTGTGAAGGAGAAAAAAAGGAACAACACGGCCCTGCGCCGCGGCTCACTAGGCTACTCCTCTGCCTTGCGGCGCCGGCACACAGGGTTCTAGTCCCAGTTGGGGCACCGATCCTGTCCCGGTTGCCCCTCTTCCAGGCCAGCTCTCTGCTGTGGCCAGGGAGTGCAGTGGAGGATGGCCCAAGTTCTTGGGCCCTGCACCCCATGGGAGACCAGGATAAGCACCTGGCTCCTGCCATCGGATCAGCGCAGTGTGCCGGCCGCAGCGCGCTACCGCGGCAGCCATTGGAGGGTGAACCAACGGCAAAAGGAAGACCTTTCTCTCTGTCTCTCTCTCACTGTCCACTCTGCCTGTCAAAAATAAAAAAATAAAAATAAAAAAAAGGAACAACACAACACTATGTAAAATGGGCAAATGATTATTGCATTTCTGGAATATGAACAGTAATTTAGGTAAAAATGAATGAACTACAAATTTACTTAAGGATATGCATCAAAAAGGAGAGAAAGATCTATTATCCTTTGATTAATTGCCCTTCCTTTATTGGAATATTCAAGGGCAGTCAATACCTAAAGCCTCAGCACCATCAAGACAAATCTCAATGTACATTTTAGTACCAAGAAGACAGAGACACTGGGATGCTTCTCATTTTGCATTCTGGTTCTCATATGGTTCTCCATATCCTCTTTTCTAAACTCCTCTGCCTCCTCTTCAAATACTCACCCCCTTGCACAGTGCCTCTGCCACTCACATTCAGTCACTGACAAAACCTCTTTGACCTCTCCGCTTCGGTCTCACAATGTTTTCTTCTCCTCCTTGCACTAATGGAAGCCTGTCATCCCCTAAAGTTGCTGTCTCCCTGTAACTCTATTTTCTTTCCAAAACCATAGAAATGAAATGCTTGATTTTCCTCCCCTGCCACTTTCAGACTATTCCACACAACATCAGTGTCTCTGTAGATAGTTACACCAGTAATTTGGCCTCTCCAGCTCTTGGTCCTAGTCTCTTTCAGTAATCTTGACCTGTTTCCCAGCTGGACAGAGACTCCAAAGTTTATTACAAACAATTGCAGCCACTCCATAAATTCAACTTCATCTGCTCCACTCTAAGGCCAAACCCTCTGAAAACAACCCTAAAATCTTAGGTATTATTTCCTAAAAAATTATGCGTCTACTTCCTCTTCCCTGACCACTGTTCCCTATTTCTGCTCTTCCTACCTTGCTTAGTTTAAAGCTGTGACCAATTGTTAGAATCTCTCCCTGGCACTCATCCTAAACTATCTTAACCCTCTCATGGTTTGCTGCACTTTGCAAAACCTTAATGCTACCCATAACAAGCTCTCCCTTAACTCTGTTATCACGTATGCCCCTGAATGTGGCTGTAGCAGAACAATCAATTTCACTACACTTTCCTACTTCATTCAATCCACCACTCCCACAGATGACTATTTCACATCTTTTATTTTTTCCTCAAACCTCCAACCCCTTTTTCTCCATCATCCTTCACAGCTAATATTCTTCCTCCAAGTCACTGAAAAATAGAAATAACATAAAGAGAACTTGAATAGGTCCCTACCACCACATCTATGTAGCTAACAGCATGTGAAACATCACACAATACTGGCCTGCCTGTGACAATGAATGACCAGCTTCTGCGACCAGCTGGGACTGACCCACAGGTGTCATCAGAACGCATCCCTTCTAAAGCCTTCCAGGACTGCCCTTGTCTGGAACTGCCAATTACACCCTGCACTCCCTAACTTCCCTGTAGAACAGAGTACTGCATGGTGAAATTGAAACAGAGAGGATGCTATTTTTAAAAAGTAATCTAGATACAAGTGAAAAAGCACCAGGGGGGTGCTAGTCTGAGAGGAAAGGGAGGATGAAGACAGGCAGCATTCGTGAAGTCATCACACACATTTCTCAAGCAGTCCTTCGGCCCAGGTTCCCAGCACTTAGGAGTGAGCATGGAGCAGGATCCCAGCTCTCCTGGAGCTTACACTTTAGAAGGATTAGGTGATCTCTGGAGATACTGTTTCAAAAAACAAGAAATAGCTGTTGTAAGAACAGATTGTTCTAAATGTGTGTGTATTTATCTATACGTATATCTATATATCTATATTTGCATATGTATCTATATATATGGGTGTAGGGGAAGGAGAGAGGGAAGAATCAACAGTGATGCTAATATTTTGAACCTGGGATCCAATCTCCAGAAACAAAAAGTTAAGACAAAGCGCAAAATAAGTAGGAATCAGAGTAGGGAATGCAGAACAAATGTATAGAGTGAAACTACCATTTTCAATTGGTCTGCTGGTCCTTGGTAAGGAAGGGCATACAAAAGCACAATTTCAGTATCTATAAATGATTGGTCTCAATAGATTCCACACACGCTATGAAACGTGAATTATGTGAAACTGTAAGCATCACACATACAAATGGAAGAGACACCCCTATTATATCCAATGCTGATATCCATTAGAGTGGGGAAACTCACTAGAAGTGCTTTATATTCATTTATACTAATAACAAAATCTACTATTTTACTACCTCTTTAAATAAATATATGTTTATCTTGTGGGAAATCTTCCTGAACAATATACCATAAGACAGGCTGAGGTCATAAATCTTTTCACTTTATTTGAGCTATCTAGTCAAATGTAATTCAATATTTTAGAAGTGCAAAGTAATTTAAAAGACTTATTTGAATCTTGGCTGGCTTTATGTTGTCTTTCGATGCATAGTGGGATCAACACAGATCTGGATAAGATTACTCTTGGAGACAGTTTACGTTAAAGTACTAGTCTTGCAAAAAAGCTATTTATATCTTCAGCCTACTTAAGAATGTATAATAAATTTTGCACAGAGAGAAAATCAGGTTTACAAGGTATTGAGGGAAGGATTTATAAAGTAGGAGTTTAAAAGGGCATTACAGATGATTAGTAAGCCAGAAAGACTGATTTATGAGAAAAGATTTTAAAAAATTAACTATGTATGGAATGGTAAAGATTTTTTTTTTTGACAGGCAGAGTTAGACAGTGAGAGAGAGACAGAGAGAAAGGTCTTCCTTTTCCATTGGTTCACCCCCCAAGTGGCCACTATGGCCGGAGCATTGCGGCCGGCACATTGCACTGATCGGAAGCCAGGAGCCAGGTGCTTCTCCTGGTCTCCCATGCAGGTGCAGGGCCCAAGGACCTGGGCCATCCTCCACTGCACTCTCAGGCCACAGCAGAGAGCTGGACTGGAAGAGGAGCAACTGGGACAGAATCCGGCGCCCCGACCAGGACTAGAACCCGGGGTGCTGGCACTGTAAGTGGAGGATTAGCCTAGTGAGCCGCGGCGCTGGCCAAAGATTGTGTATATATGGAGAAAATTATTTTATTTGCTACAAAACAATAGCACACTCCACTAGGAAATGTAAAATCGGACTAGAGAGGGGAAAACTACACAAGGGCTTAAAAGGGCTAGCAGTATCCTGTCTGAATTATTTGACTTTACATTGACTTTACAGACACATATTTATAAGCTATTCTGCTGTTAACACAGCATTGCCAATCCAGTCATATTTCATTTATGTTAACATTATTCAAAGGAAATGTATGTTAGATCTAAAAACACTAATCATATAGATATAGTTCACATCATATAGATATAGTTCACTATCTATAGAAAAATATGAAAGCAGTATCTCTACATAGATCTAGCAGAGAAACTGCCTACTATTTGAGATCCAGTTCTAATCAAATTACTGAGAAACAGTAAACCATTAATGTTAAAGGCTAGTTTAATGGTTAGATTTTTATATAATATGAAGGTAGACATATACATAGGCTTGGAAACAATGTTCCAAGTCATGTTAAATTACAATTAATAATACTATCAATATTTTGATTCTTTTACAAGTGTCAAATACAATAATAAGTATAATACTTTGATACTTTTTAAAGCAGTCTAAATAAATTTACACTTTCTCTGGCCAATCATTTTTGCAGTTATCACACTGCGGATCATTGGGGGAAATAATTAATGTAAATCCACAGGAAATTATGTTCTATTGAGAAAACCCAAGAGACTTATATGAACAGTCTAAATTAATATCTGATAATATATTGAAATATAATTAAAGTAGGTTATGCAAATTAACTCATTATATTCGTATGATTTGAATGAATCTATTTAATTTCCAAATAACTAAATATAAAATGCTATAAGAAACCTCATTTTGTTAAAAAAACAAGAATCATTTGACATAGTAGATCTTCCTTTTTATTTGTGTAAAAAAAAGCCACACTCCTTACTGAAACATATGGTGATCTTTGATTTTTTTCCCCTTCAAATGAAGAGTTGTTAGTCCTTATAAAGAGTGGACATGTTCAAATATTTGATGCACCAACACAATTTTGCTATAAGCACTAAAGATACACACACACACACACACACATATATATATACACACATTTCAATAAAACTTTGTAAACTAGTGTTACAGGAACTAATAACTCTTTGAAGGAAATCTTAATAGCAGAACTCAGTCAAGGTTCGATTATTTTGAAAACTGTCCGAAGCTTTCAAGAGCCATTTAGTTGTCTCTTTATCCAATTATCAAAAAATAGAATGAACATCTTCTGCATACTTTTAAATTCCTTGGAAATAATTGCCATATCTTACACTTTACAACAAAATAAAGATCAAATGTTTACTTCAATTAATCATAAATTCCTTGGAAATAATTGCCATATCTTACACTTTACAACAAAATAAAGATCAAATGTTTACTTCAATTAATCATTTAAACTTCTCATCTCAAGGTTTCAAAAATCCAGGATAGGCAGTCCTTGGTGCTCTAATGGTTACAATTCCTCACTCTCATAGCTGAAGCCTGGGTTCAAGACTCAATCAGAAAAGAGAATGAGAACAGAAGTTATAGACTTCGGGAAAACATTTCCAAAAGACATATCAGAGAAAGGACTGTTATCTAAATATATAAAAACAATTAAAATGCAAAATAAGAAAATAAACACCCTCATTCAAAATGATCAAAGATCTGAACAGACATCTCACCAAAGTCATACAGATAAATCGCAGATGAGCATATGAAAAATGATCCATATTATATGCCATCACAGAAATGCAAACTAAAATAACAGTAATATATCACTACAATCAGAATGACCAAAACCCAAAGTAGTAACATCTGTGGGCAATGGGAACTCTCACTCGTTGCTGGTGGGAATGAAAAATCATGCTACCATGAGACAGTTTGGCAGTTTCTTATAGGACTAAATATATTCTTACCCTACAATGAACAAATCATACTCCCTGGAATTTAACCTATTGAATTGAAAGCTTAAGTTCATGCCAAAACTTGAACTTAGACGTTCTGATTAGCTACATTCACAATTGCCAAAACTGGGAAGCAACCAAGATGTCCTTCAGCAGGTGAATGGATACATAAACCTTACTAAATCTAGATAATGTGATATTATTCAGCACAAGAAATCAATGAGCTACCAAACCATGAACAGACATGGAGGAAACATAAATGCACGTTACTGTGCAACTGATACAGCAACATACTGTATGCTTCCAACTATATGATGACATTCCGGAAAAGACAAAACTATGGAGACAGCAAAACATGTTTCTGGTTGCCAGGGGTTGACAATGGCCAGGAATAGGTGGAGCACAGAGGTGTTTCAGGGCAGTAAAAACCGTGGGATTCTGTAATGGTGGACACATATCATCATACGTTTGTCAAAATTCACAGTGTACAAGAGTGAACCCTGAAGTGAACTGTGCACCTTCAGAGAAAGATGTGTCAATGTGGATTCCCCAGTTGTGGCAAATACACTCCTTGGGGATGGGGTGGGGCTGTCAGTAATGGGGTGCTGTGTACATGTGTGGAATTTTGCTGTATACTAAAACTGCTCTAAAAATATCCAAGTCACTAGCACAACACTGACACTGAGCTATCTCTAAGAATTTTTGATAAAATTAAAGGACAAGCACATTACTGCTTCTCAATTTGGAACCTACAAACCTAAAAAGTTTGTATTTTCTTTCAAAATATGTTTTATGTTTAAAAAATCATTTTAAAAACCTAATAAGAGCAATGCCACCATGTTGATTATCTATAATCACAGGTTAATAATATCATATTCAAAGGCCTGTTTATCAGGGTCAGGGGTTCAGGGAAGAGAGAGAGAGAGAGGAAATGAGACTATCTGTAGTAGACTACATATATATGTTAGATGTTCTGCTAGTTTCTTTACATGTGTTTAGTGAAGCTAGAATCCTAAAAATTAATTCAGCACAATTCCATCAATCAAACATAGGGTATTAATCTAAGAATTTTGCTGACACAAGGAAACATGCAGTACTCATTATTAAGGACTGCCAATATTTTGTAGCTTCTCCAACTGCTAATAAAACTATAAGTACAAAGTATATCACAGCCCTAATAAAAATTGGAAGGTCTCCTCAGAGTCACAGGGTAAGAAATAAAACACAGATGAGCTACCTCTAAAGGAATAACCTAGTATTAATCATTTCTTCCTGGCTATCATGCAAAAGCTTATGGCTGATCACATATTTATTTTTTCCCTACTATGAACTATTATGGCAGACATTTTAGTATTTCTACTTGAGAAACTGCTACTCTTGTGTTATTTAGAAATTGTGATTGGGGCCTGCACTGTGGCGTAGTGGGTAAAGCTTCCACCTACAGGGCCAGCATCACATATGGGTGCTGGTTCAAGTCCTGGCTGCTCCACTTCCAGTGAAGCTCTCTGCTATGGCCTGCGAAAGCTGTGGAAGACGACCCAAGTGCTTGGGTCCCTGCACCAGTGGATGGAAGACCTGCCGCCACCCGCCTCTCTCTCTCTGTGACTGTGCCTTTCAAATAATAAATTTTTTAAAAAAAGGATTTGTGATCAATATATAGCTTATTCTGTCCTTTAGTAGATTTCAGAGAACTTTACATTTGATTTTTTAAAAAATAAAGTTTAGGTTAAACCTAAATGAAAAAATACAACTGAAAAAAATCTGATTCTGTATACAGTATATTTTTTTTTCAGGATATTTCTGTTTTTCAACAAGTATATCTTTTTTTTTAAAGATTTTATTTATTTATTTGAGAAGTAGAGTTACAGACAGTGAGAGGGAGAGACAGAGAGAAATGTCTTCCGTCCATTGGTTCACTCCCCAAATGGCCGCAATGGCTGGAGCTTTGCCAAACTGAAACCAGGAGCCAGGAGTTTCTTCCAGGTCTCCCATGTGGGCAGGGGCTCAAGTACCTGGACCATCTTCTATGCTTTCCCAGGCCACAGCAGAGAGCTGATTTGGAAGAGGAGCAGCCAGGACTAGAACCGGCACCCATAAGGGATGCTGGCACTGCAGGCAGAGGATTAACCTACTGCGTCACAGCGCCAGCCCCTGTATACAGTCTATTCTTGAACAACTCACAATGACAACCTCCAAAACATTAGGAAGTGAGAGGGAGAAATTTAATAATAAAATAAAAATTGCATTAGTGTGAAAAACACTTGCTACTTTAATAATCAAAATCCCCAATCAAATTTTATTATTTCAGCTTTTATTAAATTTATTTATTTATTATTAAACCCATTAAAGTTATTTTTCTTCTTATCAAAATCCAAAGCAGATACCCTGCCTTCTCCTTGGTCACTCTAAGAATTGGCTACTTCCAAACTGCGGCTCTAGTCTTCTTCAGGTCAGAGCAGGAAACTATTAAGACAGTTGAGGAGAAAGGGATAAAATGGATAATTTCCAATGAGGGTTTTATGGACCCAGTTGGAACAGCACACAAATTCCATACTTATTCCACTGGCTAAAACTCAGTGAAATAGAAATACCATACTGCAGGGAAGGCTGGGAAATGTAGTCTTCTAAATGTTTAGGAATGGGAAAAAAGGCTTTAGTCACACTCTAGTTTTCACTATAACCCACTAGTTTCATCAGCAAGTCTCCATTCTACTTTCCTTCCTAACCCATAGAATACAGCCAGTATCCACAGGGGACTCCAAGTCCCACCAGGGCACGGTAGAAAGCTCAAAGCTGAGCATCTCTGAGTTACGTGTGATCCACCTCATCAGTTCCAATGAGCTCTGGTGATGTATGAACTGAACTCAAAGGGCAATTGACTGCCCCTCTGAATACCGATGTACAGTGGTGAGACAGGACAAGCTAACAAGCTAACATTTCTATTCAGGAAAGGGAAAATTGGAGAATCTGCTGACTCTGCCAGGAAGGCACTGGGACAACCTTTGATGCTGGTGAAAGCAATTCCTCGATAAGGATTGAATCCAGCTCTGGAGGGAGCCTCCTTTGCACACTGTCCCTCCAAGTCCTGGATCTGCCCTCAAGGAATATTTTACTTACTATCCTACATGGGATATTGGGTGTGCACCATCAAAATTTGGTGCACAGAATCATGGAAGATGTGACGCCTTGATACTTTGCTTCTTGCTCTATGCATTGAAAGATCCAAGGTTTTGGGGCCAGCATTGTGGTGTAATGGGTTAAGCTGCTGCCTGTGATGCTGGCATCCCATATAGGTACTGATTTAAGTTCTGTTTGCTCCACTTCCGATCCAGCTCCCTGCTAATGCACCTGGGAAAGCAGCAGAGGATGGCCTAGGTTCTTGGCTCCCTGCACGCATGTGGGAGACCCAGATGAAGCTCCTAGTTCCTGATTTTGGCCTGGCCCAGCATCAGCTTTTGCGCCCATTTGGGGAGTGAATAAGGGGGTGGAAGATCTTTCTCTATCTCTCCCTCTCTTTCTCTGTAACTTAGCCTTTCAAATAAATAAAATAAGTATTTTTTAAGAGAATGATCCAACGTTTTGTGTAGGAATTAATAAAGACATGTCTAGTCTTAGCTCATGGTTTCTTTAGCAGTATAATCTCCCCCAATATTGTATGCTTATTTATTTGTTTCGAGGCAGTCTGATGTGCTAATAACAAGTAAAGATCTTTTCTAGTACTACTTCTGAGATTATTTCATTGTTTTCTTGCCCCCATGTCTGTATGCCTTTGTCTCTCTCCCTCTCTGCCCCACTTGTCTCTCCATCAACACAATCATAGATACCCTGAAGCAATTGAGACATTAGTAGGGAAAGTCATATATGTAATTTGAGTTAGGCTGAATGACTGACTTGGTTTTTTTCAATTGAGAAGTTCTACTGGGCCTTTGTAGCTGAGAACTCTCTCTTAAGCATATTTGTTACTATCTGAAGTGCAGAGCAATTGGATTTTCCAAACTTGTAAAGATTTTGACCACTGAAATTCTTCTTTTCTCATTTTCTGTGATTAGAAACCAGCCAATTCTTACTTTATCTCACCTCTTTCATGTAATGTGTTGCTGCAGGCACCAAGAGAAGCAAACATATACTCAGGTATTATCTTGAGGTTCTCCTAACATCTGGCTAGGGACTGCCTCAGTAGACTCTCAGAGCCAATATCAGGAGGCACTAAGTCGGCTTCCAAGTTATCTCAGTTGACATTAAAAAAATTATTTCATAGAGTACCACATTTTACCACATTTTACAGTCTTATATATATTTTCAACAGCCTTATTTCCCAGCTGCTTTAAGTTTTAATTATATCTGAATTTCTGTTTTAGGAAAACACCATGTGCTGTGATACATAAAACAAAACCACCAAAAAGCCTCAGTGCCTAAAACAATAAAAGCTATTTTTCAAAATCACATAAAGCCCCATGCTGATGTTGTTTCTTGGCAAAAGGCCCTCATTGTGACCTTTCGCCTAGTAGTGCTAACCTCCTTTGGTCCTAATGGTCCCTTCCATCCTCAGAAGGAGATAAGAAATTGAGGTGGGCAGGTGGGTGTGAGAACATGGGCTGGAGGTGGTTTCATAGCCAATGTCTGCCAGGAAGATGGAAAACCACTCAGAGAGAAGAGAAACGAGGTTTGGTGCACTTCTGCCACCTTGCAAAATGAAGGAAACAATAATGCTGTACTGAAAGACAGATGGAAAGAACAAAGAAATGAAAATTTCTTGTTCTACTAGGTTTTATCTTGTTCTTCTGTGGGAAGATTCATGTTTGCCATTTTTACTTTGCTAATCTATAGAGTCGACATAATTATAGTAAAACTAATGAAAGATCTAAATAATTTGACCAATTGATAATAAATTTATGATACAATAAAATAAATTAAAAGAGCAACAAGACACACAAAAAAAGATAAACTCCTACTGTTCAATTCATATAAAAGCAAGTGATGGCCTTTTCTTTTAACCATTTATCCAAAAACGTTGGTCACATCAATTGCTGACAAGAGTATAAAGGCACTATTCATTCTCATATTTTGTTGGAGGGACTCCAAGTTAAGTATAATTCTTCTAGAGAGAAGTTTGATAATAGCTCTCAAAATTTATAATGCTAATATCCTTTGATCCAGCAATTATGCATCTAGGAATTCATACTAATAAGATAATTAGAAAGTTCACAGGGATGTAAGTACAAGAATAATTATCATCACACATTTTAAAACAGAGAAAAACTATTAAATACCTCACAAGTACAGAGTCATTACATAAATTGTATTTAAAAGTAGAATTCAAATCACAAGTAAAAACTTAGGAACTAACTATTGGCAGAAAAAGAGGTGCCAGTACGTGATAATGTGCATACAGTATGATTTAATTTTACCAGAAGTACATTTGTGTTTATGTAGATGAAAAAGAAAGAAAGGGAGGAGAGAAACAGGATTGAGAATTTATGGAAGAATATTTACAGAATATCAAGAGTACATTTTTGTGTAATCTTAAAAGGTGATTCATTTTCCCAATCAAAGCTTAGCTACAATTTGAATGTATTTTATCTCCACAGGATGTGCTATTTTGAAATTGTGAATTTGATAGGTTCAAATATGTACTTTTATAAAATATACTTTCTCACCAGAGTATGCAAATTCAGTTTATGTATACTCTCTTCATAAAATAGGTATGCCTTCCTTTGATGTTCTTTACATAGTCAATGTTCATTTACACAGTCAATGTTCAATACTTCAATTACCTTATTTTCAATTAAGGCTGTGTTTTGTCAGCCACCAAGAAATAGTTAAGAATAGTTATCTCTGGGTATGAATTTAGCTGATTTTTGTTTGGGTATTTTCAGTATGAATTTATTGGAAGAAAACGTTAGTGGATATAGATTTAGAAGACCCTTTACTGCCACCTTGTAGTTGTCTGACTTCTCACAGGTTTTTAAGGTGTGTGATCACAACTGCAAAATAATACCTATCTGAGAAGATAAAATACTTAAAAATATTTAAAAGGTTACAGAAGATAAAATATTTAAAAGTCCTTAACATTCCCACCAAATTAATACTCATGTTTGCCTAAAAGTTTGTCTCCATAAAAATATTGAGCAAAAATAGTTTTTGATTTATACAAAATTTGTGATAGAAAACTCTGAGTCAAAGTGATATGGTACATTGTTTCCAGAATACTTTTTCCCCTAAAATCTCCCTTAAGGAGGTAACTTAGCAAAGTTGTACAACCAAATAATCAAAACAAGCCACAGAAGGTCATAAACAGTGGCAGTTAAAGTGTCACAGTAATTTAGTTTACTTTTTCAAAGCACATGGCATTGAAAACTGACTTCTAGGCAAAGTGCTACTATGTTTTACAAAGAAAGACCATGTAAAATTTGAATTTCCTGAGAGTAATAGCTAATTAGCACTGCTTAAATTTTGTTCTGTAAACTATGAAATTGTTTATGCCCCCATTTAAAGAAAATGAAATTGTTTGAATATACACATAAGGCAAATTTTTGCAATAGTAAATGTTCATTACAGTTGGGATTGTCCCCTTTTTCCTCTCACTATTTATGCTTTATCTGCAGTTCATCACTGTTTGAGCTCATAATGCTATTGTTTTTACATACTTTTTAAAAACATTCACATGCTGAGTTGGCCCAGAATTTGGCACATCTTGGTAATTGTTCCAGGTGCACAAAGAGAGTGTGTGTTCTCCTGTTGTTCAGTGGAATAGTCTGCAGATGTCAATTAAGTTGGTTCTAAGTGTTATTCGCTTTACCTAAATCCTAACTGATCTGATGAACAATAGGTATTGAAATCTCTATCACTGTGTATTTGTATCTTCATGCTGTCCTATCAGTTTTTGCTCACTATTTAGGATTCTTATGTCTTCTTGATAAACTGATCCTTTTATATTTATTACTTGACCCACTTTATTCCTAATAATATTTTGTTCTGAAATCTACATTTTTGACATCCATTAGACATTGCAGCTTTCCTTTGATTAGTGTTTGCATGTTACATCTGTTTCCAACATTTAAGTTCAACCTCAAAAAGGTATTTATTTGAAGTAAGTTTCTTATAGGCAGTATAGATTGAGGTCTTGCTTTCAAATCAAATATGACATTGCTGACTTTTAACAAATGTTTCAATTCATTGACAATTTGATTAAAGATATTGTTGGGTTTAAATACACATATTACTATTTTTTCTTCATTTTGTTATGCTTGTTCTTTGTTCTTTTTCTCTGTGCTTACTTCCTTTCTTCAGATTGACAATTTTTATGATTGTTTTATTCCTTTTTTTGGCTTATCAGCTATAATTATTGTTACTCTAGTAGCTGCTTTAGGGTTGAGAGTAAATACTTTAAACTTATTACTGTCTTCTTCCAAGTGAAGTAAACTATCTGTCATGTATAGCATATTAACATCTTAAAACAATATAATTTCTTTTCTCTCTCTTAGGGATTTATGCTAGTATAGTCATAGACTTTACTTCTACATATATTACAAACTCTATGATTGTTAGTTTTTAATGTAAACATTAAAGATTTAAATATTTGGAATTAGAAAGTAATATACATTTACTCTTTCCAGTTTTTTTTTTTCTTGTCTCCTTATTCCTCTAGGCAGATTGTGGTTTTTCTCTAATTTCATTTTCCTTCTGCTTAAATGACTTCCTTAAACACTTCTTTAGTGAATGTATGCTGTTAAAAAATATTTGAATTAAGTATATCTGTAAAAAACACTCAAGTATTTGAACTTCAATTTTGAAAATATTTTTTTCAAGTTACAAAATTACAGGTTCGTGGCAGGCATTTAGCAAAGCCGGTGAGATGCTGCTTGGGATACCTGTGCCCCATTTCATAGCACTGGGTTTGAGTCCCAGCTCTGCTCCCAATTCCAGCTTCCTGTTCACACACATCCTGGGAGGCAATAATGGTTGCTACTACTTTGTGCAAGACCTGGAATGAGTTCCTAGCTCCTGGCTTTGGTCTGGCCCAGCCCTTGCTGTTGCAGGCATTTGAGAATGGGCTAGGATATGGGAGATTTTTGTCTGCTAGTTTCTATCTGATTTTCAAATTAATTAATTAATAACTAAAAATGAAAGTATAGGTCACATTTTTGCATACTTTAAAGATATTCCTCCAGTGTTTCAACTTATGTATTTTCCCAATAAGAAATATGATATCAGAAATATCTTATTTCCTCTGTTCATAGTGGGTCATTTTTTTTGGTATAAATGGTCTTTTGATTGTCTCATCTTCAGCAATTGCATTATAGTGGACTTCAGTGTAGTTTTTTCATGTTTCTTATGCTTTTTAAGTCTGTCAGTTTATAGTTTTTTTTTAATCAACTTTGGACATTTTTTAGTCATTATCTCTTCAATTATAGCATTATTTTCTTGTTCAATGACTTGAACTATATAAGTATTAGGCCAGTTCTAGTCATCTCACAGTTCATAATAGTATTCATTTTTCCCCTTAATTTTTTAAAAATGTGTTTCATTTTTTATCGTTTCTATTGCTGTCTTCAGGTTACTGATCTTTCCTTCTGCAGTAATCTAATCTGTGTTTACTCCTAACCAGTGTATTTTTCATTTCACACATTACAGTTTTCATCTCTAGAATATATGCATGTCTTTTTCTAATATGTTGCTATTAACATATGAGTTGTTTCCTATAACTCCTTGAATAGTTAAAATACTGTCATAAGAACTGTGTTAATGCTTGCTTCTACTACATGATTTCTGAGTCATTCTTAAAGGATCTTTTTTCTCCTTATTTTTGATTTCATTTATCTGCTTATTTATGTCTCTGATGATTTTTATAGCTTATACGTCATTTTGAACATTACTTTTTGTGTACTATAAAGTTTAGTGCACCTTTAAATATTCTTGGGATTTCTCTAGGACATGGTTAGTTTGTTTGGAATATCTGGAATTTTGATCCTTTCAGATCTTGCTTTTAAGCTTTCTTAAGTGATCGTAAACCAGTATTTTGAATACATTTTCCCTCTGTAGTGGAAGACCCTTATTAGTACACTGACCAATGCCCCTTGAGTTACTGGTTTTCTTCTCTGGCTATTGGAAACAGAAACTGTTTCTCATCTTACGAAGCCTTGGCCACTGCTCTATCTTGCTATTTCCCCGTGCCTGTGGTAGTTCCCGGAAACACATGCCCTGATGAAATCCAGGGTTCTTGCTGTGCTCTTCTTTCTTCCCTTATTCTGTGTATTGTGAGCTCCAGCTGACTTAGCTCCCTAAATTCCAAGCTCCATTTTCTAATGCAGAGAGACAGCCGGGCTATGTCTTGCTCCCATGCCTCAAAAATGAGACAGCTATAAGTCTAGCTTCCTCTGTTTCTCATCTCTTGGGGATCACTCTCATTGCCTGATGCCCAACGGCCTCAGAGTCGTTGTGTAATGTATCTTGTCTAAAGTTTTTCAGGCAGGAGAAGACATCCAGTTCTTGCTGTCATCTTGACTAGAAATGGACTAGCTGAAAGGCTGGCTTTGTATACGCTTTTTTTAATCCTCTGGCTTTTAAGATCTTAGACCTATCTACTGTGACATCTTTCAGATGGTTTAACATTTTGAATTTTGGATGAAGGTGTTACAATGTCTGAAAGCAAATGAGGGAAGAATCAGAGGAGTAAGACAGAATCCAAATAAAAGGCAGAGTTAATTTTCTCTTCATCTACAATATTTAAAAAATAATTATTTATTTACTTATCTGGAAGGCCAGAGTGACAGACAGAAAGAGAGAGGGAGAGAGAGATCTCTTCCATCTGCTTGATCACTCCCCAAATGCCTGCAATAGCCAGAGTTGAGCCTGAACCAAGATCCAGGATCTTCATCTGGAAACCAAGTTCTTGGGTCATCATTTGCTGTCCTACAGGAACATTAGCATGAAGCCAGATTGGAAGCAAGGACCCAGGACATGAACAGACACTCTAACATGGGACGTGGGTAGTAACCTGCTGCGCCACTACATCGAGCCCTCTTAATCTACAATTTGTTGAATTATGACAGGCACATATTAATGCAATGAGAATAAGTATTAGATTATAGTTTGCATAGAAGTCCTTGTTACCGGCCCAGCCCAGTAAGTGTTGATAAAGCCCAGGCCCTTTAATAAGTGGAGATCTTGTCCTAAGCTTTAGTGTTGGGACCTCAGGGGTCAACCTCAGCTAGGCTTCTCTGAGCATTAACACAGGCCCAGGCTTATTGGAGGTGGGGAAGTGGGGAGGCATGCTGCTCTACCTGTCTATTTCCACAGGAAGCAACAGCCTTTGTTCTGAGAGTGAGGCAAGAAACCCCTGTGTTGGAGAAAGTTAATATGTTTGAATGTCTGCTATTTAGATTTCCCTGACTCTACATTTTCACCAGTGCCATCATCTCCAAGAAGATATTTCAAACTTGAGTGGCTCCATAAAAGCAAAACAAAATATATCCTCTTGGACCTCCTCCAAATTTTTATTGCATCCTTTTAAACCATGATGCATCTAAGATATATGTAAATAAAATGAGTTGACATTTGTAAAACCCCTAATGTAGTGCCTGACAAGTTATAAGTGCTCTAAAAGAATTTGGTAAATTAATGGCAAATAAATTAACCCTTCAAAACTAGGTAGATGCCTTGGAGGCTTATGACACTTAATATAACCACAAAAACTAAGAAACAAAGAAGATTCTCAATTCACATATTTCAAAGAAAGGAAAGTAAGGCTCCTCCTTTCTATCCCATCCCATTCTTTAGGCAGTGGAATCAGAAGACCACAGCCACTGTGCAGTCTCCTGTCTCCTCGAGGTTCAGCTCAGCTTTGGCCTCGTGTGTCATGGGACAACACAGTTCTCACACCCGTTCCCTCTCTCAGAACTACTGAGAGGCCATTCACGCAGCAAACCGTGACACAGTTTGCTTACTGTTGTGAATTTTGTGTACTCAGACTGTGTGCTCCGTGAGGTCAGAGACTGTGCTACCCACATGGGGTGTGGCTCAAATAATGTGCCTACTTCTTGTGTGAGGTGGAAGGAAGGGAGGGGGGAACAATGTAAGGAGGGAGAGACCAGCACTGTGGTGTAGCGGGTAAAGCCGCCGCCTGCAGTGCCAGCACCCCTTATGTGTGCCAGTTCTAGTCCCAGCTGTTCCACTTCCAATCCAGCTCTCTGCTATGGCCTGGAAAGCAGTAGAAGATGGTCCAGGTCCTTGGGCACCTACATGCATGTGGGAGACCTGAAAGAAACTCCTGGCTCCTGGCTTCTGGTCGGCATAGCTCCAGCTGTTGCGGCCAACTAGGGAGTAAACCAACGGAATGGAAGATCTCGCCCCTCTTTCTCTCTCTCTGCCTCTCTCCCCCTTCTATCTCTCTCTGTAAGTCTGCCTTTCAAATAAATAAATCAATCTTAAAAAAGGAGGGAGGGAAGGAAGGAAGGAGAGAAGGAAGGAAGGAGGGGAAGAAGGAGGGAGGGAAGGGAGGAAGTAAGGAAGGGAGGAAGGCAGGGAGGGAGGGAGGGCGGGAGAGAGGAGGAAAGGCAGGTAGGTAGACTCCTTATTTTTTCACTACTTCCAAGCAAATGCAGAGAATGTGCTTTAAAAAAAGCTGTACCTGAGCTCTACAGCAGGATTTTGTTGCAAGGCAGTCTTGCTCAAGATGCTCCAGAGTATGTTAATATTAAATTAACCTTAGACCAATTTCTAAAGTAAAAGTACAAAATAAAATATTTCCTTATGAAATTGCAGGTGCCAAATAATAAATCCAAGGACTCAAAGGGGTCTGATTTGTCAGTTTTACTGACTCCTGGAGGATGGAAGGCTGTGATTAAAACTAATATTAATCCTAAAACAATGCCCCCACAATGCAGAGCAATACCTCATTGAAGATTCCACAGGCCCTGAAAGCACACGGCAGCACTGCCTGTTCTAGTGCTTAGCTGAGTTCAGCAGGACACATTGGGAACCCAGTGCAGGATGCAGTGCTGTTGGAAATGGCCTTGGCTGAGGTGATGCTGTCAGTAGCTGCATGTCTGCCCATATGGAGGCCATCAGAAGCTGGCGGAGCCCTAGGTGGCTGCAAATCCGAGGCAGACAGTCTGTGCAGGGGGCAACGGGGAACGAACACAGCTGAGGACTGGGAGCCACGTAGCCGACCATGTGTCTAGCAGTGGAAAAAGATGCTATGGCATATATGTCAAGAAGGAACCAAGTGAGTCGGGCACTGAACTGTTCAAGAGATCCACGCACAGAGGAGAGATCGGGGATTCTACTGACCTGCAGCAGAACGCTGAGCAGAGTTTTTGGTTGAATTAATGCTACCTTATTATAACCCCAGGGAGAAGTGGCTTGGGTAGACACAAGAGAATCATGCAACTCTTTTAATTTAGTATTTGCTGTCATCAATTTTACCTGAGTACTTAGCAGGTCAATTAGGAAGTTTTAAATTCTTGCAAAAAGATAAAACAATGTATAGCTTCTGGCAAAGGATCTTCCATAGGCAGAGGCAGATGGACTGTAAAATTCATGAGGCTTAAGCTGCAGTCTTGTCACTTGCCTTGGGCCCCTTCCAAGTTTCACAGTGCTCTTCTCAGGAGACATGGTGTCAGCCACCTACATTCTGTCCTGGGCAGAGGGAAGGGCAGAAAGCAGCCGGAATTACCCCTCAGCTGCCCTGTGCCCCAGAATACGGATGATGCCTTGGGTTCCAAACAGAAGGATCTGAGTCTCTGCTCTGCTCCCTGCTTTGGATACCACAGTGACGCCGGCTCGCAGTCGGTTTATTGTTGATGGGGTGTGCGTGTGTGTGTGTGTGGCAGGTTTCTTTATTCAGTGACATCAAGGAATGAAGTTTCCCAAGGGTTTCCATGGCCTGAACAAGGGAGTGAGCTACAGACGTGGCAATACCAATAATGAATGTGAAGCCGAAAGCAACTTTCCTAAACCGCCAACAATAAAAACCAAGTTTCCATCAACCACACTGCAGGGGAATTTAATTATTACTTTTAGAAAATGGCATTACACATTAATTGTTGTTATGAAGAGAAGATCAAGGAATATGTAGCTAATATAAAGAAAAAAGTATTGAAGATGTCTATGGCACAGATTAACAATAATAATGTTATTTTCCAGATTTTATAATACTCGTATTTATGGTAATTCCCATATCCTATATTTCTTTTCTCATTCAAAGCCAGTACTAAATTTCTTTCCTGGTTTTATATTTCTTTTCTTAATGTGTGGTTCCAAATTATATAAGTGTCAACCCTCATAAAATCTAGGTCTTTGACCACAAAGTAATCACAGACCAAACTTGTAGTAACCATGAAAGTACTAAAACTCCTTTATATCTGTTTCCTCCTCCTCTAAAATGAAGATGGGTGGGTGAGGTGATTTCTAAGGGCCTTTTTAATGTTGAAATACATAATTATTGGTGTTAGTTTGGATTAATTAACTACATGCTGGAATGTTTAATAAGTAAGGGAGACCAAGCTGATATCTAGAATCTGATTTTAAATGATTCTGAAATGAAAATAATATATCAATGATTACATGATAGATCTTAAAAAAATATGTATCTGTATCTAGCAAAATTGGATAGGACCATTATACTCTTTGTTGCAGGAATTTCAAATAAATTCTGTGATTACTCATAATCCTCAAGGACACAGCTATCAAAGGGCACTGTCTTGAAAAATATATAATTTGATGCTTTCCAGGTGGAATTACAGAGAGCTGGATCAGAAGCAGAGCAGCCGGGGCTCCATCCCAGTCACCCTGATATGGGATACGGATGTCCTAAGCTATTACTGAATCCACTGCGCTACAACATCCGCCCCAGACCTAAAATAAGTTTTCATTCGATATAATCAATGAGAACCTGTAAAAAATGGACAAACACCAAATATCCTGATTTATTTATTCTTCCATGTTATAACGGCTAATTAGAAACTAATTAATGATATTAATTCATATATCTAATTTTAAGGAATAAGTTTTATTTGGGTTTTTTTGAGGATAGAGTGTAAGTTCTAAAAAGCAAGACTGTTCCTAAGATGATTTATAAAAACCGTGGTAGAATTTTGTAAATTCTCTCAATAATAAGATGCTCACTACTGCACCACTGGAAAACACAAATAATGTAGACATTCTCCCTTCTGTCTTGATAAAGCCTTCTCTTGAACTTACTTTCTGCCCACTATCGACTCTTTGTGGCAAAACTCCTTGTCAGTTTATTCCTGTTGTCTCTGGTTCCTCTGCATGGCCTCTGAAACCCGTTTAACTTGAATTTTAGCCTCACTATTCCATCCTCACTCTCTGAAAGATTGCCAATGACCTCCATGTTGCTAAACCCTCTTGTCAGTTCTCAGTCTTCAGAGGCCAGCTGTCTGTGTCACACTCAATATTTCTATTTGCAATTCCCCCAATACTTGAAATGCAAAAGAGGTTTAACTCCCAACCATTTAATCCCCTTTACTTGTTTTGTCTACATATCCAAATCTTCCCTCCTCCCTTTTGATTTTTCTTTGTAAAATCTAATGAATCTTATCTGTATTTCCACCACCCTTTCTAGAATTTACACCCTCCACTGCTTTCACTGTATAACGTTCATCTTAAGTCTCTCTTTTCCTGGCTTGCTCCTTGCCAAGAAATGATCCCAAGACAAAGCTCCTCATCTGATCACCACTAGCCCAAAGGCCTCCGTGGTTCAGGGTAAGGTGGACCCTGTGAGCCTTTTGATGGCACGAAAAGCCTTTCACAAGTTCCTTCCACCATCAACTCACACTAGAAGTGATTTTTCTCTAGGTACCATTGCTCCCAGCAGCTTGCTTTGCTCTGCCTTGAGGTGTGGCTGTTTGTACAGCTGGCACATTTTCCTGCCAGACTCTGACCTGGGGAGAAGCAGCTTCCTTTACCTTCACCCCAGATAGCATCTCATGCACAGTAATTACAATGAGATAATTAATTAACGAAATAGTGAGTATATTTTTCTTGAAAGTAATTTGGTGCTAATGTTCCCCTTATTTATTCCAAAGGCAATTTCTCTTTATATATCCGAATCATTATCTACTTTATCTTGCAGAGATACCAACAGCTATGAATATCCATTATATGTTTCTCTTTTTCTTGATTGTACACTTTGATAGTAATGGTTAATTTTAACATAATTTGAGAAATAGGTACAAAAAGAGTACAAAAGAAATCTGATCTCTTTGGGATTTATCTAAATGACAATTAACTCTATAGAGAATGTTGGAGTCCAAATTTGTAGAAGAATCACCAAGTCTGACTTCTACTCCTATTGTCAAAATATAGTACACAGAGCCTAATCACACAGACATGAAAAAAGCCGAAACAACAGGCACTTTAATTTATCTTAAAATCACAAAATAATGAAGTATAGTCCTGTAAGAGAACTGGTGGGACTCTGATGCAGATGTTTATCTGACAGAGTAACTATCATTTAAGTGCAATGGTTATAAAAGTTTCTACATCTGGAAGTACTTGCATGGATAGTTCAGTCTTTACTTGGAGCACTATTCAAGTGCATTCTACTCAATAATTCAAGAAATGATACCAAAGTAACCAAAATGGGAGAAACAGACCTATTTCACAAGGAGGAGATATTTCTAATCTTACTTTCAGAGTCTATTAAAATTAAAGTAATGGAGCTCATTTACATTTTATTTTGAGTAATTTAAATGAGAATCCAAATTATAAACATCTTGGGAGTAAGGATTTTCCCATAGAACTAAACATACCTTTATAAAAAACTAAGACTGGAAAAAAAAAACTATCTGTACAAAATTAACCTTATAACATTTAATCAATTCAAAACCCTGTCTGTAGTCAAGTCTTTATATCACCAAAGGAATTTTCTGGACATCCTATTGTTTATTAGTTCACAAAATTATTATTAAATGTATACTTGTTTTTACAGGGTTCTTATTTTAAAACATATTGTATATGTTAAGCAAGAAGTAATCAATAATCAGGACCCTACTTATAAAAGGTTGATATTTGCAATATAATAACAAAAAGGAAGTGACAAGAAAACATGACTGATACATCCTATCAAAAGGGTTCCTGCAAATGACTAGGATGTGCAAACAATGAGAAATGTAATTGATAAAATGAAAAATGTATTATATGTAGTTCAGGAAACAGAATTCAATTTATATGTTCATTAGCTGAACAATAGCTTAAGAGAAAACTAGAAGATTGTTCACGAACTTAACAGTTAAGGAGTATGAAAAATGCAGTTAGTAAAAGTTCTACCACAAGCCACATGGCTGCCACAGGTTAAAGGCCCAGTCAAACTGGCACAGCAGAGTAATCAACCTGCAAACCTGGATGGTTATACCAATAAGTGCCCAAGTGTTATTGTGAAAAGACTTAACGGATCTTTCAACTGAAGTGAAATTATTTGGAAAAATGATACACATTTTCAGAATACAGAATGTGTGGAGTATAAATATTTTTTAAGTTTGCAATGGCTGCATCTATGGAATCACATTTAAAAACTCTAAGCAGCAGTGCTCTAGAATTCTCTATAGAAAAGACAGAGAAAAGCTAGGTGGAAAACAGCAGAATTTATTTCCTTAAAATGTATAGATACATTGTGGGAGGGGGGAAGCCATTATAACCCATAAGCTGTACTTTGGAAATTTATATTCATTAAATAAAAGTTTAATTAATAAAAAAATGTATAGATACTTCATTTATATGGGAGTAACCTT